>NC_089490.1:89069073-89723391 GCF_036850765.1 Saccopteryx bilineata | reverse complement strand
GTACCTCCACCACTCGGGTCACGAGAGAAAGGGCACAATAAGGCAGATCGCAGGTGAGAGACACTGCTGTCCTCCCCAGGCATGTCAGAAAATCATTTTAAAAATCAGTTTTAAAAGGCATTATGATAATGATGGCTACCACTTACTGAAAAGTCTATTAAGTGCCAGGAACTACACCAGGGGCATCTCATGAATCATCCCAAGTGATAGCAACTTTGAGGAGCATGTACATCACCTCCGTTTCATATCTGAGGAAACTGAGGCACAAGGACATACAGCTGTAAGTGCCAAAGCCATCTGACTCAGAATGGGACAGCAGCAGAGGCTTCAGGGGGAGGAGCTAGGCCTGGTGAGGGAGACATTCGGGGAGGCAGGTGCCCACTGTGTGACCTTGGGAAAGCTGCTTCCCCTACCTGATGCCTCAAGGCCAGGCATCAACACCAGGCTGCCCGGAGCACAGCAAATATAAAGGAGGGGTAGGAAGTCACTTGGGGGCCAGGAAGGAGCATGCATGCAGATGGCTAACTTGTTATAGTCAAAGGCCCACAAGAGGGAGGGGGCTCTGGGAGGCAGAGGCAGGAGGAATTGGCCACAGAAGTGGGAAGAAAGGACAGACAAGAGAGGACCTTGGGAGGAAGGACACTGGCGGTGCAGAAGGATCTCCCGTCCAGACACATGGACAGGCAGGATGAGCAATAGAAGTGGGGAACACAGCTCAGACCACCCACAGTGCCTTACTTTAGCCCACTTCAGCCCACTTCAGCCTGTGCTGGCAACTCCAAGTCCACTGCTGCAGCCCTCCCCTGTCACACCTCCACTGTCCCCCTGAAACCCCCACTGCCCCAACTCTCCCTACACAAGCCCACCTATCCCGAACCCTTCCCTGAGGACCTCTACACCTCAGCAGCCGCAGCCCCTCCACATGGGGACCACCACATCATAAAGAAGCATCTCTCTCTCCTTAGCAACCACCAACACCTGGACCCAGTCTGCAAGCCTCCTCCCCTATCTCCTCCTCTCTCCATGGAGACCATAATGCCACAGAGGCGGGTCCCTCTCCACGGCAACCACATCACTCAGCAACTGTCAGGACAACAGCTCCCTCCACGTGGCCACCACTGACACAGCCTCAGCGACAGCAACAGCCTCAACCTCTCCTCTCCAGGGCAGCCACCGGCCCTATTCAGGACAGAAGGACTCCTTCAGGCCTGCCTGCCAACCCATGGCCCACTAGTAGAAGACTGCTCTCCCTGTCACCTCCAAAATTCAAGACACTGGATCAGGCCAGGTAGTGATTCTGCCCTGTGTTTCCCCTGTTCCCAACTCACTTCCAGCCCCTCAGTCTGTCCCGTTCTATAACAGAAAAGCCCCCAGTTGAGGGAAAAGAGGCCACGTTCACCTAGGCCCTCCCGGGAAATCAGTTCCCCACCCCCAGCAGGTGCACAGATGCCCTCAGCCCTGCTAGGGAACAGGCAGGTCTGGCTCAGCCTTTCAGCTGGGTGAAGGGACAGGAGTGGGGTGTCTGAGCCAGCAGCAGCTTCCTCCCTGCCCAGGGGGCCAGTCCCAGCCCCCAAAAGGCTTGCCACTCTACCCTCTGCCTCACAGGCCCTGTGGAAGGGAAGCTGGGGAAGGAGAGGTAGGGTGTGGGTGCCCACAGCTGGGGGCAGGGCCAAACAAGGCAGGAAGGGACAAACAGGGGACATAGGCTTGGGTACATCACGGGTTGGCAAGGCCAGGTCATGTGAGCCAGGCTCACATCCATCCACACACTCACACATACTCAGTAGGACCTTGTCCTTACCAGAGGTCTGCAGGTAAAGGGGGCCCCTCTGGACAGCAAGGCTCTGATCCTGGCCTGGTCTCAGGGAGGTCCCCACGGCAGGCAGCCGAGGTGACAGCAGCAATAGCAATGGGGTCTCAGGTCCTGGCCCAGCTCAGGCAGCGGTAGCTCCTCATCCAAGTCCTCTCCTGTGAGGAGGCGAAGGGGAGAAAGGGGAGGGAAGGAGAAGAGTGGAGGAAAGGGAGGGGGACAGCAGGAGGGAGAGAGGGAGGGAGGAGGGAAAAATGCTGAAGTCTTGAAGGGTACACTCACTTCTTTCTTAGGTTTCCCATGGCAACCGAATATACCACAAATGGATATCAGTGTGAGAGAGAGGGAGGAGAAAGAGGGAGGGGATGGAGGGAGATGGAGGCAGAGATGGAGAGAGATAGAGGCAGGGGGGATCACGGAGATGGGGATAGATGATGGGGCAAGATGATGGAGGGGAGGGCCTCAAGACCCACGTGGAGGGCGGGGCATCCCCACCTATACCTGCCATAGGATTCAGAGGGAAGGGCAGGGGCCAGCGGCCACAGGACTTCTTTTAATCCCTCCATGGGCCCCTAGGCAGGAGGAGCAAGCAACAGATTGGTAGGTTTTCTGAGAGCTGAAGGGCCCTCACACTCCCCTACACTATCCAACTCCTGTCCTTCACTTCCTGCTGGGCCCTGTGGCCTGGACGTTTCTCCCAAGTCATAGTCCCATCTCCACACCTCACTCACAATCATGGACACACACATCACACCCAGGGGAGGAGGGCCACGCACATCCTCACACTAACCTGATGCCCAGTGCCCATACACACAGCCCTCCCCTTTCTCATGCCCAACTGTGCCACTCTTCTGTTGGTCACCCCAACACCAATACGGGCCCACTCCCCTCCACTGCAGGTAACAAGCACCCCTCCCCAGTGCACATCCCTTATTCAGAACTCTGCAAGGACCTGCATACCCCTCCCCATTGTGCCCACAGCCTATGCCCCACTTCCTGCCATATGTGCTCACATACTCTAAGAGTAATATACCTGCCCGACCTCCACCTGCACAGACACGCTCCCAGACAGACATGCCTGGCCAAAGCCTCCCTCCATCTGTGCACACACGTGCACAACCATACACTCAGCCTCTTCCCTTGGAGGCCCCTTTCTCTGCCTAGCCCTGCACCACCACCACCCAGATGGTACTCCTGGCCCTCCTCAGCAGGCAGGGGCTCACACCTTGGCCCCCTCGACATTGCCCTTCACAAACAAAGGTAGGCCCAACAGAGCTGGCAGCCAGCAGCAGCAACAGAACAGAAACACATGGCCGTCCATGCTGTCTCAACCCTATTACCCCCAACCAGAGGCAGAAAACAAGGGAACAGTAGGACCTGCACCTGGACAGGGCTCCCAGGCCCAGGGTGCATCCTCTCATCCCAGCTACAAGGCTCACACTTGACCCTGAGCCCAATGGCCAGCAGGGACAAGACGGAACAGCACCCCAGGTTGCACACTGTCCCCTCCCACACACATACCTGCTCCCACAGGGCACCAGGACAGCAACCGACACATCAGAATTTCACACCCCCTCAGACACACATGGGCACACAGCCCCAGATTCCCTGTACACAGCTGCCCACAAAACCGAGATATAAGGGGGCCCACCCCAACACACAGACCTACACAGGTGCCAACATGCCTGGGAACACTGCACAGATACATGTCAGTATACCCACAGAAACACACTGGCCCCCATTCACTGTGGACCACCCCACCCAGACACGGGTTTTACCTACACACCCAGACAAACCTGCCCATGAGCACTGAGGCCCCTGTACAGGCCCAAATGGCAACGCATACACGCCCCAAGCATGCCATCACACACGGTGAACTACTGCTCCCAGCATGCACGTGACCGCACCTGCACGCCCGCAGAGCACTCCAAGGGCAGTTACCAGCGGCGCCCCCGCCCCCCATCCCGTCCACACCCACCTGACACCACACTCTTGCCAACAACTCAGCTGGCCCTGGGTGAGATGGGCCCCTCTGCCCTCTTCCCGTGGGCGCGGCGGGGACCCGCCGCCAGTCCCCGCCCTGAGCCGGCGGGTTTATGATCCCGCGCACCGCGTGGAGCCCAGAGGCCGTGAAATTGGCTGTAAGTGTCAGGGGATGCGGCTGCAAATTCTAAGCACAGGGAAGTAAGGCGTAAACCGGCCAGGCGGCCGGCCACACGGGGCGGGGGCACCGCAGAGCCGCGGGCAGCTGGGACTATGAGCCCGCGGGCCGCGGGATGCAGCGCGGGTGGGGAGCTCGCGGCCCCGGGATGGGGCTCCGCGCTCGCGCGCGCGCGCGCTCCCGCCCCCGCCGCGCCCCCGCCACCCCCGTAGCTCCCGCCCAGTCGGCCCGCCAGCCCCTCCTCCGGCCCTGCCACCGAGCACAAGCCACGCCTGGGACTGCGCCCAGGTGCACCGCGTGGCCCAGTCCGGAACGCGTACCGGGGACAGACACACCCTACGGCCCACCAACCCCGAATCTGCCTCGGCCAGAGCGCCCACCGGATTAACGGCTTCCGGCCACAGCTATGCGACTCTGCGCCGCCGCCTCCGGGATGCCTTCCGGGCCCTCCGCCTTCCTTCCCGCTTCTCTGCTCCCCCTCCTCCCTCCTCTGGCCTCTGCTAACACGCATAGCCGCAGGCTCAGCTGCACCGGCGTCCTCGCACAAGAAGGGAGAGGGAGGGCATCTCTCTGTTGAAGATGCTGGGTTAGGCCCTTTCTAGGTTCACTTTCCCCATCGCACTTCGTGCCTTTACTAACTGTGCGGCCTTGAACATGTGACCACAGACTCTGCCTATTTCCACATCTGTGCAACAGGAATGATGCAGAGGGTCCTTCTGAGGATCGAATGAGGGCTTCTTCCAACAGGCTTAGAACAGCAGCAAGTGAACCCAGAAAATCACTAGTCAGTGTTAGTCAGTATCAGTCTCCTTCTTGCTGCTGTGTCACCCAAGGGAAGGCACCTCACTTCTCTGAGCTGAGGCTGTACTGGAAAATGAAGGTAGCTTTATGCCTCCCGAGGTGTGTGGGAGGAGTCCAGAAGCTGGCTGGGAACATGTAGCAGCCTCCTCAACTGCCATCCAACCAGCAAACATGCATGAGTTAATCTGGAAATGCATTAAAAATGCAGGTTCCTGAGCCCCACATCTACCCTATTAAATCAAAATCTCAGCAGACAGGGGCCAAGAACCTGCATTTAACAAATGCCCAGAGACCTCTGGTGCTCCCTGACAAAAGGGTAATGCTTCATTTCTTAATCCAGAGTTTATGGTCTTGTGTGGTTGGTCCCCAAACTACATTCCAGACTCATCTTCCCAAAATCCACTCCAGGTTTTCCAACCTCCAGACCTCTGCTCCTGTGTTCTCTCCACTTGGTCTGCCCAGACCCAGAGGCCCCTCAGCTACTTTCACAACCCTCCAGCCAAAATTAAACAAGATAATAGAGTTCCACCCTGTGCCTGGCACATAGCAGGTGTGTGATCATGGGAGTCCTGCAGTGCCCTGAGCAGAAGCAGTTCCAAACTCTGTGCCCCATTACAAGGCTGGCTCAGCATGTGGCCTCTGACCTGCAGCACTAGCCCCCACCCCAGGGTGGGGTCACAGACTATAAGAACCACCACCAGCAAGCAAAAGTCCTATGTGTCTCATCTCTCCTCCAGGACAGGACGTCATCTCTGCAATTCCTGCCTGAGCACCCAGCCCAGAAGCTACCCCGGGGTGAGACAGGCTCATAAGTGTGTGTATGTGAGTGTGTATGTGGACTGAATGCAAAATACATCAGTCCATCCTCAACAGCATGTAGGTAAAAGGAAGTTGTTCCATAAATATTGTTTGAGTCTACACCTGTATGGAGCTGAGAAACAGATAGGGAACGGCTAAATAAGCACCCCCCAAGAGAAAAATGAGGAAGGGAGGGGAGAAGGCATGCCAACCCCATAGCCTCTATCTCCCCAATATCCAGGAAGAATTGGGGGGGGGGAGAGATAGTAGAGGTAAGCCAAGGAGGAAAACTGAGTCAGGACTGACTCTTGGAGCTGGGCCCAGAGAAGAATAGTCAGGCAGCCTTGGGAATTGGTCCTCACTTCCCCCCAAGAGAGGTGACACACAGGCACAGACACACACACAGATGTGTTCTGGCCCCCCCTACACACACACACACACACTGCAGCTCCGGGTAGGCAGCTCCCAGGCTCCCTTCAAGCTTCCTCAGGCCCTCAGCCTGGCTCCATGAAACAGGTTCTATGTAATTCAGCAGATGAAAGTAAAGGCTGAAAGAGAGGGGAGGAAACACACACAGAGCCCAAGACCCACTCCAGGGAACCAGGAATGAAATCAGGGAGACAGATGGGAAGGGGGTGGGAACTCATCTAATTGACACCTACTATGTGCCAGACACAATTCTACACAGTTGACTTTCTCTTACATAATCCACAGAGAAGAGTCAGGAATTCGGCACCATGATCCTCACTTTACACTGAGGAAGCAGGGCCTCGTGAAAGTCAAAGTGAATTTACCCAGGCCACACAGCAAGCAGGAAGAAAGGCAGAATTTGGTCTCTGAGCCCCTGTCCTTAGCAGAAGTGAGATGGAGAGTGTGGCAGAGTGGTCTAGGGGCCACACCTGAGGCCACGACAGACCCGGGGCCTGGAGAAGATAGTGATCCCAGAACAGGGTCCCCTCCATCTCCTAGAGGAGCCCCACAGGGAGCCCACTGTGTGCCCAAGCTGTGCAGGTGCTGTGGGACAAGGGAACAGGTTGCTGGATTGTCACAGGTCACTGTGAGGAGAGGGCGCAAAAGGAATGGGGAGAGGGCAAGAGACCCTCGAGCCTTTCCGCCCCTCTGTCCTCGCAGCCATTGCCACACACACTGCTTCCCTGCAGCAGGGTCACTGCCCCCATTGACAGATGAGCAAAGCAAGGCCCAGAGAGGTCCCTCAGTGAGGAATACCCCAAGATGAAAAGGTCCCCGGGGCAAAGAAGTTCAACAATTAAGTGCTGATTCAGGAGTCCCACTGTGGGGCTTTCAGTCCTGATTCCCTGGCTATGTGGCCTAGAGCTGGTCGTTAACCTCTCTGCTTCTTGTCTATGAAGTGAGGACTAAGAGTAGCTCCGCTGCAGAAGGCTTGGTGAGATTCAACGAGTGCCGCTTAAAGGGCTTCACACTGGGCCTGGCTCTCAGACTCAGTGAATATTAGCTAATATCATTATTATTATTATCATTATAATTATTGCTGTCAGCAGCATCATGCAGCCAGCATCCTTCCTCTGTACCCCAGGTGTAAGCTTGCTCAGGTGACTCTCTGGAGCCTCCCTGGGGACTGTCTGCAGAGCTGAGAGGGGAGGAGGAGGGACCTCTATTATTCCAACCCCTGAAAGACATATCCCCAGTAATAATGGTGGTGCCTTTGCCCCAGGTGCTAATTGACCAGGAAGAGGTTAATTTAATAGGGGATAGGGCTGGGACAGCAGGAGGCAGAGGACTGAGTTAACCTTCTGGGCTATTAATGCTGCCCCTTGTTAAGGAATCTCAGGCTTCGGGCTTCAAGGCTACCCTGTTTCCTAGCTGACTGCTCCACATAGCACATCATCACAACAGATTGCGGGGTGGGGGGCGCAAGGGAGGACTTGAGCCCAGGGACCCTATAGCTGCAGTGGGTGAGGGTAACCGTGGCGGGCGTCATCCTGGCCCTGCACGTGGGTGCCACATTCTCACACTCGCTTATCAAGCCTACAAGACAAGCAGCCAAGGCCCTGCGCAGTCAGGAGAGGCTGACCCCCTTGTCACAAACTGGAAAAAGCAGAGGTGTCACTGGAGCCAGTTTTGCAGACCTCAGGAGACAAGGGAGCCACACAGGAGGAGCAAGCCTAGGGCCCCCAGTAACCACCCCAGGCTGACTCTACTAAAGGTTTGGCAGCTGGACGCACCCATCTCTGTCACCCTGGCTATCTCTGAATCTTTTGGCGTGGAAGAACAAGCAAGCACTGTGCTGGGAGTCAAGGGCAGCCTCTTCTATGGCTGATGACCCCTTGGGCCCCTCGCCCTGGCCCCTCCAACACCCACTCCCATTTCACACAGTTCCCTGTCCTTCCATAAAATGAGAGTGCCCTGCAGGAAGTGACCTGCCAATCAAATGAGTCTCCCTGCACCCACAAAGTGGAACAGGGGTGGGGGGCTCTCACTAAGAAATTCATTGACAACAGCTTACTCCACCTTCCTAATCTCGGTTTGCTCATCTGTCAAGGACCTACATAATAGTAGCCAGCCTGCCAGTCTCACAGGACTGCTGTGAGGACCCAAGGAGAGAAAAGAAAGTTCTTTACAAAGTTAGACTTAAACCAAAACTGGAGGGTGGGGGGTAGGAGGGGAAGGCAGCTGCTCTGGTCTGGGGCACAAGAGACAAGGGATGAAGCTCACGGAGACTGAGCCCCCATATGTGCCAAGCACCTGGCCCAGAGGTCTACTGTCTCCTGTAATCCACCCCCCACCTCCCTAACTATCCCCAGGTAACAGATGAGAAACCAAGACTCCGAGAGGCAACAGGAATGTCTAAATCACAAAACACAACAGTGATGACATGGGATTAAAACCAAAAGTCTCTGGCTCCCTGGCTGTGGCCACTTTCTGCTGTCACATGTACTTACACACACATTCACTAGTGCATATGCAAGGGTCTGCAACCTGGCTGACACAGGGCCTAGGACCAGCACTGGTAGGGGCACAGAACAGGAAAAGGAGACAGGGGACATCATATGGGGGGGCAGAGGAGATGCAGGCCTTGAGGGGGCAGGCCCATTAGGGGGCAGGCCTTGAGAAAAGGGATCCACACCCACTCAGGAAATGGGGCCTCTTGGGAGGAACCACTCACTTCTAAAGCCTCCCTTCTCACCCCTCACAAGACAGGCAACATGACCACACTCAGTCACACACACAGTGACACCTCCCACATTCCCACTGACATCACATACTCCGGCTGGTGGGGGTGACCCCTCACACTGCTGTCCCAGTGACGTCACTGGCAATCTGGAGCTGATGTCACAGCCGGAGGTTCTCACTGACGTCGCACACACATATTTCTCCCTGATGCCCCCTTGCAATTATTCCTCTTTCTTCCTGCCCAGGGGCCAAGGGCCCAGAGGTTTCCACTCATGTACATAGCTCCAGGACACACAGCTCACTCAGTACAGGCATTTATGGATAATAGCTGTGTGCGCATGTATGTGCATTCCTCTCATAGGACACACTTACACACATGTACAGGCCCACATGCGCTACTGATGGCCAAGACACATGTCCCACAGGTGCCCATGAGAACAGGTGTATGAGCCAAGCACACACATTTATACGTGATTCAGCTCCCATGTGAAAATGGCCCTCAGTCACTAGAGCAGGCAGTCTGGGGCCTGCAGCCTCCATGACTTTCCTCCAGGTGCTGCCAGCACCATGCTCCTCCCCTAGCTTCTATCCCACAGCCTGGCCTGCAGACAGCGATAGCCTACAGCCCCTACAGCCGCAGCCAGACACACACACGCACACACACACTCTCTCCAGCCCAACACCTGTGTCTCTCAGCAAGGAGACCCATGCAGTGCCCTCCAGAGGCAGCCGCTGAGCTGGGAGGAGACCAGAAGGAGAGGACACAGCAGGGAGCCCAGAGCTGCAGAAAGTGCCCTCAAGTACTATGTCCTGCCAAGCTGAGAAGGATCAGTCCCACCATCCTCTTCTCATCTCCCTTCTTGGGCATGCCTGACACATGTTGGCGTGGCTGCCTCTGTCCTGGACACAAGCTCCCTAAGTGCCCTTGCCCACACACATGCACAGCAGCTCTCTCCCCTCCAAATATTCCAAGGAAGCCCTGCTAGATCACAGACTCTGTGTGTGTGTGTGTGTGTGTGTGTGTGTGCAGAGAGCAGGGTCCACCCTTGCACCCAAGCCTATGTGCACACACACCCCTCCCCACGTGCACACAGCACCCCACCAGCAAACACGCCCAACCCCCCCCCCCCGCTACCCTCCTCTGCCAGTTGCTAGAGTCCACACATGCAAACACAAACACACACACACACACAAACAGGCACACACACAGAGCCTGGCAGTGGCCCTGGTTTGGGCCCTGCCAGAGCTGTAGTCTCTGCTGATTTCTGCCACCTCTCTGGGGGCCACCTCCCTGCTTGCCCCAAGCCAGCACCATGGAGAAAGGGCAAAGCCTTTGCAAGGGTCCCCACCCCCTGGTCACTCCCATTCCGCAATTCTAGTCCTTTACCAAACCCATCGCCCTCCTTGAGGGGGACAGGATAAAGCCCGACCCTGCCCCCCCCTCGCTGAGCTGTCACCGAGCACGAATCAAAGCCCCCTTACCAGCTATGAAGATAAATTCTTTGACCCGGCAGCACTCCGTGAAAAAGGGGGGCAAGGGCCCCCGACTCGAAAAGATGGGGGCAGAGAGGTGCGGTGTGGCACTGACTGGCACAGCCGTCCACCATCCAGCCTCTGCACCACTCCCCCAAAATCCTCACCTCACCAACCGTCCTCCCGTCCTCCTCTTCCTCTCGCCTCCGCCCACCACCACCACCACCTCTCGGACCCGACTCCCCGCACAGGGTGGTCCCCGGGGATTTCACAGGGATCCCCAGACCAGGAGGCAGTGGGGGTGGCTTTTCCCTTCTCAGTCTCCCCCTGTTGTGTCCCCTCTCCAAACCTCACCCCCACAGATGGAGGGGGTGTCCTTCGGTTCCAGCCCCATTCCCGCCGTCTCTCCGTCTCCCTGGCCGCGGGTGCTCAGATCCGGAGGAATTCACTTACCTCCAGCCCCAGCCGCGATCCGGGCCGAGCGCCGCCTCCAACAGCGGCTGCTGCGGGGCCTGCGCGTGAGTGTGAGCGCAAGTGCGGGTGTGCACAGCGCCCGGCGAGGTCGGCGCGTGTCGTGTGTCTGTGGCGTGGCCCGAGTGTGTGTCTGTGAGCGAGCGTGTGCGCGCAGACACCGCCACCCCCGCCTTTTGCCACCGCGCCTATGCTTCGGCGGGGCCCACCGCCGGGAGGGGGCCGAGCGCAGCCGGCCTCGGGGCCGGCCAAGGCCGGCCGTCTGTCCGTCCACCCTCACCACCCCGGCGCGCGTTCCTTTCGCAGTCCTTTCCTCAGCGAGACCCTTCCGCCTGCTCTCCCGACTGGATCCTTCCACGGCCACACGCACACTCTCAAACACACACCCGCGCGGCAGGGGCCGCGCCTGGCTCCGCTGCTGCAGCTGCAGCGACCGGAGAGGTGGCGACGGTCCCGCGGACCGCGGAGCTCCGGCCACTGGCAGGCTGCGTCCTCCGGCCCCTCCCCAGTCCCCAGCCCCTCTCACCCCGCGGGGTCCGGGTCCAGCCGCCGCTGTCGCAAGCGCATTCAACAGCTGGAGCAAACTTGCTGCGGGGCGGGCCGGGCCTCCCGAGGTGCGCAGCGCCCCCCAGCGCCCTCCAGAGGACGCTCGAGCCCCCTGGGCTCCATCTCCGTGGGGGCACCCCCTCCACCTCGGCTGACCCCAACGCCAGCCGCCCGCGTCCAGTGCCCAACCGCTGGCGACCCAAGAAGTGTGACTGTGTTCCCATTTTTACAAGGGAGACTACTGAGGCTCAGTGAGAGGAGCGACGTCTCCAAGGTCACACAATGAACTTGATAGCAAAGATAATGTTGGACTCCAGATCTCTCTACCCTTGTGCTGGGGCTTTGGCTGTTGCTCGCTACCTTTCCCCACCCATCAGAGAGTATGCCCAGGGATATCTCCTAAGGCCTTCATGCCTTAGTGCCTCCCTGGTCAACACACTGACACACATGCACCACTTGCAAGGGAGTAAAACTCTAGCGGGGAGAGGGGTGGAGTGGATTAGGAGATGCAGAAAGAAATTCTGGCATCTGGGGACTGTACCACTGCACTTGGGCACATTGCAGGGCACATTCTACCTCCTCCTTTCTGGTGCAGAGACGGGCTTGTGTCACAAGAAGAAACAGGCACCTTTTCTCCATTCCCAGGACCAGTAACCAACATGTTGCAGCCCTGCCTAGAGCAGGCCCTGGACATCTCAATCATTTTGAAGAAATACACATGCTCCAGTGCCTGTCCTCAGGTAGTTAAGCCAGGGCTGCAGGAACCCCTAGCAGAATAATTTCATCCAGGCCAGCAATGGCAGAGACTCCCTGGAAGAAGCCACTGCCTAAGATGAATCTTAACAGATAAATAGGAGTTGGTCAGCTGAAGAAGGTGAAGGATGTCCCAGGCTGCGGGAATGGCACGTTGCAAAGGCATAGACGTGTGAGACAGCTTGGTGTGTATGCTCAGGGGTCTCAAAGAAGTTGGGTTTTACTAGAGCGGAGGAAAAAATTTATCTCCTTCCTGTGATCTGAAACAGGGAAGGGTATCCAGGGTGGGGCTGGGAGATCAGACAATCGGTGGGATGCAGGACGCCATTAGCTCTAAGTAGGTGACAGACTTAGGCGTTCCATCACAGCCTTCCACAGTTGCACTCCAGGCTGCCTGGCACACTCCTATCCAACCTTCAAGGCTCCTCACTGCAGACCCAAACAAGTCATTATGCTGTCTCTTCCCTATAAAAATGAGTCTTCCTAGAGGATAGGAACTTTATGGAACATGTTGTATGTCCCTTGTGCAGGGCTGGTCATGAAGCAGGGTCCCAGCCCAAAGTCCTTACTGGAGGAGCCTCCCCCCACCGCCCCATCCTCCTCAAGCTCAGACACAACGGCCCCTGCGCCCTCTGGCGGATCCAGTACGCAACTGTAGCGTGCTCTTCAATTCACCCCCTTCCCTGCCCCGGTGCCTAAGGGTCTCTCCATCCCTTCAGAGGTGGGCACTGGCGAAGGACCCTGACCCCCGCCCCGCTCCGGCCCAAGAAACTGAGCAATGATCCCAAGGAATAACCGGCAGCAGGCGGCAAAATGGCCTTTTCTGGTTCTCTTTGCATGACTTTCCCTGTCATCAGCCAAAGGGCAAGTCACTCCCCTCTTGCCCTTTTCAGTTTTCTCTTTTGTGAAACGAGAATGAAAATAGCAGTCCTGTCCCCAGCGCGATGCTGGGCTCACCACAGGGGCATTCCCTTCCCTCTTAGGACCTCCAGGTCTAGCTGGATTAGCTCTGAGCGGCTTTTGAGATCTAAAACTTTCTAAGATTCTCTCTGGAGACTTTTCCCTACCAGGTTTAACTTAGCACTACTAGAGAGAAGACGGAGTTGGCCCGGGCTAACCACGAATGGTGGGGGACCACACCATCTGGGCACCCAATTGGGCTTACTCTAGACCAGCACTGTCCAATAGAACTTTCGGCGTTGGTGGAAATGTTACAAACCTGCCCTGTCCAATACAGGAGCTGCTAACCACATGTGGCTATTGAGTGCTTGAAATTATGGCTATGGGGACTGAGGAACTAAATTTTTAATTTTGATTTTATTAATTTTGATTTAAATCGCCATATGTGGCTACTGGTAGCCATGTTGGATAGTGCAGGCCCAGAAAGACAGCAACCTCCTCAATAAAATAAAACCCAGAGAGAGCACGCGCACACACACACACATACACACACACACACACACACACACACACACACACACCGTGAGACCCTGAGCACTCTGGCCAGGCCTAGGGGGGTTGGGGTGATGAGGAGACTGCTTGGAATCTCTAGGTGGACAGGTAAGTTGAGGCAAACATGAGAAGCAATGTGTCCATCCCCATAGCCACTGTCCTTCTAAGTTAGGCCTTGCCATCTTTTGCCTGGACACCTGGAACAACCCCCCTCCTCACCCGTCTATTAAAAGCTCCCATTAGTTCCCCAGAGTCCATGCAGGGATGTGGCATGTTTCATTTCTCATGACGTCAAATGATTGGCAGCAGCTGCCTAGCTGCTTCCTCTGCAGATAGTGTCATGATCAATTGTTGATGTCTGCCTAAGGTGCAGACAGAGACCAATGGTATAACCTCTCTGCTAGGGATTAAAATCCAAAGTCCTTAACTTGCCCAAACAAGGCCCTTTGCAGTTGAGCCCTTGCTAACCTCTCCAGCATCACGTCTCACCCTACACATACTCCGGGACCCAGCGACAGCAATACCTGCCCTTTCCAGAACATGCCATGAATCTCTCATCCCAGAATCCCCACACCTGTGTGCTTTTTTATTTATTTTTTTATGTTTCCATTGAGAGAAAGGGGAAGGGAGAGAAACATCAATTCATTTCACTTAGTTGTTCCATTTTAGTTGTATACTCATTGATTGCTTCTCATATGTGCCCCAATTGGGGGTCAAACCCATGACCTCTGGCACATTGGGTTGATGCTTAATCCACTGATCCACCCAGCCAGGGCCACACCTGTGTGCTTTTTGATCCTGCTGTTCCCTCAACCTGGAAGCCCTTCCTCCTCTCATATTCCTTTTCCACAGGTCTACTTCCAGTCTGTCATCAGGTACTGCTCAAAGGCTGCCTCCTTCATGTAGCCTCCCCTGACCACCCCTAAGCTAAGTTAGCTAAATTACTTCTTTCTTCATGGCTCCCAGGCTCCTCTATAGGCCTAATGACAGCATGCATCACATTATATTATTATGTGTTCTCATATGTCCTCCCCTAACTCTTTCCTAACTCTGTCACCTCTATCACAGCAGTCACCTGTGTAGCAGGGGCACACTTAGAGCCAAACATTATGCAGGGCCCTCTCATACATTATTCTCATTAATAAGTCACCAAAGTGGGCACTGGGGGAAGGAGGGCTGTTCTTCCCACCAACATCCTAATTTCCTCTCTCCCCACTGCTATGTATAGTCTTGGGGAACATGAATCAAGGTGCCTCCCTGTGCCCCAAGCTGGGCTACTTGACTTATGGGTGGAGTGTGGATATGTTGATAGGAAACGCAGCTGAAGCAGAACCATCCCAGAAGCCCCAGTGCCAGAGGACAGACAGGTATTTCCAGCTGTCTGGACCCCTGTCCTGAATCCTAGAACACCCCCCCCTCTGTTCTGGAATCTCTCAGCTCAGGAGCTATCTCTAACAGTCCACCAATATGTATCCTTTTCATTCGAGTTGACGAGAAGTGATTCACATCCAGGTGACCCCACTGCCCTGGCCACATCACCATGAGAACTTTTTCCAGATCTTCCTTCTGCAGAGCCTCGAGAACAGAGCAGCCAGAGCGCTGAGAGCTTCATACACTGTTTAAGGGAAGATCTACTCTTTGTACTTAGGTGAATTTTCTTCACTTGGTCTACATGGCATTTTGCATTGATGCTAAGAAAATTAGGTTAAGTGATTCTTCAGAGAAACACACGTGCACACAGGAGCGTGGGGAGTGTCACATTCCTATTTTGGATCCAGGCCAAAAAGGAGATTTTTCTGCTGTGCCTCCAATGCTGGAACTGAGGGCTGCGATCACTGGGGATGGGAACCAGTAATGAGACACAGGACCCAAAAGGAAAAGAAAAAAGGATGATTTTCCCCTAAATCCTCTGCCCCTTGCCTGCCATGGAACCATCCCAAGTGGAATATGAAGACATGGAGTCTCAGATGCCTTCTCAGGAAAGTGGTTCCTTTCTATTTTGTTTTACTGGGCACTGGGATAGGACAGGGCATACAAGGCTGAAAGTTCAGGTAATCCCTGGGCCTCCTAAGGATGAGAGGGCTTAGAGCTGGGGGTTGAGGAAAAGGGGACAGGAGGCAGGAAATGAGACCACAGGTGAGGAGGAAGGTGAGAGGGAGAGAAGACCCCAAAGGAGACCTCCCCTGTGCCTTCCCTCCCCCACTTCCTCCAGAAAAGTCTACATGTGTATCATATTGGTCATCTGTTGCTGTGTAACAGATTACCTAAAAACCTGGTGGCTTACTTAAATTAGAAAAAAAAAAGTTCTTATTTCACAGTCGTGTGATCAGGAATTTAGGAGTGGGTGATTGATTCTGGCTCAAAGTCTCGCATAAGATTGTGCCCAGGTGTTTTGCTGGGGCTCTGCTCATCTGAAGGCTGGACGGGGGCAGGAGGATCTCCTTCCAAGATGGCTCGTTCACATGGCTGGCAAGTTGGTACTGGCTATTGGCAGGATTTGTCACATGGACCTCTCCACAGGACTGCTTGAGTGTCCTCACAGTGTGGCAGCTGCTTGCCCCAGAGCGAGAACAAGGAGGAAGTCACAAAATCTTGTATGGGCTATCCTCAGAAGTTACACACTGTCATTTTTGCAATTTCCCATTGGTTCCACAGGTCTACCCTGGTCACTGTGGAGGGGATGACATAAAGGTAAATTTCAGGAAAGAGGTATAATCAGGTGCCATCTTGTGGGCCAGTGTGCTTGAGATCAATCAATTATATTAGGAGAAGCTGAGGGAGGTCCATGTTCTGCATCCAGACTAGCAAAGACAAAGACCAGAGGATCTAAATCCAGAGGATTCTACGGTTCTGAGAGTCTCTAGTTCTCCTCGTCCATGGATCAAGGGCAGCTCAAGGCTAATGGGGCATGAAGAATGTGTATTAAGTTTATTGATGAGGCTGCTTTAAGAAGAAAGGGTGGCGGGTGTATAGCCCCCATAAGAAGTGCCTAAGAGGGCCAAAAGCCAAGGTGACACTCCAAAGGATATTTTGAAGTGTTCAGGTGGATATCATTAGACCCAAAAATCCAGTTATAAGAGGGTTCTTAGGGAACCTCTGTAGGGGTGCTGAGGTACCTTGCTTGCCTGGTGTTGAGCTGAGATTCTTGAGTGGTCAGGTTGGCAGGCTGCCTCCCCACCAGATTCAGCAGAGCAGGCCTGGCATGTACCTTGGGCAGGGAAGGAATGGAGACCCCCTGGTGTCCTCACTAGAATATGAACAATTCCCAGACCCAGCCACATCGGATGCAGTCTGTGCCCTAGGTGCCCAGCCCCTCACCAAGCACTGGGGGTGCTTGGGGAGGGCTGTCATGAACTGCCTTATCCAATGGTGCAAGTGTCAGATTGAAAGTGTCCTCATCGCCCTCCAGAGGCCTGCTGCAACACAGGTGGGACGACCCTGTGATAGACCATTTTCCCCCAGCCTTCTGAGCCGGGAGTCTCTGCTAAGACACCCCAGGATGAGGTGGAGGGGGTGGAGGAGGCTCAGGGCTCGCTGCATCTCCCTAACTTATGCTGCCCACTAGCCAGAGGCCACTGAGCCCTGCCCTGTGGAGGGGGTTGCCATTTGGGTCTAAGCATCTTAATGTGGGGCTTTAGAATTCTGCAGTCCAGGGATCCTGCTGGAGCCTCAGGCCTGGGCCCTGCAGCCATAGAAGGGGGGAGGGAGGTGCGTGAGTCTCAGCTGGCTCAGCGGCCATGAGGTCAACCAGGCAGCCTGCGTTATTAAACCATCTATCTGGCTCGGCCCAGAGGGAAACTGGGGGCGGGGGCAAGCTCAGTTCCACTGCCTGGGTCTGGAACTAGGGCAGCTGGAGGCCCCTGGGAGCTGGAGGTCACTGGCCTTGTGGCCAGGCTTGTCACTGCTAACCTGCTGCTGCTCCAGGCTCCGGATGCTGCAGGGACTGGAGAGCTGACTGGCCAGTTTCCTGTGTTCTTCCTCCACTCAACAGTCCTCTGCTCCAACTCCAGGGGGAAATGCCAACTCCTTCCACGGCATCTGGAGTTCTCTGCAACCTGGCCACAGTCTACCTAGAACCATAATAATAGCTTGAAATAGGGGCATTTACTCTCTCTTTCAGGCTAATGTCAAGTGTTCCCCATTAATTAAAGTTTTGATGAATAATGACAACAATCTTACAAGGGATTTAGTGTTACTATTCCCATTTTACTGAAGGGGCTTGGAGAGGCTAAGCAATTTGACCAAGATTGCACAGTGAGGAAGAAGCAAGGCCACAATTCACCCAGATTTTCCTGCTGATGCTGTGGCTGCAGGATCCAGGGGGATTTTAGGTCGGCCATCCCATTCTCAGCCCACATTTAGCTCGTCATTCCCAAAAACTTCCCTTTATACCTCAAGTTCTTTCGGTCCAGAAACCTAGTGTCTGAAGGTCCCTGTGGGTGGGTGAGGAACTGTATGGCTCTGTGGGGAATGACAGGTGTGTCTGGCCACTACCAAGTTAATTAGGCTCAAAACCCAAATGCCACCTTGGTGTCACCTGGGATTGCTGCAAATATGACCCATCACAGCTGTGTCAGGCTTGCTTGCTGGTGTACTGGCTGCAAGCACTTTGCTTGATTAGCGCGTAAGCACCTGGCAGAGGCACGTGTGCACATCCTATATAAGGTTATGGGTGCTTGCGGGGGGGGCGGGGGGAAGATCGTGAATGGCGGGTTGTCTGCCCACCACCACTATTAGGGACCATTTTTGCTGTTTGTGTGCCAGAGAAGAGGTTTTCCCCTGCCTGTGTGCTTGTCCGCCATTGTGAGACATTATCAAATGGAAAGGCCTAACCCTTTCCCGCTCTGCTGTTTCTCTACAGTTTGCCTGAATCCAATGTGAACCTGCCTGGCCTTGGCCACCAGCATTACATCTAGCATAGTGGGCAGGATTCGGAGCAGATTGGTATGGAGCTACCGACACCCTTGGGGGATGGAATAGAGGAGTGGCTGTTCCCAGTGGCTCTCCTGTTGGGGACTGTGGGCTGGGTGTTTTTTACAATCCTGCAAGAAGAAACTAAGAGCTCTATGTGAGAAACTGAGCAAGGTTGAAAGCTCCAGGATGAGCTGCATATTGAGCAGCAATGATTGTGAACTACTAGAGCAAGCGCTGGAGAAGGAGCCCGACCAGGTTAGAGAGCTGCTGAGCACCGACAGCGCCCAGAACTGGAGCAAGCTACAGGTTCGTAAGTTGCAGTTTGCCCTGGAAGTTGAACGTTGGCAGTGGCAGTTGTTGAAAGAACAACTGTGGGTTCAGCTTCAGGCTGAGAGCCGGCAACCGCAGGAGCTGAAGATGGCGCTGTGCCAGCAGAGTGGCTCTGAGTCAGTGGGAACAGGCGTTTCCAGCTCCTCTTCTGAGGATGAGGAGTCTCGGGCTGAAGCTGCCATTCACACACTCAGAGCTTGGCCAGAGGTCGTCCAGAAGGTAAAAACCCAGCAGCAAAGAGTACCTACTGAGTCCCTGGTAGGCTTGCTGCAATTGGGGGACATAGGGGTGAATGGCATCATTCTCTCTGGAGCAGAGGTGGAGAGGTTGGCCACTGTTGCCACTCGCTTCTCCTTGGGGCAGCATCTTCAGAGCTGTCATGACAGCAGGGATGAGGGGAGAGGCCTGAGGCCCTATGTGAACCTAGTTGCCTGTAATGGACTTTTACCTTGGTGATTTGCACAGACAGCTGGGCTGTCAATCATGGACTGATCTTGGACTGCAATTATGAGAGACCCTGATGGGGGGCATGGCACTTGTGGAAGCCTTCCTGCAGCAGGAAGATGCTCACACAAGTTGCAGAGACACAACAAGGACATTTTTTTTGTTTCAATAGACATGGCCCTGGACTGTACAGACCCCCCACCTTGTTGGCACTATGGGGTAGGGAGTTGGAGGTGGGCCTCCAGTTAACTCCCTGGGCAGAGTACTCAGGGAAGACATTGTGAAGGGTACCTTTATACTTGTCATTTTTAGTATGTGAGCAACCCTAAGGGGTGGAATGTGGGCAGCTGTGTTAGGCTTGCTCACTGGTATACCAGCTGCAAACACTTTGCTTGACTAATGCGTAAGCACCTAGCAGAGGCACGTGTGCATAGCTTATATAAGGCTATGGGTGCTTGTGCTGGGGGGGGGGGGGTTGTGCATGACGGATTGTGAGGGGCCATTCTTGCTGTTTGTGTGCCAGAGAAGAGGTTTTTCCCCTGCCTGTGCTTGTCCACCATTGTGAGACTTCATTAAACAGAATAGCCCTAATGCTTTCTGACTCCGTAGTTTCTCTATTATCTTCCCCAATCCAATGTGAACCTACATGTCCTCAGCCACCAGCATTACAACAATAGTGCAGATTTTGTTATTTTTGTTCATTTTTAAATAAACATCTTATTTTGGAATAATTTTAGACTAATTAAAAAATGCAAAGTTAGGCCCCAGCCAGTTGGCTCAGTGGTAGAGCATTGGCCCAGCGTGTGGAAGTCCTGGGTTCAATTCCTGGTCAGGGCACATAAAAGAAGCGACCATCTGCTCCTCCTCCACCCTTCCCCCTCTCCCTTCTCTCTTTCTCTCCCTCTTCCCCTTCTACAGCCAGGGCTCCATTGGAGCAAGTTGGCCTGAGCACTGAGGACGGCTCCATGGCCTCCACTTCAGGCACCAGAACAGCTCTGGTTGTAACAAAGCAATGCCTCATATGGGCAGAACATCACTCCTCTAGTGGGCTTGCCGGGTGGATCCCGGTCAGGCGCATGCAGGAGTCCGTCTGCCTCCCCGCTTCTCACTTAAGAAAAAATGCAGTTAGCACAGAGAGTTGCTGTGTACCCTCCACCCAGCTTCTCCTGAATTAACATCACATATAATCATGGTGCACTCATCAAAATTAAGAAACTAGCTCTGATACATTCCTAGTAACTAAACTCTAGACTTAGTCATATTCACCCATTTTTCCACTCATATTCTTTTTCTGTTCCAGGATCCCATCCAGGACATCATATTGCATGTAGTTATCATGTCTCCTTAGTCTCCTCTGGTCCCTGACAGTTTCTCATTCTTTCCTTGTTCTTCATGACCTTGACAGCGTTGAAGGATATACTGGTCAGGTATTTTGTAGCATGTCCCTTACTTTGGGTTTATCTGATCTTTTCTCATGATTGGTCTGGGTCATAGGTTGGGGAGAAGGCCACAGAGTTATAGTGCCCTTGTCATTGCTTGTCACATGACTGGTGGTGTTCATCTTGATCACTTGGTTAAAATTGGGACTTCCCCCACTTAACAGATTGGAAAACTGGGGTTTAGAGAGACTGAGCTGCTTGTGCTAAAGCAGGGGTCCCCAATGATTTGTGAGACAGAATGTGAACCAGGCCTTTCTGACTCCCATTAAACCACATGTCTTTGAAGTTTTAGGCAGGAAGTCTGAGGCTGGAGCCCATTCTACAAATGGGAAAGTGAGCAAGACTGCACCATGGACTCTAAATGAGGTTTGCAGCAACAGGACTGAGCCCAAGACTTCTTCTTGGGGGCAAGTCCCTGTCAGGACTGGCCTGGAGGCTGAGAAGCCATAATAGATTCTAACCAGGAAAGGGGAGGAAAGGAGACAGACTGGCACAAGGGCTCAATGGGAGAGTAAGGATGAAGGAAGGAAGAAATGACAAATATGAGTGGGTGAGAACAATCCAGGAAGGCTCCCTGGAAGAGAAGGCTGTAATTTTAAGAACAGTCGGGAGGGTGAGTAAGATATAAGGTCCATCCCAGAAGAAAGGAAAGCAAAGTATACTTTAGACCATGAGCCTTGGAGTTTGACAAGACTGGCTTCAGTTTGGTGTGCTACCACTTTCTGACTCGGTGATCTTGAGCAAGTGACTACTTCCCAAGCTAATTTGGGGCTTTCTAGCCCCCAGGCTTTTTCTGCCCTGCTCATGTGCCTGAAATACTCCTCCCTGAGCCATCTCTCAAAGCTTGGACCAGCTCCATACTTGGTAGGAGACAGAGCAAAATGAAATGTAAAACACCTTGTTCAAAAATTATTAAGCATTTTATCCTGGAGGGGAGGGGTGAGGGAGACAGGGGGGTGTACTGGGGAACACGGGTGACATTAGAATCTATGTAAACACAATGAATTAATTTAAAAAAATTATTCAGCATTTCAAACAGTGCAGAACATTAGACCAAGTGTGAGTTTTTTCAAGGCAGAGAGAGTGGCCCTGAGTAACTGCACAGGTCACATGCCCATGAAGCCAACCCAGTGCCCAGCCCTCAGTGACCACCCTCACTCACCCTGTGATCTAACTGCCACATTTTCTTGACAGTTCCTTGGCCATTAATCACAAGCTGCGGACTGACGCTGCCCGGGGCCCCGTTTCGAGCAGTCGCTTTGCTCACACGTGGTTTGTCCTTGTCTTGCCCTGGGTGAAAGGTTGGATGAGATGAACTCCAAGGTGCTTCCAACAGTTACATTTGATGTCCATTAATTTTATGACTCTAATATATTTTTGCCAGGAAGCTTCTGAGCTCCCGTGCCTCAGATGCTAACGGGTTGAGGGGTCAGGTCTTCCCTCATGTGGTCTCACAATCCTGACATTCCTGGGCAGTTGGAGGCTTTAAATGAAATAAAAAGAATTGGACGAATTTCATTCACTTACAATCCGCCAATCTAAAATGTGAAATTAATTGTGATTATTTTGCAGTAATTACTCCATTCTTAAACGTGCTATGTTCCAAAGGCCATCAATCCATCTCCGAAGGTAGGTCCAAAGGCACTAACCTTCCCTCAATAGGGTGCTGTTAGCCAGATTGGCACATTTTTCCATTTTGTGCATTACTGCTTGTTTGTTAACTTTGCTTCCTCCACCCCTCTTATTGTTGAGAGGCAGACTCTTAGAATCAGCCTGCCTGCACCCATCTCTTATCTCTGCCGTGAGAACATGTGCAAGTTGCTTAATCTCTCTGGGGCTCAATATCTTCATCTGAAAAACCCAGACTAAATGAGTTCTATGTCTTCTGATTACTATTGGTGCTTAAAAATTCGAGTAGTGCAATAAAACAAAAGAAAGCACACACAACCATTTTATTCTGCTCACAATTTTGTGGGTCAGGAATTCTTGAAGGGCTCAGGTGGGCAGTTCTTACTTAGGATCCTCATGCAGATGGAGACTTACGCCAACCGGGGCTGCCATCACCTGAGCTTGCCTGGGCTGTACTGGGCATCCAAGATGGCTCACTCATACGGCGGGCACCTGGTGCCGACTGTAGGTTGGTGGCTCTGTTGGAGCAGATGAAGAAGTGCCTGCTTCCAGCATGGCAGAATGAGAAGAGTTCCTGGACTTTTTTACAGTGTGGCTGGCTTCCCCCAGAATGAGTATCCCAGGAGAAACAGCAGAAATTACATGGCCTTTCAATATCTGGCCTTGGAAGTCACAAAACATCACTTCCATTGCCTCCTGTAGGTGATGAGCGAGTCACTAATCCAGCCCAGATTAAAGTTGACAGGATATAGATATCCTCTCTTAACCTGAGCCATATCAAAACATTGGGAGCCTGTTTTTAAACTACATACCACAGTATAATCAAGCCCTTAGAATAGTGCCTGGCATATAGTAAGTCCTCAGATGTATTTGCTGTTGTGTTATACCCCAAATAAAATAAATGGATTGATAAGGCAAAATGGTTTGTTGAAACATTAACGTAGGGATGAAAATATTAAGAAAAATTCTATAATTCAGAATAAGGCATAACCATAAATAGTGACTAGGATTTGATATGCCTGTAGAATGTGCTAGTTTGAAGAGGTATGATTTTGCAGAAGCAAAGAAGAAAATCAAAAATAGAAAGTACAACCCTAAATACCCCAAAATGGAGTTGCATCATCCCTGTGACCAGTATGGGGTCTCTCATGTCAGGTCATCCGGTGCTGGCTGGGAGCCTTTGAAGCTTCCACATCTTTTTCCCCACAAAACAATCAAGGCATTGCTTTGGGGAACCAATGGAGTGTTTCTAGAACAAGTAGAAAATAAAGCTTCCAACACAAAATTGATGACTTCCATCACTAAAGACAGAGAGCAGACGCAAACCACAGAGGTCTTGTTTAAGGTGGCTGGCCTCATAGAAAAACCAGGTACCAGCCATTCTATTTCCAGGACATTTATAAATCCAGCCACAGAGTGAGTGACAAATCAGAAAAAAAAAAACAGAGTAAGGCATTGGCAAAAAATTACTTTTTTTAAAATTACTTTTTATCAAATAACACTATTAGGCATTGGGGGGGGTCCATGAAATTAATATCCAGTGATGTGGAAGATCAGTAATCAACATGCATGCTGGCTGCCTGACCAGGCAGTGGCACAGTGGATAGAGTGTCGGGCTGGGTAGAGGACTGAGGTTCGAGACCGCGAGGTCACCGGCTTGAGCGCGGGCTCGTCTGGTTTGAGCAAGGTTCACCAGCTTGAGGCCAAAGTCGCTGGCTTGAGCAAGGGATTACTCAGTCTGCTGTAGCCCCCCGGTCAAGGCACATATGAGAAAGCAATCAATGAACAATCAAGGTGTCACAATGAAGAATTGATGCTTCTCATCTCTACCCCTTCCTGTCCCTATCTGTCCCTCTCTCTGTCTTTGTCTCAGTTACACACACACACACACACACACACACAAACAAACCATGGGTGCTTGCTGATATTTCCCTTTACAGATGCACAGAACTGCTGGGGGTGGGGGGCATTTCAGAATTCAGAACATGTATGAGGGTGTAACAGGCAAGTCCCCTTCTTTCTCTTAGCTGAACCCTGGCTACATTCAATGAGGCTACGTGTTCTGCTCTAAATCAATCTTGAGAATTCTGTTCCTGATTTCCCAGCCTCTCTTGCAGCTAATGATAGATATGTGACCCAATTCTGACCAATGGGTTCTAAGCAGAAAGCAGTTGGTGGGTTTCTAAGAAAGCTTTGTGTTGTCTTTTCTTTTAAAAGAAGTCAGACATGACTGTTGAAGCCCCACACTTCTTACACTTTCTTCACGCCTGGAATGTGGACAGAATGCTGGAGCCGATTGTGGCAGCCATCCTGTCCCTTCTCAAGGCTTCTTGTCATGTGAGGAAAACAGCCCCTGGGTGGCAGGCGTGTTTCTTCTCCTCTGTCCCCAAACTGCCAACCTCTCCTCCACAAGTCATCAAAGACCTTGTTTCTCGATTCACTGAGAACACAGAACCAATGAGAAGAGACTCCACCAATGCCCACATTCCTCTATGGTTAACACGATGCCCTAGACCCCACCCCTCTCACCTCTTCAGGTTGCTCCTCCTGCATCTCTTCACTTTCTCCTGTCTCCTCGTTTTCATTTTTCACTCTCCAGAATCATTCACAGCACATACTGCTAATTCCTCATCTTTAAAAATCTGTGTACTTCGCATCCCCATTTCTCTCCTTTCCTTCACAGAAAGAGGAATACTCAAAGACCTACCTCTATTTGCTCATCCCAGTTCCTCTCTAGCAAGTCCCTCTAGGTGGTCTTTGTTCTTCCCCCACTCCTTGTCAAGGTCACCATGCTCTCACCTCACTTCTGACTTGCCCTATCAGCCATATTAGCCATAGCAGATCACTCCCTTATCCTGAAACCCTCTCCTCCCACCTTACTGTAAGCTCCATGAAAAACAGAGTATTTGGCCCTGGCCGGTTGGCTCAGCGGTAGAGCGTCAGCCTGGCGTGCGGGGGACTCGGGTTCGATTCCCGGCCAGGGCACATAGGAGAAGCGCCCATTTGCTTCTCCACCCCCACCCCCTCCTTCTTCTCTGTCTCTCTCTTCCCCTCCCGCAGCCAAGGCTCCATTGGAGCAAGGATGGCCCGGGCGCTGGGGATGGCTCCTTGGCCTCTGCCCCAGGCGCTGGAGTGGCTCTGGTCGCGGCAGAGCGACACCCCGGAGGGGCAGAGCATCGCCCCTGGTGGGCGTGCCGGGTGGATCCCGGTCGGGCGCATGCGGGAGTCTGTCTGACTGTCTCTCCCCGTTTCCAGCTTCAGAAAAATACAAAAAAAAAAAAAAAAAAAAGAGTATTTGCTGATTCACTGCTCCTTCACCCTTAGGGAGGTCAACACTATTCATTGAATTAATGAAGAAACTGCTAGTTGTCCCCCCAAATCCATCTTCCCTTCTACAGAAATATGTTTTGCTGAATGCATAGATGCCAAGATAAAGACTACATTTCCCAGCTTACCATGCAACTAGGTGTAGCAATGTGACTGCATTTTGACCAATGAAATGAGAGCAGAGATTAGTCGTGACATTCCTATTCATGACCTCAAAAGAAAAAGTATGTACCTCTCCTTTGTTTTTCTTCCCTTTCCATGGGCTAGAATGGAAATGCAATGGCAGGAGTGGGAGCAGCCATCTTAAACCAGACAGTGGAGCCACCTATGAGTTAAGGAAAGCAGGTAATAAAATAAATAAAAGGCTATAACCTATCAGTCACATTAATCTCAGACCAGAGAGAGAGAGAGAGAGGAGAGAGAGAGAAGTAAACTTCTATTTCATTTAAATCACTGTTATTTTGTCTTCTGTGGTAACAAACAGACCTATATACTCAGAACTGCACCTTTATTTATTAAAGCATTTGTAGTTGGACTTTTTTCTATCTTTGGCAGCCTGATCTGTACATACTTAAGGGAAAGGTACTTTAGTTTATTCAGGTCCTGTTCATCACCCAGCACAGACACTGCAGGGGAGAACATTTCTGTTTAAGTGATGATGTGAGTTGTGAGCCACGCTATAGACCAGAAAGGGACTCTGAGATCAGGACTGGCTCTTGATCAGACTGCAAGGAAGGGCAAAGTTACAGCTCTGTGGATGGAGGCATTACTTGGGAATGCCAGTGCTCAGCGCTATTCACAGCGAGCAGCTGGTGGAAAACAATGTGCGTCCTGGTCTTAATTCAGTACCGAGAGAAACTGAGAAAATTAGTGCAATCAAACCAAGGCCATTGAGTGGACATCTTTGTAGCCAGCTGTCAGAAGAGATAGGCCGAATAATGTCTGCTTTTCCAACCCTCGCTATCAAATAAAGTGCACATCCAATTTTTTTTAAAACGAGCAACAAGATTAAAGGTCTCTGTGACACAATAACACCAGTGAAAACCATTCCTTTGATTTTAAGAAACATGACTTGGCTATGCAGTCAGCATCTTGAAAAATCTGATTCTGTCACCTTGGGGCTAAATTATGATTTTCACAGTTGATGAAAAGATACTAGGGTTTCATAAGCCCAAACTGTGGGGAAATTTTCTTGATCTCTAAGAGCCTGACTCTGTCTCAGCCCTTGATGATTTTCTCCACTGCTCAGGAGGAGAAATCAATGACACAGCAATGAGCATATTAAAGCCACATCCAAGTGCTGCTGCCACCAAGACAGAATCCTAATCCTCTCCACTGTGAAATGCAACCAAAGCGGAGTGTGGGCTGTTTGTCCTAATGACTCGCCAGCTTGCAGTGCACTGCGCATGGCCTCTTCTCTTCTGATGGGCACTAGAAGGAGGCTTCCGTGAGAAATCACTACTTTGTCACTTCAAGGACCGTGTCCAATCTGCAAAGCCTAGAACCAGGCACTTGTGCCCATCTCCGACAACCTGTGGCTGAGTGATGGGCTGTCTGCTTTGGTGAAACCAAGAGCAAAAGAAAAGCAGCTGCCTGGATGGGACCCACGAGTTGCTGGTCCAGCCAGCTTGTCACCCGGCCAGGCAGAGGTGGGCCTGGCCCATTCATCCACTCAGCAAGCAATGGTTGTAGGCCTACTGTGTGCCAGGAACACAGAGGTCTGAGGAATCAATAATGAACATTAAAAAATGAACACAAAAAAAGATTACAAACAAAATTATCTCAATAAAATGAAGCCTTTTCTATTGTGGTAAAGTATACATAACAAAATGTACCATTTTTAAGTACAGTCACACTGTTGTATAACATTCACACCCATCATCTCCAGAACTTGATCATCTTCCTAAACTGAAACTCCATCCTCATTAAATACTAACTCCCCGTTCCTCCTCTGCCAGGCCCTGAGAATCACTGTTCTACTTTCCCTGTGAGTTTGACCATTCTAGGTACCTCAGATTAGTGGGATCACACAAACTTTGTCACTTTGTGTCTGGTTTCTTTCACTTAGCATGATATCTTCAAGAGTCATCCATGTGGGGCCCTGGCCGGTTGGCTCAGTGGTAGAGCGTCGGCCTGGCGTGCGGGGGACCCGGGTTCAATTCCCGGCCAGGGCACATAGGAGAAGCGCCCATTTGCTTCTTCACCCCCCCTCCTTCCTCTCTGTCTCTCTCTTCCCCTCCCGCAGCCAAGGCTCCATTGGAGCAAAGATGGCCCGGGCGCTGGGGATGGCTCCTTGGCCTCTGCCCCAGGCGCTAGAGTGGCTCTGGTCACGGCAGAGCGACGCCCCGGAGGGGCAGAGCATCGCCCCCTGGTGGGCAGAGCGTCGCCCCTGGTGGGCATGCCGGGTGGATCCCGGTCGGGCGCATACGGGAGTCTGTCTGACTGTCTCTCCCCATTTCCAGCTTTAGAAAAAATACAAAAAAAAAAAGAGTCATCCATGTGGTAGCCCATATCAGAATCTATTCCTTTTTAAAGGCTGTACAATATTCCATTGTATATACTTGTTTTATGTGTTTTGTATTTTATCCATTTATCTGTTGTTGGACATTAGGCTGTTGCTACCTTTTGGCTATTGTGAATATTGCTGCTGTGAACATCAGGATACAAGATACGTATTTGAGTCTGTCGTCAGAGTGCTTTCAAACATCTTTGGGTCTGTACCTGGGAGTGGAATTGCTGGATCATATGGTACCTCTACATTTAACCTTTTGAGGAACTGCCACACTGTTTTCCACCATGCCTGCCCCATCTTACCATTCTATCATTAATTTTAAACATATTTTATTTAGATTTTTTAAAATTATGACAAGAATCTTTTCTTAATTTACCTAAGATTGGTGGTTCACCTGGACATCTTGTGCCATTATATAATCCAGAGGTCAGAGGTCAGAGCGAGGTTGCTCTGGGGGGTTTTCAGTTCTGAGGTTCTTGGATTTGAGGACTGAGATGCTAGGGCTAAGAAAGGTGACGCTGTGGAACAGGGTCTGTGAGTGCACTTCCAGGCCACCATGGTAGACATGGGCTCAGTCTGGTCCGTCTTGCCCAATCTGCTGGTTGCAAGTAGGGGTGTGGGGAGGGGCAGGGAGTCCTGATGAGCAGCAGACCCAGGCTGTGAGTATGGAGAGGAAGAGGCAGAGATGAGACAGATGGAAGAGAAGAGAGCAAGGCCTGGGGACCCACCTAAGAGAAGCCATGTGTCCCAAGCACCCTGGCTGCAAGCTGGCACCATGTTTGAGAAGGCATGAGAGAAGATAAAAACATTCATTCATTTAGCAAACATCCTCTGAGCACCAGCCCCACTGGGAGCTGGTCTACTACGGAAATAAGAAGCTCCAGCCCTTCTATGCATCTCTGTTCTCACTGAGTCTATTCAACCTGCTAAAGATCTTCCCCAAAAATCCATTCCCACCATTTATTAGGAGTTCACCAGGTGCTAGCTTGATTCTAAGGACTGTACGCTGGTTAATATTTAATCCTCACAACAACTCCCACTTTACATGTGAGAGGGTAACTACAGCTCAGAGATGCTGAAAACTTCCCCAAGATCACACAGCTGGCACATGGAGAGGCCCACGCTCATCACCCCAAACCGTCTCTCTAAATGCAGGAACCTTTTCTGAAGACTCCGAAGGTGGACAGGAAAAGAGAGTTAACATCACACACTCCACAGGATTTGCTACTTTCTGAAGTCCCTCTTGGCAGCTAGGAAGCCACCAAGGATTTCTCCTCCCAACCCTCCCCTGATGTCCCTGGGTCCTCCTTCCTTCTGCCCAGATTCCTGCAGTGCCCACCCCCAGCCTCAGCCCTCTGCAGTGACAAATTCCTTCTCTTTCTGTAAAGCAGTGACTGACACACCCAAACCACCATGGCGGCCCCCATCAGAAAGCCCAGCCCTCCGAGAGCAGCCCCACCTCGCTGACAGCAGGCAGGACTGCTGAGAGCAAATATTTTTTTCCCTTTGTCACATAGAGGTAATAGACTCTTGAAAAATCACATACTCAGAGGATCACAGCTGAATCTTATAATCTGAGACTCTCCATCAAAGAACCTTAGACCCATCGACTAATAGAATCTTGGAGTCAGTGACTTGAAAATCCCAGAACGCTTCAATCTCTCCATCACAGTCATGGAGCGGCCCTGGTAGGTGGGCCGATGCAGAGCAGGCCACAGAGCAGGTTGGGAAAATGAGGGGTTGGGGAGGCAAGGAAGCCTTGGGGTGCAGAGGACAAGGCAGGGTGGAGGAGGGAGGTTCAGCCTGTTGTCACGCTAGAGGAAGCAGTTGGCGGGTGAGGCCTGGCTCTATTACTGATGGTTTTTAATTATGTAAATCAGCCCAGGGCCTGCGCCTGGCACAGGCTTGGCATTCATCAGCTGGCAGCAGAATTAATCAATAAATAATCAGCTGGATAGGGCCTGGGCATGAGCACTCAGCCATACACCCCCACCCCACCCCCACCCTGGAGGGGTCCTCCAAAGCGGGCAGAGGTGGAGGGATTACACGAAAGCTCTCGCTCACAGCTGTCAGTGCACCTGCACACACACGTGCCTGCACATGTGCACACACATGCATATATGCACCATACATGCAGCTTCAGCTTTGGTCTCACTATGTATGAGCACAGGTGGGCATATCTCTGCACACAGACCGTCAGTCATAGCATCCCCCATGCCCAGCACACATCTTTCCACTAAAAAACCTAGGCCCAGAAGCTCAGCAGCAGGAGCCACTTGTCACCTCATACTTGTCACCTCTATGGTGACACAGAGCTTTGCAGCTCACAGTCACACCAATTCACCTTTACAACTTCCCTGTGAGGCTGGCCCTGAAGGGCTGAGCCTTCATTTCACAGATAAGGAAACTGAGGCTCAGAGGAAGGATGCCCAGGATGGTACCAAAGATCCGTCCTCCACACCCCATCTCCACTCAATGGTTCAAAGAGATTGCAGGCAGAAGAGGTGTAGGGAAGAGACATGGGGGCATTGGGGGAGTGCTGGGGCCATGAAGCTACCCAGATATGCCCCCTGCCACTAAAAGCAGGGTCCTTGGTGACCTGATAGAGAGCGGAGCAGGCCGAGTGGCCCAGTGGGGGTCAGGCCTCCCGACCAAGGTGATAAAGCTGGGCACTGGTCCTCTCCTATGGAGCTGTGATGAACTGCTCTCTCCCACCACTGGACCACTCACTCCCGCTCCCCAGCACTCCCCCCATAAATCAGCCTCCTCCCGTCAGCCTGGGCTGTTCCTTGATTACTTTCCAGCACTGGGGTCAGGGTTTTTCACCACCCCTAGTGGCAGGAGGGGGCTGGCAGGGAGAATGGTAAAATTAATGGACGGATTTCCTGTTCCCCTCTCTTCCTTCTCTCCGCCGCAGGCTTTCTGCCCACCTCTGCTTGTCTCTGGTTGGGATCACTAAATACTGAATGAGGACATGACCAGAGCCATGAATGGATTCCTGAGATCTGGAGCGTTGCGGTCTCTGTGTCTGAGTGTGGCTGACTGTGCAGCTGGGTCAACACTCAGCATCCCCGTCCCTTAGCCTCCGTCCAGGGGCTTCCCTGCAGCCATGTACCTACCCGAGAAGCAGGAAGAGGACTTATAAGGTGCCCTGTGTGGTCACAGCAGACTCAGTGGGCCCTGGAGGAGACCGGGAAAGGACCTTGACAGTGAGGGGCTCCCGGGGCTTTCAGCCTTTTGAAGCCACCACCCCTTGGAGCAGCTGCTAGAAACTGTAGGCTTCTGCCAAGTGCTAGGATTTTGAAATGTTATAGAGCAGTGGTCAGTGCCTCAGCCAGCCTCCCCACGTCCAAATCTAGGCTTAGCCAGTTAGAAGCTGTGTGAGCCTCAGGAAGCTGCTTCACCTCTCTGTGCCTCAATTTTCTTCTGTGTAGAGTAGAGTGAGTAATCATACCAGCATTTTGATCAAATAGGTACATACTCTTTAGAAATATCACTGATGAACACAGTTAAGTGCTCTAAAAATTAGCAGTGGTTACCATAATTAAAAGCTGGTGTGCAGACCATAGTCTGCATCTGAGTCCCCTGAGGGCTTTAAAACCCAGATGGCTGCCCCCCTCCATTCTTCTGCCTCAGCAGGTCTGGGGAGGAGCCTCAAGTCTGCATTTCTAGCACAGTTACCAGCTGATACTGGGCCTGCTGATCCAGGGGCCACACTTAAAGAACTGAGTGAGGACCAGGTTGGTGCTCACTCTCCAGCTCAGCTCCCCCCACCCCACCCCAGGCAAACTCTATCATTAGGGAACTAAGGCCCAGAGAAGTGAGTGTGTGTCCAAGGCCACACAATGAAGTGGCCCAGGCCCCACGAGAAAGAGGAGAGGACACTGTCACCACCACTGCCCTCCTCACCACCCCCATGCTCCAGGAGCAAAGAGGCAGAATTTGCTTTCCCAGCCAACGGTAATCTTTTAATCTCTTTGGCTTTAATCTTTCAGCCCGGCATAAACCCAAATCCTCACCAGGGAAGCAAGGGGTTGGGGGACATGATCTGGTGCCCTGGGGAGGCAAGTAATCTAGGTTTTAACCCCCACACCTCTCCACCATCTCCGATCTCCCATCCCACCTCTGCCTCCCTCACCCCTGCTCTTGGGCAGCACTTCTAATAGGAGATGAGGAGGCAGGGAGCAGCCAGGTGGGGTGAGGTCAGGTGGAGTCATGTGTTAAAGAGACTCTGCTTTGGGAGGCGAAGCTTTCTTAAACAAGACACCAAAATGTTAACGGTAAAAGAAAAAAAATGCTAAATTTGGTTTCGTTAAAATTAAGAACTTAGGTTCAGCAAAAGATACCGTTAAGAGAAAGAAAATGCACAGATGCAGAAAAGGTATCTCAATACACATATCTGACAAAGGTCTAGTACCTGAGCTTAAATAAAGAACTAGAAATCAATAAGAACAAAACAAACATCGTTTTCTAAATAGGCAAAAGATATGAACGAGCACTTTACAAAAGAGGACATAGAAATGACCTATGTGTACATGAGGAGACATTAGACATTAGCAGCTATCAGAGCTATGCAGAAAGAAACCACTATAAACTACTCTTCACACCCACAGGAATGGCCAAATTCTAAATGACTCATAATATCCAATATTGGAAAGACAAGGATCCACCCTCCAGCACAACTGGTGGGAGTGTCGGTGGTTCAACCTGTCTGAAGAACAGTTGGGCAGTTTCTTACAAAGTTAAACGTAACACCATCTCTATGACCCAGCTATTCCACTCCTAGGCATTTACCCAGGAGAAGGGGAAATGTAAGTCTACGCAGAGACTTGGCCATAAACACTCACTGAAGCTTCACTCACAATAGCTCTAGACAGGAAACAACCCAAATGTCATCAATGGATGAATGCATAGAAAATGGTGGTCTAGCCTCATAATGAAAAATTACTCAGCAACTTAAAAAGAAGCAACTACTGATACACAGGCCACAACCTGGATGACCTTGCATCCTTGCATTAAGCTAAGTCCAAGGAGCCAACAGCAAGAGAACATGCTGTATGGCTCTGTTTACATGAAGTGCAAGAACAGTGTCTAGCAACAGAGGTCAGCAGAATGATTGCCTTTGTGGAGAGAGTTAGTGACGGGGAAGGGACATGAGGGAGCCATCTCAGGGCCCTACAGGTGTGGAGGGGGAGGGGAATGAACTAGGTCTCTGGGCCTGGGTCACCTGGGATTGGGCCTGCAGGAGAGTGTCAGGAGGTCTTCCCAGACAGGCCACCATCTGCTGACCACCTGCATATTCAAGACACCAGCCTACCCCTATCCTGCCCCCCCGCCATGTGGACCACTCAGATCTCCCAACTCAGTGCCCGGATGGACCATCACCAATGTCATCACAATTCCTTCTGGAACATGCCTGTAGGCACAGAGCCCATTCTCGGCAGCCTTTTCATCTCCCCCACCCCCAACTGGACCCAAGGTCCCCAAGGCTGGAACTGCTACAAAGTACTAAGGGGACAACCCCAAAGTAGTAAGGCCCTGAGGGGCCTGGGTCCTGGACTCACTGCTGGGGCTCCTTCCCCTCACCCTCTCTGGCTGTTTGGTCTGAAACAGTCACAGCACCTAAGGAAAAAAGACAAGCTCCACCTTGGGGTGCACAGAACTCTACTGTACTCTGGCAGAGATTGCAGGGTACCCTAAAACAGTGGTCCCCAACCTTTTTTGGGCCACGGACCGGTTTAATGTCAGAAAATATTTTCACGGACCGGCCTTTAGGGTGGGACGGATAAATGTATCACGTGACCAAGACAAGCATCAAGAGTGAGTCTTAGACGGATGTAACAGAGGGAATCTGGTCATTTTTTAAAAATAAAACATCATTCAGACTTAAATATAAATAAAATGGAAATAATGTAAGTTATTTATTCTTTCTCTGCAGACCGGTACCAAATGGCCCACGAACCGGTACCGGTCCACGGCTCGGGGGTTGGGGACCGCTGCCCTAAAATATGTCTCCCATTTACCTCTCTAACAAACACTCATGTGGCAACATGCCCAGCCAAAAGGTTTGATTTCTCTGCATCCCTTGCTGCTAAGAGAAGCCAATGAGGGGCAAACGTTAAGTTGTTAGGTGAGATAGAGGAATATCGAGCTGGTCTGTTCCAACCCCCCTCCTAGGAAAGTAGACGTGATGGTGAAGATCCGGAAACCATCATGGAGCATGAAGTGACCTTGAGGATGAAAGCCATATGCCCCACCATCAACCCTGGATGCCTACCTTCTGAAATCATCGTGCATGTGTGTGTGTGTGTGTGTGTGTGTGTGTGTGTGTGTGTGTGTAACAGAGAAAGAAAGAGAGAGGCTTCAGTCTGCTTTAATTTACTGTTATCTCCAGCCACTTATCAGCAATGGGAAGCAATCCCTAACTGATACACAAAAACCTTGTGGGGTAGTATTAGTGTGCACCCCCCACCTTTGCATCCCCACTTTGCAGATGCACCCACAGCCTCCCTACCTCCCTGACTTCCTCTCAGATATCCAGGTGCCCAACAGACCTGCATTCAAGTCTCAGCTCCCAGCCACTGTGAGTCAGGCCAATGTCAACGGCGCTCCATGCAGATCTGCAGATCTGCTGTCCGCAGCTGGAGCTGTTGACACAAGTGCTGTTGAGACAGCACAGCGCTGGCCTGGACAGCATGCCTGTTGGAGAGATAAAGGGGGAGCTGGATAATAGGTACAAAGAGCAAACAAACAAACAAAACCAATACAAGCCAGGTAGCAGAAAAATCTCCTTGAAACTTCTCATCTGTTTTTTTGTTTTTTTGTTTTTTGGGGTTTTTTTCCTTTTCGTATTTTTCTGAAGCTGGAAATAGTGAGACAGTCAGACAGACTCCCGCATGTGCCTGACCGGGATCCACCCAGCGTGCCCACCAGGGGGTGATGCTCTGCCCATCCGAGGCGTTGCTCTGCTGCAACCAGAGCCATTCTAGCGCCTGAGGCAGAGGCCACAGAGCCATCCTCAGTGCCCGGGCCAACTTTGCTCCAATGGAGCCTTGGCTGCGGGAGGGGAAGAGAGAGACAGAGAGGAAGGAGAGGGGAAGGGGTGGAGAAGCAGATGGGCGCTTCTCCTGTGTGCCCTGGCCGGGAATCAAACCCGGGACTCCCGCACGCCAGGCCAACACTCTACCACTGAGCCAACCAGCCAGGGCCTCTCATCTGTTTTTGATGCATGAAATTGAGTAGCTAGCAAGAAGCTCTGGGGTGGAACTAAAGTTTTTAGTTGTCCGGAAAGAGAGGCACTGTTAACACCACACCTTAACCACCCTAACAGACTGTCCTACAACACACGGCTCAGTGGCTGGGAACTCAGTAAGGGCATCAAACTGCCTGCGTTCAAATCGCTGCTCTGTGAGCTGTGTCATTTCAGGGCAAATTCCTTATCCTCTTTGTGCCTTAGTTTCCCCATCTGTGAAATGGGCACCCAGGGTGGCCATGAGGATCATGAGAGCTGACCTGAGAAGAGTTTGGAGCAGTGCCAGCTACTCAGGAGGGGCAATGAGGATCAGTGGTTGTTGTGATGTTCATGGTGAGAAAGTCATATTTCTTTATTGTCTGTTTGTTACAGGAAACTGAATTTACTCACCAGTTTTGGCACATTTCATTCGCTGACTTCACACTCACTGCTCTTATTATAATTAACTCTACATAGAGTCTCCTGGCACCAGAAGGAGCAACCCAGAGCTTTTCCTCTCACTTAGATTGATGCAAGTAAAAATAAGTGGTAATTATAAGCAATTCATTTGGCAAGTACAAGGTCAAGAATCTCATTTTGGACCCTGGCTGGGTAGCTCAGTTGGATAGAGCATTGTCCTGATACGCCAAGGTTGTGGGTTCAATCCCCAGGCAGGGCACATACAAGAATCAGCCAATAGCCTGGCCGATGGTGGCACAGTGAATAGAGCATCAACCCAGAATGCTGAGGTCCCCAGTTTAAAACCCCAAGGTCACCAGCTTGACCATGGGCTCATTGGCTTGAACTCAGGCTTACCAGCTTGAGCGCAGGGTCGCTGGCTTGAGCACAGGATCACCAACATGATCCCAAGGTTATTGGCTTGTGCCCAAAGATTGCTGGCTTGAAGCCCAACGTCAAGGCACATATGAGAAGCAATCAATGAACAACTAAAATGACACAACTACAAGTTGATTTTTCTCATATCTCTCCTCTCTATGTATCTCTCTCAAATCCATTTTTTTAAAAAATCAACCATTGAATGCATAAATAAGTGAAACAACAAATCAATGTTTCTCTCTCTCTAAAATCAATAAATTAAAAAAAAAATTTCTACTAAAGAATCTCAATTTGTGCCTGACCAGGCGGTGGTGCAGTGGATAAAGACTGGGATGTGGAGGACCCAGGTTCGAGACCCCGAGGTTGCCAGTTTGAGCGTGGGCTCATCTGGCTTGAACAAAAACTCGCCAGTTTGGATCCAAGGTCGCTGGCTCGAGCAAGGGGTTACTCTGTCTGCTGAAGGCCCACGATCAAGGCACATATGAGAAAGCAATCAATGAACAACTAAGGTGTCACAATGTGCAACGAAAAACTGGTGATTGATGCTTCTCATCTCTCTGTTCCTGTCTGCCTGTCCCTGTCTATCCCTCACTCTCACTCTGACTCTCTCTCTGTCTCTGTAAAAAAAAAAAAGAATCTCAATTTGTGTCATGAGACAGTACCAGGAAGCTCCCTGCCTCCCGAACTCTCCCCTCTGACACTGGCTGAAATTCCACCCTTAAAGCCAGAGGACCCCTAGGAAAAGAAGCAATTCAGAAGCACAGCATCTTGGAGTAAATGCATTCACGTATCCAGGTCAGCTAGAGGGGAGTGAATCATGCAAGGATGAGGAGGACAACGTCACAGGCAAATTTTGGACCTTCTCAGGGAAGCTGAGGATTCTGCAGCAACCAAAGGCTGTGAATCCAGTCTCATCCACCTACACATGTGCGCACACACACACACACACTCACTCATTCACACACACATATAATCGCTTTATCCCAGCAGTAGGGGCTTTAAGCTGCTATCTAGGCTAGCCCCGCCCCCTCCCCAGCTGCACCAGACACCTCTGTCTTAAGGGGTAGGGGGTTCCCGGAGGCTCTGCAGGGAAACCCTGCAAAGCCGGAAGCTAAATGCAACAGGGCTAAATGCAACCAGTGGTAACACATTCATGCACAAACACGCAGTCAGAGACAACACACCAGACACAGACATACACCAAACTGTCCTCCCAAAGGTGTGACAAATCCAGAGAGACTACACAGAACCATCCTGTCATGGACAAAGCCAAGGCTCTGCGCTCCCAGAAACGAGGGAGACATGCGCAGAGAGAAGCATCTCACACAGACCAGTCTCCTGGGGGCCTCCCTGCCTCCGTGCCCTCATTTCTGCCCCTAGCCAGGCATTCCACCCCCAGAGTCTCCCAGCTCCCCTCCTCCACGGGAACCCCCAGGGAACTAAACCCCACCAGGGTTCCTTTTCATCCCCTATCCACTTCCCAGTACTCAGGCACCCTAGGAATCTTTTCATTCCCCCAGACTTCTTCCATAAACAGCCCCCCTAGCCCTGGGAACTGGGGAAAGCCAGGAACAAGGCCCTCACTGCCTTTTTCCTGTGGTCTCCCCAGGCTCCATTACAGGGGCTGCATACAGTAGGTGCTGGGCCCCAAGCATCCCCCTCCTCTTGCCTGGGGCTCATGCCTCTGTCTGTGAAGCTGTGGGCTCGTTTTCCAGCAAGTGCATGAAAGCACAGATTAGAGCAATTACAGAAAAGTCATTGGAGGGCAAGGCAAGAGCCACCGCTGCACTTAATTACCAGCTCCAGCAAGGCATGGGGAAGCGCAGACCCACTCTCATAGATTACAAATTTGCTCAGATTCCAGAGCAAGAAGATGCGGGGAGAAGGGTAGCCAGGTTCCATTTTGGATTCTCTTGCTTTTGTTTAAACCTAAGATCTCTGTTGTTCACAATAACTTTCACATCTGTACTCTCAAGAGAGGCAGGCAGGCAGGGGGAAAACGATTTCAGTCCCATTCTAGAGAAGGAGAAACTGAGACCCAAGGGAGTGAAGAAGGACAGTTGCAGGAGACCAGTCCACCCAGGCTGGTCTTACTAGCTGAAGAGTGGCCCCAGACCCCAGGAGAGGCCCCCACTGACTTTGATCCTGTTCTCTGCCCCTCTCCTCTCCCTGGAAAGAATCGGCAAAGGGTTGAGGTCCAGGGCAGGTCCTGAATCAGGCCACAGGCTTGCTGTCCGGTGCTCATGTTGGGCTCAGACAGCATGCCTATGGCCTGATTCAGCATCTGCATGTGGTGACCTTGCCTTTCACCAAATCTCAGGATTAATTGATGGCTGCTGTTCCTGACTGGTTTGTTGTTGTTGTTGTTTTTGTTGGGGTTTTTTTTTTTCTGAACCTGCGGAAGAGATGTTCTGTGTGCTTTTTACCCCAGGCAGGAAAGAAAGGAGGTTTTGCTTAAAATCTGAGTTCAGAGGGTTAATTTTCATGCTCCTTTATCCCATAAGACCTTTCCCAAGGCTGGTCTGGTCCACCCAGCAGCACCCCAGGCATCCTAACCTTCCAGCCAGGCTCACCTTGCTCTGGCCCTGGCCTGAGTGAGAAGCCAGCGGTGCGGCAGGTGTGCCCCCTACTGGTGATGGCCTGCACTGCCCAGTGAGACTCCAACCAGGGGTCTAGGTAGCTGCACACCTCCAGAACTGCCCCGCTAGGCAAAGCAACATTATAAAGCCCTGAGAAGGAGCTTCATCAGGGCCTGGAATGTTAGGGATGGCTCTGTTCCTGTTCTATCAGCAGGGAGCATAAGAGGCTCCTGGGTGGCAAATGGACACCATGCAAGGCCTAGTAAGAGGACAGAAGAGGACCTAGCATCCACCATGGCCCATCAGAGGAACATAAGAAATGTGAGATGAATGAATGAAGGAATGAGTTAATGAATGAAGAAATGAATTCACAGTTCCCTAAAAAGCAATGTGAATATCACTAGTGCTATACAAGTTAGCATTTAGATAATAGTGATGAGTTTGTTTAAGAATCGTATACTTATATTTGATGTGTGTACAATATAATATACCTGGTCCATCAAATTCATGATTTTAAAAGTGTCTTTGGGTTAGAAGGGTCAATGTAAAGAAAAACATTAGGTAAATAACATGTAGGTATTTCAGGACCTACCATAGAAGGGTTCAATAAATGCTAATGAATGAATGAATGAATGAATGAATGAATGAAGACAGATTATGGATGGTATTTATAGAGCAGTAGGTTCCAAATTCAGTTGCACATTGGAATCCCCAGAAAGCTTAAAAAATATCTCAGGGTAGGTATGCCTCTCTGAACCAGGTGTGGCTGAGGAGGAAGCTGGTGTGTCCTGAACAGCTCCCAGAGGAGAAAGCCACAAGCACCCAATATGGGTTCTTTCTAAGGAGCAGCCTGACTTCGCTGCCATTTGAGATCATGAAACTGTCATCATTGCAGGAAACAAGCTGTTCTTGGATGGCCTGGGATCCCTGTGCCAGGCGAGAGCTTGCACTGGATGAACTGGAAGATACTGTGCAAGGAAAGCAAAGTGAGCTAATATTCATGTAAACTAGCTTCTAAATTGATACAAAGTATAAAGTTAATGTGTATTTACTATGGTTTTAACATACTGATTGAGGTTTCTTATTTCTTCACCCTGCACATCATGCTCTGTTTGGCATATGTCTTTATTATCAGATAATATAAATATGACATTACTTCCTAGGAAGAACATATAGAATTTGCTGCTTGAGTTTATTTACAAGGTAGTTCTTCATTTATGGGAATTTTTTCTTTCCAAAAATTTCTCTTTTTGAAAACTGTAATAAGTTAATTATGAACATATATTAATATAACATCATTAATGTGGTTATAATCTGTTTATCTGCTTTCATTGGATTCTGATTCACTCATAGCAATTTTCAGTTACTTTCTTGATTAGAAGTTGGAGGAGTGTTCAGTGTGGACTTTGTAAGGTGTGCTGTCTGGATCTAAATCCAAACATAGTATGGGATGTGCCGGAGAAGTTAATATTGGACATGTGAATTGTTCTGTTATCTTGTTTGATATTATTGATAAGAGAAAAAAATTTCCAATCATGAGTTTTCATGAATATACCTCTGGGAAAGATTTAATAAAAAATAAATGTTGTGCTATTTGAAAGGATTAACATACAAATTTAGATTGAGCCTGATTTTTTTCAAAAATTTTATTAATTAGGCCCTGGCCAGTTGGCTCAGTGGTAGAGCATCGGCCTGGCGTGCAGGAGTCCCGGGTTCGATTCCCAGCCAGGGCACACAGGAGAAACGCCCATCTGCTTCTCCACCCCTCCCCCTCTCCTTCCTCTCTGTCTCTCTCTTCCCCTCCCGCAGCTGAGGCTCCATTGGAGCAAAGATGGCCCGGGCACTGGGGATGGCTCCTTGGCCTCTGCCCCAGGCGCTAGAGTGGCTCTGGTCACAACAGAGCTATGCCCCAGAGGGGCAGAGCATCGTCCCCTGGTGGGCAGAGCATTGCCCCCTGGTGGGCATGACGGGTGGATCCCGGTTGGGCACATGCGGGAGTCTGTCTGACTGTCTCTCCCCGTTTCCAGCTTCAGAAAAAAAAAAAAATTATTAGTTGATTTTAGAGAGAGAGAGAAAAAAGAGATCAAATTATTGTTCCAGTTATTTATGTCTTCATTGATTGATTCCTGTATGTGCCCTGCCTGGGGATTGAACCCACAGACTTGGTGCATTGAGATAGTGCTCTAATCAGCTGAGCTACCTGGCCAGGGTGAGCTTGATTTTTTATATCAGTTTAATGGTATTCAAGTAGCAATTTTTTAAACAGATTTTTAAGACATAAAACATGAATGGATTTTTCATAGCACAGGGTCAAAATTAGCTCTGTTGATGGCAAGTTATTCTATATTAATTCCATCTTATGAACAAATGCAATTACATTGCAAATCCCTTAACAGAGTACAGTATTAGGCCAGTGTTTTAATCCGTATTAGGAAATGTCAGATTAGCATCCTCAAGGCAGAAGAAACCTTTGACACAATGCTGAAAGCAAATGTGCTAGTTTTAAAGCTGTGCCTGGTTCTGTACATGGCTACAGGGAATACAAAGCTGGCTATCCACTCTCTAGGGCAACTGAGCACATCTACTTAAATGATAAATACACTCTCTTTCATTCACCAATCCTACTGCTACAAATTTACCCTCCAATATAGTCACAGTGCACATGATAATGTGTACCAGAAAATGGAGAAAATTCATTGTAGAATTGTTTGAATAGCACGTTTGGGAACAACCTGACTATTCATCAGTAGGTGACTGGTTAATAAGTAACTATATAACTATTCTTTTTTTTTTTTTTACAAGGACAGAGAGAGAGTCAGAAAGAGGGATAGACAGGGACAGACAGACAGGAATGGAGAGAGATGAGAAGCATCAATCATCAGTTTTTCATTGCGAGACCTTCGTTGTTCATTGATTGCTTTCTCATATGTGCCTTGACCACGGGCCTTCAGCAGACTGAGTAACCCCTTGCTCGAGCCAGCGACCTTGGGTCCAAGCTAGTGAGCTTTGCTCAAACCAGATGAGTCTGCGCTCAAGCTGGCAACCTCGGGGTCTCGAACCTGGGTCCTCCTCATCCCAGTCCGATGCTCTATTCACTGCACCACCGCCTGGTCAGGCAATATATATAACTATTCTTTGAAATGCTACTGGCTGTATAAAAGAATGACAACTCATCAACAACAAAAAACAACCCAATTAAAAACTGAGCAAGGGCCTGACCTGTGGTGGCGCAGTGGATAAAGCGTCAACCTGGAAATGCTGAGGTCGCCGGTTCGAAACCCTGGGCTTGCCTGGTCAAGGCACATATGGAAGTTGATGCTTCCAGCTCCTCCCCCCTTCTCTGTCTCTCCCTCTCATCTCTAAAATGAATGAATAAATAAAAAAAATTAAAAAAAAACTGAGCAAGGAACTTGAACAGACACTTCTCCAGAGAAGATATACAAATGCCAATAAGCACATGAAAAGATGGTCCATAACACTAGTTATTACGCAAATCAAATTATGAAATACAAATCAAAATCACAATAAGATACCAGCTCACACCGATTAAGATGACTATTATTTAAAAAGAAAAAATAGAAATTGACAAGTGTTGGCGGGCCTATGGAGGGATTGAAATTCGTATGTGTCACAGGTGGGGGTGTGCAATGGTGCGGCTGCCCTGGAAAACCATTTGGCCATTCTTCAAAAAAAATTAAACATCAAGTTACCATGTCATCCAGCAATTCTACTCCTCGGTATATTCCCAAAAGATTTGAAAGTAGGGATGCAAACAGATATTGGTAAACTTGTGTTCATAGCAACGTTATTCACAACAGCCGAAAGACAGATCAACCCAGGTGTTCACGGTTGGATAAATGTATAAACAAAATGTGGCATACACACAATGGAGTAGTATGCAGCTGTAAGAAGGAATGGAGCTCTGATATGTGGTATAACGTGGATGGACCTTGAAAACATCGTGTTCAAACATTACAAAAAAGTTTTGATGGTGTTTGCACAACATCATGAATATAATTAGTCCCACTGAATGGTACCCTTTAAAAAGGCTAAAATGAAAACTTTTATGTAACATTTTAACACAAATTTTAAAATTTATAATGTAATTTTTAAACGGGAGTTGCAGGTAGTCAAAATCTCCTTTCTTTGAATATAGGCTGGCTTTGGTTATTGGCATCTCATGAAGTGATGATGCAGCATGACCTCGAGGCCAGGTCCTGAGAGGCAATCCAGCATTTGCCTAAATTTTTTGGCTGTAAGCCCCGAGCTAACATGCAGGAGGTCCAGCTGCCCTGCAACTTCATGGAGATGCAGAGCAGAGCAAGGTGTCAGACAAGAGGGAGCCTGCAGGTGGTTCTCGCCCTAGACACAAGCTGCCCAAGCTGACACCGAGGTGGACAGAGACGAGCTGTCTTGTGCACCCTGCCCAGACTGCAGGCTGGTATTCAAAATAACAAGTGCTGCTGCTTTAAGCCACTAAGTTTTTTATTTTTTTATTTTTTATTTTTAATTTTTTTTTTAAAACTTTTTTTTAAATTTTTTTTATTTTATTTATTCATTTTTAGAGAGGAGAGAGACAGAGGAGAGAGAGACAGAGAGAGAGAAGGGGGGAGGAGCTGGAAGCATCAACTCCCATATGTGCCTTGACCAGGCAAGCCCAGGGTTTCGAACCAGCAACCTCAGCATTTCCAGGTCGATGCTTTATCCACTGCGCCACCACAGGTCAGGCCAAGCCACTAAGTTTTTTAATCGTTTGCTATGCGACAATGGATAAATGGAATAGTAAGCATATCACTTATGTATTAGAATTTATTTCAATTTAATTTGAAAATAATCAGATACAAATAAAACAGCTTTGGACTACATAAATGTCTCTTGCAAACCAACTGATAAATTGGGTGTTTTCACTCTCATGGTCTGTATTCTGCCTCTATGAAATCATCAAAGGTTCAAAGATGCTTTCACCAGAATACTGAGTGAAGCTGCGGGAAGGTGTCAGCGAGCCAGAGAGACAGGAACACAGGTCGTTTCGAAGGTCTCACTCACCCGGAAGGCGAGGATGTGGGTGGAAAAGAGAAAGGTCACTGGGGTTACATAGCATGGTCTCCAACCCAGTGGGGCCAAATCAGAGACACACCTGGTCAGCAGGTCCTTGAAATAAAATCCAGAATGTGAGGAATTTGCATTTCACACAAAGAGGATGTTTCAAGAAGCTTGAGAGGAAGTTATATGGTCAAAGCAAGAGACTTTCAGACCAGAACCACTGAGGGGCTAAACGTTTATGAATTAAGCTTAGAAGAATTTAAAAACAAACCCACACTCTGTCTTCCCCCCTAAGGTCTCCCCTGTCTCCTTCCCATGCATGTTCCTCGTCACTCCATCACTCACTGGAACTCCTGCTCCTTTGTCTCCCGGCGAGCTGTGTCTCCCTACATCCCTACATGAGTCAAGGTAGGCTAAGCCCCATAGCAAACACCTCCAAACCCAGGGGCTCAACTCAACACAAGTTTGTCTCTGGATCTTCTAACAGTACATTGCAGCTGCTTGGTACACAGACTGACACCAAGGGGAAAGATTGAGAGGCGATTCTGGGACCTGGGCTCCTCCCATCTCCAGGCTCCACCATCCTCTAACCTCCATCCAACCAGCAATGATGACAGAGAGAGATCATGTCCAGTGAGAGGGTTTTATGAGCCAGGCCTGCACATGGGACATATCCGTCAGCCAGAACTTCATCACATGGCCAAACTTACTGCAAGAGAGGCTGGAAATGTAGTCTAGCTGGGGGCCAGTAGGAAGAGGGAGAGCCACCTCTGCCCTACTCCCCAGTATAAGGTGCCTGGCACCATGACTGGCACAGATGTGGAGTCTATGAGTGAATGAATGATGCTTGGGTTGGGTCCTGGGCACTGGGCTGGATGGGCCCTTTCCTTACAAATGCTCAGGATGGACACCAGGGGTAGATTTAATCACTCCCATTTTTGTTAGATTAGGAAACTGAGGCTCTGCGAGCCAAAGCCTCACAGCTAGTCAGTGCCAGGGCCCGGTCTCCAACCCAGGCAGTTTCTGCCACCAGATGTCGATTCTTTCCACCACCATCCCACCCCCACCCCGGCTGCTTCTCCAGTACGCACACTCGCTAACTCGAGCCTCATTATCTTCAAGGCCACTCTCCTTTCTAACGATCAATGAACCATGTTTGACAAGTGGTGGGTTCCTTGGGGTGGCAGTTGTATCTCGCTTATCCCTATGTGCCCCTTGGCTATCAGAACAGCCCTTAATCACAGCAGGTGCTCAAACCATATTTGGGAGATTAATTTGCTCACACTGACTCAGGCTTCATGCTTTGCTTCTTACACAGTATGGGGGCCACGTACAAATTATAAAAGAAGTGGAGGGGATATTTATTACACGATCCCTCCCTGTGCAGTCAGAGCTGTCTCCCACCACAGACCAGTGCCTGCCCTGAGATTTACTCCTGAAGCTCAGACGGGGGCTGTGGTACATGGAGGTCAAGGCCACAGGTGTCACCTGGCCCCTATCAGGGTTAGACCATGAATTCCCACCACATACACACATAGAATGAATGTCCTTGCCCCAGCTAGTTCTAGGAATAAGAGTAGCTAGAGGCCTGACCTGTGGTGGTGCAGCGGATAAAGCATCAACCTGGAACACTGACGTTCCAGGCTTGTCCATCAAGACACATATGAGAAGCAACTACTACAACTTGATGCTTCCCATTCCGCACCCCCTCCCACCCTTTCTTTCTCCCCTTTCTCTAAAATCAATAAATAAAATCTTGAGGAGGAAAAAAAATAGAGGCAGTGGTGGTTCTGTCCATGGTGCTGAACTCCATTCAATCCCACCTGTTCTCTCACTTAGCAACTAGAGCCTCTTGGGAAACAAAATAAAAACATAGGTTCCCTGGCCCCTCCTTTGGAGATTTGGGTTCTGAAAATATATATCTTAAACCCTGGAATATGCTTTTACCAGCACCTATAATTTTTGGTACTGGCCTGAGGTTGACTCACTCAAGTAGTCAGTCTTTCTGAAGTACCTGCTATATGCCTAGCACTGTGCCAGATACTATGAAGTACAGAGATGCAGCAAATAGATTCTCTACTCTGGGGGGGGGAGATATACAAAATCATTCAGGAGGTGTAGGGAGTGAAGAGGGGTGAGTACTCTCCCTGGTTTATGTGGACACTGGGCAAGATACCTTCTTCACCTTCATCCTGCAACACAAGTAGGCATGGGGAAAACAGTTCTATTTATAACCGTAACATTTGTATATCTTTCCTTAGATTCTCTATAGCACTCTCTGCAAGGCAGTGTGTGATGCATTCTGCTCCTTCTGACCTCCTCCTGGATCAAGACCAGAGGCAGATTTAATGGCGGGCACACCTGATGCGTACCCTGGGCCTTGACTCCTGAAAGGCCCCACAAAACCCCAACTTTACACTTTTTCTAATGTAAGGGGCCCAATATTTTCTTCTGTGCCTGGGGCCTCAACGACTTTAATCTGCCTCTGATCAAGACCCAGATTCAACATCATTTTGCACATACAACCTCTTGACCCCTGCTGCACCATAGTCCCCCCAAATGTCAGTCCTCCCCTCTTGTGCCCCATGGTTGCATGTTATCAGTGATGTGATATGCTGCCCTGACTGGGATTTAAGCTCCCTATTGAGGGTAGAGCTTGCACCTGATTCCCCTATGTAGCCTCTGATGCAGGGACACTGCCCCTCCCAGGGGAGGTGTGCAGTAAGTCCTTATTGGCTGGCTGGCTGGGGAAGTGGTAAGTGGGTGGAGAAATGTATCCAATGACTGTGCCTGAGGAAAGTGCTGCTGGGTTACAAAGCAGCTGGGGCAAGTGCTCAGAACCAAAAGAAATCAGGGTAGGCCTTGAGGAAACCAGGCAACAAGCCAAATACAAATCAGGAAGGGGTCAAGGTCTGCTTCTCCTTTCTCTGGGTGTTTGCGGAGGACAGAAAGTGGAGTCAGGACAGCTGTTTCTGATGAAAACAGATGTTCTCTGGGCCTGAATGTGGGGCACGCAGGAGGCGAGGGAAAGAGAAAAGGAATGGAGAGAGCCATAGCCAGCAAAACGGAATATCCACAGGCCCTTTTCATTTAATTTTACTTCTTATCATGGAAATTTTCAAGCACACACCAAAGTAAAAAGAATAACATAATGATCCCCTGTGTGCCCATCACCAGCTTCAAAAATCACCCCAATTTTGCCATTTTTATTTCATTCTCCCCTCAAGCATCCTTTTAAAGAAAATTCCAGATGTCTTATCATTTTATCCATAAATATTTCAGAATGTGACTCTCACATATTAGAACATTCAAGGAAGACTCAATATTAATATCATACCTAATAAAATTAAACTATCTCTTAATATCAATCAGATACAAAGCACATTTTTCCTCAAAAAATGTCTTTTCAGAATCCATTTATTGAAACCAGAATTTAAACAAGGTTTATACATTGTATTTTGTTGCCATGTCTCTCAAAATCTCTTTTAATCTCTAACAGTCCTTCCTCTCTTCCTTCTTTTATACCATTTTACTTGTTGAAGAAACCAGATCGTTTGTCCTCATTGTTGATTGGGTGGATTGAACCCTCATGGTGTCATTTAACACGTTCCACTGCCCCCTCTCCTATTTCCAGAAAACTGGTATTTAGGTTCTGAGGTTTGGTCTGTGTAGAGCCAATTATTTTGACAAGCACTCTTCCTGGATAGAGCTATGTCCTTCCTATTTCAAGAGCACTTAAAGTCAAATTTTCTTTTTTGGGTGATACTAAAAGTGACCAGCATCACCAGCCCAATCCCTCCATTAGAGCTCCCAGCCACCTTGCCCCCAGTCGTTTTTAGCACCTTTTATTGAATCTTAAAGAACTAGTGGAGCTGGAGATCTGAGAAACCCACTCACTCATTTTTCTTTTTTCTTTTTTTGTATTTTTCTGAAGTTGGAAACGGGGAGGCAGTCAGACTCCCACATGCGCCCGACCGGGATCCACCCGGCATGCCCACCAGGGGGCGATGCTCTGCCCATCTGGGGTGTCGCTCTGTTGCGACCAGAGTCATTCTAGCGCCTGAGGCAGAGGCCACAGAGCCATCCTCAGTGCCCGGTCCAACTTTGCTTTAGTGGAGCCTTGGCTGCAGGAGGGGAAGAGAGACAAAGAGGAAGGAGAGGGGGAGGGGTGGAGAAGCAGATGGGCGCTTCTCCTGTGTGCCCTGGCCGGGAATCGAACCCGGGACTCCTGCACACCAGGGCAACGCTATACCACTTAGCCAACTGGCCAGGGCCATCACTCATTTTTCTACTCCTCCCACAAATGTTTGTTGAGCATCTACTATGTGCCAGGCAGTGAGCTGCAGTAAACAGAACCAATACGATCCCTGGGATCGTGGAGCCAGCAGTCAGATGGGAGCAGACAACAAGTACATGAATAAGCAAATGCCCCCAAAACAGACATGTCTATGAAGGTTAGAGCTATGCAGAAAGCTACTGTAGAGTAAGGTGACCAACAGTGACTGCTGTCAGGTGGCCACTTTGTGATGGGCAACCAGGGAGAGCCTCCCTAGAAGAGGACATTGGAGCTCTATCCAGCCATACAGAGATGGGGGTGCACTCCAGGGGAGGGTGCAAGCAAACAGCCCAGGCATCCACCAGGAGAAACCAGGGGCCAGTGTGCTGAAGCCTGAGCGGTAGGAAGGGAGGCCAGAGAGGAGGCTGCTGTGGTAACGCAGGCGGGACTGACAATAGTGGGACCGACAATAGCAGGACCTGTGGGTGAAGTGTAGGTGACGGCCAGTCCAGCACCCCTTCTATCCCTTTTATAGCTGAGAGCAGGGAGATTAAGATAGTTGAGATGCTACCTGCACCAGGAGCTTCCTGTGCAGTCTCTAGAGACCAAACAGCATGCTACTGGAAGTCTTTGTGCCTGTTTTACAGGTGAGACCAGTGAACACTGGAGTCACCTGCCAAAGGGTATAGAACTGGGGGTGGAAAGGAGGGTGGAGCCAGGCCTACTGAGGCTCCCCAACCCTTCAGAGTCCTCCCCCACTGAGACTACTTCGGTAGGGCCAGATTGCCTCAAACCTTGGTTCTGGCACCCATAGCCCTATGACCTGGACCAAAAGGACCTTCTCGCTATCTGTGCCTCAGTTTACAAATCTGTAAATGGGGATAATATTTGCCTAAGGGGCAAAGCAAGGCCAAGATGGAGTAGTCCAATTTTGCCCCCTCCTCCCAGCCCCTGCCTGAGGGGCCCACGAGGGTACCCTTAGCACAGAGCACAGGCAGCTGCATACTCTCCCATACAGACACACAAAGGGTTAAATCCAGGCTTTTCCTCCATCCCAATTCTGGTCCTTGCTGACTCTGCTACCCATCCCTCTCACAGCTATTCTGGGACAATGGAGGCAGCAGATGGCCTGTTCCCTCCACTCGACCCTCAGAATCTGGGAACAACCCGCATGTCTGCTGCTGCTTCTAAAAGCAGGCCAGCAGGCAGCCTTCCACACAGAGTGGAGAGGACCACGGCTCTGGAGCACACCATACCATCGCTACCAGGCTGTGGGGCCAGGGGCCAGTCCTCCCTGGCTCACATCCCACAAACCCAGCATTAGGTCAGCCCAGAAAGAAAGGAGGCTTTGGAAAAGCCTAAGCACTCTGCCTCAGCATTTAACCTGTTGTGTGACCACAAGCACATAGCAATCCCTCACTGGGCTCATATTCCTCCCTGCAAAACAAGGGCTGAGGCTCTGGTGCTCAGTGGTTCCAGAGAGAATTACATCAGAGACAAGGTCCTTCAAGGGATGGAGGGCGTGCTTACATTTATTCAGCTCCTACCTTGGCTGTCAAATCGCCCCTTTATCCAACACCAGGGGCTGAATCGCTCAGCTCCAAATCTCCGCTCTGCCTTTTCTGATTCTTGGCCACCCCCAACCCAGGCCCTGAGGGTAGAAAAGAGGAGGGCTAGCTCCCGCATACCCGCACCTCACGGCACACACATACTTACACATGTGTACACACACACACACATGTGTAACCGGGGCACAACCACATACACACACTGCACATAAGCCTTATGCACAAACATGTAGAGGGTACGTGCTACACACAAACCCTGTCACATCATGACTTGCACACAGGAACAGTAGTCACCGTTCACTGAGCCAAAGCCTTTCTCAAAGCCAGGCTCCAGCTGTGCCCTACAAACACCATCATTTCATCCAGACACCAACCATGAAGAAAGTATTGTTTTTCTTATCTATAAGAACAGAGACATCTGAGAAAACAAGCCCAGGAGACCCAGTGGATTCCCCAAAGTTTACACAGCCTGTGAGGGCATAGCAAGGATGTATAATTCAGGACCCAAATCAATACCACCATCACCACTGTGACAGACAGATCAAAGACCCCACCCCAGTCAGGAACATTTTAGCAATGTGTAACAAAAAACTAGACCAAGAATGGATTGAGTAGATAAGGGTTTAATTTTCTTACAGAACCAGATGCTAGACAAGACAGGTGTGGATGGTTGTCTTGACCTTTCCTTCATGGCAGCAAGGTGGCTGCCCCAGATCCAGACATCACACTCACATTCACAGCAGGAAGAGGGACTATGGGGCTGCAAAACTTTCCTCAGAATCCTCTCTATTGGCTTTGCTTAGTTCACACTAACAGACAGAGCTCTGACTCTAGGTAGAGCTGGGCACATAGTAGCTCCTAAGAGCAAGGGAAGCTGGGAAGTGAGCAAAAGAATTATCAATGGTTCATCATCTGATCTGGGCAGGCTGATCATCCCCAAAAAATGGGTCTGTTAGCAAGGGGTGGGGAGTACGGAGCTTGAACTGGTCAGCAACAATAGTATCTGCCACAGACCCTGCATTCTGCCACATTTCCACCTGGGTCCCCTTGGTGGTTATGAATCCAGGAGTGGGTGGCCCAGTGCTTGACCCCAGGGGAATGACTGAGACACCAGAGCTGGGGGTGAGGACCACACTCCATCCAGGGGCCTATGTAATTCTCTGAGGGTTAGGACTCCTGAGCCCCAGCCCAGCTCATTGGCCCCTACCCTATTCAAATCAGCCACCCAAGGCCCATGGGAACCCAGCCCCGGGGACCTCCCTGTCCTTCACCTGGTCCCCAGGTTGTCCAATCCACCGCCCAGGAGCCTGGATGCCTTCACCACTAGTCACCATCCAATGTGCAGCTTGCCCACCATTCAGAGGCCCTGCCAGGGATGACCCCTGCCCAGGGCACTTGCCATGGGAGGTGAGGGACAACCAGGGGCCTCAGCTCAGTAGTTGCTCAGCAGTTCAAGGTTCATCGGGCCACCAGCTGTGGGCACCAGGGTGTATCTGAATAAAGGAGACAATGTAGGGAGCGAAACCTATGGAGAGACCAGAAACGGACAAAAGGGTCACCCCACTCCTACCCTCACCCCCACAGGCTCCTAGGGTAGCACATGCCACAAAGACAGTTTGGAGTAGGGTTTCTCTACCTTGGCACTATTAACACTGGGGCCCGCTATGTCTTCGTTGTGGGCTGTCTGGTCTGCTGTGGAATGTTCGGCAGCACCCCTGGACTCTACCCATTAGATGCCAGTAGCACCTCTCTAAGTTGTAACATTCAAAAATGTCTCAGACATTGCCAAATGTCCTCAGAGGGCAAAATGGCCTCTGGCTGAGAACCACTGGTTTAGAGAGACTTCAAAGGCCAGAGGAGCCATTAAAGATACCTCAGCTGAGACTGGATCATCTAACCCTACATATCAGCGTCCCAGTTTTTTCCCACCCCGTTAGGCCGAAACTCACAGGTACTAGGATCTTCAGGCTTAGAGAATCAACATTAATACTTAAACCTCTGGGCAGTATAACCATAGTTTGTACACCTCCACTGATGGGGAATTCATCCCATTAGAAGGCAGCTCCAATGCCCCAGATGGGGGCCTGCCGGGTAGATCCCGGTTGGGGCACACGCAGGAGTCTGTCTCTGCCTCCCCACCTCTCACTTAATTAAAAAAGAAAGAAAAAAATAAGAAGGCAGCTCCCTGGCCCCACTACCCTCAGAAGAGTTTGAGCCTTCTGCCCCCAGACACACAGCTCTGCAGAACTTCAGAGCCAAGAGTCCTTGTTCCCCCAATGGTTACACACTGCAGATAAATCCCAAGTCCAGACACAAAGCAGTGGGAGAAGGGAGAGTCCCCGCCCCCTCCCCAAGGTCCTTGTTCCCCCAATGGTTACACACTGCAGATAAATCCCAAGTCCAGACACAAAGCCTTGGGAGAAGGGAGAGTCCCCGCCACCTTCCCAAGTGAATTTGATGCCACCCTCCTCTCTTCTACCACATTCCAGTCACACTGGCTTCCTTTACTTCCTTGAGCAGGTCTTGTTCCACAGTGTGTCACAGGCTGTGCTCTAAGCTGCTCTGCAGTGGTCAGGGGCTGAGCTGAACAGCCCATAACCAACCTGTGGTCAGTTTGGGGCAGAACTGGAAGGTGCCCTGGTGATACCTTAGCAACCATTCCAACCTTCTACCCACCGAAAAGAACCATTGAAGAATATCAAGGAAACAAAGAGCCTACAAAAGATCAAATAAAAAATTCCCCATTGGCGTCTGAAGGCCATCCATTAAAGCAGCTCCTTTGCTCAGGGGGAACATTTCAGTTTTCAAGGGGCTCCTGAAGAGTCCCAGAGGATCAGGGCTGGGAGAGCCCTTCAGATCCACAACACCCAGCCTCCTTGTGTTACAAAATGGGGAGATTATGACCCAGAGAGGGCAAGGTACTTGCCCTAGATCACACAGCAAGCCAGTGATAGAGCAGGCACTAAAATCCATGCCTTTCACTCCCAGCTCGTGCTGTCAGCCCCAGAGTTGCTCCCACATCCCTCCTTCATTGCTCCCCCGCCTTTGGGTGACTAGGCTCAGCCCCTATTCCTCCCATTCTACAGGTTCAGGCCCCAGACCCACCTGGAGGGGTCCTCCTTGGGGGAGAAGGGGCCCTGTAGTTTAATGACGTTGAGCTTTCCCTCAAAGACACCATAGCTGAGGGTGACCTGGGCAGGGAGAAACAGAGAAGAGAGAAGGATGGAGGGGTATTCCACTGGGGACCTCACAAGGGGACAGAACTGGGGGAATCAGGAAGGTACACAAGGCATTTTGAGGGCTCAGAAAGCCTGCCTTTGCACCTGAACCCCCATTAGCAGTGGGCACTTCACTGAGGAGCCCACCCCATTCCCCAAGTACTTTAAGCTTCTAGACCACCTTTGGGCCCAACTCCCATTTGTGCCCCCAACAGTCCAGCTTACCTGGAAGGCTACAGTGGTACCCTCATCTACAGATCAGGAAACTGAGGCTCAAGAGGAAGGGACCTTTCCAGTAAGGTGTGTGCGTGGGTGGAGGTTTCCCAAAGGCCCTGGCAGGTTTCTCTCCCCTACCCCAGAGTCTCAGGGACTCCATCAGCAAAGGACATGGGATAATGACCCCAGTCAAAAGGCTGTCAAGGACAGTGGTTACAGATTTATACTTAGGAGCCACCCAACCAGGGTTCAAATCCCCCTCTGCCATGTACTAGTTGTGTACCATGGTTAGTTCCACTCTCTGGGCCTCAGTTTCTCCATCGGTAGAATGGAAATAACGTTAGTAACCATCTCATATGAATGTTGTGAGGAACCAGAGTTAAAGATAAAGCCACCTATGTGGTTCCTGGCAGAGAGGCTGCTCTGGGAACCCCGGCAGAGTGCCTTGGTTTTGCTTGCCCAAAATCTGTCTCCCCTTTCCTGGCTTCAGGCTCTGAGGTCCTAAAGGGCCCAAAACCACAGTCCAGTTCCGGGCCTAGCTGATGTCCACTAGCTCTAGGCTCTGGAGACAGGTTACGTGACCCAAGCGAGTCATCTGACAGCGAGGCCAGCCTTGGGATCTGGTGGAGAAGACACTCTTCTCTTCGGGGTGAGAGAAACCATGGTTCTGCCATCCTGTCAGCAAAGAGGGCAAGCCTGCCAGAGAATGAGGCCAGCAGGGGGGAAGGCAGATGAAAAAGGGAACAGAAGCCAAGCACCCAGACCCAGCCAGACCTAGCAAGGCAAGCCAAGCCCACAGCTTCTCACATGCATGGGCCCATAAATGTCCTTTCTTTATCCAGTTCGTGTGGCTTTCCTATCACTTGCAGCCAAAAGGATTCTGACTGGCACTGTTGGATGGCAGATCCCAGAGGCCTCCCACCCAGGACCACCCACAGGGCTGAAAACCGACAGGCTGGAGAAGGGCATCTGCGAGGCAGTACCAGTGGGGCCTCAGCAGTCATTATCTCCCTGAGCTTGACATTATGCTTGAGTGTCCTCACCACACACCCCGTGCTTCCCAGTCACATCTGGATTAGAAAGGGAAGCAATGAGCAGTGGACAGGTAAACCTTGATGAGAAATGGGCTGCTGGCAGGCCAAGTTGGAAAGGGCAGGTCTGGCCCCTTTGGAGGGTGGTAGGGAAGATGGAAGGTTGAAGAAAGGAGAGAGGGAGGTAGTGGGTTGGGAACAAGGCTATCTGACCTGAAGACAAGCTTCATTTTGTCTGTGCAGGACCTTCCAGCCAGCACAGGGGACCAGATCAAAAAATTTTACCATCACAGCCATTGAGGTTTGAAGGTGGAGAGTCACTGTATTAAGGTGACCAATTGGCACCCTTTAGGGAGGACAGTCCTTCTTTTGTAAGTTCCATCCTCCCTCGAAAAGTGTCCTCCTACATGTCCTCCTTTTTGATATTGGAAGACTAATCTGTAAATGTCCGTATTCGATCGATGCAGTCGATCCATTGCGTGTGATGTGACGTATTTGTATCTAAATGAGTATTTTTTTCTTACAATTATTATTAAAAATTAATAGCCACGTAAGCATAATGACAATATAAAATATTACAAATGTTTTTATTATGCATTTATCATATTATAGTGTATTATTGTTGCAATAAATAAAATGTCTCTTTTATTTATGATATTGTTTTCTTCAATTTATTTTTGTCCTCCTTTTCATTGTAAAAAAGTTGGTCACCTTAACTGTATGCCCTTAAGGGGGTCCTTTGCTACCCTGGGCCCTGAGTTCTCTGTTGACAGGGGAAAGCCCAAGCACAAACATCCCCCTTAGGCCAGCTCACCTGCTCCAGGAGCTGGGAGGCCCCCAGCAGCTGCAGGGTCTCCAGGTGGGAGTGGAAGAGGGGGCTGGGCTGCAGGTGGCCACCCAGCTTGCATTCAATTATGTAGCCCACAGTACAGTCATCAGGTAGCCGGATGAGCGCAGATGTGTCCACGAAGCGGGGGCCGCTGAGGGATAGAGCTGCACCGTGGCCGCCTGCCTGGACCCTCAATACCTAGATCCCTCCCTGCCTCCCAGAAGGCCCTACACTGAGACCAGCTGGCAGAGTAGAGCACAGCTCTAGCCTCTGCCTTCTGCATACTGTGTGACTTCCCAAGTTCTCCCTTAAGTCCTTCTTGCTGCAACGTCCCCATACACACACTAGGCTCTACCTGCTCTCAGTACTCCTGCCCCCACCCACCTAAGGATCTCTGCTTACCTGGCCCACGGGGCCATCTTCAAAGCCAGTTTGCGGTTGATGCAGAAGCCAGCACCTCCCGTTGCAAACCAGAACTGTACCAGCCTCTAGGGGGAGAGGAAGGGAGAACCAAAGTGCAGACTGAGCCTGGGGTAAGGATGGGTAGGGGCAGATGGATAAAACTGCCAGGCTACCCCTCACCCCCAGTGAACATGGCTCCAAAGCTTTTCATTTCATACTTCCCAAGAGTCCTGCTACAGCCTAACATGATTATGCCCATTTTATAGATAAGGAAACCGAGGCCCAAAGTCACATGGCTAATTAAGAGTGACAAGGACTAGACCCCAATCTGGCTAGGTTCTGGTTAAAGAAGGCATGTGTGCTATGTCTGCCCTGCACACCTGACCCCTTTCCTTGGAGAAATGTCTCTACCTTATCCCATCTGGTGTGTTTTTTTTTTGTTTTTTTTTTACAGAGACAGAGAGTGAGTCAGAGAGAGGGATAGACAGGGACAGACAGACAGGAACGGAGAGAGATGAGAAGCATCAATTATTAGTTTTTCATTGCGCGTTGCAACACCTTAGTTGTTCATTGATTGCTTTATCATATGTGCCTTGACTGCGGGCCTTCAGCAGACCGAGTAGCCCCTTGCTAGAGCCAGCGACCTTGGGTCCAAGCTAGTGAGCTTTTGCTCAAACCAGATGAGCTCGCGCTCAAGCTGGCGACCTCGGGGTCTCGAACCTGGGTCCTCTGCATTCCAGTCCGATGCTCTATCCACTGCGCCACCGCCTGGTCAGGTCTATACCACTTTCTGCTCCCACTCAACATCATGAAGGCCTCTTCTAGCTCCTCTGGGAGGACCCATGAATTCACCCATGAATTTCTCTAAGACTTTTGAAAAACTCAGTGTTTTGAGAAACACTGTGCCCTTTAAATTCATTGTGACCCATCTCTAGGTCACACAAGTTCCCTAAGGTTAGCTTTTCCCAAGTACACCGTTGTTGCTTCATTGATGCACCTTGCATTGGGCTGCATTTCCCATCATGCAACAACAGTAAAGGCCCTCTGCAGGCAGTTGGGTTCTGGGTTCTCTGCATCCTCCACACACTCTCTGGGCCTGATTTGTTACCTGTGAGTGCAATTATTGGCTCTAAGTTCTGAAATCTGATGGTTCCCCTGGCCCGGAGGCATCCTCCTCCTAAAATCTTCTAAGAGCTTACTTCTGGAAACATGGCCCTCTTAGATAGAGATCAGGGCTCAACAAGGCAGAATGAACGGTTTCTTAAGGACCTAACACACAGGAGGTGCCCAATAAATGCTTGCTTAATGGATTAATGAGTGCATGGCTTGTACTCCAGATAATTATAGTAACAACAGCAGTAACAATGTAACTGCCTAACCCTGCTAAGGGCTATGCCACAGATGAGGTGACCGAGGTGCACAGAAATGAAGTCACTGGCCTGAGGTCCCAGAGCTGGTACTAACCCCAAGCCAGAGTCCTTGCCCTCTTTGCTGTCCCATCCTAGGGGACCCCAGGGTCTGAGCAGGCTGGGACACTTTGGGACAGAGTTCTGGCATCCCACTGGTGGCGTGTGTGCCAAGAAGGGCATTCATGCACATTGCAGGGGAGTGGAAGGAGGCCGGCCCTGATGTGCCCAGCTAAACCTGCACAAGAACAGGACTCGGAGAGGAGAAAACTGAGGCACAGAGAGGTGAAGTGACTTTGGTCAAGGTCACAAAGCCAAGGGCTGGTGTGTGAACTCAGGGCTGGTGTGTGAACCCAGCAGAGCTCTCGACCTATAAGATCAGGGGTGAGGCGGTGTGGGAGCCTGGGGAGCCCCTCAGCTCACCTGAAATCGACTCACATACACACACCCTGGGGCCCAGGAGGATTTAATTAGGACTCAGAGGCTCATTAGCTGCTGATAATTAAGGTTTTGTGTTTCCTGCTCTCTTGGTTTCCCTAATGAAGCAGATGGTGACCTGGGGAGGGAGACATCCCCACTGTGGGCCCAGCTCCTGCTGCAGGCACTGTCACTCGCCTTTTCCTGGGGCCAAGGGAGCCCTAAAGGCCTGGACCCACCGAAACCGAAAGCCTGGGGACAGGTGGGGAAACTACATAACATACTTGTACTAAGAAATTCTTTGTCCATCTGAAAGTCAAATTTAACAGGTATCCTGGGTTTTGTTTATTTGTTTTCTAAATCTGGCAACCCTAATCCATGTCCAGGTCTGGAGTGAAAGCTGGTGTTCGGACCCTGTTGTGCCAGGTGTCAACTCTTTGGTTGTCAATTAGTAAAGTCTGGGGGGTGGGGGGGGTCGCCTAGGCCCTAGGGGAAAGGAGTGCTCAGGGGCATGAGGTCAGGGCAAAGGGCCAGCTGGACCAGCTATAGTCAGCATTGTAATAATCTGTACAACTACACTACACTCCAGGTGTCTAGGAGCCCTGCTGTGGAGTCAGGAAGCCTCAGCTCATCCCTGCACACTGTGTGACCAGGACGAGCCATGGCTCCTCAATGACCAAGGCCCTACTATATGATAGTCTCTCTGCCTTACTGGCATTATCTCAGCCTCCCCATTCCACAGAGGAGAAGACTGAGGATCTGAAACCCAGAAACTCACCCAGTCCTCCACAGCCCGGCCCCTGGCCTGGCCCCACCCCGAGTCCGGACGGCCAAGGCTGGGCCCTGGCCAGTGGCCAACGCCCAGAGGTGTCAGGGAGGGACAGACCGTACGATTGTGGGGCTGCGGCTCAGAAGCGTGGATGGGCCGGTTCAGGCTGGGCCGGCCTACGTAGACATCGAGGGTCTGTGGGAAGGCTTTGAGCAGCTTCAGCAGTGCCCTTGCGTTCACATAGTTGTCATCATCCACGTGACAGAACCACCTGTGCGGATGGAAGGGGGACAATGAGCTAGGAGGAGGCTTCCCAAAAGGTGCCAGCTACTGTGCCCCCATCATCAATGAACAGTTACAGGGTGGTTCACATTTAAGATAATTTCTGTGCCAGGCAGCATCTTGTATAAGCTCTTGAAGAAGGTGTGCCCATTTAACTAGTAGGGATTCAGACTCAGAAAGGTTAAGACATCTGTCCAGGTCATGCAGCCAATAAATGACAGGATTTGGACCAGTCTGCCCGAAGACAGGCCACAGAGGCCTGACATGATGTAACTCACAGACCCAGACAATTTTACTTTTTTGACACAACACCCCATTCAGGAACTGGCCTGAGGCAAAGATCACACCTATCCCCCAGGCACCCAGAGGCACTCACCTTAGCCCACTGGTCAAGAAGGCATCAAACTCAGCAGCCATCTTGCAGGACAGGGCTGGGTGGCTGTGCTCTGCAGAGCAGTTGGTGACCACAAGGTGGGGCCCTGGAGAAGTAAGGACATTTCAAAGCCACCCAGCCCCCCACACACACACACACAGCTCTGCACACATTCTGTGACAATGCAGAGCAGGGCCTCAGAGGGACTGGAGCAGTCCCCCCACTCCCATTTTACACATGGGGAAACTGGGGTCGGGGAGGGCGGAGCTGCCCAGGGCCGCATTGCTGATGGACAGGAAGCTGTACTGGGACCCTGGGACCCTGGGTCTTGTCCAGCACAGCCCCTCCCCACACTCACACCCATTTCCAGGGAAAAAGCCTGCTCTCCTCCTGGGCAAAGGGAAATCCCCACATGGCTAGACTAGGCAGACCTGTGTCTTGGGGACTCCCAGGCCAAGGGACAGCCACCCCACCCAGGCCAGGCAGTTACCCAGTCTCTCCTGGAGGCCTTCATCCAAGCTGTCAGTGAAAACAAATGTCTGGAAAGAAGAAAGAGGAGGCAGGACTGGGCTCAGCCAAGGCCATGCATGGGGTTGGAAGAGCCTACAGCCCACCATGGCCACGCCCCTGACCATCTACCCATCCAAGTAGATACACACAGCAGACACCTGTCCTCCTTCAGTGACAGACACACACTCCTCTCAGTCACACGCTCCCTTAGGACAACATGACTTTCTTAGCTATCCCGCCACACACACAACACACACACAAACACACACTGTGAGGGTTAAAAAAATATTAATACTTTTCCCCACCTTGTAAATTCTTCTAGCTGGGCTAATAACCAAATTATCAGAGATAGAATAACAGGAGGAAATCAAAGTTCCAAAGCATGCCCATGGGGAGTCCAGAGAAGCACGAAAGTTCCAAATATAGTGAGGCTACATTGGGTGTCTAAGACAATCTGGACAAAGGAGGAAGCGAGGGATGGGGTCTTAGATTACAGAAGTGAGAATGGGCGGTTTTCAGGTAGTTGAGCAAGAGCAGAACATACAGGCAGGAAAATACTTGTTCACAATGAGACACAGGGGGTATCTAGCTAACAGGCTTGGAGTCTCCTTGCTCAGGTGAAGTTGTTAAGGTGAGTAAGCCTAGGTTCCCTTCTGAAAGCAGAAAAGGGGGGAGTGTCTTAATGAACAGATTAAAATCAGTATCCCAAAGAGCAGCTTCAGGGTGGCAATACTTTTGTTCCCTTGACAACCCTGCTCTTGTAGACACAGCAACCCATCCGTCTCATTTACACTCAGTCCCCTTACAGACCAGCACCCACAGGGACACTCTCAGTCACACACCCTTGGCAGAATCACACCCTCTCCCATCATACAAACACACACACAGAGTTCTGCTTGGCTCCTTCACAACCACATATGCACAACTCTAAACACTGTCAGGAGACAAACTCCTTTGTCAGGAGACAAAGGCCCACATGTGAGGACACTGTACCACTGAGGGGGACAGCCACAACTTTTATAGCAGGGGCCCCTACACATCTCAGAAATATTCTGTTATGTCCCAGTCCAGCTCTCCCAGATTGGACAGGCACACCACCAGGACACTCCTGGTCCCTGATGGCCTCACTAAACATGGACACGGGTACTGTAATCTGTCCCCCTCCCAGATGGAAAAACTGAGGTTAAGTGACTGACCGAGGCTGTGCCATTGGCAAGTGCCCAGCTGGGATTCAAATCCGCGGCCTGGCACACTCCCTTGCTCTCAAATCCCACCGTAGCCATGACTACCTCTTGAAAGGCACCTCAGACTTGGAGCCTCACACTCCGAGCTCTCCCAGTCCTATACTTTCTCTCAGCCTCCCCATCTTCCCGGGACCAACACCTTGGGGCTGCCGTGCCTCCTTTCTCTCACACACCCCCATCCAGTCTGTCAGCAAATTCTGCCCACCCAACCTTTAAATGACCCAGAATGCAACCTCTCCCCGCCAGACTCTACTGGCCATGCTGTGGTCCAGCCCACCCTGGTCACCTCCTGCCTGCTTTGCAGCAGTCACCTTTTCCCTGGGCTCCCTGTTTTGTCCTGACCCAAACCCCAAGTCTGTTTTCAACACAACCCCTGAGGGAGCCAGTAAAATAAGTTAGGCCTTTCTCCCCCTGATCCCTGGCAAACTTTTGCCACCAAACAGCCACCAGATAGTGGAACTCTCTGGAGTTTGGAGCATGAGCCAAATGGGCCAGGGAGTTTGTTGACGGGCGAGTAAGGCAGAATGAAAGTGTGGGGGGGGAGCACAGCAGGACCTGGGGGCTGGGCAGGGTGCATGGGAATTCTGAGGTTGGCAAAGGGCAGTGGGCAGTTTCCTCTGAGCAAGGGTTGCATTTGATTTGTTTAAAGAAGAGGGGACCCTGACAATAGTTAAAACCTTGCAGGAAAACAAAGGCACAGGCAGCCTACTGGGGGGAGGGGAAGGGGCGCTGAAGGGCCATCTGCTACAGAGGGGAGGTGTGGGACTGCGCTGTTCCCCCCACCCCTCCCACCCCAGCCCTGGAGGGGACTGTGGGGAAGAGAAAGGCTCTTCTTGGATCACAAAACATGCCTCCCCCAGCCCACCCTCTCTGCCTGGGACAAAAGCCAACACACGAACCACAGCCCACTGCCACAAAGGCCCACCTGCCACCAGGCCACGCTTAACCAGCTGGGGCGGTGCCCAGCCCTGGAGTTAACCAGCTCAAGCCCTCTCCTGATGGCAGAGCTGAGAGAGGCCCCAAGAGCCTCCTGTCCTATACAGATGGGGAAACTGAGGGCTGACAGGGGGAGGCCTTGGCCAAGGTCACAGGGACAGATGAGCCAAAGAGGGGAGACAAAGGGGGCCCAGATATGGTGGCAAAAGTGAGTCTCCCTGTCTCCCCTCCTCTTCCTCTGTTTGAGCATCCTTCCTTTTTTCAACTCTGCCTTAAAAGACAAGAGTCTAGCCTCTGCCCTTGAACTGGGGGCGAGAGCAGTGTTCAACTGAGTGTATTCTCATGCCTCTGCTTAACTGTGCTGTGTCCTCCCCTGAGAAATGGCAATATCAATAGTGTTGGCCAGGGACACTCCCCTGACCCCTTCAGTTCTGTCTGGTCATAAATTCAAATGATATACATCAGATTAACAAGAGAAAATCCCATTTTAATACCTACAGAAGGGAATACACATAAGTGTGAAATTCCAAAAATAGTGAGACTTCTGGACTAAGAAGGGGGAGGCAGGCAATTCACAGGTAGATGAGAAGGAGCAAACATTTGGTAAACAAATCCTTGCAGGGCTATCCAGAAATACTGGGACACAAAGGGGAGTCTGGCGAGCAGGTTTGTTCTTGAATCCTCCTTAACTGTCATGCTTAATTCAGATATGCTGAGGTTCCCTTCCTGAAGCAGGTTTTTCTGTCCGGATCTCTCTTTTTTTTTTTCCTTTGGAAAAATTTTTCAGTATTTTTTGTTTGTTTGTTTTAAGATTTTATTTATTCATTTTAGAGAGGGGAGAGAGAGAGAGAGAGAGAGAGAGAAGGGGGAGGAGCAGGAAGCATCAACTCCCATATGTGTCTTGACCAGGCAAGCCCAGGGTTTCAAACATTAACCTCAGCGTTTTAGGTTGATGCTCTATCCACTGCACCACCACAGGTCAGGCTCTGTCTGAATCTCTTTAGGTAGGAAAGACACAGATAAAAACCTCTTCCTGAGTTTGTTGGGCTTTAATTGTTTTCAACTCAACACAATCTGCATGCCAGGGTGACACATTCTGGGGAGACTAGAATGCTCCTCCAACCCCCATACCAGCGACCCCTGGGGATGTTGTGAGGGATAAGTAGAATGATACCTCTGACCCTCAGCCCTTAGATGCTGGGCAGCTGGCAGCTTCTCCCTCTGGCTGCCTGGTTGGCATCAGGGATTGAATTCGGGACACAGAGGAGTTGGCTGCTTGCTGCTCCTCTGCTGGCCTGATCCTGCCAGGTCCAGCCACCCAGGTTGAAGGCCCAAGGACCCTTTTCCATAGCCCAGTGTGACCAGATAGCTCTGGGATTCCTGGGTCTCAGCAGAGAAGGCAGGGCCCCAGGAGGGAGGTGGGGGCTGGGTCCCCCTGGGCTCTGTCCCCTCAGGCCTTCAGGGTAATGCTCAGGAAACTATTCCTCCTCTCTGGCCTCAGTTTCCTTGTCCGGGGCAAAGGCACCACCATGGTGATCAAGATAAAACAGGAAAGGGCCTCAGACCACGTGAGGTCACACTCCCGGGTACACACAGACGTAGCGCCATAAACAGGAAGGTCTGTGGGGAGGGCCAGGCTCAGCGACTTCCGTAAGTAGAACCAGAATCTCCCCCCAGAGGAGAAGCTGTGAGGTGTGTCCCAGGGCAGAGCCAGGGTGCTGGGGTCCCAGCAGGAAAAGCACTAATCCAGAGTACTAGGACATCAGGGTCAGGCTATTGGGGTGGGGTGCCCTCCCCAGGAGGCTCTAACCTCTTCTAGGCACCACCTCCCCCCATCCTTGGTCTCCAGGAGTCCCCAAGTCCCTCTGAAGGCTCAGTCACTTCCTTCCCTGAGTCACCTGCCAAAATAGGGACAGAGAGAGAGAGAGAGAGAGATAGAGTGTGTGTGTGTGTGTGTGTAAGTCTGCCCCTCCATCACCCCACAGATATGGTTCCCAGCACCCCCTAGTCACCAACTTTGCTGGAGGAGGGCTCTGGAAGTGGGAAGGGGAAAAGCCAGAGGAACTCAGCTTGTCAGAGCTGCCTCTGGGGAAAGACAAGCCACAAGCTCCTGTCACCCACGGGCCTCTTGTCATAGCATGTCTAGTACTGACATTTTGGCTCCATGCATGTGCGTATGCATGTGCGTGCGCATAACTGATCCCACATGCTGAGCAGACCCCTACCCTGCCCCCTGCCCACTGCTGCCTCAGCCACCACAGCTACAGCACATACCGTTCCTTCCTCCCTCGGAAACTGCCCCACAGGATATGAGCACAGGAGGTGAGGTGGCATTCCTCTTGGCACACCCTGGGAGTCCTGGGGGCAGGGGCTGTTAGGAATTCTGAAAGGAAGCCCCCACTCAGGCCCTCTCCCTGACAGGCCCCACCTGGACAGTCCCTCCTCAGGGGCTCAGCTCCTGTTCTCACATCACCCAGGACCTGGGCTGGGGGCAACCTCACCAGGCTCATGTCAGGACCCCTTAGAGGCCTCTGCCCTAGCTGCCCAGTGACCACCATTGCCCCCAATGCCAGGCAGGGCCAGGTTGGGCAAGAAGAGTCAGGGAATAGAGGAATCCCCAGGAGTGCCCCAGAAGCCTGGGGCATGAGCCCAGCCTGCCCCTAAAAGAGACAGAGCAGTGGGTCTAAGGGGCAGTTGGCTCCAAGGCCAGAGAGGGGCATAACCAGGATTGCAGAAGACCAGGGTCCTGGGAGGAAGGGGGAGTAGACAGTTTCTCCCTCAAGGATCTCAGGGACCCTAACCCAGTAGAAAGGCCCCTCAGGCCAGGGGCCAATCCTAGGGCCCACAGTCACCAGCTTGTCACCTGTTTCCTGGTCCTGGAGACCCACGTGTCGAGCAGCAGCTCCAGGCGAGAGCGGTGGAAGGCACGGGTGGTCTTGACTGCTATGAAGACATCCCGCAGCTGCAGCTCAGGGGGCCGTGCGCTTGGTGAGCTCAGCCTGGGGGGCTCCTGCACACTTTTCGGGGACAGGTTCAAGCGGTACCGAAGGGAGAGGAGCCCCACGCACAGAAGAGTGAGGAAGGCTCCTGCCAGGCCCCGGAGAAGCCGGTACCGCATTGGCCCTGGGACCCCAGACAGCTCAGCCCCCAAACCCCAACTGGACAAGGAGGGGAGGCTGGTCAGGCAGGGGTCCCGGCAAAGGCAAAAGTCTGGCAGGCATCAAGGAAAGGCAAGAAGGGGAGAGGTGGGAATTGGTGCTTTGGCCCCAGAGGCCGAGCCATAGCAGACCCGCCGCCTCCACCAGCCCTCCACCTGCTCTGGCCGCACTCCCGCTCCAGGCAGCTCTAGGCCTCCGGGCCCCGCCCCTCCCTCCAGAGCAGCCCAAGAGGCGGGGCCAGCCCATTGGGAGCCCCGGAGGTGGCTGAAAGAGGCAGTTGAAGGGACAGCCCCATCCCTGCCAGCTGCGGCAATGTGAGTGGGGGCAACAACAAACCCTCCATGCCCGGATGGAAGGGAGGAGCCCTCTGGCCTTCCCACTCCCCAGAGACTGTCAGCGTAGGTTATTCTACACCCATCATTTTATAGTGTCCTGATATCAGCCTCCCAGCTTTTACTCACACTGCTCCTCCTCCTGAAGGCTCTCACCCATCCCCTGCCATCCTCATCCATGTTCCCTCCCCCAGGCTTAATTCTATTTCGACTTTAAGGCTCAGCTCAAGGGTTCCCTCCTCCGGGAAGCCTTCTCTGATGCCCCTCTCCCAACTTCAGGGCTCCCACAGTAGTTTGCTCAGTTTCTTTTGTCTTCACAACAGCACTAGGATTGTTATTCCCAGTTTATAGCTGAACACGTAAGGCACAGAATGATCTAAAATGATCCAGCAGCAATCCTGGCTAGTTAGTTCAGTTGGTTAGATATTAGCCCAATACGCCAAGGTTGCAGGTTTGAGCCCCAATCAGGGCACGTGTAAGAATCAACCAATGGATACAAAAATAAGTGGAACAACAAAAATCAATTCTCTCTCTCAAATCAATCTTTAAAAAGTTTTCTTAAAAATAAAATGATCAATTAATCAGCCACAGAGCCAAGTGGAACCAGGTCTCTAGCCCACAAAAGGCTCCCTAAGGGTGCGAGTCCCTAAGGGTGTGGTCTGTTGTACCCCATCTCCCTCAGCAGTTGCTATTGCTTCCTCTCTTCCCCCCAGGCCAGTGGACAGACAGAGGGCTTTCTCCTTCCATCACCTCTATCTAGTTTTGCACAAGGTCATTCACATTTCATCCTTCCTCTGCTAGAACCGTGCACTGGTTCCCATCTCCTTTTGAACAGAAGTCAAAGACCATACATCATCTTACAAGGCCTGTGAGTTGGCCCCTCATTACCTCCAACCCCACCTCCTACTACTTTCCCCTTGTCCCATCGACTCCAGACCCACGGGGTTTCTGGCCAATCTAGGCACTTACCCACTTCAGGACCTTTGCACATGCTATTTCTGCCTGGGCCTCTCTCCAGAGAGAGCTATACATCTTACTCCCTCACCTGCTTCAGGTCTTTATATAAATGTCATCCTCACCCTGAGGCCCCCCAGACAACTATTTAAATTGCAATCCCTTCTCACCACTGAGTTCCCAGGTCCCCCCAGCCTGTCTTTCCTAGGCCCCCTTTTCTACTGTTCTTTCCATAGCACTTTTTATCTCCCAACTTCATGTATAGTTTATTTATCTATTGTCTATCTTCCTTGTGATAATATCAGGGCAGAGATTTGATTTTTTTTTTTTTTTCACTGAATCCAGTGCCTAAAACAGTGCCTGGCACATAGTAAGAGTTCAACAAATATTTAAACACAACAAGGGCCATTATGGCTATGAATTGAACTGGCCCAACACTACATTAGGACTCTGGAGAGAGTATAAAGGAAAACCAACCCTCTGAATCGCCCTTGTGGGCCAGCCAGCCCCATGCCGGCCCCTCCAGAGCCCGTCTCTCGGAACACCATCACCGAGAGACAATCCCACGCTTCATGTCACACGGAAAGTGACTTCATTCTCTGAACTTTTATCATTTGTAAAATGAGAACAGAAATAAGACTTGGTAAACATTAATGGATTAGTGGGCTCCTCCACTCCATGGAAAGGCCACCTAATATGGGGCCAGGCAGACAGCTGAACCCCTGGGTTCCCATATCCTCATCCAGACTCATAGGTCCTTAATAGACCAAGGACTGAGCACACAGCAAGGAGGGGAGAGGTTCATTTGCCTAAATGAGAATGACCCAGTCTCCTCACCCAAGGAGTCCACAGTCATTCACAAAGACCTACCATCCAGCCACAAGGCAGGGTATGACATGGCCAAGGAAAAGTCCTCAGGGCTGAGAGAATCAAGCAGGCTTCATGGAGATAATGTCTGAGCCAGATCTCAAAGGACACTAAGAATTAGGCAGTCCCCAACCCTGGAACTTCCCAGTTTCATTTCCTACCACTGTCAGTGGTCAAACTCAATCTATTTTCTGCCTCTGAGCCTTTGCTCTTGAAGTTTCCTCTACCTCAGTGATCCCCAATCCCCAGGCCGCAGACCGGTACCGGTCCATGGGCCATTTGGTACCGGTCTGCAGAGAAAGAATAAATAACTTACATTATTTCGTTTTATTTATATTTAAGTCTGAACGATGTTTTATTTTTAAAAAATGACCAGATTCCCTCTGTTACATCCGTCTAAGACTCACTCTTGATGCTTGTCTCGGTCACGTGATATTTATCCTTCCTACCCTAAAAGCCGGTCCATGAAAATATTTTCTGACATTAAACCGGTCCGTGGCCCAAAAAAGGTTGGGGACCACTGCTCTACCTAATAACCTACTCCTCAAAAACCTCCCAGAGGGCTACCCAAATTCATTCCTATAACCAAGAACAGTCATAGGAGGACCTAGAGAGCACATAGGCACACGGGACCAATAATGCATCTTGAAGAATCTCAAACCCCAAGCTCAAGTGGCACCTCCTCCAGTGGGCCTGCCTGGATTTCTCCCACTGGAGGGGGCCGTCCTCTCTGGAGGAGCTCTAAGGGACCTGACTGAATGCTGAAAGTTTGCTCTTGGTCTCCTGGACTCAGCTGCCAGCCCCCTTGAGCCCAAGACCACACCCTGCTGGCCTCAATGTTTCCACTCCAGGGCACACTCCTTTGATGATCAGACAGAAGCAGGGCTAAGTGTGGGGGTGGCCCATCTGTGGGGCCCTCCTCCGGTCATTCGGGGGCAGGTAAGGTAATGCCAGCACAGATGGCGGGCGGCTCTGGGATGAGTCAGGAGCGAAATCTGACCCTCCCCAAGGGCAAGCAGGGGCCTGAAAGGTGGTATCAGCCTGAGCTGAGGGTGGGGACAAGTAGGGGGAGTTGAGGGGGGCCCCAGACCAGGGATGCAAGCAAGCAAAAGGCCAACAACTTCTATGACAAACTGTTTAATGTTCTATAATGTGCAGCTTCTGAGTGAGAAAGGCCCATTAAAAATCTATGAGCCGTACATTCCAGTGATGGAGCAGCCAGGCTCCTCCCTACCTGTGCCTCTAAGAGGGGGCAGGGCAGGGAGCAGGTGCTGTGAGAACATGGTCCTGGGTGTGCTCACAGGGCACCCACGCGTGTTAGTGCCCAAGTGTCATGGGGGTGAGAGATGTGACATTTACACAGGAGAGAGAACCACGGACACATGCGTGACTAGAAGACACAAGGGGCACAAGTGACAGTGGAGCCACAATGCCCACGTGTGGAGGTATACACAGAAATGTGAGCTGGACAGTAGAACTCACAAAGGGCGGGCTCAGGGCTCCTGTGAGCAGGCAGGCCGAGCCTTGTATGCTCAGGAGCCCACCCCATGAGAACTTGTGTGTAGAAAACTGTACACAGGACTGAGAACTCAGACGCTCTGACATAAGTGATGGCAGAGGATCACAGACCCACGAGTGGGGACACAGACCCGGGGCTCACAGGAAGGCCCAGAGCAGCAAGTATGGGGCGAGCGGGTGGCAGCTCCGCCCAAGGGCTCCAGCAGGATCACTTGGTGAAGAGCCCAGAGGTGAGCCCAAGGGCCTGAAGAGGCTCAGCACAGGGAGGACCCAGCTCAGCCACAGATACCAGGGTCCCCGCTGGTGGTTTCTGAAGTGCATGAGGAAGCCACAGGCATCAGAAGGGGTCCCTCAGGCCTCGCTGCTGCTGTAGCCTCTGCCGCTGCCACACTCCACCCACACGAGGCGGGCCTGCTCCTGCAGGATTCGGCCACGCACAACCTTGGCCAGCTCCTCCGAGTGGCCCCACGTGTGGGCAGGCACCTGCACCCAGGAGCAGGGCAGCCCCCAAAGCAGCTGCTCCAAGCTGCGGCACTGCCGAAGCAGCTCCGAGTCCCGCGAGCCAGGCCGGCCCAGCAGACCCCTGCCAAGAGATAAGAGTGGGCAGTGGGCACAGTGGGCAGCAGAGATGGACAGAGAGAGACAGACAAAGATATAGAGTTAGAGAGAAAGGATGAACAGATAGAGGAAGACAAAAAGAGAGAGAGATGGCGAAGGAAGATGGAGAAGAGACAGAGGCATCCACAGAAATGAGGAGGTTCTGGGGTCCTGCCTCACCTGACTTCCCGGACATTCTTCTCGGTCACCTCCACGTGGATGACAATGGGGTAGATCTCATTCTGGACCAGTTCCCGCACGCCCCGCGTGCCCAGCTCCAACAAGCAGTGCTTCTTCTCAGGGGTCAAGGTTACATTTTACTCCGAGCCCAGAGACACTAACCTCCCTGCCCCCCCATCCCACACTGAGCCCCCTAACACAAGCCCCTGCTTCCTCATCCAGAGGACCTTGGCAGTGAGGGGAGAACCAGAAGGAAAGGCAGGAGACCTGGGGAAGTAAGTCACTGGACCACAGCCTCCCCATCTATAGGATGGAGCTAACTGCCCCCACCCCACCCCATCCCACCCACACACAGAGTCACAGCCAGCTCCCGGGGAGTGGAGAGTCTCAGGACAAGGAGACATATCAGCCAACACCTTGAGCGTGACCCACACAAGGTCCACTGCCCTAGCCCACCCATTCATGGGTGAGGAAGGAACTTCGTCACAAAAGGGAAGGGACTTGCCCAGAGCAGCACAGGCCTGCACTCAGACTCTGGCTCTTGGGCCCCCTCAAAAGGTAGCCCCCACCCCAGCACCTACCTTCCCAAAAGACTCCTGGATGGCACGAATCCTGCTGCCCAGCCCAAGGATAGCAGGCCGAGCCTTGGGAGCTCCAGGTGCTGAGGGTGCACACTGTTCCTCCCCAGACAGGCTTTCTGCAGAGCAGGGAGAAGCCAGAGCAAAGGGCCAGTGGGCCTGGCTGCCCCAGGCTGCCACCCTGCCCTCCCCTCTCAAGACACAAAGGCTCACCTGCTGGGCACACTTGGAAGTCCAGCCGGGAGTTGGGCAGATCTAGCAGATTGCGGATGAGCCGAGGTGCCAGGCACTCAGGCAAGAGCACCACAGGCCGCAGGGAGGGCACCAGCAGCGGCCGCACCAGGCTGTACGGTTTGAGGCTCCATTCTGGCTCTGTGGCAGGGGAGACGTGCAGAAGAGATGAGGGTACAGGCAGGACCCCATCTCCTCTTTCCTAGGGCAGCCAGCCCTCAATACCTGAAACCCCATCACCTCTTCTCAAGCCCTGTCTCCTCCCTAGGAACAGTTGCAGTAGGCTCCTTACTGTTCTGTCTCTCTCTCGCCCCCTACAGGCTATTTTCTAATCAGCAGCCAGAAAAAGGTTAAAATTTTTTTTTTTATTAATTATTTAGAGCAGGGGTCCCCAAACTATGGCCCACGGGCCGCATGCGGCCCCCTGAGGCCATTTATCTGGCCCCCATCGCACTTCCGGAAGGGGCACCTACTTCATTGGTGGTCAGTGAGAGGAGCATAGTTCCCATTGAAATACTGGTCAGTTTGTTGATTTAAATTTACTTGTTCTTTATTTTAAATATTGTATTTGTTCCCGTTTTGTTTTTTACTTTAAAATAAGATATGTAAAAAAATAAAATAAGATGTGCAGTGTGCATAGGGATTTGTTCATAGTTTTTTTTATAGTCCAGCCCTCCAACCGTCTGAGGGACAGTGAACTGGCCCCCTGTGCAAAAAGTTTGGGGACCCCTGATTTAGAGAGACAGAGAAACACGGACTTGCTGCTCCACCATTCATGCATTCATTGGTCGATTTGCCTGCACCACAACAGGGATCGAACCCAGCACAACCCTGGCATGTCAGGACATTTGTCCAACCGAGTCATCTTGCCAGGACTAGAGAGAAGTTTTAAAACTAAAATCAGATCTTGTAACTCCTCTGCTTCCGATATACCAGTGACATCTTTTACGTGGTGACCAGCTCTGTCAGAGCCTGACAGCAGCAAGCCTCGTGCCCCATCACAGACTCTACTCCTGTCATAGGAGGGCAGACCTCCCGTCAGCTGCCTCCAATCACAGGGCCTCCCATGCCCTGGGGAGGCTGCAGCCCCACCCTGGCACCCAGTTCCCCTCCACCGCAAGTGTCACACTTTGCAATTATGTCCACTAGTGGACATCTGCCTCCCTCTCTGCCCAAAAGGCAGTAAGCTCCAAAGGGATGAGGGACCACTGTGTCCTCTGGACCAAGCACAGAGCATGACAGAGCTGGTACTTGATACCCATTTGTTGTACTCAATGTCCTTCAAACACACCATGCACAGCCATGCCGCTGTGCCTTTGCTCAAGCTGTGCCTTCAACCTGGAACAAACTCTTCTTCATCTTTGAAAGCCCCAGTTCACACAGTCTCCCTTGCAGGATATCTTCTCTCACCACCTCCTCCTCCTTGCCCTTCAGAATTGCTACCCCCTCATCTGAGCTCTCCTAGTCCCTTATCCCTGATGTGACCCAAAGCCTCACCCTACTGCCTCCAGGAACCCATTCTGGGGTCCTCACAGTGCAGCTACACATCCTCTACCAGACAAGAACAGGCCCAAGCTCAGGCGTGCCCCATACTTATAGAGACCCTGAACATACTTGGACACATGCATCTCCCCCACTGACCAGCTCCCTCAAACCTGCAGGCCCACCTCCCACCAAGGGCAGCCTTGTCTGTCAGGCCCCTGGCATGGGCTCCGTCCCACTGGAACCCTCACAACAGGCCCTTCCAGGCCAAAGGACATCCAGAGGTCCTTCCTGGATCCAAAGGACATTCCTGGACTCCATGTGCAGCCCAGGCTGCACCTTCACACCTGTGCACTCACCTGAGCAGGGTTCCAGCAGCAGCTGCTCCGTGGCATCCCCTGCAGGGCTCCCAACATGCTTGGGCTTCACTAGCCGCAGCTGGTCCAGTGCTCGCTTCTTCAGCTGGGGAGGGCAGAGGGAAAGAGGGGCACCTGTGAGCTCTGCTCTATTCCACCTTTGGGGAAAGAAGAGAGTAAATGGAACCCCAGGCAGAGGGGGCCCCTTGCCACTGCTGTCCAGGCACCACAGAAAAGCCCCTTCCTACCGGGCCTTCTCCTGTCCTCACATTCCTATGGCCCCAAAGAAGCGAGCCTGTCAACCAGTTAAAGCTGAAGGAGCTTTAGGTCTACCCACTCCCATTTTACAGATTGGCAAACTGAGGCCCAGAGACCAGAGAAACCTAAGGCCACAGAAGAGACAAACTTTGGGGTCTCTTCCCAAGAATTAGCAATGCGGCCTTGGGGAGGAAGGTAAATGAAACCAATAACGAAAGCATTAATTATACCAATAGCTAACAGGTATCGAATGCCTGAAATGTGACAAACACTAACTAGACCTGCATGTGCATGAACTTCTGAAGCCTTCTGTGCCAGGGGGCCAAGCAGGAAGTGTTACTCCCCATTTCACAGATGAGGATACAGAGCTTCCAGGGTGGTTGTCTAAGACTGCACGGCTGATAAGTGGCAGAGCTGGGATTCAGATCCAGCCAGTCTCGTTCCAGAGCCTGAGCTCTCAGCCCCCTCTAGTCCTGTGAGCCTCTCTGAGCCTCATTTTACCCAGGTGTACAGGGGGCGGTCACACAGCCCAGTCTTAATCCAGAGACCTGCTTCCCGTTCGCCAGGCATGCTCCTGAGCACTAGGCACACTCTTACCTCGTTCAGTCTCCAAACAACCCTGGATGTGAGCCCTCCTGTTCTACTTGCTGGGACACAGATGATCAGCCAAGTACAAGGGAGGGTGCAAGATGGGGGGGTCTCTCTCCTCTCCTCCCCCAGAGAATGAAGCCTGGCCTTTAGGACCCACCCTTGGCAGGCCCTCTCCCCAGACCCTCACCCAGCTGGCTTACATTACTGCGGGACCCTCGGTGCCGGCTGGAGGGCAGGCATTTCTCCTGAACTTCCAGGAGCTGCTGGGCTCTGGGAAATGGGGGGAGAAGTCATGTCATAAGTTTATAGGGAGACAGGGCGCCCCTCACCTCCTCTCCTCTACCCCCCCCATTCTGTCCCAAAGGACGGTAAGGGACTGAAGAGGAAGGAAGAGGCCCCCACCTTGATCCCGGCTCCCAATGAGACCCCATTCCCAGGCCTCTAGCTCTGGGTCACCTCTGATAATTGGGCACTGTGCCCCGGTCCAGGTCCCGCAGCGTGAGGGGGTCAACCCGTGTGCAGAACCACTCCTGCCGCCGTTTGTACGCCGGGTCCACCAGCCGTAGGATCTCTTGGGCTTTCACACACAGGGCATGGGGGTCTGCCCGCTCAGGCAAACTGAGGTTGGCTCGAATGTAGAAGGGTTCGGCACCCAGCCCCTTCACCCAGGCATCTAGGGCCTCATGGAAGGACTGGCAAGCTGGGCATGGACAGGGCAAGGAGCAGCAGGGAGAAAAAGAGGACAATGAAGTCAGGGATCAGATGTGGCCATCTCAGAAGCCTAAGCTGCCAGGACCACACCTTCCTCTTCTTAAAGTATAAGTCTGAGAGCCAGACAGAACAGGGCTTGCCCAAGGCCACCAAGCCCACTAGGGACAGAAGTAGGGCTTGAACCCAGGTGTCTGGACTCCTTTCACTATCAGCCGCTTATGAGGACAGAGGAAGGGCACAAAATCAGATACTAGCATGAGGCAGTGACACAGAAAGGAAGGGCACTACCAAGAGTCAGGAGATAGAGCATCTCCCTCTCAAGCTGCAGCTGTCCCACCTCCATGGGCTGGATGAACCCTCTCTTGGGCCCTTGGCTCTTACCTTCTAGAAGTGGTGAGTTCCCAGTCCTTCCCCACAGGCCAGACTTACCCTTAGGGTCCAGCAGGAAGGGGAGTGTGGATGCTTGGTTCCAGGGCAAGGTTCTCTGCTGGGCTTCACCTTCCAGGCCTGCCCCCTCCAGACCAGCAGCCTCTGCCTTTGGCTGGGAGAAAACCCAGGCAGGGAGGGAGGAAGGTCAGCTTCCAAAGGGAGGATAGCCCTGGCTCTGGAGGAAGGCTGAATGCGAGGCTGACCATGTCTCACTATTCAGGCCTCCCCCCAGGGATGGGATTCGGCCAGTTCGCACCGATTCAACAAAACTGATACCTAATTTTTTGTTGAGTTGGAAGAACTGGTTGTTAAAATGGTACTTGTAGTCAGGGTTCTCTCTAAGTGGGTGCCCCGGCAGCCGCCCAATGTGGAAATCACAAATTTACATTCCTTACACTTTTTTAACGTTCATCTGCACAACAGCGTATTCTAAGTGCCTGCAATAATGTTCATTCCGTCCATAGGTGAAAAAAATTTGACGGAACTATGCTTGTAATATTTATTTATTTATTCACTTCATAAAACTCATTATACCTTTGATGAAATACTACATTTTAATTTCCTCACGTTTGTTACTTCAGTAAACAAACATATAATGTAAATAGAAAAAGTGCCAAACAACCAGGGAGTGACAACTTATATTGTTTTTTTGTCAGGTATTATTTAACATTTTTTCATTAATATTTTAAAACTTTCTTATAACATAATCTAGTTTTGTGTACCTCTTTTATTGTTCTTATTTAAGTATTAAATGCATGAAATAATAAATACCTTTCAGTATATCTTTTTTTATACTTAAAATGGTCATTAGGGAAGAAAACCGGTTGATAAATTACTTGAATCCCATCACTGCCTCCACCTTAGAGGGCAGTCAGACTCAGCTCCCTTCAACAGGACTCCACCCAGCAGCCAGGTCTTTCCCACATTTAAAATCGGGGATTTGGCCTGACCGGGCGGTGGCGCAGTGGATAGAGCGTCGGACTGGGATGTGGAAGACCCAGGTTCGAGACCCCAAGGTCTCCAGCCTGAGCGAGTCCTCATCTGGTTTGAGCAAAAGCTCACCAGCTTGAGCCCAAGGTCGCTGGCTCGAGCAAGGGGTTACTCGGTCTGCTGAAGGCCCATGGTCAAGGCACATATGAGAATGCAATCAATGAACAATTGAATGTTGCAATGCGCAAAGAAAAACTAATGATTGATGCTTCTCATCTCTCCGTCCCTGTCTATCCCTCTCTCTGACTCCCTCTCTGTCTCTGTAAAAAAAAATAAATAAATATATATATATATATATATATATATATATATATATATATATATATATATATATATATATATATCTCGGGGATTTGTCAAGGTGTTGTCATTCTGCCCCACCTTCCAGTCCTTGCCCAATCAGATTTCACTTAATGCTGGCTGAGGCGGGCAACTAGCCGCTAATCAGTGAGCCTGCCTCCTCTTTCGCTAATCCCCAGAAACTCCGCCAATCAGAAACTCCGCCCAATGATCTAGGCCCACCAATCCAGTCCTGGTTAAAGCACTAAATCCACTCCACTCCCAGCCCGGGAGAGGGGAGGAGACTCACCTCTCTTGATTCCACTTTGGCAGACCCTGGCCCAGAGAGCACCCTTCGCACTACGGTCCCAGACCAGCTATCCCCAAGGAACGGCAGGCCATCTGGACTTCTATCCTGGGGTTCAGGTCCCCCCGGGGGACTCCGGCCAGACACTTGGATGGCCAAAGACCTGAGAAGAGGCGAGGGAGGTGGGAAGTAGAATTCAGGCAGCATTTTGATTCAGTTCAACATTCTTAGAAAACCACTGCTATCTCCCAATAGGCCATGACTCCCACCCGCGGTCCATTACACCTGCTGTGCCACTGCCTGGAAGGTACTTCGCCCTCTTCTCCACCTAGAAAATTCTACTCATCCTTCAGGGCTCAGGTCAAAAACGACCTCCCCCTCTCAGACCCCTACAAGAGGCGAGGTGCAGCTTCCTGCAGAAACTCTGTACCTGCACCTGGTATGTTGCCTTTTGTTTACTTCATTAGAAGAAACGCCCTCAGAACCTGCCTGCTCTAGTGTTCAGCTCTGGATCCCCAACACCAAACCCAGTGTTTGGCACATATACATGACTAATAAAAGCTCGTTATGCTCACAGTCTAGGAAGGAAGGTCACCATTAGAACAACACAGAGCAAAGATGGTTACTGCCAGCAGTGGAGCACAAAGGGGCGTGGCTTCCCAGGGGAAGCAGCTGCTGGGCGGCACCATGGTGAAGAACAGAACCACCTCAGTAACAGGCAGAGAGGAGACGGTGCTCCAGGCTGGAGGGTGGGCATAAGCAAAGGTATAGAGCCAGAATTCAGAACTATGGAAAATTTTAATAATGACAATAATAACAGCCAACACTTACTGGGTACTTCCGATGAGCCAGACACTAGGCAAAGCTCCGTGCCCTAATTAACTTATTTAAGTAACTTTGTGGGAAACAGACCCTGGAAAAGGCGAACTGTAGCCAGCCTACAAAGGGCACAGCATCTGGTCTTCCTCTCATGGGCGGTGGGAGCCACTGATGGTTAAGACAGAGTCACCAAGATCGTCTTCATGGCAGGGCTCTGCTGCTCCTTATGGCCAGGCTCAGAGAAAACTGACCAGAAGTATACTCCATGACCCCCGCGCCCCAGTACTGGGGAAGAGAGAGGCCAGGATCAGTGGGTATGCCCCAGCTGAAGAGGTGGCCTATGCAGAGCTCAGGTGTCCACCCACTACCTAACTGCAGCATACAGCCACACTGCCCCCTGCTGTCAACCTGGGGTGAGCAAGGCTACAAGGACCTTAACCCAATCAGCACTCAAGCAGAGGGTAGAACTTTGGCTCTAGGGAGACCATGTTGGCTCCTGCCCCCTCAGTCAAAACAGAGAGCCAAGCCCAAGGGGCTAGGGCTGGGGCCGGTGCTGGGGCTGGTGCTGAGGCTGGACATGGGTTCTGGAGGCACCAGAGCTGTCATGACAGAGTCCTCCAGCCCTGGGACTGTCCTGGCTGCATCAGGGTGGTGTGGAAAGGCCTCTGCAGACCTGGCTATGCTGCCCAATGGCCTTGTGGCTGGAGCAACACAGTCCAACTCCAAATCCCAGTGTTAACTGTGCCCTAGACTTGGGCAAGTGAACTGGCTGCCTCATTCTCAGTCACCACATCCATAAAGCAAGACAGTGATGGCACCTGTCTCCCACTTGGCTTGTGAAGGTGGACGAATTTAAAGATAGTGCAGGTAGAGGGGGAACCAGAGGGCTCCAGGGTCTTCCAACTGTAGGCTGGCTCCTGACTGGGAAGTGAAATTGTTTCTTAATGGAATGTAATAGAAAATATAAGCCTGTCTTCCTTCAAGTAAATCCAGCTGTCTCATGATCCTTGTGTTTCAGGCACATATACATACAAGGTTTCTGTCACTGTCAGTTACAGACAGAAGAGTTTCAGAAATGTGGCATGGAGAGCGTCAGCCCGTACTCTGGGGCCAGATGGCCTAACTGTGTAACCACCAGTCCTCAGCAGCACCCTCTGCATCTACCTACTATACAATTCAGTGAGTTGAAACAAGGGATGCTCTTAGAATAGTGTCTGGTAAGAATTAAAAGGCCAGTCAGTGTTACCATGTCTGAGTCGGGACAAGTCACCCCTCCGTGGCACACAGCCTCCTCACCTGTTTCAAACCCACGGTGAATCACTATCACGACTTCCCCAGACCTAGCGAGCAGCCTGCACCAAGGCCCTCCACCCCTGTCCAAGCACACCTCTCTCCTCCCTGCAATTCCACTGTCAGGGCAACTGAACTCTCCAACCCGATTTCCAGACTCTAATTGCCAATGCCTGCTGCTTCCTGAAGACACAGCTCGGGCATCCTCTCCTTCAAGATCTCCCTGCCCACCCCGCCAAGATACCAAGTAATTTCTCTGAGCCTGCACAGCCCCTGGCTGCCAGCTCTCAGCACCTGGGGGCTCGCTAAGGGCAGGATGTAGATCAAGTCACTCTCAGTCCCAGGCCTCAGCAGACAAGCAGGACACAGGGGACAGAGGAACGCGGTGTGGGGCAGGGCTACCTGCTCCAACCTCCTGGGACTCCGGGGTCTCCAGCAACACAATCTGGCTGACCCCCAACCCTGCCTGTGGGCTGTGTGAAGGATAGGGTAACCTGACCATCAGATGAGGGCTCCCCCAGTATCAGGTCAGGAGGTCAGGTCATAGGGAAACAGAGGCATTGGGGCCACTCCTTCACTCTACCAGCTGCAAGCAGTAATGAACCAAGTAATGGACCTTGATGAGCGCCCCCTTCCCCGCCCCAGGGCACTGTGGGAAAGTCTCTAGGCAGTGTACATAACTACTTTGTTCCAGGTCAGGGACCTAGGATGCAGAGACTTGAGCAAGGCACACAAATTACTTCATTTAATCCTCCCAACAACCCTATGGGAGACATCTATTATTCCCATTGTGTTAGAGAAGAGGGAAACTGAGGCATGGGAAAGTTATAACTTGACAAGAGTTACACAGCTGGTGGGTAGTAGAGTCAGGCAATGACCTGTTGACACCCTGTGCAAGGACAGAAGCTGCCAGAGATCCTCAGTCTCTGAACAAGTAAGGGCAGGGGCAGGTCCTGGCCAGGGACAGCACATGGTGCTCTCCCTCTCCCGCCCCTCCCACTCAGCACCTACCTGTCTCCCAGCCCGTCCATCTGTCCATCGCTCTGCCTGCCCCAGCACCCCCACTGCCCACCTCTTCTGGCCCCAGGACCGCAGGGGAGATGAGAGCTGAAAATACCTAGGATGTGGTGAATACTGAACACAAGTGTGAGATTACAGAAGTAACTTAGATTGAAGGGAGGCACTGTGGAGTTCCCACCTCCACAATAAAGTGGCCTTAGGACAAATTCCTGATACTCTGAGCCTCATTTTGCTTATCTGTATAATGGAGCTAAAAACGCCAGTCTTGAAGGCCACTCTTGAGAAATAAGCAACAAGGGTAACAATAATATTAGCTAAGGGCTAACATTGCTGCTCGCTCTGAGCCAAGCACAGGGCTAAGCCCTCTAATAGGAATACTGGAACTCCCACAACAACCCAAGGGGACAGGCACAATTGTGACCCCATTTTACAGAGCAAGAAACCGAGGTACTGGAAAATTAAGATTCCACAGAGAGCCAAGATTTCAGCTAACAAAGTCTGTCTTCCTCAGTGTGCTGTCACACTGCCCCAGGACACATGCACTGGTGCCTCACCTCCCTCACTGCCTGCCACCTGCCCCTTTCCCTCTCCATCCACCACCCCTGCCTCCCCCCAATCCCTGGTCTCCATCTCCCTCCTTCCTAGGGACAGCATGGGCAGCAGAGGTGGCCCCATTGTCATATGGCTCCTGCTCCCTCTGCCACATCCCGGCGCCCCCTGGACTACAGCCAAGACCCCTTTTGCAGGCCTGAGCTGGAGGGAGGAAGGGCCAAGTCAGGCAGGAAGGGAGGTGTCTCCACCCCTTCCCCCCAAGCACGTCCTGCACAGGGAGAAACAATGTCACACTGGGCCCACTGCCGCGGGAGGGGCGGGGGGAGTGAGGGTGGGGGCAGGGCCCTAGACTTGGGCCTGGCCAAGCTGCTTCCAGGAGGTTGGAGGCTCCTGGTTCTGCTCTGCCCTGATTTCCTGGTGACCTGTTCTCTGTATCTAGCATCCCCACTTTCCAGCTCTGACATCAGCACTTCCTACGCCCTTTCCAAAACCGAAGATCACTGTGGACTTTGGCCAGGGCACTTCCCAGCTGCGTAATCTCGGGCAAGCTGCTTTACCTCTCTGAATCTCAGTTTCTTCCTCTATAATATAGGGGTGATCACAATAATGCTTACCTCCCAGGACAGAGAGAATGCTATAAAGCAACCAGCAGCTGGCCTACAATTAGTAATAGCTAAACCCTAGCAGGCTTCCCAGAGTGCACCGCCAAAGGCCACACTTTTCCAGCCTGACTCACAAGGCCTGCTATGGCTCAGCTTTCCCTCGCCCCACCCCGTGCTCCAGTCAAGGTCAAACTCTAAGCCCCGCCTAAAGAGCCTCTGCTCTCTCCCTCTTCCAGTCATCCAGCTGCCTCCCTACCTGTTCTCTCTCTAAGGCTGAGTTCAAAGGCCACATTCTCAGCCAGGCCTTCTCTATCTCTGCCCCCGAGGTCCGCTCTAAAGCCTGGCCAGGGAGGCCACTCATTGACCAATACACAGAGCTCACTGCCTCCAGCACACTCTGAGCCAATGTGTTTCATGACCCCTGTCATGGGTTTTGTGGCCAGCCCAGCGGCCAAGGTTCCTGAGGAGGCCCCACCCCACCCACAGCACGAAGCTTCTTTGCTGGGCGGAACTTGTGTGAGGTCAGAGCTAGGTAGAACAGGCAGAGTGCTGGTGTTTGTAACAACTATCATTTACTAAGCACCTACTATGTGCCTAGAAAAGCTAGGTGCTTTACTGATATAGGTCCTAAATTTCAAAATACCCACATACAGAAGGAATAGATGACTATCCCCTTTAGCCAATGTGGAAACTGAGGTCCAAAGAGGTAAAGTCACCAGTCACACAAACAATAAATGGTGGTGACAAGATTTGAACCCAATGTCAGCCTGTGTCTAAAAACCTGACAGTTGAACCCTGACTAGCGGTGCAACTGATAGAGTAATGCCCCCAAGCACTGAGGTCACCAGCTCAATCCCAGGGTCACCAGCTTGAGCCTGGAGTTGCCAGCTCAATTCCAAGGGTGTCAGCACAACCCCAAGGTTGTTGGTTCAAGCCCCAGTCAGCACTCAACTCTAAGGGCACCAGCTCAGTCCTGAAGTCACCAGTTTAAGCTCCAGTCAGGGCACATGAGAAACAATAAATGGCACAACTAAGTGGAATGAGCTGATGCTTCTCTCTCTTTTTCTCCCTCTCTCTCTCCTTTCCTCTCTCTTTCAAAAAAAATAAAACATAAACTAATATAAAATAAAAGCCTGACAGTTGCATAAAGCAAAGGCTTAGCTGCTGCTCCCTCCCACCTTGCCCCGCTTGCCCTGCTCCAGGAATCCGAGAGCCTACACCCTCACCTCTACCACCCCAGACGGTTTCCATACCTGTTGAAGAGATCCACACCACAGCCTCTGCCCAGAAGACCATCTGGCTTTCCCAAAGGCCACACACTGTCGGAGGATGAGGACGAGGAGAGGCCAGGAGACCAGGGCTTAAGTGTCACATTCCCTGGGAAGAAGTAGTGGGATTCAGGAGTGCTAGACTGAGAAACTGGGCAGAGCCCAGGGATGACTCAGGGCCCAGGGGCTTGGGGCCTTGCCAGGTTTGAGGCCTCAAGAACACATTGGACCCACCGGGCTCAGAGCTGGTCAGGGCCTGCCAGGATGACCCTTCAGTTTCCTAGAAGAGGGTAAAGGGTGGGCCAGAATGGAGGAGAAGCCCTACACAGCACACTCGGAACCAGGACTAAGCTCAGGATAAACCAACTCCCCCAGAGGCCTCCTAAGCAGAGCCTTCCTGCCTGGCCAGGGCACAGCGGGGCCTGCAGAAGGGGGACACAGGCCAAGGACAGAGCAGGCAGCATGGGCCTCAGGTGAGCTAAAAAACTGCCCCCCCAGATGGGCCCTCCCATGGGATTCCTGAGGGCCCTTACCTGTGATATCTGACATGCTGCTGAAGGACCTGAGCAGAGAGAAGGCAGGGAAGAGTAGGAGCTGAGGTTCAGTGGGCATCTGCCCCACTCCCTCCTGCCCCCATGCTACCAAAAGTCTGTGTAACCCCCAAGCAAATGCAGGCTAGACCCAAGCTGGGGGTCCCAGGCACAGGGCACTCATGCCACACAGCTCCCCTAAATTCACAGGGCAAGACATTAACATCCTGACCACAGCCCCATGGCCTTCCACCTAGAATGCCCTGGCCTGTCCTTTAATGCCACCCCTCCAGGAAGCCTCCCTTGACCTCTCACCCTTCATCTCAGCCTCACTCTCTATCTTGTCACGTGTGGTTCCTGGGCCTGCCTCCCACACCAGACCATAATCCCTTCATCACGCACCCCATTCAATGCAGATTTGCTCATCCTATCAAGCCCGTGACTGGGATGTACACCAGGAGGGAAGTAGATCTTCCCCGCCTTTGGTCTCACCACCAATGGAGATGGCTTGGTTTTTTTCTGACCCCATTGACTGCAGATGACCAAACCTGGAGCCAGCTTTCTTGCCTGAGGCCCCTGATACGTTGAAACATTCTCTGCATGCCCTACTCCCACACCAGCCAGGCTACCTCATGGCTTGAGGAACTTTGAGGCTCAACTTCTATTGCCAGGTGCTTGCCTGGTGCTAAGCACAGCCTGCCCTTTCTTCACCTCTGACTTTAGTCATGCCTATGACTCTCAGGTCCTGGGTTTCCAGTGCTCTAGCCACTTATGGCAGTAAAGGAAGGTGACTGCCTAGAGCTGACTCTGGCATTAGGGCTCCTGGGAGGTGCCTGGCCCTCTGCCGCTCTCTCCCCAGTCTGTTTACCTCTTAGCAGGTGCAGGGTCCTCCTCCCGCTGCCGGCGGAGGATGGAGCCTGCGCTGGGCGGGAAGGGCAGGATGGACAGCCGGTTGATTTCCTTCTCACTGTCTGTGGCCTCCTCCTGCAACACAACAACAGGGCCTCGGTCACCCCCACCGCACCTTCCCACAACTCAATGCACCTAAGTTTGTGCCAGATGAGAACCGGGGCTCAGAATGAGGAGTGGGCTCTACAAGATTACACATGAGTGGCCCCAGGGTCTCCCGGCACCCAGGCCCAGCACAGAGCCTACTCTGGGTGAGCGTAAATAAGGCACTTGGCCTTTGTGGGTCTCAATTTCCTCCTACGTGAAATAGACCTGTCAGCAAACTGGAGAGCACCCAACATGTTAGTAATTATGTGAATGCTCTCAATATCCCCTTATTCACGTGGGCAGGTGTCTTACCGAGGTGTGAGGCTCAGATCCCCCCATGACAGTGGACTCCTCAGCTGCTTCTGGGCCCCCCAACAAGGAGGGGAATTCACTCAGGCTCCAGGTGCTGCTGAGGTTGGAGCACAGAGAGTGGGAGGAAGCGCAGGCCTGGGGGAGGAGAGGGGGTGATGAGGTCACTTACTGAACACCAGCTGTGTGCACAGCAGGAATGAGAGCAGCCCCTGCCCTCATGGAGTGCTCAGCCCAGAGGACGCAAACTGTCAATAAGCAGACAAATGAAGGAAACAGCCCCACTGCCAAGAGAGCAGGGAAGGCACTCAAAGGCCCACCCAGCCTGGCAGCATCAGAGTACTTTCCACAGAAAGTGGGCTTTGAACTGAGAACTCAAAGTAGGTACTAAGTAGATTAAGTTGGGGAAGATGATCTAGTCAGATAGGACAGTATGTGCAAAGGCCTTGAGACAGGACTGTGACACATTCCAGAGGGCCCACCTGAAGGGCCTCTGGGATATAGTTAGGGCTTTGTCTTTACCTAAAAGCAAAAAACCACTGAGGGTTTTAAAAAGTGAGAAGTCACAGAGTCACACTTTCTTTGTGTATTCCTCCAGGTTTAAATACCTGGCCAGCTGATTATCTCCAAGCAAAATCAAGATAGGAGCCTGACCAGGCGGTGGCGCAGTGGATAGAGCGTCGGACTGGGATGCGGAAATACCCAGGTTCGAGACCCCGAGGTCGTGCGCGGGCTCATCTGGCTTGAGCAAAGAGCTCGCCAGCTTGGACCCAAGATCGCTGGCTCCAGCAGGGGGTTACTCGGTCTGCTGAAGGCCCGCGGTCAAGGCACATGTGAGAAAGCAATCAATGAACAACTAAGAAGTCGCAACGCGCAACGAGAAACTGATGGTTGATGCTTCTCATCTCTCTCTGTTCCTGTCTGTCTGTCCCTGTCTATCTCTGCCTCTGTAAAAAAATTTAAAAAAAATAAAAAAATAAAAATAAAAAAAAGAAAGCAAATTCCAAAAGGCAATAAAAAAATTCATTAAAAAAAAAAAAATCAAGATAGGAAAAGGCCAACTTCTTGGCAGAGGTGTAAGAACTAATATCTAGTTTACAAAGGCTCTGGGGGCCCAACTCCAGTACTGGCTGGCTGTGTGACCTTGGGCAAGCCCATGCCCCTCTCTGGGCCATATGCTATTAGGAAATAAACTAGCTGGTCTCTGAGGGGCTTTAGGTCCCACGTTTTGCATTCCAAGATGCTCACAGGCTCCTGGGCAGCTGGGCTCCTCTAAGTGCATGCAAAGACAGGCTTCAAACTAGTCTTAGTGCCCCAGGAACCCCAGGAACTCAGAGCCCCACATGCCTCTGTCCTGTTCCCTGATGTACCAACCCACACCCGCCCCAGCTAGGGTTCCCTACCACACCAGCATAGTCTCCATCCTAGCCAAGAGCTCCCTCCAAGGCCAGTATGTTCTTGACCCAGGGTTCTTGACTCCAGCCAAGACCATATATTCTCTCCTAGAACCTGTGTCTTCTCAAGCCCAGCTGAGGTTTCCCAGTGGGTCCCCTGTGATCCCATCCCATTAAAGGCTCCCATCTGGTCCTGCAAATCCCAGTTCCAGCTGACAGCTCCTGGCAGTTCCCCCATGTTCCCACCCTCAAGTGAGATCTCCCAACAGGCCCCACATGTTCCAGACCCTGGCCAAAAGCTCCTGCCAAGATCCCAGCATGCCCACCAGGACCCTGGACTCCTGCCCATCACCTTGAGGCAGGAGCCGCCCTGGGCCCGCTGCAGCTGTGCCTCCAGCAGGGCCTTGGTGCCCTCCAGGCTGGTGAGCGTGGTCAGCAGCTCGTCCCGCTTGGCTTCCAGGCTCCGCACCTGCTTGCGGTACTGGTCCTTCTCGATGAGGCTCTGCGAGTACTGCAGCTGGATGCGGTCACGGCTCTGGATGGCCTGGGGAGAGCAGCCGGGAGGGGGAAGGCACCACACTGACTCAGCTGTCCTGGCCTCCCACCGCACAGATGGTAGCAGCAGGAACAGTACTTCCTGCGTGCTGGGCCCTGGGCTTAATATCAGTTCGTTTAATCAGCACACTCACTCTCCCAGTTAGCGATTCTCGTTATCCTCACCTTATATATAAGGACACCAAGGCAGCAGGGGCAGAGCTGGGATTCAAACCCAAGCAGCCTAGTTGTAGTGTCCAGGTTCTTACCATTGCCCAGGAACAACTTAAAACTGTGAGAGCTTAAAACTGTGTGTAGCCAGCTTAATTCACTGTATCCCAGCCTAGGGGAGGAGACTGGATTTCATCCCAACCCATTGCATCCAAAGCACTTTTCCCCACAATGAAGACCTGGGTCCCTGAGAGCTGGGCCCGGGGCCTGGACCTCCCACCTGCTGCCTCAGAGGGAGGTGGGGCTGGAGGCCCAGCGGCCAGGAGCAACCCGGGGGAGTACAGATCCCTGAGCCCATCCAGATCACAAAATCAGAATGTCCAGGGATAAAGCCTCATATCTGCCTTTTCACCAAGCCCACCAGGGGATTCTGAGGCCAACTCCACTGTGCAAACTACAATTCCCCGAGTGGGATTCAAACGTGGTCCAATGACAAAACCTCTTGCCCTTACCACTGTATGGGAGCCTCACACAGAGGCCTAGGGGCCTACAGGACCTGGCCCGGGTGCTCAGCTCTCCCTGTGGCCTCAGCTGGGGAGGGCAATGGTGCCCAGGGCCTGGGAGCCAGAATTTTTGAAAATTTCTTCACCAGCGTATAGTTGCAAGCACCTCCTCTGCATAGATCTTATTTTTGATGTGGAAAGAATAGAGATTCAGAGGTAATGAGCACCAGGACCAACTTCTGAACTATCCCAGGACTCAGGTGAGCAGGTGTGTTCAGGGGACAAGGCTAGCACATATCGAGTGCTCAAGGTCCTGTGTCTGTGTTTCTTCTGGCCTACCTGCCCCCTCCCAAACCAATCAGTACACTGTGAAAGTCTCTTTTCTACAGTTCTGGTCCTGTCCACTCCTCCTCGTGTGCTGGGCCAGGGCCTCATGCATAGTGGGCTGGGCTCACCTGGTCCCGCTCCTTCTCAATCTCCTCCAGCTGGGCCAAGACGGTGGCCATGCGGTGCTTGTACAGGTCACAGTCCTTCTGCAGTGTGCGGTGCTTCAGCCGCAAGTCCTCCATCTCCTGTAGGTACTGCGAGCGGGCGGGCAGGTGGAGCGGCACAGAGTGGAACATGCCCCCGTCAGACCACAGGGCTGGCAACCAGGAGAAGCTAACCAGCAGGTAACCCGCAGGTTCAAGGAGAGAGGCCTAAGCCCCAAAAACAAATCCCATTCCACCTCCCCAGCTGGGCTTGACTCCACCTCATTGGGCCTCAGCTGCCTAATCTGTAAAATAGGACTCACAATAATAATGACTCCCTCCCAGGCAACCTGAGCCTCCCTGTTCTAACTGCAATCCGTTCTCTTGCCCTGCTCTGCCTCTTGCACAGCCCTCATTACCCTCCAACACATGAAGTGATTGACTTAGGTTGTGTGCATGGCATATGGTTTGTCTCCCCTGCTAGAAGTTACTCTCCACAGGAACAGAGACATTGTTTTATTCATAGATGTATCACAATAAATACTTGAGAATGAATGGATACATCATTCCTAGCACAGTGCCTGGCACACCTGCAAGGAATGTCGGGTCAAGTGAACTGGTGATGCCCACCACCCTCTCCTCTCCACGAGCCTCCCTACGCTGTTTTAAGAAGGAAGATGGGGCCTGACCAGGCGGTGGCGCAGTGGGTAGAGCGTCAGACTGGAATGCCAAGGACCCAGGTTCGAGACCCCAAGGTCCCCAGCTTGAGCGCGGGCTCATCTGGTTTGAGCAAAAGCTCACCAGCTTGAACCCAAGGTCACTGGCTCGAGCAAGGGGTTACTTGGTCTGCTGAAGGCCCACAGTCAAGGCACATATGAGAAAGCAATCAATGAACAACTAAGGTGTCGCAATGCACAACAAAAAACTAATGACTGATGCTTCTCATCTCTCCGTTCCTGTCTGTTTGTCCCTATCTCTGACTCTCTCTCTGTCTCTGTAAAAAAAAAAAAAAAAAAAGAAGGAAGATGGGGGGCGGGGCAGGGCAGGGTGGGAATGGTGCATGGTGGACTTTACCTTGTCCCGGAGCTCCTCAGCCCACTGCAGCTCCCCCTGCACAGCGTGTAGCTTCTGGCACAGCTCCTGCCTGCTGTCCTGCGCCTCCCGCCAGTCATGCTCCAGGATGTCCAGAAGAATGCGCTCCGAGCCTGGGGTCCCCGCCCGGCTTGCCTCCTGGGGGTCAAAGTTCAGGGCTGCCTTAGCCTCTGGTCCAGGGCCAGCCCTGAGTGTCGGAGGAAGGGGGACACACAGCCCTCAGCCCTCAGTCCCATACCACTAGTTCTGCTACCTTGGTCAAGGGCTTTTTTTTCTTTTTTTCCAGAGAGAGAGTCAGAGAGAGGGATAGATAGGGACAGACAGACAGGAACGGAGAGAGATGAGAAACATCAATAATTAGTTTTTTGTTGTTCATTGATTGCTTTCTCATATGTGCCTTGATCATGGGGCTACAGCAGACTGAGTAACCCCTTGCTGGAGCCAGCGACCTTGGGTCCAAGCTGGTGAGCTCGGGGTCTTGAACCTGGGTCCTCCGCATCCCAGTCCGATGCTCTATCCACTGCGCCACTGCCTGGTCAGGCAGCCAAGGGCCTTAACCTCTTTAGATCTTGGTTTCCCAGTTTCCTGTCTGTAGAATGGGCGTGGCCCCACCAACCCTGCCCACCCTCCAGAGAGCATTCTGGGGTGCAAATAAGGTAAGTGGATGAGACAAATTCAGCCAGGATCTTATTCCTAAACGAGAACTAGACCTGCTTTCTCTTCCTCTGGTCCCTACCCACCACCCAGAGCAGCAGATGGGTAGCTATTTCCAAGGCCTATTCCTGCCCCTCTGACAAGGGTTCTTCACAGGGGCTGAGCCTGACACAGGCAGGCAGACCATGGGCCCAAGATCCAGCCCCCAAATCCACACTCCAGACAGGCACCCCCAACCCTATGAAATACACCAGAACCCTGGCTCCCATCCCCCACTTCCTGTGTGGCACAGCAGCCAGGCAGCCAGCCCACACTGCCCTGACCTGCCACAGGACACCCAGCAAGCCCTGGGGCCACCCAGACCTCAGGAGTCCCAACCTTTCTGGGGTCACAGACTCTTTTACAAATCCAAGAAAAGCTGGGGCCCCTCCCCAGAAAAGTACTCACACAAAATCAGGTGCATAGTTTCAAGGAGTTCAGAGACCTCCTGGAGCCAGACACAGACCTCAGACTAAAGGCCAGGGAGAGGAGTGCCCTTGGAGCTCAAGACAAGAGGCCAGCCAGGATTCATCCAGATCTCAGACCTGGGTGTAGACTCCTCATCCTCTCACCCCACCTCCACCCCACACAGTGGTTCCCCTCCTACCTGCTGCCGACCCTCCTGCAGCTCCTGCAGGGATGCTGTCAACCGCTGGTTCTCAGCACGCAGCTCAGAGACCAGGTCCACACTGTCTGGCTCTTTCTCCTTCTCCTCAGCCCCAGGGTGAGGCCCCCTGGCCCTGCGCAGCAGTGCACACTCCTCCTCCAGCCGGCTCACCTTGAGCTTCAGCTGATCCACCTGGGTACCAAAACATGGGTCAGCCTAGGGAGGGACCCCAGCAAGGCCAGTGGAGAGAAGTCCTGCTCCTAACTCCTGCGCACCTCCCAGATCCCCAGCAGAGCCTGAGCAGAAGTCCTCTTGGACTTGTCTATGAAGAAAGTACAGGCTGGGAGAATACTATGAGGAAGAAAGGGGGCAGCAAGGCCAAGCCACCCTCCCAGGGGACTCTGCTTCAAGGACTTCTGGCTGAGGTGCTGCATCACAACATGCTCGTCTGTTCATCCATCCACAGTTCTGACACGGAGTATATGCAATGGACCCCAGGACCAGCACAATGGAGGAGAAGGACTGTACCGAGAAGAGGGGGCACCAGAGTCTGGACCCATCTCTGCCTCTAATTCAGTGTGGCCTTGGGCAAGCCATGGCCCCTCTCTGTGCCTCAGTCTCCTCACCTTCCAGGGAAGAAGAGGAAGAGGATGGCTTTGAGGGGCTCACTCGGGACAAGAGCCAGAGACTTTCCAGGCACCCCCTCTAGAAGACTGTGCTGTTAGTTCATACCCAACAAGAACTTCAAGCCCAAGGTCCAGGTTTCGGTTATACTACCTTTTACCCTCTTGTCATCCTGAGCAAGTAACTTACAGTTTCCTTACAGGTAAAATGGACCCATTCAATCTCCCAGTTTCCTTACAGGTAAAATGGACCCATTCAATGTCCCAGTTCTAACACCTGCCTCCCAAAGTCATTGCAAGAATCAAACAAGACAAAAGGTGGGCAGAGACTTTTAAATTGTCAGAGGCTAGCTGTAGAGCCGCCAGGGGTATGACAGTGGCTGTCTTCACAGCTTTAAATAAAATCCCGAGGTGCCACCCATTCAGCGTGCGCAGCCAGAAGCTGGCCAGGGTGTTGGACGAGTGGCTAAGGTGTCTGCCTGGCGGACAACAGCTATGCATGATCAGTTTGCTGGGTGATGAGTGCACTCAGCCAGAGTTATTTTCCAAATTCATGTGGGGTCCGAGGTGGCTAGACAGTGACAAGAGTAGCAGCAGGTGGCAGGCCACAAATGAAGTCATTGTTGGAAAAAGACACAATGACCTCTGTTGCTACACTCAGGCATGCCAATGTCTGGTGCCCTAGCAGTGCCCTGGCCTCTCTTAGAAAATGACTTGCAGCCTCATACTCTCAGAGCTGAGCATGGCCACACACACACACACACACACACACACACACAGATCTGGAGGCTGCATCAGGAGTTCCTCCTCCGCAAAGGACTCAGAAAGAAATTCATGATTCTCACATTCCTTTCCTCTCACAAAACATGCTTTGTGAACCACTGGAGAAAGACAGCTAGTTACAAGGGCAAGAGTGGTCACACCCTTTGCAGCAAACTGCAGCCACACACCACGGCCTCCTGCCTGACCCTTGGCCAGCAAGCTCCCTTGATGAGCTCAAGCTCAGGGGACAGGGCACTGGGAGTCTCCTCTGAATGCCAGGAAATACGGATGCATTTAATCCTAGCGTACAAACTCACTTAGCACAAAATTATAGTGTTGGTTCCTTAAGTTTATGTTGCTTAGAAATAACAGCTCATTAAATTTGCACCTTATAAAACACAGTATTAAATCACAGCCACCACACACCTGTCCATGGGGGAAAGGGACCCAAGCTGCCAAGACAGTAACTATCAGCTGTTCTGTTCATTTCCTCTGCAATGCCTTTGTTAATTTTTGTGGCAAAAAAAAAAAAACCTCCAAAAATTTAGGCAAATTTACAGTAGCTACATTAAAAAAAAATCTATTATTTGAATTTCACCTATTACCTTCTACTCCTTAAACTGGGAAAAAGCAGCCATTCTCTGCCTCGTGGTAGATTACCTTATCTGTAGGTGGTCACAGCACACCTCTAGCTAATACGGAAACACAGAGACATCTCCAACACCCCTTCTTCATCCCCCTTCCCCACTCTCGGAAGCCCTAGATGGCTGTACACATATATAGGACACTCCCCCAGTCACATGCACACATCTGCCACTTTAGGGGACCCAATTCATAATTATACCCAACCCAAAGGTGAGACAAGCCATTCTGGCCAGAGCCCCTCCCTGGGCCAGTGGCCATCATGCAGTCCTCTCTGAGCAGTAGAACCCTCTCTTCTAAGAAAATTTCACAGCAGGTCTCTTGTCCATTTCAGAAAAAGAGAACATGGATGAAGATGGAGGACCCTGGCCAGCTCTCCCCGCCTGCCACCCACCCCTCCCTATCCCAGCAGTGTCAAGAAGAAAGTCAGAAATTCTCAAGCTTGGGCCTGACCAGGCGGTGGCACAGTGGATAGAGCGTCGGACTGGGATGCCAAAGGCCCAGGTTCGAGACCCTGAGGTCACCAGCTTGAGCACGGGCTCATCTGGTTTGAGCACAGCTCACCAGCTTGAGCCCAAGGTCGCTGGCTTGAGCAAGGGGTTATTTGGTCTGCTGAAGGCCCGAGGTCAAGGCACATATGAGAAAGCAATCAATGAACAACTAAGGTGTCGCAATGAAAAACTAATGATTGATGCTTCTCATCTCTCTGTTCCTGTCTGTCTGTCCCTGTCTATCCCTCTCTCTGACTCTCTCTCTGTCTCTGTAAAAAAAAAAAAAAAAAAAATTCTCAAGCTTGGGACCCTGGGGAAGTGCTCTAACCAACCTTTCTGTGCCTCAGTTTCCTCACCCATAAATGGGGACAATAATAGTGCCCCAACCCTGTCCCAATAGAGTTGCTAGAAAATTCAAGGAGTTGGTGGCCAACAAGCAATGAGGACCATGCCTGGCACACAGGAGGTGCTGTTTCATTATATCATCCTTATCTGTGACCTCCTGCCTCCAGGATCATGAGGAAACTGAGGCACAGAGAGGAAAACCTTGCCCAGGCCACCCTTCGCTCAATCTGCAGCCAGCCTTTGGGCCTCAGACTGCCCATCTCTCACCAAACACCAAGCAGGTCTTTAGAGAACAGCCTCCTGGTCACCTTATGCCCACACATCAGCCTCCTCCTGCCTCCAGGACCATGAGGAAACTGAGGCACAGAGAGGAAAGCCTTGCCCAGGCCACCCTTCGCTCAATCTGCAGCCAGCCTTTGGGCCTCAGACAGCCCCACCTCTCACCAAACACCAAGCAGGTCTTTAGAGAACAGCCTCCTGGTCACCTCACACCCACACATCAGCCTCCTACACCCTCAGGCAGCCCTGGCAGCTGGGTCTTCCAGCCCATGGCCTCAACACTCTTGACCAGGACTCGTTTACCCAACCATCAATATGCTGGCATGCATAGCTGCAGGCTCCCTCACATGAGTGCATCCACATGGACAGCCTCCCACAGGCACTTGCAATGCCACAGCTTCCACCAAGGCTCATGGGGACAAGGGGCTTCAAATCCCATAGTCAGAATCCCCCCCAGGGACCCTTGAACAGTATTGCTGGAGAGAGCCTACTGCGTGCCACTGGCTCTGTTAAATCCTTGACAAGCATTAGCTCATTAAATCCTTGAAACAATTCCCTGGTGCATTGAAATACCAGTTTAATCCCCATCCTAAGTGTCAACAGGAAACCAAGAAGGGAGTTTGGTTTATCCACCTGTAAGAGGCGGGGCCTCTCTGACTGCTGGAGAGGATGGAGAGGGCTGGGTGAGATTTCCCCTGGACAAAATCAGGCAAAACAGCATCATGGGCAGAGGCTAGCGCTGCTGCCAGTCAGACCTGGTTCAAATCTATATAGGTTCCATTTTCCAGGTTTGGGATAAGCAAGTCCCTTTACAATCTAAGCCCCAGTGTCTGGGTTTCAAAATGAGAACCTAGTACATGGTGCCTTCATGGGACCACAGGACATGATGCATGTAGGCTGCATGGCACACAGCAGCACTTAATAATAATGACAGCAGGAAGTAGAGGAGGGTACAGTGGGGATAAATGGCAATGGACAGAGACTTGACTTGGGGTGGTGAACACACAATACAGTGTACAGCTGATATGTTGTAAAATTGGGCACCTGATACCTGTATAGTTTTGTTAACCAGTGTCATCCCAGTAAGTTTAATTTTAAAAGTAAACCTAAAAATAACAATAACAATAGCAACAACAATGGCTGATGCTGATACAGGTTTTGAGCACTACAGCTATGAGTGGGGGGGGGGGGCTGTCTTGTACACTATATAATGTTTGGCACCATCTCTGGCCTCTATCCACTAGATACCAATAGCACGTTCCTAATTGTACCAAACGTGTTTCCAGATATTGCCATTGTTCCTTGGGGCAAAATCACCAGTAATTGAGAACTACATCATAACTCAATGAAATAAGTGCCATCAACACTCCCATAATACACAATAGAAAACTGATGCATTAGGGTGGTGAAAGAACTTGCCCACGGTCCAACAGCCAGCAGATAGTGGCTCTGGGACACAAGCTGGCTACTATATTACCTTTTCTTTCCTTTTTTTTTTTTTTTTTTTTTTGGCAAAGGTCGACCCTTTCCACTCTTCCCCACCCATCTCCCAGGGCCTACCGCCAGCTGCAAGTCACGGCTGCGCAGAACGGCAGAGTTCTTCTCCTCACTGAGCTGTGCCAGACGCATGGCGATCATGTAGTTCTCATCCTTGAGCCGCAGCAGCTCCAGGCTGCCCACCTCCCAGTCTTCCCGCAGCCTCTGGCAGCGCTCCTGAGCCTGCTGCTGCTCTCGCAGCCGCTGCTCCAGCCCTGCCCGCTCCTCCTCTAGCACCCTGCCTCGAGCCTGCAGTTGCTGCTCCCGCTGCAACTGGCTCTTACGAGCCTCTCGCAGTCGCCGCACCTCAGTCATCAGAAACTGGGTCAGACCCTCAGGCCCCTCCTCATCTGCCAGGGACAGGGGAGAGAAAAGTTAAGTCAGGCAAATAAAATCCACAGGTAAGCAAACTGCACAGAAAACCCAAACCATAAAAACACTAGATGAAAGTTCTGGAATATATTTTTATAATTTGAGCAGCACAAAATCAGATGCTATTAAAGAAAAGATACTCAAATCTATATAAAAATGTTAAAATTTCTGAATAATGAACAATGTAACAAACAAAGTTAAAAGGCAAGAAACAGAGCAGGAGAAAAGTATAACAAAGGATTCAGAGCCATAATATATAAAGAGTTCTTATAAATCATTAAGAAAAGGCAAACAACCAAATAAAAAATGGGTAAAAACTATCAGTAGGTAAGTTCAAAACAAAAATGGCTAATTAATATGCTCTACTTCACCAGCAATAATAAAATGATAATAAACACTAACATTTTACTTTATTCTTTGGGCTAGATACATACATTAATTTATTTAATCTTCATGACAACATTTAAGACCTACTTAAGATAGATACTATTATTTTACCTACCCTAAAGACAGAAAAAATGAGGCATAAAAAGGTCATTTGCCCAAGGTTTACTAATCAGTAAGCTATGACCTACATCTCTCAGTGAGTATAAACTTATACTTTTTGATATATCAAACTGGCAAAAATATCTTTAAATCCCCAGGAGTCATGAGGGTACAGCAAAATGACACTCATACACTGCTGGTGGGATGTATGTTGATTTAACATCTAAAATATACATTCTCTTTGAGAAATTTTACTTCTCAGAACCTCTCCTCCTGAGATATACAATTGCACAAAGACACACAGAAAGATGTTCTCAGCATGGTTTGCAATGTTGTGAAACTAAAAACAACCTAGATGTCCATCAAAAGGGGGCCAATTAAATGCTTACAGCACAACATCACTAATGGACAGTACGCAGTCATTTCAAATAAGTGTAAAGGATGTGGGAAACACAAAAATCAGTTATTCTGAGAAAAAGCAAAATATGGAGCAATACATCTAGGATGATTGTGTGTGTGTATAAATGCAAAGAAAAGAGAGACTCGCCAAAGTGGTACCAGCAGAGCAAAGCTGAAAGAAGAAGTAAAGATCTTCCCTTTTTATTCTAAAGTCACCTGAAGTGTTTGAATTTTTTACTTAAGAAACTATAAACCCATGTATGCCTAACACATGCATGTCTGCAGACAATTTTAGGAACTTAAGTGTGTGGGCTCTGAACTCAGACTAACTGGATTAGAATCCCAGCCCCACACTCAGCCTGCTATAGAGCCTTAGGCAAACCTCTTCAAGTCTCTCTGTCCTCAGACTCCCTGTTCAGCAAGGATAACGGGAATGCCTCTCTGACAGGGACAGGACAAAGAACTTCTGCATGGGTGTTCAAGGTGCATGCCGCTGTGGACCTACTCACCAAGAATCATGGAGCAGCGCTGGGCAGGCTCTTGGCCCGTGAGCAGCGTGAAGTGCTCTGGATAGTAGAACTCCAGGGCTTCCAGGAAGGCCTCATAGCCTCTCTTGCCACGGCAGCGCAAGATGTCCATCAGGCGCCCTGGGAAGTGGTGGGAGGGTGCCCAGGGTTCAAGGTGAAGGCTTCCCTCAGTGCTTAGGCCCCCCCCCCCGTGTCCAGGGTCCACATTCCCCCAATTTTTAAGCCATTAACACACACAGCAGCCTGCCTCAGCACATCATGGGGAGAGCCAGTCTGCCACAGCCAGGAGAGCCAGAACCCCCCATAGCATCTTTTTGCTTCAACAGCAGGGTAACACCCCACCTGCCCGACCACACACAAACACACAGCTGCAGGGCCAGCAAATGCTGCCTGCCTTTCAATGACATAAAAGTCCCCTCTATCCCCAAAAGCAAAGTAAAATATTTCTCCCACTGGCCAATTCATACAAGTCCACTAGACCCTCATCCCTTTGCCAGCCCTGGCTCAAAGACACTCACTGAGGGAGAGGACACCCTCATTAAGCTGAGATGGCTCTTGAGCACTTGGGGGACAAATGACTGTCCAAAGAGTGTGTGACTTACAGAGGAAGGGGGTAGAGAGAACTGAGGAGATCAAAGGGCACAGAAAGATGCCTGTCCACCAGCTGTGACCCAGAGGTCGCTGTCCTGGCCTGCCCTGGCGACCACATCCAACCCCTTGCTCTAATGTGGGCCCAGGAAGTGGGAGGAAACCCCAAGAAAGACAAAACCCAGAAGCCGGTGTGGGCACGCGGACCTGCTGGGTCTTTAGGGTGGTTTAGGAGGTGGCAAGACGGTGGGCACACCAATCATCCCGCTCAGCAGATGTGGAAACTGAGGCCCAGAGGACCAGAGCTGTTGGCCTCGAGCTCCAGGGCTCAGTACACGGAGCTCGGGGGGCACCGCCCACTGAGGCCCGACCCCGAGCCCGACCCCTGCGGCTCACCGGTGCGGTTCACGCGGCACGGAAAGCGGTAGGTGCTCAGCACCTCTTCCTCGTCCTGCTCGTCGATGACCCGGCACTGGCGCAGATAAGGCGTGAGCTTAGCGGGGTTGAGGGCGCGTGTCAGCCGGTGCCGGACGCCCTCGATCCGTTCCCACAGCGCGTCCTCCTCTGCCTCGGACCCCGAGCCGGCCCCAGCCTCCTCCTCTGCCTCACCAGCCTCGGCTCCACCCGGCATGGCCGCGTCTTCGGGGTCTACGGGCCAGAGGCGCGGGAGATCGGCGGGGTGCCCTGAGGCTGGAGGGCGCCGGCCGATCCCACCTCGGATGTCACCCGCCAGACCGGCCGCCCCGTGTCCCCGGCGCCCCTCTACTGCGCCCCGTCTGCGCGGCAGTGTGCGGTCCCCGCAGCCCCGACTCACCCCGCACGCCGCAGCCGCCTCGGGCTCCGGGCTCTGCGCTCGGGCGGCGGCTCCGCCGGCGCAGGGGAGCAGGATCCCGGGCAACCCCGGCACCACCCCCGTCCCCGCCGCTGCCGGGGCTGCCGGGGCCTCCCCACATCGCCGCCCCGGCCCGGGCGGAGAGTCTGGCCCGCTAGCCCCCGCACGTCCGCCCGCACGCCCTGCCTCCCCGCCGTCCGGCCGCGCCTCCCCCAGCTTCCTGTTTCCCGCCGGCTCTCCCGGCCTGGCTCAGCGGGGTCCGCGCTGCCCGCCCACACCTGCCCGGCCTCCGGGTGGGGCGGGGCGAGACACGCAGGTTCACACCCTCCCGCACGCTGCAACACACCTTCCCGGTCACACGGCGCCGGCTCCCCACGCCCACAACACGTCCCCCGCTAGCCCCCCCCCCCCCACTCCCCTATGCTGTCTCCCACCCGCTGGTTAGAGGCTCCCGCTCGCATCTGGGGCAGACCTCTCCAGCTCAAAGACACACCAGCACACAGTGTCACACCCAGAGCTCCCACAGCACAGTGATCCTACACAATCCACACAGCAAACCCACCCTGTACATATGCCACACACTCGGTCACAATCCTATGTGCCTCTCTATTTCTCAGGAAATGAGCCATAAGTGTGGGACGAGGGCTCCCAGGCTTCAGAGAACTCTCCCAGGTCTCCCCCACCTCAGAGCTCTCCCTGTCCACAGCAGTTCTGTGGCCCTATGTGTAGGAGCACTGCCCTAGAGCATTGCACCCTGATCCTAGCTGGCCCTCTAACCTGGGCAAGTGCTTGTTTTCTTGGGTCTCATTGACCCCAAATAGACTGCCAGCTCTGGCACCTTCTCTCAAGCTTCAAAGCAGTCCCTGGGTAGGCAGCAAAGGACAGGTCACCACCACCGTCTCAGGGAAGAGAGTCTGAACCCTCAGAACTCTCCTAACTCCCAACCTACACAAAATCTCATTAGAGACCATAAGGTCTAGGGATCTCACATTTCGGGAAAAATGTTCCTCCAAATGCTGGACCCAGAAATGCTTGGTTGTGGGTGTGTGATCAAAGTCAAGTAAGTCTGAAAAATCCTGCACCCATACTCCTCTCTCCCCCTTGGGAAGCTCGTGGTCACTTACCATGATAAAGTTCATACCCATATCTGCTGGTACATGCAATACCATATCTCTGGGCACTGGAAACTGCCAGTGGTGCCTGCTGAAAGCGAGGGTCAGAGGGGACAGAGCTGGCACAGGAAAGAGCTGTGAGCTCCCCAGACTCCTTCCGTATCATCAAAATGCCATGTGCAAGGGTATCATTTATCCAAAACAATAAAAGTTTTCAATGAATAAAGGCTCTGAAAAACCCTGTAGTAAAGAAATTGGTTTGACTTTACACATCCAGGTATCCTTTCCCAAACTTAATTACCCACAGAAGTTTGTGGTAATTATTTTTATTTGTTTTTGTTTGGGGGATCACCTGTTTACATCCAGGGGAAATGCTTTGGAAGTACTGAAGTCTAGTGCAAATTCTTCAATTCACAGAGGAGGAAGCAGAGGCCCAACAGGACAAGGAAATTGCCAGGTTCACACAGAGAGGCCACAGTGGGACAAGGCAGAGCCTAGCCCCAGCCCTTCTCTCTCCTCTCCCAAGCTCTGTGCTCAGGCACACACCAGACCTCCCTCCCAACACACCCCTTCCTCTCTGTGGCCCCGGGTGCCCTCAACCTCTTGTACTCCTCCCACCAGCCTGCTCATTGTGAATATTTTTAACTTGGCCTGGAGAACAGGGTGGAAGCCTTGGAAAATGAGGCTGTGGTTAATTATTTTCTCATCAAGAAGCCTAAGCAGGGCCCAGAGAGAAGGCCCAGAAACCAAGAGGCCTGCCGATAAGTGAACAGAGAAGAGAGGGAGCATGGAGTCCTGGCAGGGGCTAGCTGGGTGCCCCGGGTGCCCACCACTCCTGTGGTTCCCGCAGACACCACGTTCACATGTTCATTCATGTGTGTGAGTTACACACACTCAACACACAGTCATGTGCACACACAGTGCCCCGCAGTGGGCATCAAGCCATGTGAGAGGCAGGTGGGGACGTACCCGCTTCCCCACAAAGCAGAGCCTCCTCGTTTGCATCCAATCTCTGCCCTGAGTATGGAAATGAGCAATGAAGCATCACCTCCATTATTGTCCTCTTGTGGGTTCTGCTCCAGCCATACCAGGAAGGCAGGGACTAGAGTAGGGAAAAAGGTGTCTAAACCTCGTACCAGAGGCCCAGGGTCCTATCCCAGGCTCACCGCCAGGAGTGCTGTTCTTTGGAGCCTCAGTTTCCTTCTGTAAAAGCCAGATGCTTAGTAATGCCAGCCACACCTAGAGAGGGAGAGAGAGACTGTCTAGAAACAGTGAAAGTGCCCTAGAGACCTCCATTTGACTTTGTTATGGCTCCTTAGACAAATGCCTTTCCTCTCAAATTCTACATCTGTAAAATGGGCATAATAATCCTCTAGTACAGAAACTGCCTCTGAGCTGCAATTCCATCACCTGTGAAATGGACACAGGGACATCAGTCCTCTTTCCTGCTTCAAAGTAAAGCACGTCCCCAGGCCTTATACCAGTCCGCGTCCCACCACCTCTGACCCTGCTGGTTGGTCCAAGCCACATACCACCCACCCACCCACAGGCCTCTAGTTTCTGTTGACTCTGCAGAGGGATGGCTTCAAAAACAGAACCATTTTAGCTCCTGCTTAAAACCCTCCAAAGGTTTCCCACCAAACTGGAATAAAATGCAAATGCCAGCTGCCCACCCCCCCTTCTCCCACGGCCCCCCTTACTCATTGCTCTCATTCTGTTCCTGGAACTTGATCAGCTTTTCTATCTCAGTGAGGTCTTTTGTCCAGTCTGTTCCCTCTGCCTGAAATGCTTGTCCTTCCATTCCTGGCATGGAGGGCTCCTTCTTGCACTTCAAGTCTCACATTAAATGTCAAGTCTCACATTAATGTCCTGTCCTCTTGGGACAGGAGCACCTACACAGGAAGAGCACCTCTGCACGGTTCCCTTGAACCCCCCAAAACCTCTCTGTCCTATTTTCTTCGCAGCACTCATCTCCAAGAGACAAATTTCACTTTCTTTACCTGGTAGTTGCTGCTTCCACTCCAAGAAGAGAAATGACCTTGGTCAGCAGGAGTGGGCTGGAACGTTCCAAGAATAGTGAGGATGAGGAATGAAGCAGAACAGTAGAGGAAGTCAGCTCTCTGAGTGGGGGACAGAACAGAAGCCCACGCAAGTCACTGTCAAGGCTTTGGTTTTCCCTTTTATCTGTCATAATTCTGTTATTATTGCCTTACCCACACCAGCCTACAGAGTCAGGGAGCCACTTTTCATTCACTCCTTCAAGGCTGCCCCTGGACCTGGCACTCTCTTTCCTCTTTGGCAGCCTCTGTTCACATCCCAGGAATTGGAGCCTTGATTTATCTCTCTGGCTAGACTGCAAATGTGGATGCATGGCAAACCTGGGCTCCCCCAACCCAGACCAAAGACTGATTGCATCTTTTCTGGTGGTTTCCTCACCAAGAGCAGCACCTGGGTCCCACCAATCAAGACATGGCAGTGCCCATCAGAGGACTTGGCACATAGTAGGTGTTCAACAGGAGACTGAGAACAGCCTCAAGACTGGGGAGAATTCCTTTTGATAGACTGCACAATACCAAAGCCAGACCACTCAGGGTTCAAATCCCAGCACAACATGTTTTGTGACCCTGAGCAAATTCTTAAACTTTTCTCACACAGCCTGAGTACAGGCTAGAGTCTAAATGAACACACTCAACTGAATTCATAATGTGATGTCTCTTCCTCAGCGCTCAGTGTCCCACTAGGGCACGTCTGTACTCTAGGTCCTCTCGCTGGGACCTCTTCCATGGGCCTGGAGAAGGAAGGGGGTGGGCTGGGGAGTCTGTCGTAGCCAGTCACAGGACTCTAGGCTGGAAGGGTCTTTAGGACGATCATTTTACATCAGCCACAAGAAAGAAGGAAATTCTGCTACTTGTGACAACATGGACAGACCTTGAGGGCATTATGCTAAGTGAAATAAGTCACACAGGGAAAGACAAATACTGTATGATCTCACTTATTTGTGGAATCTAAAAAAACCCCTCAGAAACAGAAAACAGATTGGTGGTTACCAGGGGTGGGGAAAATGGGTGAAGGGGGTCAAAAGGCACAAACTTCCAGTTACAAGATTAATAAGTTCAGGAACTGCAGTGTACAGTATGGGGACCATAGTTAACAGTACTGTACCACATATTTGAAAGTGACTAAGAGTCCTTATCACAAGAAAAAAACAATTTGTAACTATGTTAAGTGATAGATGTTAACTAGACTTATTTTCTCTTGTTTTTGCCATATATACGTAAGTTAATCATTCTTGTACAACTGAAACTAATACAACGTTGTATGTCAATGTAACTCAATAAAACTGTGGGGGAAATACTGGCATTTCACAGAAATTGGAGGTACCAAGGCCCCAGGCTGCAGTGTCCTGAGTGAGCCCTCTGTTCTCCAAGGCAGAGACAGGACACAGTGACACACGGGAAGAAATGACCTGCACGAGCTGTCCTCCAGAATTACATGCTGGGGACTGCAGAGGCTGGAAGAAGGGATAGACAGGCCCTGTTCCTGCCTTCCCTTTCCCCGTGGTTACCCACAGCAGCCTTGGTATGGGGGAGGGGATGGAGAGTAGAAACAGTGACTCTCCCTCATTCCTATTGGGAACAGCTGCAGAGAGATTTGTGCCTGCCTGTCCTTGGGCTCCCATGGCGCTGCAAGCTGAGCTGGGCAGGGGCAGGTCCCTGTTTGGGGGTCCAGGCTGGGTGGGGGGCTACAGAGAGCTGGGAGAAGACAGAGAAAAGGGCCAGAATTGGTGTTGGGCTTCTCTCCCCAGCCCCCTCTTGGTGGCTGTGCTCCCTGACCACATCACTGGTCCTCTCTGTGCCTCAGTTTCCCCATCTGCACCACTCCATCAGAGGGAGATGCCCCTCCCAGCAAGCCACCAATGCTCCTTCTGAGAGAAGATGGTACCTCCAAAGGAGACAAAGGGTACCTCCAAGGGCGTCCATGGGAGCTCAAGCTGCCTGCCAGCCCTCCCAGGACACCCCAGGAGAGGTGGCCACCTGAGAACGCTGTCTGCAGCCCAGAATTTTAGAGAAAGACCTTAGGAATCATCCAATCTGAGTCAGTAGGACAGGGTAGACTAGGGGACCAGCATGCTGGGAGTCACAGGGTCCTATGGGCTTGAGGGCTGTGTGTCTCCCTCTGTTGCTGAGACCAACTGTGAGGTCACGCAGAAGAAGCCCTGCCCCTTCAGGGAGAGCGTGACCCTGGGGGGCACTAAGAAGTGGAGACAATAGTGGTTGTGTGTGGTTAAATGAATGACTTTCTGTGAAGTGCCTGGCACAAAGTTGGTGTTCAGTGACAGCAACAGTGAACAGTTTGAGAGCTCATCTTATACAGGACATACTATGTACTGAGATAAGAAACCCCCTTTTACTAAGAGGCTTAAAAGGCATTTTATGATTTAGGCCATGCGTTCAGAGAGATTTTGTAAATATGATTTTTATACTTGTGTGTGATTTACACCAGCTGATGGCATTCCTGCTTAGGAAGGGCTATTATATTGTAAATGGAGAGGTTTTTGTGCTAGGTTGTTTTTGTGGCAGAGACAGAGAGAGGGACAGACAGGAAGGGAAAGAGAGAGAGAGAGAGAGAGAGAGAGAGAGAGATGAGAAACATCAATTCTTCGTTGTGGTTCCTTAGTTGTTCATTGATTGCTTTCTCATATGTGCCTTGACCCGGGGCGGGGGGGGGGGGGTCCTACAGCAGACCGAGTGATGACCCCTTGCTCGAGCCAGTGACCTTGGGCTCAAGCTGGTGAGCCTTGCTTAAACCAGATGAGCCTGCGCTCAAGCTGGCAACCTTGGGGTCTCAAACCTGGGTCCTCCACATCCCAGTCCGACGCTCTATCCACTGTGCCTCCACCTGGTCAGGCTGTACTAGGTTTTGAATGGAAAGAGGAAGGAGACTTGGACCCCCTCCCTTCCCCACACCTGTGAGGAAGAAGGTAAACAGCCAGGAATGCGGGAGGGGGGAGAGAGATTTGAGTAGCCCTTTCCTCTCCCCTTTCTTTCTCCTTAATGGGCCATTTACAAACGCTTATCCTCTGACGTCATGTAAGCCCCCCCCCATCCTGAAATCGTGTGTTGACATATGTACCTCTAGACAAAGGAATCATGAGATCCATGTATGTGAACTTGTGTTCTGTAAAAGGTATATAAGATGTAAGAAATCTAATTTCGGGGAGCACGTGTCTTTGGAGCCACAGGCCCCGCGTGCTTCGCTGACTTTAATAAATTCTCTTTTCCTCTTATAGTTATCTGAGTGTCAATCCTCCATTGGATTGCTTTCCTGTAACAGTATAAGCGTTTTCTAGAATTAGTTTCTTAAATCTTATGAACAAAAGTTCCTTAAAGAGGTAAAAAGAGAAAAGCCTGAACTCTGACTAGGGACATAGAAAACTGAAGCTGAGGGAGAGGCAGGAAAGGGCCGCGCGGTCCAGGCAGCAGGAACAGCCCGCGCAAAGGCCCAGGGTTGGGAAATCTTGTTATGTTCCCAAAGGCCCCTCATTCCTCTCACTTGCTGGAACTTGCTCCATTCCGAGCCTTGGGTCCTGCTCACTATAGTCCCTGTGACTCAGACCCACCTCCAGCGGAGAAGATGAGGTGAGTGGGCGGGTCCTGCCCGCAAGGCAGGTGAATAATCCTCCTACTGCCTTCACTGAGGGAACTCCAACCCCATGCTGGGTGCTGAACTCGTTCCATCTCACGCAACCCCAGAGGGCAGGTCTGTTACAGTCCCAGGTGCAAGTGAGGAATCAAGGCCACGGGGCAGAGCTGCCCTGTCCCAACCAGGAACCTGTTGACTTCAGCACGCTCTTGGGAGAATAAGCATCCTCCTTGCGGACATGGAAACTGGGTTCAAATTTCTTGTTTGTTGTTGGGCTTTGGGGAGCTGGAACCTCTTTTCTGGGCCTCATTTTCCCCATATGCAGTGGGGGTAGCCTGAATAAAAAGAACCTGCAGTCCTGTACCAGCTCTGGAGCCAGACTGCTGCATTTAAACCCCCCTCTCTCTCAGTGCCTCAGTCTCCTTACCTGTAAAATGGGGAGGATACTACCTAAAGTGCCCTGCACATAGTAGACATCCAGTATAGCATTGGCTATTGCAGTCCATGAGGACTCTATCTGCCAGAAAGACCAGTGACTCTAGTAGATTCTGCCCCGCTCCTGGCCTCCCCCATTTCCCCCTCATTCTGCCTAAGCCCCAGTACACCTGGACCCTACAGGAACCTTAACACTAGACCCATGCCCCTCTGTCTGGAATGCTTTCCCCTTCCCTTTCCTCAAGACTGGCTCCTCCATCACCTCCGAGTTTCAGCGTGGTGATGTACCCTCCCCAGAGAAGTTTCCCTGTCCTCCAACTGTTTTTCTGTCTCCAGCTCCTATTTTTGCCCTTTGAAGCTCTCATGAAAATCTGTCAACTTTTTGATGTATTTGTCTATTTCCACCCCCATAGAATGTAAGCCCACAAGGACAAAGATGGAGCCCGCCTCCTTCATTGCTGCACCCCAAGAGCCTAGCCCAGTACTTGACACACAGCTGGAACTCTGGAGATATGGGTAGAACAAGTGAACAAATGAATAATACATATTAGATTTCCAATGCATCTCACACACTGAGTCAGCTCCCAGAGCTCAGAGATGACAGGACTCCAGGGTCTGGAGCAATAATAATAATTGCCAACATGGCAGAGAGCTTGCTGCATGCGAGGGTCATTCTGAGTGCTTTCCATAGATTAATGTCTTTCATCCTCACAAGAGACCTGGGAAGTAGCCACTGTTATGACCCCATTTTATGAATGAGGAAACTGAGGCTCCGAGTTAAGTAATTTACCCAAGGGAATCCAGCCAGGAAGTGGGAGATCTGGGATTTGAACCCAAACTCAGTCTGGTTTTGGAGTCAGCTTGCTTTATTCTTAACAGACTTTTTATTTTAGAGCAGTTTTAAGTTCAAAGCAAAACTGAGCAGAAGGTACAGATATTTCCCATACACCTCCTACCCACCCACCACACACACAGCCTCCCCCATCATCACCATTCCCCTACCATCAACTTGCTTTTTTTTAAAGATATTCACCAAAATGTATTTGAGAACTAACCATAAAAATAAGTAAAAAAATTTTTAAAGTAAACAAAATATTTTATCATTTTTTCTAATTGGTCCATGCCTCTCATACTCCCTTATTTGCTCAACTATCATAAAACACCATTCTGGCTCATGGCGTTACCCTACCCTTGGATATAATCTCTCCAAAGCATGATTTTCTCCAACCTATATTTAAACACCCCATTTGATGTGAACTTTCTACCTGGGAGGAGGGGGGTCTCCTCTCCCAAGGGTCAAAGGTTAAGCCAAAATTAACAAGAGCAACATAACTGACCATAAGATTTCACAGGATGACTAGCAACCTAGAACTTGACCAGGTTAACTTTCATAAAACAAGTTCTGCTTATGTAACTACTTGAACTTTCAGTACTTCCTCCACTATTAACTAAATCAAGGCCAGTCTTCCCTAAGGACACTGAAGTTCAAGCTCATTCACTGAGGTACCCTGGCTCCTTGTCTATCATTTCTCTGTGCTCTATTCTGGAAGTTCTTAACTTGACTATATATTGGTGAGAGATGTAGGTGTGCATGAGAGAAAACATAGTATTACAGTAATTAAGAGCAAAGTCTCCGGAACCATACAGCCTGAACTTAAATGTTGGCTATATTATTTACTTGCTATACAAACATGGGCAAATTATGTAACTTTCCAGTGCCTGTGCCTCAGTTTACTTCAACTTGCTTTTAAACACTGACCAACACTGCAAACAGGAAGCCTTCCTGGAGGAGGTGGGGCAGAAACTGGACCTGGTAGAGTGAGGCAGGGAAGTCATTCCTGCCTTAGCGAACGGAGGGGACCCGGGTGCAGCTGGCATGACTGGAGAACAGAGGGCCTGGAGGAAGCCCTGGGGAATAATGACCAGGTGTTCCGGTTTCCTACTGATGCATATCGACCCACCCCACAACATAGCATCAAACAAGCACCACCATTTATTCAGCTCTTGAATCTGCAGCTGGATAGCTGGTCTCTGCTCACATGGCATCACCTGCACAGATCAAAGGGCGCTAGCAGCTGGACAGCAGGGCTCCTCAGGTGCCTAGCTGTGGTCTCACTGCATGGTCTCTATAGCATGGTGGCATCAGGACAGCCAGCTTCCTACATGGTGGTTTCAAAGACATATGTCACAGGAGAACCAGAGGAGGCCATCGCCCTTTCTGACTTGGCCTTGGAAGTCAGCCCGTGTAACCTGTGCCACATTCTATTGGTCAAAACAGTCACAAGCTCTCCCAGGCTGGGGAGGAGGGGACGACGGAGCATATACTGTAGCTCTTGATGGAGAACTGGCCAAGTCCTGGAAGAGCATGTGTGGAGTGGAAAACACTGGTCTAGTAGATATTATTAGAAAATTTATTCTATCACAGCAGGTGACTAGGCTGATCAAGGTGTCATTTAGGGAGCCTGCATGGCACATTCAGTCTCCAAGTCCTGGCTGGAGGTGACCTTATGCCTCAAACCTTTCTTTAAAGTTTTTTAAAACTTAAAAAAAGTTTTCATTGATTTGAGAGAGAGAGAGAGAGAGAGAAAAGGATCAACTTGGTTTTCTACTTAGCTGTTTTGTTTAGTTGTGCACTTATTGGCTGCTTTCCATATGTGCCCTGACTGGGGATCGAACCCATGACCTCAGTGTACTGGGACAATTCTCTGTCCACTGAACCACCTGACCAGGGCCTTAAAACTTTTCATTAGGTATAAAACACAGTAAGATGCACAGATCTTAAGTGGGAGCTCAATGGATTTTTACCTGTGCATACATCCAGTTGACCACCACCCAGGTCAAGACCCTGGATGTTCCTAGAGCCCAGTCAGGAACTCCTCCAGAGGCAGCTGCTCTTCTGTCCTCCATGGCCATGATTGGTTTCACCTGTTTTTGTTCTTCACAAAAAATGGAATCATGCAGCATGTGCTCCTTTGTCTCTGGTGTCTTTCATTCACCACATATCAGTAAGATTCTTCCACATGGGTCCATGTCTTTGTAGATTGTCCGTTCTCATTACTGAATAGTATTCCGTTGTGTGACTACACTGTTTATGGGCATTTGGGCAGTCCCTGTTTGGGGGCTATGAGCAATCAGGTACACTTCTTCTGATAAACATATATATGCCTTCCAGTTGGAGTCACACTCAAGAGTAAGCTTGATTGATCATAGGATTGGCATACATTCAGCCTCAGTCGGTCTACCTGCTTGTATCATCCTCCCACCAGTGTTGGTGGATGTGAGTTCCATGTCCTCAACAACACCTTAGGTGGTCAGTTTAATTCTAGGCAGTCTAGCCTGACCAGGTGGTGGCGCAGTGGATAGAGTGTCGGACTGGGATGCAGAAGGACCCAGGTTCGAGACCCCGAGGTCGCCAGCTTGAGCGCGGGCTCATCTGGCTTGAGCAAAGAGCTCACCAGCTTAGACCCAAGGTCGCTGGCTCCAGCAAGGGGTTACTCAGTCTGCTGAAGGCCCGCGGTCAAGGCACATGTGAGAAAGCAATCAATGAACAACTAAGAAGTCGCAACGCGCAACGAGAAACTGATGATTGATGCTTCTCATCTCTCTCCGTTCCTGTCTGTCTGTCCCTGTCTATCTCTGCCTCTGTAAAAAAAAAAAAAAAAAAATTCTAGGCAGTCTATTGGAATTGATGTGGCAACCCCTGTTGCAGACGAAATTTCACTAAGGGCCATCATTTCTAAGATAGGTCAAAGGAGAGATGAGCCTGACCTGTGGTGGCGCAGTGGGTAAAAGCATCGACCTAGAACACTGAGGTCACCGGTTCGAAAACCCCGGGCTTCCCTGGTCAAGGCACATATGGGAGTTGATGCTTTCTGCTCCTCCCTCCCTTCTCTCTCTGCCTCTCTCTCTCTCTCTCTCTCTCTCTCTCTCTTTCTCTGTCTCCTCTCTCTAAAATGAATAAATAAAAAAATCTTAAAAAAATAACTCAAAGGAGAGATGACATGAAAGCCAACACCTGTCCGATGGGGAGCACGTGGATGCATCTTGTTATTGTCTTATTTGATTTTGCTTTATTTTATGTTTATATCTTTAGTGAGTGATTCTCTGTTAAGTTAAAACTACTAACATAGCCTGACCAGGCGGTGGTGCAGTGGATAGAGCGTTGAACTGGGATGCGGAAGACCTAGGTTCGAGACCCCGAGGTCGCCAGCTTGAGCGCAGGCTCATCTGGTTTGAGCAAAGCTCACCAGCTTGGACCCAAGGTCGCTGGCTCGAGCAGGCGGTTACTCGGTCTGCTGTAGCCCCAAGGAAGGTCAGGGCACATGTGAGAAAGCAATCAATGAACAACTAAGGTGTTGCAACAAAACTACTAACATAAAGCATCTGTGATCCCTTCTTCAAAAACAACTTGATAATGACAAGTAGCCAACAAAGAGACAATTCTAAATAAATTAACTCAGAAAGGGAGACATGGTGGGAAAGGGACTAAGGGAAGCATTGAACCCACTTCAATAGAGAATTAAAACTAAACAAGTAGCCCTGGCCGGTTGGCTCAGTGGTAGAGCATCAGCCTGGCATATGGATGTCCCAGGTTCAATTCCCGGTCCGGGCACACAGAAGTTCCCATCTGCTTCTCCATTCCTCCCCCTCTCATTGGTGTTCTCTCTCTCTCTCTTTCTCTCTCTCTCTCTCTCCCGCCCCTTCCTGCAGCCACAGCTCAATTGGAGTGAGTTGGCCCCACGCACTGAGGATGGTTCCATGGCTTCAGCCTCAGGTGCTAAGAAGAGCTCAGTTGCTGAGCAATGGAGAAATGCCCCAGATGGGCAGAGCATTGCCCCCTAGTAGGCTTGCTGGGTAGATCCCAACTGAGGCACATGTGGGAGTCTGTCTCTCTGCCTCCCCTCCTCTCACTGGATTAAAAAAAAAAAACTAAACAAGTGACGCCTTTCCGGTGGTGACGACTTCCCCACAACAACATGCCTCTCGCAGTGGATGTCCTCCACCCCTATTCAGAAGAGGAGGAGAGGAGAGACAAGAAGAGGCGCCTGGTGCAGAGCCCCAGCCACTCCTGCATGGATGCGAGAGGCCCAGGATGCTGTAAAGTCAAACCATCCTTAGTCTTTAGCAGTGCACAAATGGTAGTCTTGTGTGTTGGCTGCTTCACCATCCTCTGTCAGCCTGTGGGAGGAAAAGCAAGGCTGACAGAGGGTGCTCCTTCTGAAGGGAACAGCACCAAACATACCTGGAACCAAGATGAGTGGGGAACCATCCCAATACACACATTTTGGATTAAAAAGAAAAAACACTAACAAGCAAAGAAGTTATGGTGAAAAAACAGACAGAATTTAAATGTTCTAAACTTTAACAAAGCAAAAATAATATAAAGAATAGTAACTAACTTGTCCTGCAGTGGCACAGTGGATAAAGCATCAACCTGGAAGGCTGAGATTGCTGGTTGAAAACCCTGGGCTTGCCCTAAATAAACCCATAAGCAGGGAGGAAATAGAAACAACTATCAAAAACCTCCCCAAAATAAAAGTTCAGGCCCAGACAGCTATACTAGTGAATTTTATCAAACATTCAAAGAAGACTTGGTTCCTATTCTACTCAAAATCTTCCAAAAAATTGAAGAAGAAGCAATACTTCCAAACACATTTTATGAGGCCAACATAACCCTCATACCAAAACCTGGTAAGAACAACACAAAAAAAGAAAACTACAGACCAATATCTCTAATGAATACAGATGCTAAAATACTAAACAAAATACTAGCAAATCGAATACAACAACACATTAAAAAAAATAATACATCATGATCAAGCGGGATTCATTCCAGAATCACAAGGTTGGTTCAACATACGTAAAACGGTTAACGTAATACACCATATCAACAAAACAAAGAACAAAAACCACATAATCCTATTAATAGATGCAGAAAAGGCATTCGATAAAATACAACACAATTTGGCCCTGGCTGGTTGGCTCAGCGGTAGAGCGTCGGCCTGGCGTGCGGGGGACCCGGGTTCGATTCCCGGCCAGGGCACATAGGAGAGGCGCCCATTTGCTTCTCCACCCCCCCTTCCTCTCTGTCTCTCTCTTCCCCTCCCGCAGCCAAGGCTCCATTGGAGCAAAGATGGCCCGGGCGCTGGGGATGGCTCCTTGGCCTCTGCACCAGGTGCTAGAGTGGCTCTGGTCTCAGCAGAGCGACGCCCCAGAGGGGCAGAGCATCACCCCCTGGTGGGCGTGCCGGGTGGATCCCGGTCGGGCGCATGCGGGAGTCTGTCTGACTCTCTCCCCGTTTCCAGCTTCAGAAAAGTACAAAAAAAAAAAAAATACAACACAATTTTATGTTTAAAACACTCAACAAAATGGGTATAGAAGGAAAAGATATCAACATAATAAAGGCCATTTATGATAAACCATCAGCTAACATCATATTAAATGGCATAAAACTGAAGACTTTCCCCCTAAAATCAGGAACAAGACAAGGTTGTCCACTTTCTCCACTCTTATTTAATGTAGTGCTGGAAGTTCTAGCCAGAGCAATCAAACAAGAAAAAGAAATAAAAGGCATTCATATTAGAAAAAAAGAAGTAAAGGTTTCACTTTTTGCAGATGATATGATCCTATATATCAAAAACCCCAAAGACTCCACAAAAAGACTACTAAAACCATAAACCAATACAGTAAGGTCACAGGATACAAAATTAATATTCAAAAGTCCATTGCCTACCTATATGCCAACAATGAAACATCAGAAAATGAACTCAAAAAATAATCCCCTTGGCCCTGGCCGGTTGGCTCAGCGGTAGAGCGTCGGCCTGGCGTGCGGGGGACCCGGGTTCAATTCCCGGCCAAGGCACATAGGAGAGGCGCCCATTTGCTTCTCCACCCCCCCTTCCTCTCTGTCTCTCTCTTCCCCTCCCGCAGCCAAGGCTCCATTGGAGCAAAGATGGCCCAGGCGCTGGGGATGGCTCCTTGGCCTCTGCCCCAGGCGCTAGAGTGGCTCTGGTCGCAGCAGAGCGAGGCCCCGGAGGGGCAGAGCATCGCCCCCTGGTGGGCAGAGAGCATTGCCCCTGGTGGGCGTGCCGGGTGGATCCCAGTCGGGCGCATGCGGGAGTCTGTCTGACTGTCTCTCCCCATTTCTAGCTTCAGAAAAATTTAAAAGAAAAAAAAAATAATAATCCCCTTCATGGTTGCAACAACAAAAAAAAATACCTAGGAATAAACATAACAAAGAACATAAAGGACCTATATAATGAAAACTACAAAGCCTTGTTAAGGGAAATCAAAAAAGATACAATAAAATGAAAAAATATTCCTTGTGCCTAGATAGGAAGAATAAATATAGTCAAAATGACTATATTACCCAAAGCGATAAACAAAGTTAATGCAATTCCCATCAAAATTTCAATGGCATTTTTTAAAGAAATGGAACAAAAAAATCATCAGATTTATATGAAACTATAAAAAACCCTGAATAGCCAAAGCAATCCTAAGGAAAAAGAACAAAGCTGGGGACATTACAATACCTGACTTCAAATTATATTATACAGTGTGTCTGTAAAGTCATGGTGCACTTTTGACCGGTAACAGGAAAGCAACAAAAGACAATAGAAATGTGAAATCTGCACCAAATAAAAGGAAAACTCTCCCAGTTTCATACCTATTCAGTGCAGTTTGATGTGGGCTCACGCACAGATTTTTTAGGGCTCCTTAGGTAGCTATCCCGTATAGCCTCTACAGACTCGTCACTGGCTGATGGCCTACCAGAACGGGTTTCTCAACCAAACTGCCAGTTTCCTTCAACTGCTTATCCCACCAAGTAATGTTATTCCTATGTGGTGGCGCTTCGTTATAAATGCGCAGATATTCATGTTGCACTTTGGTCACAAATTCGAATTTAGCGAACCACAGAACACACTGAACTTTCCTCTGTACCGTCCACATCTTGACTGGCATGGCCGTGGGCTGCTCTGCTGTATACATGGTGTTACGTCATCATCTGCGCATGCACACATGCTGCCACATCATCCTACAGAAACTGGGAGGGTTTTCCTTTTATTTGGTGCAGATTTCACATTTCTATTGTCTTTTGTTGCTTTCCTGTGACCGGTCAAAAGTGCACCATGACTTTACGGACACACTATAGAGCCACGACAATCAAAACAGCATGGTATTGGCAGAAAAATAGACACTCAGACCAATGGAACAGAATAGAAAGCCCAGAAATAAAACCACATATAGATGGTCAAATAATTTTCAATAAAGGGGCAACAACACACAATGGAGAAAAGAAAGCCTCTTCAATAAATGGTGCTGGGAAAACTGGAAAGCCACATGCAAAAGAATGAAACTCGACTACAGTTTGTCCCCTTGTACTAAAATTAATTCAAAATGGATCAAAGACCTAAATATAAGACCTGAAACAATAAATTACATAGAAGAAAACATAGGTACTAAATTCATGGGCCTTGGTTATAAAGAGCACTTTATGAATTTGACTCCAAAGGCAAGGGAAGTGAAGGCAAAGATAAATGAATGGGACTATATCAAACTAAGAAGCTTTTGCACAACAAGAGAAACTAACAACAAAACAAACAGCCAACTAAATGGGAGATGATATTTTCAAACAACAGCTCAGATAAGGGCCTAATATCCAAAATATACAAAGGACTCATAAAACTCAACAACAAACAAACAATCCAATAAAAAAATGGGAAGAGGACATGAACAGACACTTCTCCTAGGAAGAAATACAAATGGCCAACAGATATATGAAAAGATACTCATCTTCATTAGCTATTAGAGAAATGCAAATCAAAACTACAATGAGAGCCTGACCAGGTGGTGGCGCAGTGGATAGAGCGTCGGACTGGGATGCGGAAGGACCCAGGTTTGAAGACCCCGGGGTTGCCAGCTTGAGTGCGGGCTCATCTGGCTTGAGCAAAAAGCTCACTAGCATGGACCCAAGGTCACTGGCTCGAGCAGGGGGTTGCTCAGTCTGCTGAAGGTCCGCAGTCATGGCACATATGAGAAAGCAATTAATGAACAACTACGGTGTCGCAATGAAAAATTGATGATTGATGCTTCTCATCTCTCTCTGTTCCTGTCTGTCTCTCCCTATCTATCCCTCTATCTGACTCTCTATCTGTCCCTGTAAATAAATAAATAAATAAATAAATAAATATATACAAGCTTCAAATTAGCACCTTTGTAAAAACTACAATGAGATACCACCTCATGCCTGTTAGATTAGCTATTATCAACAAGACAGGTAATATCAAGTGTTGGAGAGGCTGTGGAGAAAAAGGAACCCTCATCCAGTGTTGGTGGGAATGTAAAGTAATACAACCATTATGGAAGAAAGTATGGTAGTACCTCAAAAAATTAAAAATAGAACTACCATGTGACCCAGCAATCCCTCTACTGGGTATATACCCCAAAACTCAAAAACATTGGTACGTAAAGACACACGTAGCCCCATGTTCATTGCAGCATTATTCACAGTGGCCAAGATACAGAAACAACCAAAAAGCCCTTCAATAGATGATTGGATAAAGAAGATATGGTACATATATACTATGAAATACTACTTAACCATAAGAAATAATGACATTGAATCATTTACAACAACATTGATGAACCTTGATAACATTACATTGAGTGAAATAAGTAAATCAGAAAAAACTAAGAACTACATGATTCCATACATAGGTGGGACATAAAAGTGAGACTCAGAGACATAAACAAGAGTGTGGTGGTTATGGGGGTGGGGGGAGGAAAGGGAGGAGGGGAGGGGCACAAAGAAAACCAGATAGAAGGTGACAGAAGACAATTTAACTTTGGGTGAGGGGTATGCAACATAATCAAATGTTAAAAAAAAAACCTGGAGATGTTTTCTCTGAACATACATACCCTGATTTATCAATGTCACCCCATTAAAAAAAACACACACACCAAAAAAACCCCTGGGCTTGCCCAGTCAAGGTACATATGGGAGTCAATGCTTCTTGCTCCTCTCTCTCCTCTCTCTTTCTCTTTCTCTCTCTCTCTCTCTCTCTCTCTCCTTTCTAAAATGAATAAATAAAATCTTAAAAAAAAAAAAAAGAATAGTTACTGGAAAGTGGGTCGGGGGGAAGTGGGTCGGGAGGAAGTGGGGGAAAGTGTAAAACAGCTAATTCATCTTTTATTTCAAAGAGTCAATTCATGCTGATTAAGTTGAAACATTTAGGGTTTTTTAAATAATTTTATTTATTGATTTAGAGAGAAGGAGGGAGAGAGAGAGCAATATAATAGTTGCTTTACTTTAGTTATTCATTGATTGCTTCTTGTTTGTGCACTTGACGGGGCAAGCCTGGATTTTGAACTGGCAACCTCAGTGTTCCAGGTCAATGCTCTACCCATTACACCACAGGCGAAACACTTTGGTTTTTTTTTTTTTTTTTTTTTTTTTTTTTTTTTTTTTTTTTTTTTTTACAGAGGCAGAGATAGACAGACAGGAACGGAGTGAGATGAGAAGCATCAATCATCAGTTTCTCGGTGCGCATTGCGACTTCTTAGTTGCTCATTGATTGCTTTCTCACATGTGCCTTGACCACGGGCCTTCAGCAGACCGAGTAACCCCCTGCTGGAGCCAGGGACCTTGGGTTCAGGCTGGTGAGCTCTTTGCTCAAGCCAGATGAGCCCGCACTCAAACTGGCGAGCTCAGGGTCTCGAACCTGGGTCCTTCCGCATCCCAGTCCGACGCTCTATCCACTGCGCCACCACCTGGTCAGGCACACTTTGGTTTTTTTTAATTACTCTAAATATTCCAGCCTGACCAGGTGGTGGCTCAGTGGATAGAGTGTTGGCTTGGGACACTGAGGTCCCAGATTCTAAACCCCAAGGTCATTGGCTTCAACATGGGTTCAGCTGGCTTGAGCGTGGGTTCACCAGCTTGAGCACAGGGTCACCAGCTTGAGTGTGGGATTATAGACATGACCCCATGGTCGTTGGCTTGAGCCCAAGGTCTCTGGCTTAAGGCCAAGGTTGCTGGCTCGGCTGGAGCCTCCCAGTCAAGGCACATATGAGAAAGCAATCAATGAACAACTAAGATGCCACAACTCTGAGTTGATGCTTCTCATCTCTCTCCCTTCCTGTCTGTCTGACTCTATCTATCCCTCCCCCTCTCGTACTAAGAAATAAAATAAAATAAAATAATTAATTAATTGAACATTCTAGCCTGACTGGTAGTGGCACAGTGGATAGAGCATCTACCTGGGACACTGACGACCCAGGTTCAAAACCTAGTTTGCCAGCTAGAGCACGGGGTACCCGGTTTGAGCATGGGATCATCTACATGATCTCATGGTCATTGTCTTGAGCCCAAAGGTCACTGCCTCAAAGCCCAAGGTCACTGACTTGAGCAATGGGTCACTGGGTTGTCTGGAGGCCCCTAGCCAAGGCATATATGAGAAAACAATCAATGAATAACTAAAGTTGATGCTTCTCATCTCTCCCCCTGTCTCTCTCTCTCTCTCTCAAAAATAAATAAATAAGTACTATAAATATTCCAAGTAAAAGATAAGATAGTCAGACTAGATAAAAGCAACAAACCCAACTATATGTTTCTTATAAGAGATATAATTTTATATAAGACAGAAAGGTAGAAAACAAAAGAATAGTGAGAGATATACCACACAAACAATAACCAGAGAACTCTGCTGTCCTTGTTCCAATGTTACCAAGTAGACTTTAAGATAAGAAGCATTACTAGAAATAAAGGGGACATTTCAAACAAGAAGATATAACCCCAAATTTGTATGCACCTAACAACAGAGCTTCAAAATATAAGCAAAACAATGGAACTCACAGGAGAAACAGACAAACCCATCATTGGAGACTCTAACACACATCTCTCGACAAATATATGTGAATTTAGCAAAGTCACTAGAAAGGGAGGTCAATGTACAAAATCAGCTATATTCTATCCACTGGCCACAAATACATATAAAACAACATTTTAAAACCGAAACCATTAAACTCCTAGAAGATAACATAGGAGACAATTTAGATGACCTTGCATTTGGTGATGACTTTTCAGGTACAACACCAAAGACACAATCCATGAAAGAAAGAATTTGAGCCTGACCAGGCAGTGGTGCAGTGGATAGAGCATTGGACTGGGACGGAGGACCCAAGTTTGAAACCCCAAGGTCACCAGCTTGAGCATGGGCTCATCTGGTTTGAGCAAGGCTCACCAGCTTGAGCCCAAGGTTGCTGGCTTGAGCAAGGGGTCACTCGATCTACTGTAGCTCCCCGTTAAAGACACATATGAGAAAGCAGTCAATGAACAACTAAGGTGCTGCAGTGAAGAGTTGATGCTTCTCATCTCTCTCCCTTCCAGTCTGTCTGTCCCTATCTGTCCCTCTCTCTGACTCTCTCTGTCTCTGTTACAAAAAAACAAACAAACACACACACAAAAAAAAACCCATGAAATAAAGAATTTGATAACTGGACTTCATTAAAGTTAAAAACTTCTGCTCTGCAAAAAAACACAGTCAAGGGAATAAGAAGACACAAACTGGGGGGAAATATTCCAAAAGACATATCTGATAAAGGACTAAAATATACAAAACCTTAAAACTCAACAATAGCCTGACCAGGCGGTGGCGCAGTGGATAGAGCGTCAGACTGGGATGCCAAGGACCCAGGTTCAAGACCCCAAGGTCGCCAGCTTGAGCACGGGCTCATCTGGTTTGAGCAAAGCTCACCAACTTGGACCCAAGGTCACTGGCTCAAGCAAGGGGTTACTCGGTCTGCTGAAGGCTCACGGTCAAGGCACATATGAGAAAACAATCAGTGAACAACTAAAGTGCTGCAACGAAAAACAGATGATTGATGTTTCTCATCTCTCTCCGTTCTTGTCTGTCTGTCCCTATCTATCCCTCTCTCTGACTCTCTTTCTGTCTCTGTAAAAAAAAACAAAAAACTCAACAATAGTCCCTGGCCGGTTGGCTCAGCAGTAGAGCATCGGCCCGATGTGTGGAAGTCACAGATTCGATTCCCAGTCAGGGCACACAGGAAAAGTGACCATCTGCTTCTCCTCCTTCCCCCCCCACCTTCCTCTCCCACAGCCATGGCTCAAATGAGCAAGTTAGTCCCAGGTGCTGAGAATGGCTCCATGGCCTCACCTCAGGCACTAAAATAGCTTGGTTGCTGAGCAACAGAGCAGCAGCCCCAGGTAGGCAGAACATAAGTCCTAGATGGGGGTTGCCAGGTGGATCCCAGAGGGCAGGGGCACATGCGGCAGTCTGTCTCTCTGCCTCTCACTTGATAAAATAAAAACAAAACTCAATAATAAGCCTGACCTGTGGTGGCACAGTGGATAAAGCGTCGACCTGGAATGCTGAGGTTGCCGGTTCGAAACCTGCACTTGTCTGGTCAAGGCACATATAGGAATTGATGCTTCCTGCTCCTCCCCCCTTTCTCTTTCTCTCTCTCTCTCCTCTCTAAAATGAAAAAAAAAAAGATTAAAAAAAAAACCCTCAATAACAAGAAAATAAACAACCTGCCTAAAAAGTGAACAGATGTACAGATGGCAAGTAAACATATCAAAAGATTCTCAAGGCCCTGGCTGGTTGGCTCAGCGGTAGAGCGTCGGCCTGGCGTGCAGGGGACCCGGGTTCGATTCCTGGCCAGGGCACATTGGAGAAGCGCCCATTTGCTTCTCCACCCCCCCCTTCCTCTCTGTCTCTCTCTTCCCCTCCCGCAGCCAAGGCTCCATTGGAGCAGAGTTTGCCCGGGCGCTGGGGATGGCTCCTTGGCCTCTGCCCCAGGCGCTAGAGTGGCTCTGGTCGCAGCAGAGTGACGCCCGGAGGGGCAGAGCATTGCCCCCTGGTGGGCAGAGCGTCGCCCCTGGTGGGCGTGCCGGGTGGATGCCAGTCAGGAGCATGCGGGAGTCTGTCTGACTGTCTCTCCCTGTTTCCAGCTTCAGAAAAATACAAAAAAAAAAAAAAAGATTCTCAATATCATTTATCATTAGAGAGTTGCAAATTAAAACAACAATGATTTACAACTCGTACCTCTTAGAATGGCCAAAATCCAAAAACACTGACGATACCAATTGTTGGTGAGAATATGGAGCAACAGGAACTCTCATCCATTGCTGATGGAAATGCAAAGTAGTGCAGCTACTTTGGAAGACAATTTGGCAGTTTTTTACAATTTAACATAATCTTACCATATGATCCAGTAATCACACTTCCTGGTATTTATCCCAAATATGTTGAAAACTTAAGTCCACACAAAAACCCACACATGGATGTTTATGACAGCTTTATTCATAATTGCCAAAACATGGAAGCAACCAAGATGTCAGGAGGTGAACAGATAAATAAACTGTGGTGCTTCCAGACAACAAAATAGTATTCAGTGCCACAAAGAAATGAGCTATCAAGCCATGAAAAGACATGAAAGAAACTCAAATGTATATTACTAAGTGACAGAAGCTAATCTGAAAAGGCTACTCTGTATGATTTCAACTATATGACATTCTAGAAAAGGCAAAACTATGGCAATGGTAAAAGGAGCAATGGTTGCCAGGATTGGGGGGAGGGAGGGATGAATGAATGGAGCACAGAGGATTTTTCAGGCAGTGAAAACTATTTTGTATGATATCATACTGATGGATACATGTATTACACATATGTCAAAGCTGTAGAGTGTACAACACCAAGAGTGAACCCTAACATAAACTATGGACTTTGGGTGATTATGTATCAATGTAGTTTCATTGATTGAAACAATGGGATGTTGAGAGAGAGAAAGAGAGAGATAGTGTGTGTGTGTGTGTGTGTATAGGCAGGGGATATATGGAAACTCTTTGTATTTTTCCACTCAATTTTACTGTGAACCTAAAACACACACACAAAAAATCTGCTTTTAAAAATGAAACCACCTCTAAGAGTATCAAAACATCAGCTTCCTGGGAATAAATTGAACAAAAGGTGGGCAAGTCCTCTACACTGAAAACTACGAATTGCTATTGTGTAGTAGTCATTAGAAAAATCTAAATAAAAACCACAATTAGATCTCATTTCACACCCACCAGGATGGCTATAATAAAATGACAAACAATAAGTGTTGTCCAGGATGTGGAATATTAGAACTTTCTCACATTGCTGGTAGAAATGTAAAATGGTGTGGCCACTTTGGAAAACAGTTTAGTAATATCTCAAGAAAGTTAAATATAGAGTTACCATATGACCTAGCAATTTCACTCCCAGGTATAAAATACCCAAGAAAATTAAAAATATATGTCTAGCCTGACCAGGTGGTGGCGAGTGGATAGAGCGTCGGACTGGGATGCAGAGGACCCAGGTTCGAGACCCCGAGGTCGCCAGCTTGAGCGCAGGCTCATCTGGTTTGAGCAAAAGTCCACCAGCTTGAACCCAGGGTCGCTGGCTCCAGCAAGGGGTTGCTCGGTCTGCTGAAGGCCCGCGGTCAAGGCACATAGGAGAGAGCAATCAATGAACAACTAAGGTGTTGCAACGTGCAATGAAGAACTGATGATTGATGCTTCTCATCTCTCTCCGTTCCTGTCTGTCTGTCCCTGTCTGTCCCTCTCTCTGACTCACTCTCTGTCTCTGTAAAAAAATTAATTAAGTAAAAAAATTTAAAATAAATAAATAAATTAAATTTAAAAATTAAAAAAATATATATATGTCTACACAAAAACTCACACCTAATGGTCACAGCAGTATTATTCATAAAAGCCCAAAAGTGGAAACAATCCAAATATCCATCAACTGATGCATGGATGAATACAATGTATGTTGTGGAATATTATTCAGCTATAAAAAGGAATGAAGTTCTGATACATGTTATAACATGGATAGAACTTGAAAACATTATGCTGAGTGAAACAAGCCAGACATAAAGGCCATATAGTCATATGATTCCATATATGAAATGGCTAGAATAGGTAAACAGGAAGTAGATTGGTGGCTGCCAGGGACTGGAGGGAAGGAGACTAGGGAATGACTGCTACTGACTATGAAGTTTCTTTTGGGAGTGATAGAAATATTCTGAAATCAGACAGTTGTGATGACTGCACATATTTGTAAATATACTAAAAAACATTAAATTGTACACTTTTTTATTATTGAATTTACAGAGGGTGGGGGAACAAGAAGTATTGACTCATAATTGCTTCACTTTAGTTGTTCATTGACTGCTTGTCATATGTGCCTTGACTGGGCAAGCCCGGGATTTTGTTTTAATTTATTTATTTATTTATTCATTTTAGAGAGACAGAGTGAGAAAGAGAGAGAGAGAGAAAGGGGGAAGGAGCAGGAAGCATCAACTCACATATGTGCCTTGACCAGGCAAGCCCAGGGTTTTGAACTGGCAACCTCAGTGTTCCAGGTCAACACTTTATCCACTGCGCCACCACAGGTCAGGCCAAGCCCAGAATTTTGAACAGTCAAACTCAGCATTCTAGGTCGATGCTCTGCATCACCACAGGCCAGGCTAAATTGCATACTTTATTTTAAATGAATGAATTTTAGGTACATGAGTTATATTTCAATTTAAAAATTTTAATAACATTATTGTGTGAAATTAAACAAGATCTGAATAAATTGAAGGATATATCATTTTCAAGGACTAGAAGGCAATGTTATATCAATTTTTCTCAAATTACTATATAAATTCAATGCAGTCCCATCAAAATCCCAGAAGGTTTTTCCCTGAACTTAACAAGCTGATTCTAAAATGTATATGACAATGTAAACAAAAAGCCATTTATATAAAAGACCACAATAAAAAACAAAACTAGAGAACTTACTGCACCAGACATCAAGAACTATTGTAAGTATAGGAATTTAGACAGTGCAGTGTTCTGACCTGTGGTGGTGCGGTGGATAAAGCGTCGACCTGGAACACTGAGGTTGCCGGTTCAAAACCCTGAGCTTGCCTGGTTAAGGCACATGGGGGAGTTGATGCTTCCTGCTCCTCCCCCTTCTCTCTCCCTCTCTCTCTGTCTCTCTTCTCTAAAATGAATAAATAAATTAAAAATAATAATAATAATAAATAACCTGACCAGGCGGTGGCGGAGTGGATAGAGCGTTGGACTAGGAGGCCGAGGACCCAGGTTCGAGACCCCGAGGTCACCTGCTTGATTGAGCGCAGGCTCATCTGGTTTGAGCAAAGCTCACCAGCTTGGACCCAAGGTTGCTGGCTCAAGCAAGGGGAGCAAGGGGTTACTCAGTCTGCTGTAGCCCCACGGTCAAGGCACATATGAGAAAGCAATCAATGAACAACTAAAGTGTCACAACAAAAAACTAATGATTGATGCTTCTTATCTCTCTCTGTTCCTATCTGTCCCTATCTATCCCTCTCTCTGACTCTCTGTCTCTGTAAAAAAACAAACAAACAAAAAATAGTGCGGTGTTGGTACAGAAACAAATGGACTAATGGCACAGAATAAAACCCAGAAACATGCCTGACCAGGCAGTGGCGCAGTGGATAGAGCATCGAACTGGGATGCGGAAGACCCAGGTTCAAGACCCTGAGGTCGCCAGCTTGAGCACAGGCTCATCTGGTTTGAGCAAAAGCTCACCAGCTTGAGCCCAAGGTTGCTGGCTCGAGCAAGGGGTTATTCAGTCTGCTGAAGGCCTGCGGTCAAGGCACATATGAAAAAGCAATCAGGCCTGACCTGTGGTGGTCCAGTGAATAAAGCGTTGACCTGGAAATGCTGAGGTCGCCGGTTCAAAACCCTGGGTTTGCCTGGTCAAGGCACATATGGGAGTTGATGCTTCCAGCTCCTCCCCCCTCTCTCTCTCTGTCTCTCTCTCCTCTCTCTCCCTCTCTGTCTCTCTCCTCTCTAAAAAAAAAATGAATAAATAAAATTAAATTAAATTTTAAAAAAAGCAATCAATGAACAACTAAGGTGTTGCAACGCGCAATGAAAAACTAATGATTGATGCTTCTCATCTCTCCGTTCCTGTCTGTCTGTCCCTGTCTATCCCTCCCTCTCTCTCTCTCTGTAAAAAAAAAAAACAAAAAGGAAAAAAAAAAACAGAAACAAACCCACACTTGATCTATGACAAAGTGACAGTGCCATGCAATGAGAGATGGATGATCTTTTCAGTAAATAGTGCTGGGTCAACTGGAAAGATAGAATATTGGTGAACCGAATAGTATATTGTATCTTGACCCCTTTCATAGCTTCCTGTGCGGCTGTAAAAAAAAAATTACCACAAACTTGTGGCTTAAAACAATAGAACTTGATACCTTTATAGTTCTGGAGGCCAGAAGTCTCAAATCAGTAACCCTGGGCCAAAATCAAGGTTTTAGCGAAGCCACGCTCCCTCTGGTGGCTGTAGTGGGGAATCGTTGCCTCTTCCAGCTTCTGGAGCTGCCAGCCTTATTATTATTATTATTTATTTTTTTTTTTTGTATTTTTCTAAAGTTGGAAACAGGGAAGCAGTCAGACAGACTCTCACATGTGCCGACTGGGGTCCACCCAGCATGCACACCAGGGGGCGATGCTCTGCCCATCTGGGGCGTTGCTCTGTTGCAACCAGAGCCATTCTAGCACCTGAGGCAGAGACCATGGAGCCACCCTCAGCGCCCGGGTCAACTTTGCTCCAATGGAGCCTTGGCTGTGGGAGGGGAAGAGAGAGACAGAGAAGAAGGAGAGGGGTGGGGTGGAGAAGCAGATGGGCGCTTCTCCTGTGTGCCCTGGCTGGGAATCGAACCCGGGACTCCTGCACACCAGGCCGACGCTCTACCACTGAGCCAACCGGCCAGGGCCCAGCCTTCTTGATTAATGGCTGTATCAGTCCAATGGAAAGGCCAGCAACTTCAAATTGTGCCCCCTCTCTTTGGTCTATCTTCAATAGTCTCCTTTGTGTGTGTAAAAATCTCCCTCTGCCTCTCTCTCTCTCTTTTTTTTTTTTTTTTAGATTTTTTTATCTATTCATTTTAGAGAGAGAGAAAGAGAGAGAGAGAGAAAGGGGGGAGGAGCAAGAATTATCAACTCCCGTATGTGCCTTGACCAGGCAAGCCCAGGGTTTCGAACTGGCAACCTCAGCATTCCAGGTCGATGCTTTTATTCGCTGCACCACCACAGGTCAGGCTTCTCTGCCTCTCTCTTATAAAAATACATGTGATTAGGCCCTGGCCAGTTGGCTCAGTGGTAGAGCGTCGGCCTGGCGTGCGGAAGTCCCGGGTTCGATTCCCGGCCAGGGCAAACAGGAGAGGCACCCATCTGCTTCTCCACCCCAGCCCCTCTCCTTCCTTTCTGTCTCTCTCTTCCCCTCCCGCAGCTGAGGCTCCATTGGAGCAAAAGATGGCCGGGGCCCTGGGGATGGCTTCTTGGCCTCTGCCCCAGGCGCTAGAATGGCTCTGGTCACGACAGAGCGACGCCCCGGATGGGCAGAGCATCGCCCCCTGGTGGGCATGCCGGGTGGATCCCAGTAGGGCGCATACGGGAGTCTGTCTGACTGCCTCCCCGTTTCCAGCTTCAGAAAAATACAAAAAAAAAAAAAAAAAAGAATACATGTGATTATATTTAGGGCCTGTAGGGAAACAGCTGTGGCTAGGCTTGCTCTCTGGTTTCCCAGCTACAAACACTTTGCACGATTAGTGCATTAGCCTCTATGAAAAGCTATGGGTGCTTTCCTTCAGTGGCAATTCTCCCAGAGTGCTTTCCCGCCACCTCAAGGTACAGCTCCCTGATTCCCTCAGCCACCACTGTATGGGGGTTTTCCTGATCCCTTGCCCTCCACTGTGAAAAGCAGTTTTCCTTTGCTTATTTGCTCACCTGTCTCTGTGAGCCTCCAGTGAACAGGCATCACCCAATGCTTTCTGGCTTTGCAGTTCCTCTACCATCTTCGCGAATCCAGTGTGAACCTGCCTGGCTACAGACACCGGCATTACAGGACCCAGCTGGAAAATCCAGGATAATCACCCCATCTCAAGATCCTTAACTTAATCATAGCTACAAACACTTCGCCACATAAGGTATCATTCAAGGCTCCAGGGATTAGGATGTGCCCATATTTTGGGAGTTCGTTTTCTAGCCGACCACAAGCCCTCCCTCACACCATACACAGAAATAAATTCAGACCTAAATATGAAAGACTAAAACAACAAAGCCTTAGGAAGAAAACATCTTCATGACCTTGGAACAGGCAAAGTTTTCTTAAACTACAAACAAAAGCACTCACCATTAAAAAAAGAGAGATACATTAGGCTATATTAAAATTAAGAACTTTGTTCAACAAAAAATACATTCAGAAAAGTTCAGTGACAACCCACAAAGTGGGAGAGGATATTTGCAACATATACACACAGAAAAAAAATAATTTCTAGCCTGACCTGCGGTGGCGCAGTGGGTAAAAGCATCGACCTGGAACACTGAGGTCGCCGGTTTGAAACCCCAGGCTTCCCTGGTCAAGGCACATATGGGAGTTGATGCTTTCTGCTCCTCCCTCCTTCTCTCTCTCTCTCTCTCTCTCTCTCTCTCTGTCTCCTCTTTCTAAAATGAATAAATAAAATCTAAAAAAAAAATATATGCAAAAAATAATAATAATAATTTCTAAAAGGCAGACACCTCAATAGACAAATGGGCAAAAGACTTGAACAGATAAAAGAGAATGTAGCCCAAATGGCCAATGAACACATGAAAAGGTGCTCAGCTTTATTAGTAATAAGGGAAATGCAAATTAAAGCCACAGTGCAATAACATTATCCACCTGCCAGATTGGCTAACATGAAGAAGGCAAACAATACCACGTGCAGGTGAGACGTGGCATAATCAGAACTTACTACTGGGAATGTCAGTTGTTACCATCACTTTGGAAGACTTTTGGCAGCTTCTGTAAAATGGATAAAATAAAATCTGGTATAGTCACACACTGGAGTACCACACAGCAATGTGAATAAATACTGTACCAACTACATGCAACAACACAGGTGGCTCCCACAGATGTTATGGTGAGCAAAAGCAGTTGCACAGAGAGGACCTGATTCCACACAGCAAAACAGATCCAAACCAAAGAGGTCAGGACAGTGGTCCCTTTGCCGGGAGTTAGAAGGGAGCACAAGTGGGCTCGTGAGGGGCTGGTTGTGTGTGGTCTTTATCTGGGCGCTGGCTACATGTTGTGGCCACTCTGTATATGCTTAGAAGAGTTGTGTGTGTGTATATATATGTTGTATTTCAATAGAAAACTCTAACCCCCCAAATAAATTATATGTAATCATATGGAGTCCATTGCAAAGATGTCAAGTGCAGAAATGTATATTGCATGCCATCTTTTGTTTTTAAAAAATGAGGGAGGTGCAGCCTGACCAGGTGGTGGCGCAGTGGATAGAGCGTCGGACTGGGATGCAGAAGGACCCAGGTTCGAGACCCCGAGGTCGCCAGCTTGAGCACGGGCTCTGGTTTGAGCAAAAGCTCACCAGCTTGGACCCAAACTCGCTGACTCCAGCAAGGGGTTACTTGGTCTGCTGAAGGCCAACGGTCAGGGCACATGTGGGAAGGCAGTCAGTGAACAACTAAGGTGTCACAATGTACAACGAAAAACTGATGATTGATGCTTCTCATCTCTCTTCGTTCCTGTCTGTCTGTCTCTCCCTGTCTATCCCTCTCTCTGACTCTCTGTCTCTGTTAAAAAAAAAAATGAGGGAGGTGCAGCCCTGGCTGGTTGGCTCAGTGGATAGAGCTTTGGCCCAGCTTGCGGACATCCCAGGTTAAATCCCTGGTCAGGGCACACATGAGAAGTGACCATCTGCTTCTCTTCCTCTCCCTCTCCCCCCTTCTCTCTCTCTTCCCCTCTCGCACCCAGTGATTCCAGTGTTGAGAGAATAGCACCCAGACAGGGGTTGCCAGGTGGGTCCAGGTCAGAGTGCATGAAGGAGTCTATCTCCCCTCCTCTCACTTAAAAAAAAATGGGGGAGGCGGTAATCATACATGTGTGTGTGTGTGTGTGTCTGTGTGTGTGTGTATTCGTATATATGCTTATGCATACATCATCCCAGGAAGAACGTGAAAGAAACTGCCTGCAGCTTGCCTTTCAGACAGGAACTGGTGGTCTGCATAAAGTTCTTACCCAGTAAGTATAGTTTTTAATTATAAAATAGTTTACTTATATGAAAACATTTAGGAAAAAACAATGAACACATAATTTCAACAACAAAAAATGACCAATGGGGCCTGACCTGTGGTGGCGCAGTGGGATAAAGCGTCGACCTGGAACACTGAGGTTGCCGGTTCGAAACCCTGGGCTTGCCTGGTCAAGGCACATATGGGAGTTGATGCTTCCTGCTCCTCCCCCTTCTCTCTCTCTCCCCTCTCTCTAAAAATCAATTAAAAAATCAATAAATAAATTTTTAAAAAAATGACCAATGTTAGAAAGTACTCTGAAGCAGCAAGGTCCACAGGATACCCCAGCAAAAGGCTGAGTTCTGGATTCTTCAGGTTTATCTTGCAGTCTGAGAACTGTAAAGGGACCCCAGGGGGGCTCACGTGCACCGTACCTACTTTAGAGATAGGGAAACGGGAGACCCTGAGAAGTCACGCTGTCTACGAGTCCCCACCCAACACAGTGCACACGTTTGGTTTTTTCTGGTGGGTAGTGAGATGAAGTTTGGGAGTCAGATGGAACTGAAAGATTGTGTGACCTTCGCATGTCACAGTCTCTTGAAGCGGGGTCTCCTCGTTTGAAAAAGTGAGGGTAATAACCCCACTTCTTGCTGAGACTGTGAGCGGAGTGGCTGTCGGACAACAGAAGCTCTGTAAGCGGCTGGCACCTTCGAGCAGCAGGGCAGGGACCCGGCTGGAACTTTCGTCCACACTGCTCCAAGACAAACGCACGGTGGCGCTCGTTCCCTACAGGTCCAGCGAGTTCCAGCACTTTGGTTACTGGAGAGGAAGGGAGAGAGCCACTACTGAACAGAAGGACTCATATTCGGGTCGGGATGGAAGGGTGAATGAATGCGGTATCCCTGCTCAAGGAGGCAGGGCTGGACTGGAGAGGCTGGGAGGCCCTGAAGAAGGGAAAGGGAGAATTCCTCTCCATCTGGGATTAGAATTTGGAATTAGAATTTAGGATCTTTTTTTTTTTTTTTTTTTTTTTTTTTGACAGAGACAGACAGGAAGGGAGAGAGATGAGAAACATCAACTCTTCCTTGTGGCATCTTAGTTGTTTGTTGATTGCTTGTCCATTAATTGCTTTCTCATATGTGCCTTGACCCGGGGCAGCGGGGGTGCGGGGGTGGGGGGGGCTACAGCAGAGCAAGTGACTCCTTGCTCAAGCCAGCGAGCCTGGGCTCAAGCCAGTGAGCTTGGGCTTCAAGCCAGGAGTTGGGCTTCAAGCCAGCGACCTTGGGCTTCAAGCCGGTGACCTTGGGGTTTTGAACCTGGATCCTCCTCGTCCCAGTCTGAGAGGCTCTATCCCCTGCACCACTGCCTGGTCAAGCTAGAATTTAGGATCTTATAAACATGTTGAATGGTGGCCCAGAAAATATAAATCCACCTGGAATCTGCAAATGTGACCTTATTTGGAAAAAAAGCCTTTGCAGATGTAATTAAGGTAAGGATCTTAGGATAACCCACTCCTGCATTATCCCTGGTAAGCCCTAAATCTAATGACAAGTATCTTTATCACTGACACAGAGAAGATCAGGTAGAAACAGGCACAGACTGGAGGGATGTAGGCACAGCCAAGGAGCAGAGAAGCTGGAAGAGGCAGGAAGGATCCTCCCTCAGAGCCTCCCAAGGGAGCATGGCCCTGCGGCACACCTTCATGTCAGACTTCTGGCCTCCAGAATGGGGCGAATATACATTTCTGTTGTTTTGAGCCACCCAGTTTGTGGCGATTTGTTACAGCAGCCATAGGAAACTAATACAGAAGTCCACATTCTCTTCCTGCCGCTCAGCCTACTGTCCCGCCCCAATTGCCTACAGTATGGCACCCAAGGCCCCCCAACTCCTGACCCCTTTCATCATTTCCTCCCAACCCCAAACTCCACCACAGCCACTGCTTTCCAAACACAGACTCTTTCATAGCTCTAAACTTTTGCATTTGATGGCCCTCTGTCTGGGCTGCTGTTCCTTTGTGGCTTCCCTGGACAACTATCTACCCTCAAGGCCCTCCTTAAACATCCTCTTCTAAGTATATAAGTGTATGCTGACTCAGTGGCTTCTAGCACACCTCGAATCCTCCTTCCAACTCAGTAGCAGTGTCAATCACTGTACCATCACTGTCAGCTCAGCTATGTATCCCCCCACAAGTCCTCATCTCCGGGCCTCTTCATCCCCACAGCTACTGCCCCAGGCTTGCCCCTCCCATCCATCGCCACTCTGTGGCCTTGGATAGATCTCCACGTGGCTCAGATCTCCCACGTCACTTCTCTGCGCACTGGCCTTCAATAGCATCTTGCTGCCCTGAGGAGAATGTTCAAAAGGAATGACAGTACTTCAAATGCCCCTTCCACCTCACCCCAGCCCACCAATGCACACTCCAGGCCTTGGAATAGGCAGTGCCCTTCACCCAGATGCCCTCTCCTTGCCCAGCAGGCACACTCTAACCCATGTCTCAGGCAGCCCCTTCTGAGGTACCCACCATTCAGTAGTGACAATAGCTAAACTGTGGTGACCAGGCTTTACATGTGATAACCCTTAGCTTTTTTTTTTTTTTTTTTTTTTTTTTTTTTTTAGTGAGCGAGACAGAGACAGAGAGGGACAGACAGACAGAAAGGGAGAGAAATAAGCATCAATTCTTCATTGAGGCACCTTAGTTGTTCATCGATTGACTTCTCATATGTGTCTTGACCAGGGGGCTACAGCAGACCGAGTGACCCCTTGCTCAAGCCAGCAACCTTGGGCTCAAGCTAGAGACCTTGGACTCTATCCAAAGACCTTTGGGCTCAAACCAGCAACCATTGGGCCATGTCTATGATCCCAAACTCAAGCCAGCGACCCTATGCTTAAGCTGGTGACCTCAGGGTTTTAAACCTGGGTCCTCTTCATCCCAGGCCAACACTCTATCCACTGCGCTACTGTCTGGTAAGGCAGCCATTTGAATTCTCTCAAGAATCCCAGGAGAAACGCACCATTATGGTATTGAGTTCACAGGTGAGAAAACTCCGGCCTAAATGGGAGAAGAATCGTCCAGAAGTGGCAGAAGAATCTGAAACCAGCCTGCATTGTCATTCCTCCTGGGGGGCCTCAGACTGTGGGCCTGAACTGTTGATGCCTCTTATCCATGCCGCAACCACTCTACTCCAAATGAATCACTCTCTTCCGTGAAGTCTGAATTTTACAAACACGATTACATGGTCGTCTCCCTGCCAGGAAGCTCCTGGAAAACTTTATTTCACTTCCCTAGGTCCACGGCAGGGGTAGTCAACAGAGATACAGCCACTTTTGTATCTCTGTTACTAGTAAAACTTTCTAATGCCCACCAGTTCCACAGTAATGGTGATTTATAAAGTAGGGAAGTAACTTTACTTTATAAAATTTATAAAGCAGAGTTACAGCAAGTTAAAGCATATAATAATAATTACTTACCAAGTAATTTTGTCGGATTTTTGCTAAGTTTGGCAAAATAAGTCTTTATAAAACAACTTACTATAGTTAAATCTATCTTTTTAAATTTTTTTTTTTTTTTTTGTATTTTTCTGAAGGTAGAAACGGGGAGAGACAGTCAGACAGACTCCTGCATGCGCCCGACCGGGATCCACCCAGCGCGCCCACCAGGGGCCACGCTCTGCCCACCAGGGGGCGATGCTCTGCCCCTCCGGGGCGTCGCTCTGCCGCGACCAGAGCCACTCTAGCGCCTGGGGCAGAGGCCAAGGAGCCATCCCCAGCGCCCGGGCCATCTTTGCTCCAATGGAGCCTCGGCTGCAGGAGGGGAAGAGAGAGACAGAGAGGAAGGAGAGGGGGAGGGGTGGAGAAGCAAATGGGCGCTTCTCCTATGTGCCCTGGCCGGGAATCGAACCCGAGTGCCCCGCACGCCAGGCCGATGCTCTACCGCTGAACCAACCGGGCAGGGCCTAAATATTTTTTATTTTATTGATTTTTAGAGAGAGGGGAGAGAGAGAGAGAGAGAAGGGGGAGGAGCAGGAAGCATCAACTCCCATATGTGCCTTGACCAGGCAAGCCCAAGGTTTCGAACCGGCAACCTCAGTGTCCCAGGTTGACGCTTTATTCCACTGCGCCACTACAGGTCAGGCTAATTCTATCTTTTTATTTATACTTTGGTTGCTCCGCTACCACCCACCATGAAAGCTGGAATGCCCACTAGTAAGCGGTAGGGACCAGGTTGACTACCACTGGTCCATGGTAACCAGCATGATGTAGGGGGTTCAATAAACTAGAATGAATGAGTGACTGGTTTCCAGGGCTCTTAGGTCCCAGGAGATTTCTCATCCCCCTCAAAGAAAAGAATAAATTATGCAAATTTTCTGGAGTCAGACCAGTGGTGGGATTCAGCTGGTTCACACTGGTTTGGCAGAACGGATACCTAATTTTTTGTTGAGTTCAGAGAACCGGTTGTTAAAATGGCACTTGTAATCAGGGTTCTCTCTAAGGTGGGTGACTGGGCAGCCGCCCAATGTAGAAATCACAAATTTACATTCCTTACTCTTTTTTAATGTTCATCTGCACAACAGTGTATTCTAAGCACCGTATTTTTTTCACCATCCATAGGTGAAAAAAAATTGCAAGTGAGGATATCAATAAAGAATATGGAAATATCTTAAATAACAGTTTTATTGCTTTTTGTCAGGTATTACTTAGTAATTTTTTATTAATATTAATTTTTTTTTTTTTACAGAGACAGAGAAAGTCAGAGAGAGAGATAGACAGGGACAGACAGACAGGAACGGAGAGAGATAAGAAACATCAATCATCAGTTTTTCGTTGCAACACCTTAGTTGTTCATTGATTGCTTTCTTATATGTGCCTTGACCGTGGGGCTACAGCAGACCAAGTAACCCCTTGCTCGAGCCAGCGACCTTGGGTCCAAGCTGGTGAGCTTTGCTCAAACCAGATGAGCCCGCGCTCAAGCTGGTGACCTCGGGGTCTCGAACCTGGGTCCTCCACATCCCAGTTTGATGCTCTATCCTGACGCTCTATCCACTGCGTCACCACCTGGTGAGGCAATATTTTAAAATTCTCATAATAATCTAGTTTTGTGTACCTCTTTTATTGTTCTTATTTAAGTATTAAATGCATGAAATAATAAACTACCATTTAGTATTTTTTTTTTTTTCATTTTTCTGAAGCTGGAAACAGGGAGAGACAGTCAGACAGACTCCCACATGCGCCCGACCGGGATCCACCCTGCACACCCACCAGGGGCGATGCTCTGCCCCCCAGGGGGCGATGCTCTGCCCATCCTGGGTGTCGCCATGTTGCGACCAGAGCCACTCTAGCGCCTGGGGCAGAGGCCAAGGAGCCATCCCCAGCGCCCGGGCCATCTCTGCTCCAATGGAGCCCTGGCTGCGGGAGGGGGAGAGAGAGACAGAGAGGAAGGCGCGGCGGAGGGGTGGAGAAGCAAATGGGCGCTTCTCCTATGTGCCCTGGCCGGGAATCGAACCCGGGTCCTCCGCACGCTAGGCCGACGCTCTACCGCTGAGCCAACCGGCCAGGGCCTAGTATTTTTTTTTATACTTAAAATGGTCATGGCCCTGGCCGGTTGGCTCAGCGGTAGAGCGTCGGCCTAGCGTGCGGAGGACCCGGGTTCGATTCCCGGCCAGGGCACATAGGAGAAGCGCCCATTTGCTTCTCCACCCCTCCGCCGCGCCTTCCTCTCTGTCTCTCTCTCCCCCTCCCGCAGCCAGGGCTCCATTGGAGCAGAGATGGCCCGGGCGCTGGGGATGGCTCCTTGGCCTCTGCCCCAGGCGCTAGAGTGGCTCTGGTCGCAACATGGCGACACCCAGGAGGGTCGCAACATGGCGACGCCCAGGATGGGCAGAGCATCGCCCCCTGGTGGGCAGAGCGTCGCCCCTGGTGGGCGTGCCGGGTGGATCCCGGTCGGGCGCATGCGGAAGTCTGTCTGACTGTCTATCCCTGTTTCCAGCTTCAGAAAAATGCAAAAAAAAAAAAAAAAAAAAAAAAGGTCATTAGGGCAGAGAACCGGTTGTTAAATTATTTGAATCCCACCACTGAGTCAGACTTTTGGCCCTCTCCCTTCCACTCTCCCTCCTAGCCCCTCCCCCCAGGTTTCTGGGAGAGTACTGGGCTCTCCAGAAAATGCCCCAGGCTCTCCAGCGGCCCATTTCCTGATTACAGATGAAACTAGGGCTTAAAATGGGTGAATCACTAGGAGCCCAGCCAGGGCGTGTCAGAGTGTCAGGCAGGAAGGAGAAGCCAGGTCCTAGTTGACCTCCCCTACTCCTGCCACCCCCAACTTTGCCATCCCTGTGTGACTTCCCCAGCCTCTGGAGTCTCCCTGACACTAGGTGGACAAGGGCCCAGCCCTGGGTGCGATGAGCTTGAGCAACTCCTAGGCTGTCCCTCCTCCCATACTCAGGTCCCAAAGAACCCACAACCTGACCAGTTCCCAGACTCTAGTCTGGACAACTCACTGATGACACCCAGGGAGGTGCTGCTTCTACGTTTTAGACTCAGCAAAACCAGCTCAAGGAGAAGGAAGTACCTGCGACCACCTGTAGGAAGTAAGGAGGACACAGGAAGTTGAATCCACTTTTCTGTTCCCCAGGGGGGCTTAAAGCAGGACCAGTCTTTTTTTTGTTTTGTTTTTTATTTTTCTGAAGCTGGAAATGGGGAGACAGTCAGACAGACTCCCACATGCGCCCGACTGGGATCCACCCAGCATGCCCGCCAGGGGGCGATGCTCTGCCCATCTAGGGCACTGCTTTTGCAACCAGAGCCATTCTAGCGCCTGGGGCAAAGGCCAAGGAGCCATCCTCAGCGCCCGGGCCAACTTTGCTCCACTGGAGCCTCGGCTGCCTGAGGGGAAGAGAGAGACAGAGAGGAAGGAGAGGGGGAGGAGTGGAGAAGCAGATGGGCACTTCTCCTGTGTGCCCTGGCCGGGAATTGAACCCAGGACTCCTGCACGCCAGGCCGACGCTCTACCACTGAGCCAATCGGCCAGGGCCTAGGACCAATCATTTTTTGTCTCAAGGCTCACAATCTTAAGGACAAAGGAGTGATAAGTATGGATTCCTCGCTCCTACCCCAAGCCACCTGGAGGCATCTTATCAAGTGTCCCAGGGGATAGAGGCAAGTGAGGAAACTACAAACTCCCAAGTCCAGATTCAAATCCCAGCTTGACTCCTGATAAGTCAATCACAGTTTCCTGCAACCTTGGGCAACTTTCTTAGGTTCCACAGGCCTCAGTTCCCACAACAGTAAGATGGGAGCAACTCTAGGTACCTGCACATCATAAGATTGTTTTAAGGATCCTAGGAGTTGACTCAGAAAGGGCTGAACGTAGGTGGTGCATGCTCAGTAAAGCGGCTTTTTAACGGTGTTTTGAAGGAATGGGTTCCCAAGGAGGAAGCATTTGGAGTGAATCCTTGTTGTCATCAGGGAGGAATGTTCTCCACACCTGTCTCCAGAAAGCTGGGGCTTCCTTATATAAGTCCTGAGGACTGACCCACCCAGGCCTGCCAGGACAGAGTGTGGGGGTGGGAAGCTGATATTTTTAACAAATGCCCAGAGGCTCCCTTGAATTAAGCAAGTCTGGGAATCTCAGGGGCTGAATATCAAGCCTTTATTTTTTTATTTATTGATTTGTAGATAGGAGGAAATGGGGGAAAAGCAGAAAGCATGAACTCGTAGTAGTTGCTTCCCGTATGTGCCTTGACCAGGCAAGCCCAGGGTTTTGAACTGGTGACCTCAGCATTCCAGGTTGATGCTTTATCCACTGCGCCACCACAGGTCAGGCACCTTTTTTTTTTTTTTTAAGATTTCTGGTAACACACCTTTCACCCACCTGTCCGCATGTCATGGGAGGAAAACCAACTTTCTCTTTTTCCCAATTAGTAATAATACTTGTTAACTGGAAAACACTGGTGAGTGCCAGGTGCTTTACTAAATTAATTCCATCCACTAGCAGCCCTCTGCAACAGGTCCTGTCATTAGCCCTATTTTACAGGTGGAAACAAACAGGAAAGTTAATAACTTGCCCAAGGTCACATCGCTGGAGCTTGGCAGAGCCAGGACTCTTCACTGCCACACTGTGGCCTGTGAGAGCAACCCCAGCACCTTGGAGAAGTGCTCAGATGCTCCAGCCCAGAGCAGGCCTCTCAGGAAAGCCTGCAGTTTGGACAGCTTCGCAGAGCTCGAGGCCCGGGTCCCAGTTTCCCGGCTCTTTCCTTTACCATGTCCACACAGCCACATCAAATCGCTGTGGTTCCTTTACCACATCCCTCTCCACCTCCTGGTCTGTGGCAAAAGAGGGAGCTCCAGAACCATGGAAAGCCTAGACCTTGAGGATAAATGATCTCATCTCCCACCCCCAACCCCACCCCATCCCTGTACTCCTGCAAATCTCTCACTCCCTCACCTGCACCTTTCTTTAGCCTCATCTTCTCACTAGCATTTCTCTGGAAGTGTTGTGCCTTTAATCAGGCTGTTTCCTGGGGCCAGCACATCCTTTCCCAACTTTAAGTTTCAGTTTTAAGAGGGTGCCCTCCTCCAGGAAGCCCTCCCTGACTACCTCCTCTATTAGCTGACTCCTTACCACCACTGCCTTCTAGGGGACGACTGCCTCACATACTGATAATGTTGTGTCCTAAGGGTCTGTTTCCAGGTACTCTAGGAGAGGAGACAGAGAACAGGTGTGGCTCACCTTCTGGGTTAGGTAGGGAAAGAGGAACAGGGCAGGTCACCCTCTTCCTGGCCTCTTCCAGCTGGCCTTGACCCTCAGGGCCTTGGTCAATACCTATTGGGCAACCACAGAACGGAATGGGAAGGCAGCCTGGAGCGGGGAGGAGGACACAGCTGTTTGCTTCCCCAGGGGCACCTTTGGCCAGCCCCACCCCTCAGTGAACCCCTGCCCCTGCTTGGATCTAGGGCTTTGAACAAAAGGAATTTTTTGAGGTGTGAGGTGACATCTTGGCCTGAGTGAGGCATGGAGGCCCTGGGGTGTGGAGGCAGAAGGGAAACTCCAGAACCAAGACTGACCGAGTGAGCTGCAGACCTACCACCTATCCCCACAGAGGTGAGGCTAAGGCTGCCAGGGCCTGCTCCAGGCAGACATGAAGCCCTGTGGCCCTAGCAGGGCAGGATGGGGTCTGCCCTCCTTCTTCCTGCTCCCTCAGTCCCTCCCCCATCAAAGCAGGGCAGGGCGCCCAGACTTGGGGGGGGGTGGCTGGGCCCTGGAGCCATGGATGCTTCCTGCGGACATTCGACTCCCACATTCCTGGCCATTCCGGCCATTCCGAAGACTCCTCAGTCCTCCTCCCTTCTCGCCCTCCCCACCTTGGGGGAGGGCAGCGCCTGGGTCTCAGCTGGCAGCTTGGTGCCTGTAGGGATATGTGGGGACCTCTCTGGGACTGAGGTCTAGACTAGAGGGGCTGCCAGGAGGCCTGTCAGAGGCACCAGGCACCGCCCCTGGGGTCCTTGTGATTCTCGTAAACAGGAAGTCCCCCCCCCAGCCCTGCAGACAGGCCCCTGTGTGTGCAGATGCTGGGCTCTGGAGGCCCAGCGGCCCTTGACCTCTCTGGCTGCTTCCTGTTAGCTGGGCCAGAGGAGGGAGAGAGAGACAGGAACAGCTGGAGATGGTGGAGAGGTGGCCTGAGATGGGGAGAGGCCTGAGAGAGTGAGCGCACAGGAGAAAAGCAAGGAGAGGCCAGGCCTGCCTGGCACATAGTAGGCACTCAATATATAACCTGCTCTGAGGTTAGGAAAGGAGGGGAGGGGCCACTCTGGGGAAAGCAGCACAGCTGGGAAAGAGAGCCTGGAGGTTCTCCAGCTGTGGTCACTGAGGCCTAACACATAGTAGGTGCTGGGTAAAAGCAAAAGGCCTTTGTTTAGAATAGGAAGGGAGGGAGTGTTCTTGGGAGAGCAACGCTGTTGGCAGGGCGAGGAGAATGGGCTCTCCTGGCCTGGCTGCTCCCTGTGGGTAGCCAGTTTCCAAGTCTCAGCTTCCCATTGTCCCTGTCTGGCCCCCACGCTACCCCATGGCCGCTGGGCCAGGCCACTGTCTCAAGGCCCTTTATTTTTAAAATCCCTGCGGTGTTCCCACCCCAAACCGAAGGAGCAGTGCCAGCCACAGATCCGCCTTGGGCCTGGGCTCAGGGCCCAGAGGCCCCGGGGGTGGGGCATCCGGCCACCACAGCTGCCGATGCAATTCTAGGAGGACTACTAGGCAGCCAGCCTGCCTGAGCAGGGTAAGGAGGCCCAGGATGCCCCCCACTGGCCTGAGGTGTTAGCCCACTGGCCTGAAGTGTTAGCCCAGAGGCCCACGTACTTGGTCGGATCCAGTGGCTTATTCTTCTGTAAAGTGAACCTTGGTCTCCCCACATTCCACCAAATAGATTATGTGGATAGCACCCATCTGTGTAAGAAAGGAGGTGTGGGCTCAACCTTGTGGTGGTGATAGATGGGCCTTGCAGAGGATACAGACAGTGTCATAGAGGGGTTAGTTCTAGAAAGAGCCCCCAACTAGCTCCATTCCTTCCTGGCTGTGTGGCCTCGGGCAAGTCATTTGCCATCTGAGCCTCAGGCTTTTCTCTGTAAGATGGGACAGTAATATCTACCATGGAAGACTGTGGTCCATCTCCAGACACAGCAAGGCAGTTATGGTCCCTCCTGGAGCTTAAAGTCCTAGGGGGAGGTAGTTCTGCCATATAAACAAAGTCAGCATGGAAGCGGGAAAGGGTGCTGATTGGGTGCAGGGCGGGAGGGAGAAGTGAATTTAGGTGGGTGGTCTGGTTGGTAGGCTTCTTAGAATGTGAGACTTGAGTCGAGAAGGAGTTAGCCTTTCACTCATCTGGGGGAAAAGAGTGCTGGGCAGAAGAAATAGCAGAGCAAAGGCCCTGAGGCAGGAGGTAGTGGGGTGACCTGAGATAATAGTATGAAAGAACTTTGTAAACTCTCAAGGACTTTGTGTACCTGGAAGGTGATGTCATTATTATTACTGTCATTGTGTCGAGCCTGAGGAGGAAGCAGGGATGTCAGGCACACTCAGGCTGCAGCTGAGAGTTGCCCCTGCACCCTTTCCCCTTCACTTACTCCACCTAGAGAATGCCAGGCTAATGGCCAGCCGATGTGTGTGGGCCCTTGAACTACAAAGGCTCTTCACTCCTGCCCAACACGTTTTTCTCCTTTGATCCTCCCAAAAGCTATGAGGTAGAAAGGGCTAGGCTTATTATCATTGCATCCATTTGATGGACAGGGAAACTGAGGCAGGGAGGGGGGACGGACACAAGATCTGGTAAGAGCTTGCTGAAATCACCAAGCACATTAATGGGAAAGCTGAGCCACATGCCCAAGTAGCCTGGTTCCTAGGCTAATCCATTCACCCTGAGGTGTCCCCATGGGTCCCCTGCCTTGGGTCCCCCCCCAAGAAAACATTTTCCAGCCTCACCCCAGCATCTGTCCCAGTCCCCACAAACCAGTACACAGACTCTACCAGAAGGTGCCAGCCAGCCCCAGGCTCCAGCGAGGGAAGAATGCAGCATGACCCTCCGCATGGGAGCTCTGGCCAGAAGGCCTTGGCAGAAGAGAGGCCGGCTGAGTCAACAAGGGGCTGGCAGAGGCTCAAGCAGGCCCAGCAAGGCCTAGAAGGGGCTGCCCACTCCCCACCCCTCACTCACCATGCACACCTCCCTCTGCTTGTTTGGGCACCAGCCAGCCCAGTTAACCCCTGCAGGTCTGACAGGGCAATGGCCTGGTAAGAGTCAACTGGTCAATCACGCTGCAGAAAGATGCTGAAACAGGTCACTCCACCTCTCTGGGACGGTTTCCTAACCTGTGAGATCTACTTACCCACGAGGGCGTGGTCAGAGTCTGTGATTAATAAAGGTTACTCTGCACGTGAAATGATATAAGCCATTGCATCCTCCCTCTTGATTCCTGATTCCAAAGGCCATAGCTGTGCCCTGTTACCAGGTGTCCAGTAGGTGTTTAGTGAGCGCTTGCTGTGATGTGACAGTTAAGTTCATGAAACAACTTAGAAAATGACAAGGAGTCTGAACCTCTGAACCACCCCAGCCTGGGTTTGTGGAGCTCCTACCCACAAATAATAATAATTACAGGCATTATCATTCCCATTTTAGACAAGAAAACTGAGGCATGGGAAGATAAGAAGCCTTCCCAAGATCCATCGCTGGGACTAGTGGGAGCCAGGTCTTCTGACTCCTGGACAGACATTTGGAAAGGGGGACAGCTGGGGCATCTGTGGGCAGCCCCAGCAGGTGGGAGGTGGAGCAGTGGGCAGAGCTTATGAGGAGTTGATTTCTGCTCCATTTCAGAGGGAAAGTCTTGACTAGCAGGGTTGTCCTCTTGGGGTGAGCTCCCCATCCCCAAAGAGGTGTGAGTAGAGACAACACCCATCAGTCAGGGATGCCTCTGGGCAGCTCCAGCCCCAGGAGGATGTATGCACAACACGAAGTCCCTCCCGCATCCTGAGACGTAGGTCATGGCCCCTTCATGGTCTCTAAGCCTTTGCCCTCAAGGTGGCAGGTGTTTGTGGATACCACAGACCTGGGCTAGAGTCCAGGGGGGACCACGTCCAAGCTGTGAGAGGCTGAGGAAGTCACTTTACCTCCTGGGCCTCCGTTTCGTCACCTGCACTATAGTGTGTTGAGGATTAAGGCATGGAACCCTGTGCTCAAGCTCTCTTCTGGCACTTAGAGGGTGCTGAATATTAATTAACTGTTAGCTCCTCTCACTTCTAATAATCTTTCTCTTATCATCAGTCCAGGAAAGGGAGGAGGAAACCAGGAGCTAAGAAGTAGTAGGGGTGGACCCAGGAGCACCTGGGAATCAACGCAGCTCTATAAGGGATAGGCAGGTGCCGCCGCCAGGCTACGTTCCTTGTCTATGGTCACCCAATAAAGGAGGGCATGTACGTGAAAAACCTTCATCAACCAACGTGAGCTGGCTTTTTTTTTTTTTTTACAGAGACAGAGAGTCAGAGAGAAGGATAGACAGGGACAGACAGACAGGAACACAGAGAGATGAGAAGTATCAATCATTAGTTTTTTTTTGTTGCGACACCTTAGTTGTTCATTGATTGCTTTCTCATATGTGCCTTGACTGTGGGGCTACAGCAGACCGAGTAACCCCTTGCTTGAGCCAGTGACCTTGGGTTCAAGCTGGTGAGCTTTTTTTTTGCTCAAACCAGATGAGCCCTCGCTGAAGCTGGTGGCCACGGGGTCTTGAACCTGGGTCTTTCGCATCCTAGTCCGACACTCTATCCACTGCGCCACCGTCCGGTCAGGCCGGGCTGGCTTTTGTGGAAAGAAAAATGGATGGACCCTTGCATCCAAGAATAAGCCCATGGTCACGGTGGAGAGGAGAGCCCCCACCTCACCCAGAAAGGACCATGTGAAGCCCCAGGGCTGGGTTGGCTGGAGGAGGTGACACTAGAGATGGTCAGGGCAAGGCAGGGCTGGCCCCCAGCCCACCGGCCTATCTCTGGAGCCAGGCTGTATGGCAGAGAATAGGCCATTGTTTCTGCTCCTCAAACACTTTTCCTGTCGTCCCCCCCCCTCTCTCCACCCCACTCCCCCTCACGTTGAGAACAAAGATCTCCTGGAGGACCCTCCCCACTGCCCTTCCAGCCAGGCTCCTGGACGCCAGTCCCAGCCCTAAAGAACCCAGCCCATCATCCCTGGGATGACAGCGTCACCTGGCCCTGACCCTTCCTCTATCCCTCCCCACTCCCTTCAGCTATAGGGGCCTCAGACCCCCATGCCCCCTCCGTCCATTCATCTGACTGTCCTCAGGGGTGAGCTGTAGGAACTGACCCACATCCGTCCTCAGCCCCCGACCAGCCTCTTGTCCTATTCTCCAGGAGAAAGAGAGCCTGGTGGTGGGATTGGGGGGCCCACCCCACCCCCACTGCCCTGCGGAGGACTGAGCCCAGGCGGCCTAGAAGGCTCTGGATGAGAAAACTCTTCCTCACATTCGGCAGGCCGGCCTTGGTCCCTGAGCCTGGAATTCCAGAGGCGTTTCTGGGCAGCCAGACAGCTGCCTGCCTCAGGGAGCCTTGCTCTATGAGTAGGCCTGTGGCCACGCCCTCCAAAATACCCTTGGGATTAACTTCCATTCTGACCCTATATCTCCCAAGAACCCACTCACGCTCAGGCAATGGGAGAAACAGCCAGCTGGATAGCCAGGGCTCAACCTGCCATCACCTGGCCTCCAGGCCTCCGGCCAGCCCCAGGCAGGACCCTGACTCCCAGCATCTCCATCATGCTGGCTGATTCCCCATGGTGCACACACTTGTGCCAGATGAACACATTTCGTGTACCCAACCTGGCTTTCACACTTTCTGGCTTGTGCAGTCTGTGTAAAGTCTCATCCCACCTCCTTCAGGCAGCCTTCCTGGAAGCCCTGCCAAGTGTATATGCTCTGTCTGAGCCTTGACTATCTGTGAGCCTGTCCGTTTCGACCTGTTCGTCTGGGAGCTGGCACACAGTAGGCACTCAGCAGATGTTCACCCACAGTGAAGGCAGCCGCAGGATGTATGGCAGGCAGCAGAGGCCGCCCAGCTCCCCTGCAGACTCGCTGTGCAGCCTGGGCAAGTGCTACCCTCTCTGGGTCTCAGCGTCTCCTGAAGCCCTCTGAGGCCTTGGAATTCCCCACCAAGTGTTGGCTGGAGGGGCTGTGCGGCAGGAGGAAGGAACTAGAGAGGGTTAACAGTAACTCCCAGGGGGATCTCCATTCCTGGCTGCCTCAGAGCACATTTCTGGTGTTAGAGTCAGCTGAGGAAAAAAAAACCCAACCTTGGTCCAGGTTGCTGCCTGGCCTCTGCTAATGAGAACACCCCTGTCAAGGACCCCAAGGCATGCCAGGGTCTGTGAACCCTAAGGGCGGCCATCACTGGGGGTAGGGTGGTGGCCCAACCTAGCCTATGTCACAAAGGTCCTCCCACCCCTCCTCCCAAAGTACTGTGTTCAATCCCTCTCTCCCCTCCTCCATGGTAGACCCTTACCAGATCATCCTCACCCTCTCAAGGCCTACTCTACCTATGGGCAATCTTACCCCAAGACACAAGGCCCAACTCAAATGCCACCTTCTCCAGGAAGCCTCCTTGGACCTCCTCAGTCAGTCCCTTGCCTCCCTGGCCCCTTCTACTACTAACTTGGCCCTTCATACCCACCAACGTCCTGGCCTCTGTCTTGAGAGCAGGGACTGCATTTCCTACTCACGGCTGCCTCCTCACAGGGGACCCACCCCAGGCCTGGCCTAGAACAGGCACTTACTTAGTGTTAAATGAAATCACCTCCTAGAGAAAGGAAAATTATAACAATAGTAATAAGAATAGCTACCCTTTGTTGACCATTAACCACAGGTCAGGCAGTAAACTTCGTGGGGCACCACAGACAAGGCAAATGAGGCCCAGGTGAGGAAGAGGCTTGTCCAGGGTCACTCTGCTAGTGAGAGGCAAAGCCAGGGTTTGAACTCAGGTTTATCTGATTGGAAATGCATGTGGGTCACAGAGGTGGGACCATGGGAGTAGCCCCTGTGGCCCATTGCCTGCCTCTCCTAGCTGGGAAACTACTCAACAGCACACCCCTCTTGGAGAAGCCAACACTGCCCCCCTCCCCTTGCAATGCCCAGGCATGTCAGAGCCTCTACCAGGAGTCCAGTCCAGGGAGCATGTCCCTAGAGTGGTCCCAGGAAGAAGGCACCAGTTTAGGGGACAAGGACCCCTTCCTATGCTGGCCGTGACCATTCATTCCCCAGATGTGCCAGGAGCACAGACATCACTGTCTTGCTGATGATTTCACAGGGCAACAGATGCCAATATAGATGATAGACCAGGTGCTGGGGAGAAGTTCACTCTGAAGGAGGACCTTCAGGAGGAGGTGACATTTCAAAGCAGTCTTCAAGGATGTTTTGCCCAAGGGAGACCCACCAATGAAGGTGATCAAGGCTTTTGCATGTGAGAAAGACGGGGCATGTTCAAAGACCCATGATGGTCAGCAGAGGCCAGGTGTGAGTCAATGTGAGAGCATTCCAGGATGGACGGGGAAATGAGTGGGTAAATCGTAGTAGGTCAAGAGGGTGGGTAGGTGGGTGCAGGTATGAGCAGCAGATAAAGGGATGCTGGATGGATAGAGTGAGTGGGAGGATATACGGGTAGGTAAATCGGAGTCGAAAGATGTATGGGCGTGTAGGTGGATAGATGGGTGGGAATGAATGGATGAACAGACAGGGGTGTAAGAAGTGGGTCACCTGAGGGATGGGTAAGTGGTTAGGTGATTGAATGGGTGGGTAGAAGGTCAATGGATGGATAGGTAAAAGAGATGGGTAAAGAGGTAAAAGGATGGAGAAGTGGGTAAGTAGGCATGTGGACAATGGGTAGACAGCTGGATTGGCAATTGCATCTGGTGGTGGATGGGCCAGTGGAAACTCATGAGCTAGAGGACTGGGTAGACCAATCACTGGGCAGATGCATAAGCTAACTAAAATCCCAGCCAGACTTTGGGATGAAAAGGGTATGTACATGCTCCCCAGGGAGGGGCTGAGCTGGGGGCTGGTGGATACTGCCAAGCCAACTCACTCAGCTCAAGACTCCCACTCCAAACCTCAGTGGAGCCTGGTGGGCAGCCACTGGCATTCCTAGGTCCCCAAGGGGGAAGTTCCCCTCTCTAGCTGTGCCCTGCCCCCTTCACTCTGGCTCCACAGAGGACTCGCTGCCCAGAAACTGCCTCCTTCCCATAAGCTCCAGGCCTTGGCCCACCCAGCCTGCAGGGGTGAGGTGAGGGGGCAGCTAAGCTCTGTGATTATGGCCTGAGGGGGCTGGTTCCTCCAGGAAGAGATGGGGCTCCTGAGCTCCAGGCAGCCAGTCCCACCTCATCCCCAGCTGGCAGGCATTTGTTCTGCATTCTGCACGGTGATTACAGTTCTGCCAGGGTTAACCCCTGCGCTCCTGCGCACAGCCTCTTGACAGGGGAAGGACCGACAGGGACCACAGGAACTTGGGTTAGGAGGAAACCATGGAAAATAGAGAATACCCATCCCTGCATCCTTCACTGGGATGCCCAGACCCTCCCTTTCTCCAATTTTCCAGAGGAAAAAACAGTCAGATACTTAAATCAGGAGTGAAGCCAGGAATAGGAATGCAGCCTACATGGAGAGGTACTCCTATCTGGAAATGAGGGATAAGAGCTCCTCTCAGCCTCAGTTTACCCATCTGAAAAATGGGGCAAAGGATTCCTGACTCACAGGTTGCATCACAGTGAGCGAACAGAGACAAAGTTCCTGGCAGGTAGTAAGAAGGTTCCCTGTTCACCCCAGACCAGTGAGCTAAAGAGCATGGAGTACATGCGCAGCTTGTAACCATGTTAAGACTGTTTTCTCAGCTGTCTCTCTGGGACTTACAAGAAGTAGCAAATACTCACAAGTAGCCAATAGCTGCACTGAAATTATACCCATTTTATAGACAATAAACTTGAGGCTCAGAGAGGCCAAGTGTCTTGCCTGTAGTCAAACAATGTCTAGGAGCCCATGGCCAGGATTTGGATTCCAGGTCTCTGACATCACAGCAAACTGCTTCCTTTGCCAGCTGCTCTGAGGACCCTCTGACTACTAGAATGACGTATAATGTATTGTTCAACCAGGTCACCTTTGAAAGGAAGTGCTATTAATAATTTCACTGGGATAGTAGGCATCATCTGGGACTGTCCTGGGCAAACCAGGAAGTACGGACATCCTGCCACAGTAGGCGGCTTTGGGCAAGTCACTTCGCTTCTCTGCTAAAAGGACATGATGGCAGGCAGTACCGTCTCAATGGGGATTAAATGGGATGATGCATATAAGAGATTGTAGGGCCAGGTATGCATCAGATAATCAGTAAATGCTGGTATTACTACTGCTTTTAGTAGTCCCTGCCTCTGTCACTGTCCTTCCAGTCCATTCTGTTTACTCAAGAGCATCCAAATGCACACCTGATCACGCTGCCTGCTGGCTCCCCCATCCCTGCCTTGGTGAGGCTGGACACATGGCCCAAGGTTAAGCCCTCAAGACCTGGCTCAGTTCTCTCCCTTGACTGTGCCCACCACCCACAGGTCTCTGCCTATAAGGTGGAGCCCCTCTTCTCTCTTACCCATGCTCATCAGCACCTCTGAGATGATTCCCAATTTTCCCAATGCCTGACCCCAGGAAAAGAGCCCTGACCAACTAGAGACTCAATCTTACTCCTGTGCCACTTGAGCAAGTGCTGGAATTCTTTGTGCCTCAGTTTCCCCATTTTCCAGCTATGAAAATAATCCTGTCCCTTGGTGACCAGCATGGAGGATTCAGGAAGACAATGTGAAAAGCCCAGCACTCTGTGAACAAAACCACGCTTCCTCCATCTGTGTGTAAACATGGCTCCTTGTCTCCAGCCCAGTCAATAGTCATCCCACTTCCTCCAGCCACGCCTGCCTCCTTCATGGGGATCTTTAACTCCAACCCATCGCTGGGGCTTTTGTCTCTTGCCAGGTGTGTGGGCACTTTCACTGCCCTTTCCTCTGCCTGTGTATCCTTTACAACTTAACTCAAGTATCACCTCCTCTAAGAAACCTTGGTGAGCCCCACCCCTTCCCTGTTAGGGGTCTGTGCAAGGACAGCCTGGCACAGAGGACTTCCTGCTTGTCCTCTGGGAGCTCAGTCCGAGGGAAGTATTTTTTTTTTCTGGCTTCTGTAAACAATTTATTTATAAAATTAAGTTTTATGCGGTGACATTGATTAATGAGTACATAAGTTCCAGGTAAACATCTCTATAGCTTTATGAACTGTTGATTGTATTGTGTGCCCACCAACCAAAGGAAAATCATTTTCCGTCACTATATATTTGTCTCTTTTTACTCCCCTACCCCCACCCAAGTGTCTTTTTTTTTTTTTTTTTTTTTTTCCTGAAGTTGGAAACGGGGAGGCAGTCAGACAGACTCCCGCATGCACCCAACCGGGATCCACTCGGCATGCCCACCAGGGGGCGATGCTGTGCCCATTCGGGGCGTTGCTCTGTTGCAATTAGAGCCATTCTAGTGCCTGAGGCAGAGGCCATAGAGCCATCCCCAGCGCCCAGGCCAACTTTGCTCCAATGGAGCCTTGGCTGCGGGAGGGGAAGAGAGAGACAGAGAGGAAGGAGAGGGAGAGGAGTAGAGAAGCAGATGGGCGCTTCTCCTGTGTGCCCTGGCTAGGAATCGAACCCGGGACTCCTGCACGCCAGGCCGATGCTCCACACTGAGCCAACCGGCCAGGGGAATATTGGAGAACAAAACAACATGAAGCAGGAATCAGAGATAACTCCCCTCCTTGAGGGTGGGATGGCACAGGTTCCTGGCACAGCAGATTCCCTGACCCTCAGGGATTGGGTTGAGGGTGCTCAATAAAGCTTCCTGAGCCCAACCGTCTGAGGCAGGATCTTACTTACCTATTCAGCAAGTCTCCTAGATGCTGACAGCTCAGAGCACTTAGTAACACAGCACTGGATGCTTGCTCTTATTATCTCATTTCACGTAGGGTAATTAAGGCTCAGAAAAGCTAAGTAACATCCAGGGCAGAATAGGAAGGCAGGTTGCTGGATTCCAGGGTCCACATTCTTGACCCCCACACCACACCACTCTACCTGTGGCCTGCCGTGGCCTGTTCCCTAGTCTGGCTCAAGTCTGTGTCCTGGCACCTGCAGGGCCTGTATAGGATTGAAAGGAACGGGTGGTTGGGAGAAAGAGTAGTCACCACAGCTGATAGAACTCGAGATCTAACTTGGTCTCTTGGGCATTTAAGGCCTCCGAGGTCAGGCTTCTAAGTTCCCTAACACCGGAGGGAGCAGCTGGAGAGCCCAGGAACGAATTATCAGGTCAGAGCGCCCCTAGGCCACGCCGAGAGCCAGTGGAGAGGGGCTTGGCTGCAGACGACCGTGTCGCCTAGCCGGGGCAACCTTCACATTCTCTGGCTCCTCCTGCCCCGGACGGCTGGCCCGGGGCCCCCGCCACTCCCCCTCTAGCTCTGGCTGCTGCTCGAGGAAGCGTGCTGGGTGCCCGGGAGGGGCCCCGGAGGGGGCCGGCCCCGCCGCGCCCGGGGGGGAGGGAGGCAGGAGGAGGGTGCGCGCCCACACCCCGCCCCCGCCGCGGAGCCAGCCCGCGGAGCTCGCGGCCAGGGCGGCGCAGACCGACCCAGCGACTCGCCCGGGCTACGCGCCGGGACGCGCTGCCGCCGCCGCCGCCGCTGCCACTGTCGCGACGTCCGCTCTCACCCGCGGCCCCGGGACTCGCGGAAAGAAGGTAACAGCGAGCTGGCCCGCGGGTCCCCGAGCCCCGGGTGGGCGTGGACGCGGCACCCGCGGGGACTGCACCCTCCTAGGCTCCGCGGGCTGGGGCGGGATAGGGGGGCCCGCCTGCTGAAGGCGCTCGGGTGCCAAGAGAAAGGCCTGGAGTGCTGGTTGCGGAGCAGCGCCAGGACGCTCCAACTTTTGGGTGGTTTTGCCATGTTGTCCGCGGGCGGAGGGAGGGCAAAGAACTGGAGGGGCGAGCAGAGGGCCGTCTAGGCTCCTTCGTGCCCGGGGAAGGGAAGGGACGGGGAGGGAGCCATGTGTCGGAATGTTGGGCTCCTTGGCGAGGCCGGCGCAGAGAGCGGGAAGTGGGGCGGGGGGAGCGCTGGGCAGATGGACCAAGCACCCTGCCCCCTCCCCAACCGCTGCATTCCAGGCCCAAGCTGCAGATGAGGTCATCCCGTCCGGTTCCCCTCCGGCCAAGTCAACCACTGTCCCCTTTCCCCCGAAGCAACCCTCCATAGTCTAACCCGCTGCCCCCCAGAGGGAATGTTTTATGGCTAAAGTCTTTCTCGGACTTCCGATCCCTACTGCCCTCCAGATATTCTGTTCTTGCCCCAACCACGCAAGTCCCGCGAAGTTTGAAGCCCATGTTCTAGACCTGGAAACTGGCTCAGAGAGGCGAAGGGACTGACCCAGATGCCGCCGCGGCACAAAACGCGGCGCGGGGACTGGAACCCAGGTCTGTGGGAGACTCGGCCCGCAGCCGCTCCGCCTCGCCGAGGGGAGGTCCAACTCGGTTTTGACTTGGGGTGGTGGGGCTAGAGGCGTCTCTTCTCCGCCCCACCCCCGCCCCCCGCCACTTCCTCCTACCTCTCGTATAGCTCATGGAGCCCCCTCTTCCTAACCGCTTCTAGTCCCGGGTCCCCGCTGCGACTTCAGACAGCATACTGCTCTCCTGGCCTCAGTTCCCAGGTCCCTACCCCTTGAAACGGCTGGTCTTTGAGAGACGTGAGAAGCCAGACTTCAAGGAGTTAACCCGCTATTCTGGGGGCCCTAATCAGGATAGGGTCCCGCTGTCCATCGACAAGGGTAGGGATACCCAGTGGAGGCTCGCGGGAAGGGGGCTGTGTGCACGCGACTAGCCTCCGGAGGAGAGGTGGCGCCGCTGGCGGACACCGCAGCCTGAGGTCGACTCCCAGGTGAGCGCCAGAGTGCAGCCGCCCCCGCCTGCGCCTCTGCCCACCCCCGCAGACAGACTCGCTCCTGGCTTCCCTTCCAACCACATGTGTCTCCACAGCGGCCCCTGTTGGCCTCTCCTATACAAGGTCCCTGCCTGGCCTCAAACCTTGTCTTTGCAGTCATTACCACCATTGAGTAAACTGTACCATGTGCTCAGGCCTGACTATCTTCTGTACAGTAAATATAAGGACTCCTGGGACACCAAGGCCGCATGGTGATCAGTCCTGCTCAGGACACAGGCACACCGAGTCTGCAGAGCTGAGTCTCCTGCCTCCTGGACCTGCCCTTCCCATGCTCAGGGGCTGGCCATGGCTCCTCTAACAACTCTTCCTCATAACCCGAGTCTTCACCCTCCCCTGGCATTTACTGTGATGTTAGTAGACTCCTGGGAGTTTCCCAGCTGTTCCACCTTTTCTGCTATGTGGCCTGGGGCAAGTTAATTCCTTTCTGTGCCTTGTTTTTTTCACCTGTCAAGTGGGTGTTGTGAGCATTAGCAGGTAGTGTTCCAGGGCTAGTGAGGGGAGATAAGCCTTGCACCAGGACACCCAGAGCCCTGCTTACTCCAGGGCCAGATGGGGCACACCTGATCACCAACAATACTCTGTGGTCAGCATCAAGTGGCAAATAACTGCCATCAAGAATCCCCAGGCCTGACCAGGCAGTGGCGCAGTGGATAGAGCATTGGACTGGGATGCGGAGGACCAGGTTTGAGACCCCAAGGTTGCCAGCTTGAGCGCAGGCTCATCTGGCTTGAGCAAAAAGCTCACCAGCTTGGACCCAAGGTCGCTGGCTCCAGCGAGGGGTTACTCAGTCTGCTGAAGGCCTATGGTCAAGGCACATATGAGAAAGCAATCAATGAACAACTAAAGTGTCACAACGAAAAACTGATGATTGATGCTTCTCATCTCTCTCCGTCTGTCCCTATCTATCCCTCCTTCTTACTCTCTGTCCCTGTAAAAAAAAAAAAGAGTCCCCAGAATGAGAGATGTTAGTATAAGAATGTTGGATTTGAACCTAGAACTAACCTGCTCCATCATCTGGGGACTTAATTACAGTGCCATCTACTCTTACAGCACTCCTAGGGTGGGGTGAGGGGATCAGCCTTCGACGCTGTTCTTATTTTCCACGTGGGAAAAACAGGTGGCCAGTATTAGTGCCCTGCCCTTGGCTCCACAACATGGCAGGGTCTTTCTACTGCAGCAGGCGGGTGGAGAGAGACCTTTTAGAAGTGCCCAGAGGCATTTGGGAGGTGGGATCATCACAAAATGGGGCAGAAGCTGGTCTCCTGAGGCACAGTGACCATGGGGGTTCAGTGGGAGTCAGAGCCCTTTTTGCTGAGAGGGGAGGGGCTGCTTCAAGAAGCTAGGGAGTTGGGGGGCTAGGAGAGAAGTGGGTGTGGCCACATGGCAGACATAGTGACCCCTCCACATGGCATTTCAGAATGATCCCCTTACCCCACTTTCTTCTTCCAGACATTCATCCATCATCTGCAGAGCAGGGAAACCTGTGCCATGTACCTGCTGTATGACCTTGGCCAAGTCCCTTCCCTCTGAACCTTGGGTCCCCCTGTGAAATGGGCCAACCCTGCAGCTCTGTGGAGCTGTTGGAGAATCAGGTGACATCATGTAATGGTTGGCCAACTGCAGTGAGCCTCACAACTACAGTAAACATTCCACGAGGACTTCTTGGTACCAGGGGTGCCAGGGAAAGGGATGATTCAGAACCCCCCCCCCCAGGGGAGGAGTTATGGTTGGGGGAGGATCAGATGGTGGGAAGGAAAGAGAATGTAGTCGGGAAAACAAAGTGAGCTTTGTTTTATTGCCTTCTTTGTTTTTATCTTGTTATTTAACCTATTTTGAATTTCAAATAATATTCAAAGGGGAAGTATTGAGATTTTTATGTTTGGAGGTGGCAGCAAAGGTTTTTTTGTTTTTTAAGTTGAGACTTAGATGTAAGTGTTCTTGTTAAGGATTATTATCAGCTTTTATCAGCTGAGGTCCCAGGCCCATGGAGATAAGCCCAAGGTCACAGGGTGAGGCCACTAAATCCCCCACCTACCCTCATTTGGCCGGTAGCAAGGGGTGATCTTTTAGGTTGTCCTGTGGCATGAAGTTATTAAACTGGTATTGATTTGACACTTGTCAAGTGCAGAGACCAAGCTGGTTGCTGGGAAGGAGGAAGGCCGGAAAATCCAGGCAGGTGCCCCACCCTCAGAATGTGTTGCCAATTTGGGGAGATGAGACCGGGCTCTAGGAGCCAAAGGCTGTGTGAGTCAGAGACTCTTGAGTTCAAGTCTCGACTAGCTCTCTTCATGTGACCTTGAGCAAGCCTGACTTTTCTCTGGGTCACAGGAAAACCAGGGGTTGGACCATAGGTCCATCCGTGTCCTTCAGCCTGTACTTTCTATAATACTAGAAGAGGTAGGGTCAGGCCCCTGGCGAGTTCAGAGATGACTCGGGCTCTTGGAAGACCAGGAGAGGAGGGGGTGGGCATAGAATAGCTTTTGGTACCAGCCGAGCTTTTTCCAAAACCCGATCCCTGATAGTAAGTCTCTTACATCACTGTGACAAACTATGATCAAGGCTTTCCTGCAGACCTTCTCGGAGCCTCAGGCATGCAGGAGACATCTGGAAAAAGCCACTTCTGACTACAGGATCCTTTTTTCAGGAAGCACCTTGAAGGCGGAGGGTCCTGAGGAACCTCTGCCTTAGCTGTTTACACAGACATTCACAAAGGCTTTGATGGGCACCTCCCTCCCGGCCACTCTGAATGGAAGACAGTTTAACAGACAGAGAAGGGAGGTGACTTGCTCAACCCGCCAGCAGGAGGCAGTGTAGCTTGGGGTTCAAGGGATCTGGGTCTCGGGGGCCCTGTTCACCATTTCCTCCTGTGTAGCCTCAGGCAAGTCACTTATTTTTGCCTCAGTTTCTCCCCTCTAATATAGTGCCTCTGTCAGTGCCTCTGTGTGGGTTAAATGAGTGACCAGCATAAGTCATTGGCACTTACTAGGTGTTTCATACACATTGTAAATGTACAGCTCCGAATTTTTTGTGCTCCTTCCTAGTCAATACCTGCTCAAAGGCAACCCAGTTCTGATTTCTGTCTCAATTGTTCAGTTTTGCCTGTCCTTAAATTTCCTATACATGGGCTCACACAGTGAGTTCTCCTTTGTGCATCCGCTCAGCATTTTGTCAGTGACCCCCACCCCTGCTGTTGGCTGTCATTGTGTTTTTCTCTTTAGCTACTCTTATTCAGTCCCAGGACCCTCCAGGCCTACCGACTCCTTTCTGTCTCCCTTTCAGGTCCCCAGCTGGGCAGGAGAGGGGCTGGCCACGGTTGAGGCACGTCATGTGCCTCCTCTATTCTTGGACAGAACATCAATAGCTGATTCCACGGATCCAGTAGCCAGGTGTCAGGGAGAGACCAGACATGGACCCCCCACAGCCTCAGCATTTGGGGGCAGTACATTAGGAGAACAGAGAAGCAGCCTCCACCCACCCCCTTGCACTGGAAGGAGTGAACTGAGAAGTGGACCCACCATCTGCTCAAGGCCCACAGAGGCATGGACCAGCAGCTGTGAACAGCCAGAGCTGATGCCGGGCCCCCAGGGGGCTGGAGTGGCCCCCGTCATGAGCCTGGGCAAGCTCTCACCTGTGGGCTGGGTGTCTAGTTCGCAGGGGAAGAGGCGGCTGACTGCAGATATGATCAGCCCCCCACTTGGGGACTTCCGACACACCATGCACGTGGGTCGTGGTGGGGACGTCTTTGGTGACACCTCCTTCCTCAGCAACCATGGAGGCAGCTCCGGGAGCACTCATCGTTCACCCCGCAGCTTCCTGGCCAAAAAGCTACAGCAGGTGCGCAGAGTGGGGACTCCATCCCGGCGGATAGCCTCCCCATCGTCATCTTCACCTGCTCCACCTGCCGTCTCTCCCATCATCAAGAATGCCATCTCCCTGCCCCAGCTCAACCAGGCTGCCTACGACAACCTGGTGGTGAGCAAGCTCAGCTTCAACAGCAGCCCTGCCAGCTCCACAGATGGTCACTCCAGTTATGGTGAGGGCCTAGGTTATCTGCCTATTTTTCGGGTGTTGAGACCCAGAGGGTTTATGGTTCAACCAAGCCTCCAAGTGAGCTATTTTCCCAAGGTAGTTTGGTATCACCCTGGCGGTCAGGTCCAAACCCCAGACCATGGAAGGGGAAGGGTCAGGGAATGGAACCAGCCCACTCTCCAAAATATGCTAACCAATTTAGAAAACCACTTACATGGACCGAGAAATCAGACACTTCCTACCTGGATGAGAGGCAGGTTTTCTTGGCTCCTTTGGACAGTTCACCTGGAAACCAGGATTTCTGCTGCCACCTGGTGGCTATTCCCTGCCCTGCAGCCTTGCCTCACAACCAGTGGCTGTCTCTAGTGCTCCCCCTGGGGGTCATTGCTCAGAACCCCACTGAAGGCTGGTCCACAATAACCCCCTATGTCTCAGGCCTGGTAGTCTTGGAGTCTTTGGCTGGACTTTTGAAGGGCATCCTTTGAGTATGACTTCTGTGCAGTCAAACCCTGGCTGCTGGTTCTATCCCTCTGACCAGCCCACATACTGTGGGTTCACCTTCAGACATCAACCTTCAGCAATCTCCTGGTCTTAGCAGGAGACCAGGAGGCTATGGGCAAGTTCACTCTACAAAATGAGACTTGGGACTGACCAGGCGGTGGGTGGCACAGTGCATAGAGCATTGGACTGGGATGTGGAAGGCCCAGGTTCAAGACCCCAAGGTCACCAACTTGAATGCGGGCTCATCTGGTTTGAGCAAAGCTCACCAGCTTGGACCCAAGGTCACTGGCTCGAGCAAGGGGTCACTAGGTCTGCTGTAGCCCCACGGTCAAGGCACATATGAGAAATCAATCAATGAACAACTAAGGTGTTGCAACGAAAAACTAATGATTGATGCTTCTCATCCCTTTCTGTTTCTGTCTATTCCTCTCTGACTTTCTCTCTCTGTCTCTGTAAAAAAAAAAAAAAGAGAGAGAGAGACTTGGTAGATCTGAGCTCTAGACTCGGTTCCACCACATCAGACTGTGGCCCTGGGCAAGCCAAGCCCTTCCCTTCTAAGCCTCACTTTCTTCATCTGAAAAATGGGAATGAGGATTATATCAATTGTCCGCTCCCAGGGTTGATGAAAGGATCACATGAGAGACCATGGGGTTCCCTATATTGGAAATATGGGAGAAATTGAGTCTGGATGGGGGGAGTGACTTGTTAGAGGCCACATAGCAAGCTGGGGTTTGTATTGACTCTCTCCGATTCCTGGTTATGAACCCCAGCTCTGACCCTGCTCTCCATTTCTCTTCTAGGCCTGGACTCCGGGTTCTGCACCATCTCACGTGTGCCTCGCCCAGAAAAGCCTCGTGACCGAGACTGTGACAGTTCCTTCCCCTCCGAACCTGAGCTTCGCCGCTCTGACTCCCTCCTGTCCTTCCGCCTGGACCTCGACCTTGGGCCCTCTCTCCTCAGTGAGCTGCTGGGGGTCATGAGCCTCTCAGAAGCCTCTGCAGCTGAGACCCCAGCCCCAGCTCCTGCTGCAAACCCGCCAGTCCCCGCCTCAAGCCCTCTACTTTGTGGACGCTGCCCCAATGGGGTAACCACTGGGTCAGGCCCAGCAGCTGAGGCAAGGGCCAGCCTGGTAGGAGAATGTCCCCGTGCACCTGCTGACATGGCCCCTGGCAGGCACTGGGGAGCAGGCTGGGGTGGCAGCCAGGGCAGCCGCCACTACACTGAGATGGATGCCCGGCGGGAGCTGGTGAAGGTGCTGCCCCAGGGTCGGGCCTCTTGGGAGAGCCTGGATGAAGAGTGGGGGGCACCCCAGGCAGGTAGCAGGGCCCCCGTGCCCAGCACGGTGCAAGCAAACACCTTTGAGTTTGCCGATGCGGAAGAGGACGATGAGGTCAAGGTGTAAGCAGCTGTGCATGGGCTCAGGACCCTGCCCAGCTTCAAGCCATCACCCACAAAGAACCCAGGTGCAGAGCCAGCCTCACCTGATGGCCGGGTCCTGCCAATGATAGATGGGAGAGCCCAAGTTGCCCCCAAACCCTCCACGCCTCTGCCGGACAGACATGGGAGGGAGGCCAGGCTTGTCCTGGGGCCTGAGTATTCCCAAGGGCCCTGCCGGGCTGACCTGTTTCCCACTGCCACTCTGGGCCCAGTGGCCATTCCTTTGTCCCCGCCCCCACTGGCTGGAGGGCCCAGCCTCACAGTGCTGCCTTTGTGCTGGGGAAGTGGGTGGGGGTAGGGAGTATACCACACAGGGCCTTTGTCTCCTCCCAAAGGGACTGCCTACCCCAGCAGGGTCCCACTGCAACCCTGTGCCCAACCCTTGCTCAGGCTGCTTCCCCCACATTTCCACCCTAACCCCCACTTGTCCTGGAAGCCTCAAAGAAAAATCAGGTGTGGCCTCCCACCTTTCTGTGTACCCCAGACCTGCCTCTGTGTCCTGATTTAAAAAAAGGCTTTTTTGATAAAAGGTGTCGTGCAAGATGTTGGGGACCTGGGAGGATAGCATGAGCTCCACCTGCTTAAGTACCCTCAGTACTGGGTTTGGGAGCCAAAGACCCCCCAGGGCCCCTAGTGAATGGAGGGGCCAAGACAGTAATGAGTAACCAGGCTGGAATGAATGTTCCGAGATAAGAGGCCCAGGTGGGAGCCCTTATCTGCAGTTCCGGGAACAGCCCCTGGCCCAGGTGCCTAGAGCCAGTACCTGCCTCTAAGCCCACAGGGCAGCTTGGCAATTGCTCTGGTGATAAGGGGACAAGGCGGGCGGGAGTGGACACTTACAGGTGTTTGGAAGTGTGTCCCAATCCCGACTTGGCAGTCGTATGATCTTGTACCTCAGTTTCCTCTGTATCATCAGGATACTGGGAACGTTAAAATGCATGGGGAACACTAACCACAGTTTTTGACACAGACTAGATAAAGGTGGATTCTTAAGCTTGTTCTTAGTCATGGGGGAGGAAAATGGAGTCAGTGGGGCAGAGACTGCAGGTGGGGAGCCAGGACCCAGCAGCTGCTGATCCCATGCGATTGGGTAGAAGCTCAGGATAGGGGGTCAGTGTCAGGGTCTGTCTCTCCGGAAGGGTGCTGCCCACTCAGTCAAACTTGAAGGAGGAGAGGTTGAGCCCGCCCAGCACACTCATGTAGCTCAGGTGGCTGTAGCCCAGCCTGTTGGGAAAGGTCAACTGGTGCCCGTCTGGCAGCTTCACCTTGAATTCGTCTCTCTCAAAGGTCACGGTGAACTGCAATGGGAGGGAGAGTGTCAGAAAGGCAGGCAGCACCCTGGAAGTGGGCCAAGGCAGTGCCTGGTGGCTCAAACAGTGCCAGCACACGTCTAGCACGGGGTTCCCTACCATCTGGGCTTTTCCTTTGTCATGGTCCTTGGACCCTTTTCCCCTTTGACCTCACCTTGACCTCAGACCCTGGGCTGAAGCAGATGTGGCCTTCCCGTTGCTCCTTCCCCCAGTTGTTGCCATCCCGTGAGTTGCAGACAATGGTGGATTCACCAAAGCGTGGGTTGAAATGCAGGGCCAGCTTTTCTGCCCCCTGGCCCAGATTGATTGCAAAGCTGCAGGAGGAGGGGTAACAGGTGAGGATTAGGAGCTAGCTCTGGGTAAGAGAGGTTGAGGTCTGTGCCGTATAAAGCAAGGGAGGTGACGTGGTCAGACGTGGCACTGGAGTACCACCTTGCCTTAGAAGCACAGGACTAAGGCTCTCTACAGGAGGGTAACAGCTTCAGGAATTGGGAGTGTTTAACCTGGAGAGAATTGCTGTCCTTAGCTATCTGAAGATTTATTAAGTTTGGCCATAAACTGTTGTCAACCTAAGGTGGGGATCTCCCTATCATTAGAAGTATGCAATCAGGGGTTGTGTGACTTCTTGGTAGGATCACTATAGGAGCCTGGGCTAGACCTTCAGAGTTCCCTGAGAGTGGGACATTGTGGATCATGGGGTGCCTTCATAGGGAGGTATCAGACCAGAGGTATCCTACTTTTCTGCAACCTTGAGGTACCCAAGCAGGAGAAAGAGTGAGTTTTCTCTTGGCTTTTATTCCATGCATCTGCCTGTCTCCTCCCCAACCAAAAGGTGATGGAAGTCAGTTTCAAGAAATGCTGACGTTGTTCTCACATAAGAGCCTAGTGCTGAGCAGTAACGGGCCAGGTGGAGGTGTCCGTTTCTAACGAAGAGGATGCAAACGAGACTCTTGGCGCCCCCTGGTGGCTGCCTCTCGTTTAAAGAGTGAAAGGCTGACCTGCCCTTCAGCTGGGTAAAGAGGGTGGTGTGTCCCTGGGTGCTTGGGCTTTTTGTAGAGGCACCTGACCAACCTGGTGCTGGGCAGAGCTCCAGGGACTTCTCCACATGTCCCTTTCAGTATCTGTTGAAGCCAAGGAATATAGCATACAGCGTCATCAGCTGTGAAATTCTCAGAGCCCTCACACCTAGTCTCAGGTATGAGCAGGAGAGGAGCCAGTAGGGGTGTGGGAGTGAGCAAGGATGTAGAAAAGGCCCGCTTGGCCTGAAGTCACTCATCTCTGACCATCTCTCTGGGATGCCCCACCTGCCCCCACCTTCCTGGCCTGCTCCAGGTCTGTGGCCAGTCCTCTTCTCTCCCCCACTCCCCGCCTTCCCCTTTACTCACCCATCAGCATCATTGGCGATCTTGCCCTTGATCTTTAGGGTTGTCCCCAACTTCATGTCCATGTTCAGAATCTCAACTTGCCCCTGCACCAACAGAGAAACAGTCCACACACAGGTGCCCAGATACTTTTCATGAACATTATCCCATCATGATCTGACCATGGGCCGCCTCCTCCCCCTGCCCACATGAGTCTGCAGAGCTGAGAATGTTAAGAGCTGGAGTGCTCTAATCAAAGCTTCCCAGGGTCCTCCTATTGCCCGTTTTGCTTTGCTCTCATCCATCTTCTAATCCACAGTCTGATTAGAAGAACAGCTGGATCTGAAGCTATGAAGCCGAGCTGAGGGAACCTCAGTTTGCCCATCCACAAAATGGGTACAGTTGTCCCTGCTGACCTTACAGTTCCCAAATGTGTTCAAGTCATAAGGGCATGCTGCCCTTAGCAGAATCCCCCAAATGAGGATATATTTGGTTCCTGCACAAATGTGGAGTCAATTTACTAACAGAAAATGACTGTGTCAGAAGCATGCAGGTCTTGCCTGACCTGTGGTGGTGCAGTGGATAAAGTGTTGACCTGGAATGCTGAGGTTGCTGGTTCGAAACCCTGGGCTTGCTCAGTCAAGGCACATATGGGAAGCAACTACTACGAGTTGATGCTACCCACTACTCCCCCCCCCCCCCGCCCTTCTTTCTGTCTCTCCTCTATCTAAAAATAAAAAAAGAAGTATACAGATCTTGGTTCATCCAAAACTTGGAATCTATAAAACTCCAAAAGTTACATGTCTAAATTATCCATCAAAACCCTCTCCAAACCTCACTTTCCTCCCCTATAAAATGAACTGATTTGATTTATTCATTGAAAACTGGTTGCCGAGTGCCCGCTGTGCAACAGTGCAGTTGGAGGCCCTGTGATCGCTAACACTCACCTTCAGGCTGACTGGGAGAATTCAGGATTGTGTTTGTGAACACCCCTGCATAGGTACAGCCTGGCACAGACTAAGGCAAATTGAGGGGCAACCATCATTATGGTTGCAAACTGTTATCCAGGGTCAGTAGTACAGCTGGACAAATAGGAATGCCTGTGGGAATGTACAGGGCCAGCATCCCTGTCCCCATGCAACGAAGTCTGAGTTGCGGAGAGAAAGCGAGAGGCAAGGCTGGGGTGGGGTGGGGGCAGGTGTCAGAGATCCAGGTCTAGTGCCTGCTTTGCCCCTAAATGGCTGAGTGCCCTGGGGCCAGCTTTGCCCCTTTCTGGTCCTCAGTAGCCCCATCTGTAATATAATTAGAGACTTGGTCTCTGGAGGAGGAAAGAAAGGGGACAGGTGGGACGACCAGGAGAAGGAGAAAGTCGGGAAAGAGGAAAGTATCCGGGCCCCAAAGCCCCTCCCTGAGGGCTGAGGGGGTAGACAGCACCATCCCTTCCCCACTGGCTCCGTGCTGGCACTCACGCTCTGCATCCCACCTGTACTGGCTTGCATTGTGTCTCCCAAATAACCAGGTTAACCTGGATCCTGTGAATATAACCTACTGTATCTGGAAACTGGGTCTTTGCAGATGTAATCAAGTTAAGATCAGTTCTTATTGGTTTAGGATGGGCCCTAAATCCAATATAACTGGTGCCTTATGAGAAGGAGGAAATTTAGCCCCAGAAACAGACACACAGAGGAGAAGGGCCATGTGAAAACAAAGGCAGAGCCTGACCTGTGGTGGCGCAGTGGATAAAGCGTCAACCTGGAAACACTGAGGTCGCCGGTTCAAAACCCTAGGCTTGCCTGGTCAAGGCACATATGGGAGTTGATGCTTCCTGCTCCTCCCCCCTTCTCTCTCTCTGTCTCCTCTCTATAATGAATAAATAAAATCTTTAAAAAAAAAAAAAGAAAAGAAAACAAAGGCAGAGACTAAGAGCTGCAGCCACAAACCAAGGAAGGCCACCGATTGCTGGCCGCAGCCAGTAGCGTAGCTGGGAGAGATGAGAAAGCATCCTCCCCTAGAGTCTTCAGACAGCAAAACCCTGCCAACACCTCGCTTTCAGACCTCTAACCTCCCAAACTGTAAGAGAATAAATCTGTTTTGGCAGCCACAGGAAACACACACCATCTAATTCTCAGAAGAGTTGGTCTGTAATTCAATTCCCCAAATGCAGGATACTGCAGCTCAGAGAGGGGCGGTGACTCATCCAAGGCCACACACCAAGCTATGGCAGAGCCAGGTTTGAAATCAAAGAGCCAGGGACCTCAAAGAGCATCCACTCAACCCCCTACAATTTATAGATGACCTCGGACAATTTCATCTCCGGGCCTCAGTTTCTTCATTTTTATAATGCTCAGTAGATGTTAGCAGTTATTATTATTGCCGCTATTAATGTTACTGATGAGCGAACTGTGGCCAGAGAGGCGAAGAGACAGGCTCAGCACAGTGGTGGAGGAAGCAGAGAACTTGGATGCTAAAGGGCTGTGGAGACCTTCTGTCCAACTTCCTCACTATACAGATGGGGAACCTGAGGCCTGGAAAGGGGCAGTGATACTTGATCCCTAGCAACCCCATTCCCATTCAGGCAAAGATGCAGATGGAGACAGGAGGTGGGTGGCGGGGAAGCCAGCATCCTCACCGACATGGCGGAAGCTCCCAGAGGCAGCTCTCGGTGACTGCTGGAGGCCTGGGCTCAGCCTCTCACCTCCTGGTTCAGCTTATATCCCAGAATATTATATATTAACTCCCCAAGGCCATAAATGGGGACTTTGGTCCCTTTGTCCCAGGTATCCAGAACAAACAGACAGAAGGCTCCTCACCCAGCACACACACACCCCTCCGACCCAGCCCAGAGTACCCTCCAGGCTCCCTCCAGCCCAGCCTCCCGCTTCTCCCAGGAGCCCAAGGGCACAGGAACAGGGCCGGACTTGGGCACCAGGAGCCCAGCACAAATGCCATGTGAGCTTGGCGGGCCACCCAGCATGGCCGAGCCCTGCTTCCTCATCCTTAAACAGTGACTCACTTTGTAAAGCACCTTTTAGCTTCTGTTTTCCATGATGTTGAGATTCACTTTAAAAGTCTCTTGTTCTGTTTTCACCCCTCACCTCATGACTTTTCTGATTGTACATGGATGTTTTAAAAGCAATACATGGCGGATTCAAAGAAAACATCTGTAAGTGTCTACAGCAAAGTGTTAAAAGCAGAGAAGGAAGTGAGAGGGCTGAGGTTGGGGGTTGCAGGGGATATAAATGCTTTGCTCTTTATTTCTATTATTTATGGAATTGATATGCTCACCACAGGCAATGAGAGCTATTAATTAAGGAGAAAAAGTATCTCTCACCACCCCACCACCAGAGGAAACCTGGTTACTCTCTTGGTACATTTCCTTCCATTGGCGGTTTCCCACGGATTTATACCCCCTCTGTCTCTACACCTGATGAATCAACTTCATTCAGTAAACGTTAAAGCCTACAAATATGTATTTCAGAGATATATTTTAAAGGCAGTGAAATACTCCACCTTCCAATGACTGAATTTATTCAACCAGTTTCCTTCTGTTGAATACTTGTATTAATTCTAAATGTTTGCTATTAAAAATACTGCTGCATTAAATCTACTTGCACATAAAGGTTGACTGCATCATGACAACTTATTTAGGGTGAATTCTCAGAGTAGAATTTTTCTAGAGCCCCGGTTTGGCGAGCCAGAGCCCTTTCCATTAGAGTTGGTGTTGGCCTCTAGGCAGGCTGCTGGGAGGCTGGCCCAGCTGAGGGCCCTCCAGGGCCCAGGAGCCGGGAGGTGGCTTGCTGCCCGGTGCTCAAATAGGACAGCACCTGCAGTCCCCTGCCCGTGACAAGAGAAGCGTGATTTCCTCATTTTATCCACAAGGAAATGAATTCCTTTTCTGCCTTCCTCCCAGGGCCATGGTAAAGCAAGATAAGGGGTAAATGCTTTATACATGGAAACCCTCCAATCAACAGAACTACACCTTGTAAAGGTGGTATTTTTCTGAGTATAAGAGTAATTCTAGGTCACCGGAGAAGGTTTTGGAAAGTGCACAAAGTAAAAAAAACGTAAAAGTTCACTTGTTTTACAAAAAAGTGGGGTTTTTTTGTTTTGTTTTTTTCATTTTTCCAAAGCTGGAAACGGGGAGGCAGTCAGACAGACTCCCGCATGCGCCCGACCGGGATCCACCCGGCATTCCCACCAGGGGTCGATGCTCTGCCCCTCTGGGGCATCGCTCTGTTGCATCCAGAGCCACTCTAGCGCCTGAGGCAGAGGCCACAGAGCCATCCCCAGCACCTGGGCCATCCTTGCTCCAATGGAGCCTCCGCTGAGGGAGGGGAAGAGAGAGACAGAAAGGAAGGAGAGGGGGAGGGGTGGAGAAGCAGATGGGCGCTTCTCCTGTGTGCCCTGGCTGGGAATCGAACCCGGACTCCTGAACGCCAGGCCGACGCTCTACCACTGAGCCAACCGGCCAGGGCCACAAAAAAGTGTTTAAAGACAAAGGACACATTGTGCACTTTTCTGTGTTTATGTTTTGCAATGAATGGTTTTAAGAAAGAGAGGGAGAAAGAAAATCATCTCTCCTTGCACCTCCAACTTTATTCTCTTAATAACGTCTACCTTCTGAACTCTACAAAGCACTTTCCAACCATCATCACAATAAGTCCAACAAATTCTCAAGTTGATCTTTATTATTACTTCATTTTAAAATATGAACAAAGGTTCCCAGGACGTATACAACTAGTAAGTAGCACAACTGGCCTCGTCTATCAACCCACTGCTCAGGTGACTGTCAAGGCATGACTACCTTCGCTTAGGGAAAGGAATTTTTTTTTTTTTTTTCATTTTTCTGAAGCTGGAAACAGGGAGAGACAGTCAGACAGACTCCCGCATGCGCCCGACCGGGATCCACCCGGCACGCCCACCAGGGGCGAAGCTCTGCCCACCAGGGGGCGATGCTCTGCCCATCCTGGGCGTCGCCATGTTGCGACCAGAGCCACTCTAGCGCCTGGGGCAGAGGCCACAGAGCCATCCCCAGCGCCCGGGCCATCTTTGCTCCAATGGAGCCTCGGCTGCGGGAGGGGAAGAGAGAGACAGAGAGGAAAGCGCGGCGGAGGGGTGGAGAAGCAAATGGGCGCTTCTCCTGTGTGCCCTGGCCGGGAATCGAACCCGGGTCCTCCGCACGCTAGGCCGATGCTCTACCGCTGAGCCACCGGCCAGGGCAGGGAAAGGAATTTTTGACCTCCGGGAGTATGACCTTAAACCAGTGGCCCCCAACTCCCGGGCCGTGGACCAGTACCAGTCCATGGGCCATTTGGTACCAGTCTGCAGAGAAAGAATAAATAACTTACATTATATCCATTTTATTTATATTTAAGTCTGAACGATGTTTTATTTTTTTTTAATGACCAGATTCCCTCTTTTACATCTGTCTAAGACTCACTCTTGACACTTGTCTTGTAAGTTTGACAATTATATTTAAAAAGACCACAGTTTTTACACCGGTCACATAATTTTATTTTGTGCACTTATCCGTCCCACCCTAAAGGCCGGTCTGTGAAAATATTTTCTGACATTAAACCGGTCTGTGGCCCAAAAAAGGTTGGGGACCACTGCCTTAAACACTTTGGATAGTGGCAGCCTCTGAGGTGGCCCCTGGTAGTCACACTCTTGTATGACTGGCTCCCCTTGCACATGGCTGAACCCAGTGACTCTATTCTAGTAGACTACTAGAATATGGTAGGATGTCACTTCTAAGATTAGGTTACAAAAAAAAAGATCACAAAAAGATGATGAGCTCTCTCTCTCTCCCCCAACCCTATCATATTCCTCCCTCACCCCCCATTCTATCACAGCTCTGGAGGACATAAGCAAGCCATGTTATGGGTAGTCCTGTGGAGGGGTCTATTTGCCAAGGAGTGGAAGTCTCCAGCCAATTGCCAGTGAATACCTGAGGCCTGCCAACAGCCATGTGAGAAAACTTGGCGATGGATCTCCTGCACTTAAGCCTTAGGATGGCTGGTAGAGCCAACACTATGACTGCAGCCTTATGGAGACGCTTAGCCAGAAGGCACCCAGCTAAGTCCCATCTGGGTGCCTAACTCACAGAACAGTTTCTTATTTTAAGTCTCTAAGTTCTGGTTGATTTGTTATACAGCAACAGATAATTAATATGCTTTCCCAAGCAATTGTTATAGGAAGCTTGGTGAGAAACGATATTCATGAAGGCCTCTTAACTGAAGAATTTGCAGTCTGTGCATGTCTTTAGACATTATACTTTATTGATTTTTTTTTTTTTTTTGCATTTTTCTGAAGTGAGAAGCCTGGGGGCAGGGGGAAGCAGACAGACAGACTCTCGCATGCTCCCGACCAGGATCCACCTGGCATGTCCACCAGGGGGCGATGCTCGGCCCATCTGGGGCATTGTTCCACGGCAATCGGAGCCATTCTAGCGCTTGAGGTGGAGGCCATGGAGCCGTCCTCAGTGCCCAGGCCAACTTTGCTCCAATTGAGCCTTGGCTGTGGGATGGGAAGAGAGAGATAGAAAGAAAGGAGAGGAGAAAGGGTGGAGAAGCAGATGGGTGCTTCTCTTGTGTGCCCTGGCCAGGAATAAAAACTTTATTGATCTTTTAAAAGAATCAGCCATTGGTTTTATTTCCTTCCTTTATGCTAGTTAACTTTTTCTTTTAGTTTTTCTTTTATTTTATTGCTCTTTTCCTAGATTTTCAAGCTGAATGGTTAGTTCGTTAATTTTTCATCTCTTTTTACTAATAAATGCATTTTAAGGCTATAAATTTTCCTCTGACTACCACTTTGGCCACTTCTGATTGGTTTTAGAATATTCTATTCAGTATTCCAAATGTTACCCTTGAATCAAGCCAGATGATCAGAAAGTTGTTCTCAGCACATAGTAAGTGCTTAATAAATAATTACTGACTGACTTACTGATAGCAATAATAATAATAATAGCAATATTTAGGGGAAGAGTTAGAAGGTGAAACATCAATAATACACCAAGTGGCTAAGCTAATGATGCAATGAAAATATAAATGAACAATTACACAGCTATCAAAAATCACATTGTTTGGAGACTATGTATGGCCATGTTTCCTTGCTTGTTGCACCGTGTTAAGTGAATAAAGCAGCTACATAAGCAGGTTCCCAGGACTTTGTGATGGGCACTCACTGATTGTACCTGAGGCCACCAGGCTGCATGAAGAGGCAATGCTGAGGAGCAGCCATAACAAAGCTTCTGGGTGTTGAGAAGGACATCACCTAGCTGACCACACAGGTTCTCCCTCAGGTAACACAAACACATATAACTTTATTCAAATGCATGGGATTGCCTGACCAGGCAGTGGCGCAGTGGATAGAGCGTCGGACTGGGATGCCGAGGACCCAGGTTCGAGACCCCGAGGTCACCAGCTTGAGCGCGGGCTCATCTGGTTTGAGCAAAAGCCCACCAGCTTGAACCCAGGGTCGCTGGCTCCAGCAAGGGGTTACTCGAAGGCCCGCAGTCAAGGCACATATGAGAAAGCTATCAATGAACAACTAAGGTGTTGCAATGCGCAATGAAAAACTAATGATTGATGCTTCTCATCTCTCTCCGTTCCTGTCTGTCTGTCCCTGTCTATCCCTCTCTCTGACTCTCTGTCTCTGTAAAAAATAAATAAAATAAAATAAAATAAAAAACAAAACAAACAAATGCATGGGATTGATAGCCACCATAGAAGAAAAGTATAAAATACAGGCAGGCCTTAAAGAGACCAAGTCTAGCAGGGGGAAGACAAGCTTGGGCACAGGAAACAACAAGAAAACAATTCATTGCACTGCAGTGGAAGCCTTCAGAACATCCCAGACTCTCAGGGAGGAAGGCGCCCTTGAATGTCATTTAGAGAATGATATAGGACTGGAATCTTTGTTCCACTACTTACTAGCTACATGACCTCAGGCCCACTTAGTTAATCTGAGTTCAGTCTCCTCCTCTGTAAACTAAGAACAATAGTTGTTGTAAAGATTAAGGAAGATAAAGCCTGGTGTTTTGTTAATAGTTAACAGATAATATTTGTTATCATTATCAGAGCCCCATGTCCCACCTGTGTTGGCTGTAAGGGAGGCAGCTCACCCCCACCTGGTGCCCTGAGTGCTCAGGCCTGTAGGAAGGTTCTTTTCACAACCTCTCAGGGCCCCATTATGACTTTTCTGTGCCTGAGGTACTTCTGCACTCATGGGCCCCTCATACATTAAAAAAATAATTATATGGCCCTGACTAGGTGTCTCAATCAATAGAGTGTCATCCAGCATGCCAAGGTCTCAGGTTTAATCCCCGGTCAGGGCATATATGAGAAGCAACCAATGATTGCACAACTAATGCTTCTCTCTCTCTCTCTCTCTATCTATCTATCTTTCTCTATCTCTCTCTCTCTCTCCCCCCCCCTTCTCTTTTTCTCTCTCAAATCAGTGAAAAAATTAAAAAATATATTTATATATTATGTATGCACATATATAAACATACACACATATATAATTGTATTTTACAACTGCATTGAATGAATCAATGTTACATATTAAAATATTTTCTTCAACCTAAAAGTTAATTTTCTTCTTCTGATTTTACAAAACATTAAAGCATTTTGGTGGCCCCTGAAGTGAGGTATTGTGCCTGCTGTGCCTAATGGAGATGTCAGCCCGTGGCTTTTGGTACCTGCTGCCCAGTGGCCTCCTGATGTTGGGGACTTTGGTCCTGAGGTCTCTGAGATCCCTGCCTATCTCCCTTCCTGTCCTTTTCCTCCCAAAGAACAAACAAATCAACACATCAGTCATATCCGCCCCTGCTTCCCTCCCTGCTCACCCTCCCCAACATCCTCTTTCTGAGATGACAGGGAGCAGGGAGGCCAGAAGGCAAGGAAAGCAGAGTTTTTGCATCAAAAGGGTGAATGTCAAGTCCTGGCTTTGTCGCCTACAAGCTAGTAGCCATGGCAAGTGACTTAGAATCTCAGTTTCTTCATTTGTGAAAGGAAGCTAATAATAGTACCTTCCTCATGGGTGTTGATGGGAGTGTGAAAATTTTAATTTTTCATTTTAAAAAGTTAACCTATGTAGCATGTGGGGTAGGTACATCACAGATGTTAAATAAATAAATAAATAAAATGTATTTTTTCTTGCTTCCTTATTTTTGGACAGAATTTCTAAATGGGTAAATGTTTCACGTAAGATGATAAAGGCAGGTATCCAGGCAGACACAAGGAGTGAATCGGCTGTGAGCAGTGGGCAGCACCAGCCCCCAATGGTCTGGACTCTGGCTGGTGAGCACACTCCTTCTGCTCTCCGGGAGGACAAGTCTTGGGAAGCCAGTGTCCATCCTCCCAGAGTCCAGGGAGCCTGGGCCCAGATCATGGGGGAGAGAGAAGAAAGATGCTGGTGAAAGCCAGATGTACCAGCTCAAGGGGTCCAGATCCTCATCCCAGGAAGGTAGGGGCCCTGCTTCTCCTGGACAGACCTGGGGCTCATGACCTGTGCTATCCAGCTCAATGCAGACCAAAATCCCTCCTATCCCCTATCCTATCCTATCTATCCTATCCTATCTTCTTTCCTATCCCTCCTATCCTATCTTCTTTCAGGTGTGTTAGCCTCTGGCCCAAGGAGGACTTTCCCTAGCTGTGTGACCTTGGGAAAGTCACATAACCTCTCTGAAAAATGAGGGTTTTAAGAATGAGCTTCAGCCTGACCAGGCAGTGGCGCAGTGGATAGAGCGTCGGACTGGGATGCGGAGGACCCAGGTTCAAGACCCCGAGGTCTCCAAGTTGAGCACAGGCTCATCTGGTTGGAGCAAGAAAGCTTACTGGCTTGAGCCCAAGGTTGCTGGCTCAAGTAAGAGGTTAATCGGTCTGCTGAAGGCCCGTGGTCAAGGCATATATGAGAAGGCAATCAATGAACAGCTAAGGTGTTGCAATACGCAACGAAAAACTAATGATTGATGCTTCTCATCTCTCCGTTCCTGTCTGTCATCTCTCCCTGTCTATCCCTCTCTCTGACTCTCTGTCTCTGTAAAAAAAAAAAAAAAAGAATGAACTTCAGTTTGACCACCTGTAGATGGGAATTGTAACTATCACACCTGATGGGGTTGATGTGAACCTCAAGGGAGAATATATGTGAGCACTGAGGACACTGCCAATCCATGCTCTGTGCTGAATAAATGCTCACTTACTACAAGTTATTTTAAAGCCTGTTTGGATATTCAGGCTGCCTGAAAGGATGTCCATCCCTGCTTCTCCAGCTCTGCCCAGATGACCGTCTGTTGTTCTAGGGACTTCCGCAGAACCCTTGCCTCACCAGGCCCAGGAATCTTCTTGTTTAACCTGATTGCCAGGTTCAGTGGCCCCATTGTGAACCCCAGCTGCTGGCTGCATTCCTGGTCTGGCGTCCCTCCAGGATCATGTAGGTAGGTCCCCCAGAGATCTTGGGTCATCCTCATCTTATCTAGAATTGGGGAGAGGCCTTGAGGAAGGAAGGAAGTTAGAGAAGTAGGAGGAGGGGATGGCCACAGCCACTTAGCTGTCCCCCTTTCCACTGCTGACCCCATAATCCTTTTACCACCTGTTAGGGTCTTTGTAAAATGACAATGACAACACCCTGCCCTAAACCCTCTAGTGACTTCTTTTCACCCTTAGAACATAATCCAATCACCCCGCTGAGCTGACAGGCCTACCTGATCTGGTCCTGTCTACCTTGCAGCCTCATCTCACCCCACATGCTCCCTGGCCACTCTGACCTCTCTTCTAAATTTACAATGCTTATTCCAGCCTCAAGCCTGTGTTCTTGTTGTTCTCTTCACGAGAACTCTTCCCCAGCTCTTGGCCGGACCTTATCATGTTATCTTAATGCAATGTGGTGGATGGATGGATGGACGGATGGATGGATAGATGGATGACTGAGTGGCTGAATAGTGGATCTGCTGCAGGGAGCACTCATCAAAGAGCCCAGGAGGCCTGACCTGTGGTGGCGCAGTGGATAAAGCGTCGACCTGGAATGCTGAGGTTGCCGGTTCAAAACCCTGGCCTTGCCCGGTCAAGGCACATATGGGAGTTGAAGCGTCCTGCTCCTCACCCCCTTCTCTCTCTCTCTCTCTCTCTCTCTCTCTCTCCCCCCCCCTCTAAAATGAATAAATGAATGAATAAATAAATAAATAAATAAATAATAATTTAAAAAAAAAAAAAAAAAAAGAGCCCAGGAGGGTGGGTGTTTTCAGAGGCTCCAATCTAATGACATAGAGCATTATCACTTCCTTTTAACCTCCCTCCAGATATTATCTGGGCTCTTTGGACAGGGAGTCTCCTTCCCAGGGTCACACCTATCTACCTACACACACACATACTTGGTGCTGGGTGGATTTGCAGAAGAGACACTCACCTGCCCTGAGGAGGATCTGGCCCTGCCTTTGGGTTTGCCAGGAGCTGGGAATTGAGGGTTTTAATCCAGAGGTTGTTTCCCCCTCCATAGATTCACTCCATCATCACCTGTGACCAGGCCATGAAGGTGTACTAGCCTTTGCTGTCCACAGGAAGATTGGGTGGCCCAGGCCTGGGAGAAGGAACCAGGCTCAGGGCTGCGGTCTGCCCTGCCGAGTAAGAGCAGTCCAGGACCACAAGTCCTGTAACAAAAGAGTTTGCTTTACTTGTTTAGTTTTTAGAGAGATGTTCTCAATGGAAACATTCCTCTTGCCGCTCTTAAGAAGCACAACATAGAACATTATGGTTTCTTCTGGGCTTGGCATATGGACTCTGACACATGGTAGGCTCTTAACTATTGTTATTGAATATTTTGTAGTTATTAGCTAATGACTGTCATTTTCTGAATGTTTCCCAAACATTTGGCCATTGTGAAACCCCCCAACCTCTGGACACATGACAGCCCTAATCCTTGGCCTCCCCAGCTGCAGCAGGAGGGGCCAGGAGCAACTCAACGTCTGGTGATCTCTGGGTCTCAGTTACTCTCTCTCTTTCCACCACTCCCCTCAAGGGCTGGAGCTTCCACTGGCCTGCTCGCAGACTTGTGAGTTCTTCTTCCCTGCAGAATCTTAAAGGCTCCCTGCCCCTCCTTCCTCATTCTTCAGACCCTATGTCCTCAGCACAGGCTACAAGAATAAGAGCTGTCCCCATCAGTTCACCAGTGTAGGTCCATTTCCTGGCAAGCAGCTGACACCTGTTTGGTTTTTCAACCCTTATACACTGCTGATAGGGATGTAAAATGGTGCAGCCATTATGGAAAGTAGATTGACAGTTCCGCAAAAAGCTAAACATAGAACAGTATACTATATGACCCAGCACTTTCATTCCTAGGGGGAGTTGGAAGGAGTTGAAAACAGAGACTCAAACAAATACTTGTACACCAACATGCATAACAATGTTATCCACAATAGACAGAAGATAGAAAAGCCAATAAACAGATGAATGCATAAGCAAAATGTGGTATATGTACACAATGGAATATCATTCAGCCCTGAAAAGGAATGAAGTGCTATTTCACGCCATAACACCGCTGAACCTTAAAAACATTATGTGCCTGACCTGTGGTGGCGCAGTGGATTAAGCGTCAACCTGGAACACTGAGGTTGCCAGTTCAAAACCCTGGGCTTGACTGGTCAAGGCACACATGGGAGTTGATGCTTCCTGCTCCTCCCCCTTCTCTCTTTCTCTCTTTCTCCTCTCTAAAATGAATAACAAAGCCTTTAAAAAAACATTATACTCAGTGAAGAAATAAAGACACAAAAAGCCATGTATTGTATGATTCCACTTTAATGAAATACCTACAATAGATATATTCGTAGAGACAGAAAGTAAATTGGAGGTTACCAGGGACTGGAGGAAATGGAATGGGGAGCTACTGTCTTACAAGCACAGAAGCTCTGCTTGGGGTGATGAAAAACTTTTGGAAATAGATGGTGATGGTTGCACAACATTATGAGTGTAATTAATGCCACTGAATTGTGCACTGAAAAATGGTTAAAATAAAAAATGTTATGCTATATATATTTTGCTAAAATTTAAAAAAATTAATGGTGTAATATACATATTCCCAATTACCATGGACAGATACCGTGACAGTAAAGAAGGCTGATAAAAAAAAATATTGATTCACCTGACTTGTGGTGGCACGGTGGATAAAGCATTGACTTGGAACACTGCAGTCGCCAGTTCAAAGCCCTGGGCTTGCCCAGTCAAGGCACATACAACAAGAAATCAATGAACAACTAAAGTGAAGCAACTATGACTTGATACTTCTTGTTCTCTCCCCTCCTCTCTCTGTAAAATCAATAAATAAAATCTTTAAAAAAAATTTTTAAAAATACTGATTCATTTGAAACAGTATTGGAGAAGGGCTCTACTGATACCCTGGACCGCCAGGAAGATGAACAAGTAAGTCCTAGAGCAAACTAAGCATGAAATGTCACTGGGGACAAAAATGACAGAACTGAAGCAGTCCTACTTTGGGCACATCGTGAGAAGGCCGGGTTCTTATAAAAAGGTAATAATACTGGGAAAAATAGAAGGCAGGCAGGAAAGAGAAGGACCAGATAGGAGATGGACTGACTCCATAAAAGAAGCCATGGGCGTGAGTCTACAGGAGCTGGGCAGGGCTGCTGAGGACAGGACATCGCGGACATCACTCAGTCACTGGGTCTACAGGAGTCAGAGCCGACTCAAAGGCACATACACACGCATACCAAAAACCCCCCATGGAATTGTACACTTTAAATAGGTGGATCCTATGTTACGTGAATTATATCTCAACAAAGCTATTTTTAAAATCAGAGTTTCCGCCCTGGCCGGTTGGCTCAGCGGTAGAGCGTCGGCCTAGCGTGCGGAGGACCCGGGTTCGATTCCCGGCCAGGGCACATAGGAGAAGCGCCCATTTGCTTCTCCACCCCTCCGCCGTGCTTTCCTCTCTGTCTCTCTCTTCCCCTCCCGCAGCCAAGGCTCTATTGGAGCAAAGATGGCCCAGGCGCTGGGGATGGCTCTGTGGCCTCTGCCTCAGGCGCTAGAGTGGCTCTGGTCGCAACATGGCGACGCCCAGGATGGGCAGAGCATCGACCCCTGGTGGGCAGAGCTTCGCCCCTGGTGGGCGTGCCGGGTGGATCCCGGTCGGGGCATGCGGGAGTCTGTCTGGCTGTCACTCCCTGTTTCCAGCTTCAGAAAAATGAAAAAAAAAATAAAAAATAAAAAAATAAAATCAGAGTTTCCCTGGAGTCATAATGCCAACTTATTTCACTTATTTTTCGTTTAAGTCTCTTTCTGGAGTCAGGTTCCAGCCATAGGATGTAGTCACCATGTTTTTAGGAGGTTGTGGAAGGGGTATAACCTCTCTCTAGGAGAAAGAAAGCATTTGGCTCCTCCTGCTGGCCACTAAGAGAACAATCGAAATCAGGAAGAAAAGTTAACTGCTAGGCATCTATCTCAAAATAAAAAATGAAAAAATTAAGACACATGTGATAGCCTGACCAGGCGGTGGTGCAGTGGATAGAGCGTTGGACTGGGATGCGGAAGGACCCAGGTTCGAGACCCCGAGGTCGCCAGCTTGAGTGCAGGTGCTCATCTGGTTTGAGCAAGGCCCACCAGCTTGGGCCCAAGGCCCCTGGCTCCAGCAAGGGGTTGCTCGGTCTGCTGAAGGCCCGCAGTCAGAGCACATGTGAGAAAGCAATCAATGAACAACTAAGGTGTTGCAACGTGCGATGAAAAACTAATGATTGATGCTTCTCATCTCTCTCCGTTCTTGTCTGTCTGTCCCTGTCTATCCCTCTCTCTGACTCACTCTCTGTCTCTGTAAAAAAAATAAAAATAAAAAAAAAAAAAGACAAGACACATGTGATAAAAGGAAGGAAGGAAGAAAAGAAGGAAGGAAGGAAGGAAGGAAGGAAGGAAGGAAGGAAGGAAGGAAGGAAGGAAGGAAACATTTTGCAAAAGTCAAAAGGCCTTTAGAAATAGCAAGTCTCCCTCCTCTCCCAAGTCTTTCAGCGATTCTATGAGCCACACAGGTGAGAGTGTGCCATACACACAAGTCCACACCTTGGTTTTGTTCTCATAACAATATGTCTTAGAGATTGTTCCATATTGGTAAAGCACTTTTCTCTTCCTGAAGGTTGGGTCTGATTACTGAGATTCGACTAATAGGAAGTTGATTTGACATACATTTAGTTTGAGTTTAGTGGGTTATAGTGGGTTATAGTTATAAAGCTCACAGTCACTTCTAGGACTAATTAGGTGGTTGCTAGCCCTAGTCCTAATATAAAGAATGGCTTCCAGAATTACTCTTATCATTCATACCTCCTCTGCTGATTCACCTGGTGACCTGACAAAAAGGTGCAGGACAGAGGTCACATCACTATGTCAGCCCAATACATGTCCTAGGCATCTGACATGGAAAGAATGTGACTAGTGGCCTGACCAGGCAGTGGCACAGTGGATAGAGCATCGGACTGGGATGTGGAGGACCTAGGTTCAATACCCCCGAGGTCGCCAGCTTGAGCACTAGCTCATCTGGTTTGAGCAAGGCTCGCCAGCTTGAGCCCAAGGTCGCTGGCTCAAGCAAGGGGCCACTTGGTCTGCTGTAGCCCCCTGGTCAAGGCACATATGAGAAATCAATCAATGAACAACTAAGGAGCCACAAGAATTGATGTTTCTCATCTCTCTCCCTTCCTGTCTGTCTATCCCTATTTGTCCCTCTCTCTGGCTCTCTCTGGCTCTGCCAAAAAAAAAAAAAAAAGAATGTGACTAGTGACTAGTGGAGGAGAACCAAGATCTGGATTGTATGGAGCCAGGAGCTAGTCTCAGGCATGGAAACTTACAAGTGGAGGATTCAATTCCCGCTGACACCTAGTTACAGTGGAACTCCATGCATTGGGAAGAGGATAGGTAATATAGCAAATGTAATTATAAATGCATCGCACACTAGGTTCTTTTTTTTTTTTTTTTTTTTTTTGCATATTTCTGAAGCTGGAAACAGGAGAGACAGTCAGACAGACTCCCACATGCGCCCGACCGGGATCCACCCAGCACGCCCACCATGGGGCGATGCTCTGCCCACCAGGGGGCGATGCTCTGCCCATCCTGGGCGTCGCCATGTTGCGACCAGAGCCACTCTAGTGCCTGGGGCAGAGGCCACAGAGCCATCCCCAGCGCCCGGGCCATCTTTGCTCCAGGAAGGCGCGGCTAAGGGGTGGAGAAGCAAATGGGCGCTTCTCCTGTGTGCCCTGGCTGGGAATTGAACCCAGGTCCTCCGCACGCTAGGCCGACGCTCTACCGCTGAGCCAACCGGCCAGGGCTGGTTCTTTTTTTTTTTAATTTTTTTATTTATTTACTTTTTTTTTAGATTTTATTTATTCATTTTTATTAGAAAGAGGGGAGAGAGAGAGAGAGAGAGAGAACAGAGGGAGGAGCAGGAAGCATCAATTCCCATATGTGCCTTGACCAGGCAAGCCCAGGGTTTTGAACCGGAGACCTCAGCATTCCAGGTCAACGTTTTATCCACTGCGCCACCACAGGTCAGGCCGCACACTAGGTTCTTTTTTATTGGGAGTCACGTGCAATACAAGTGACCAGAACGCCTCTGCTATAGGACAGAAATCTGTGACAGTCCTGTAAACAGCAACTATTCCTGTATGTGACATCGAATGTTTTCTACATCACGACACACGGGTGATGTAGAAATATATAATATCCCTCTCAGCATATAACACATTTTCTTCTGACAAAATTGGCAGCTCCTGATGAAACCACATGGAAAATCTGACTTTGCCAAATTTGACAATATTAAAAAATTTAAGATTTATGTGACATGATCAACAATACATTATGAGTGAGAAAAACTATGCTAAAATAAAAAACCTTTTTTTTTTTTTTTTTTTGCATTTTTCTGAAGCTGGAAACAGGGAGAGACAGTCAGACAGACTCCCGCATGCGCCCGACCGGGATCCACCCGGCACGCCCACCGTGGGGCGATGCTCTGCCCACCAGGGGTCGATGCTCTGCCCATCCTGGGTGTCGCCATGTTGCGACCAGAGCCACTCCAGCGCCTGGGGCAGAGGCCACAGAGCCATCCCCAGCGCCCAGGCCATCTTTGCTCCAATGGAGCCTTGGCTGCAGGAGGGGAAGAGAGAGACAGAGAGGAAGGCGCGGCCGAGGGGTGGAGAAGCAGATGGGCGCTTCTCCTGTGTGCCCTGGCCGGGAATCAAAAACATTTCTTATCAAACATGTAAAGGTCTGACTTTACTTTCTTCTTATAGAAAAGATAATAAAGTCACTGCTATATGAAGAGCATTCACCCCAAAATTGTAGGAAAAAGATGTATCATAGTGGCATGTCAAGTTGTTAAGTAAAAATTTCTTATTGTTCTGATTTCATATGGTATTTGTCAACTTTTTAAAGTTTGTAATTTATAGAAATTTATTTTCTCACTCTAAGTAAATACGTAATTTTGCATGTGTCATTTTATATATTCTTTTTTTTTTTTTTTTTTTTTTTTTTTGTATTTTTCTGAAGTTGGAAACAGGGAGGCAGTCAGACAGACTCCCGCATGCGCCCGACCGGGATCCACCCAGCATGCCCACCAGGGGGCGATGCTCCGCCCATCTGGGGCATTGCTATGTTGCAACCAGGGCCATTCTAGCGCCTGAGGCAGAGGCCAAGGAGCCATCCTCAGCGCCCGGGCCAACTTTGCTCCAATGGAGCCTTGGCTGCGGAGGAGGAAGAGAGAGACAGAGAGGAAGGAGAGGGGGAGGGGTAGAGAAGCAAATGGGCGCTTCTCCTGTGTGCCCTGGCCGGGAATCGAACCCGGGACTCCTGCACGCCAGGCCGATGCTCTACCACTGAGCCAACCAGGCAGGGCTCGCATTTTATATATTCTTGAGTTTACCTGATCCTGGTGTAAAGTGCATGTTTTGCATTGGATAGCTGTCAAAAAAAGATTGGAAAGTTCTGGACTGGACAATGATCTCAAAGACTCCTTCCAGCTCCGGAATTCTCTAACTGTGGGAAACACACCCTATCCCCTAACTCCCAGCATCTGCAACTCTGACCGAAGGACAAGGAAGTCCTTTCTTGGAGCTTATCCAAGTCTTTCCTGCTGTACTTAGAGGCCCTGTCCCTGGGGAAGACAGGAAGACAAAGTGCCAGTGTGCAGAGTTCCCAGGGGAGAAGTGAAGACAAAGGCCTGAAGGGATAAGCTTTAAGGGAAAGGGAAGAGAAAGTAGTTGAACCAAAGCCCCAAACCTAGGAATAGACTTGAGGGCCCCTCCTAATGTAACAATAGTAGTGACCGTTTGGAGCTTGCTTTATTTAGCAGTTATTGAGTACTTACTGTATACTAGGTGTTCTACATGTTATCTCTAATCCTCTGCCAATTGAGGCTCAAGAGGTGAAGCGGCTTGCCCAAAGTCACATGGCTCTGCTCTCTCCTGCCATGCATACCTTTCCCTCCAGCCATGTCATACTTTCTTCCTAAAAATCTTACTTCCCACATACTGTCCCCTCATATTAGGGAGGAAATTTCTCCTCCTCCTTTAGTTCCCTGCTCTAGGGCATCTCCTTTCTCTTACTCCTTCCTCCACTCCCACGGTGATTGATCTTGCTCTCCTTTGCAGCACTTAGGATATAGCTGTCCGGGACTTGTCACAGTGCTGCCCTGCTCCCAGCTCCCTCATGCGTGTCTTAGATGCATCACCAGATCTGAAATAACGTTGTTTATTTCTGTGTTCATTAGTTTACTAGAATGTAAGTTCCAAGAGAGCGTTGTCTTGCCTCACTTATTCACCCCTTTGTTCCATGACACAGACCTTCACACAAGGTGGGGGTTCATAAATTGTTTTCATGTGCAACCTCTACCTCAAAGTTATGCTACAAGCTCGCAGTCCCAGAGCACATAATGAATGGCCAATTAACAAGGGCAATATTTGTATACTGCCTTTCTATTGGTAAAATATGAGATCTCTGGTTTCCTTCTAGCCAGTGAGGTGTGGGTCAGAGTGGCAGACTCCAGGGCCACACACCCCTACAAGCCACATCTACCTACCCTCCAGAAAAGGGTGAGGGGGAAAGGAGGTTGCTCAGACTCTACTCCCCAGCCCCCTATTCCTCCACTCCCCCAACCCAGTTGACCAGCAAGTGTGACTCACCTTGTACACCTAAGCACCAGAGCTGGGAGTGGCTGATGTTAAAAGAGCACGGATCAGGGTCCCACTGAGCTGCAGAGATGGTCCACACTGTGCAGCCAGACCTTCTGTGTGAGTCTGTATCACTCTAGACATGCCCATCTTGGATCTAAGGCCTTTGAGGAACCATAGCAGGCAGGAACATGGGGCTCAGGCAGCAAGGGGTGGACCGAGCACAGGGTAATGCTAACTTTGGACTGCAAATTCCTGGGCCACAGCTCCAGAGAATCAAAACTGAATATGAAATTGTCCAGGAGCCTGCATCTTTCATTAGCTCCCAGGGGCTTTAGATACAGGTAGTCCCCTCAGAGAAAACCAGCAGCGTAGAACCGGTGCAACCTTGAAATCAAGCACTACTTGGTCTCAGTTCCCACTAACTGACAGCCTCGATCAAGATTTTCCCTAACCTCTCTGGACCTCACTTTCCTCCTCTGTAAAATAGGGAGACTAATCCCTACTTCAAAAGTATAATACATATGCAAAAGCCATGACACTCAGCAGGTAAGTCACGGTAGCAAATAACTGGTAACAAATCAATAACTGTGATTTATCATGGAATCACAGCAAAGGCAGTGAAACAAACCATCACAAGGGAGATTCTCACCCATCCCTCAACCTCCAACCCGGATGTGGAAAAGCCCAAGGAATGAGTTCGCTTCTCAAATGGCCTCAGTCCTCTGCCTCCACACACAAGATATGACCAAGTCTCCCGGGAACCAAACCTTATTTTTGCTGTCCCATTATTTCAGGCAATCCAGATTTTCTGGGAAAGCGTTAACTGCAAACAACCAATTAGATCATCTTCTGTAATATAGGCATTTATATTTGCTCTGAATTTATATGTCCTTCTACCTAAAAGTCATTCCTTTCAACAAAGAGAATTTATTTATTTTTTATTTTTTAAGACTTTATTTATTCAATTTCAGAAAGGAGATAGAGATTAGAGAGAGAGAGAGAGAGAGAGAGAGAGAGAAGGAAAGAGAGAGAGGAGTGGGGGGAGGAGCAGGAAGCATCAACTCCCATAAACCGGCAACCTGAGTGTTCCAGGTTGATGCTTTATCCCACTGTGCCACCATAGGTCAGGCTCAACAAAGAGAATTTATTAAATGTACAGAGAAACAGGGCTAAATTGTAATACTTTGTGAGCCTTTTCATTTATGTAAATTCATAAATCAGGGCAATAATTTTCCTAATACGGTATGGCCTAGTTCTGATTCAGAAATACAAGCCCCTGCCTGTTCCTGCATACATACATAAGAGGTTCAGAACATACATTCCACATACTCTACCATCTTTCTTTTTCCGGGGGGGGGAGGTGAGAGGAGGGGAGATAATTAAGCAGACTGCTGCATGTGCCCCGACCAAATTATTTTTAGTGCCTGAGGCTGATGTACTCCAACAGAGCTATCCTCAGCGCCCAGGGTCACGCTTGAAACAATCGAACCAACTGAGCCATGGAGCCATGGCTGTGGGAGGAAAAGAGAAAGAGAGAGAGAGAGAGAGAAAGAGAGAGAAGGGGGAGGGGTAAAGAAACAGATGGTCACTTCTGTGTGCCCTGACTGGGAATTGAACCCAGGGCATCCACACTCTGGGCCAACACTCTACCTACTAAACCACAGGCCAAGGCCTCTACCATCTTTCTGATGCCTGCTTTCCCCTCAGTCAGCAGGTAGCACCTGGAATTGTGGTTCCTGGAACTAAGTACAGACTTTGGATACAGAGACTCAAGCTTGAGTTCAAATTCTGGCTCTGGTCTTCCTAGCTGACTTCAGAACCCTTCTTGAACTTGCTCATCTCTCTGCCTGGATGCCCTTCCTACAACTGGCTCCTTCTCAGCTTAAATGTCACATGGCCTCCACTGTCCTCATACCAGCTGACTGGGGTACGGCCAGTAGTCGAGGCCTGGAATATCCACATTGGATTTGGGCAGACAGTAGAGAAACTGCGGAGCTGGAAAATGGTAGGCCATTCCATTTATTAGAGTCTTGCAATGGTGGACAAGGAAGCAGGCCAGAAAAACCACTTCTGGCTGAAGAGCCAACAAACTGGGAAAAACCCCTTCTCCAGAAAACAATAGCAAAAAATGGCCCCTCCCAATGGTGGCAGGCAATCCACAATCTACAATCTGCCACCCTGAAGGCAAGCACCTGCAGCCTCACATAAGACTATATACATACATGGCGCTGCCCAGTGCTCATGCACCAGTCAGGCAAAGTACAAGCGAACAAGCCTAACATATTTGTTTGCCCAACAGGGTAGCTTTTTAATTATCTTGATGTGTTTTCTTTGCTTTTGTGTTTTCTGTCCTTTAAAGGTAAGAACATGATCTTATGTGGGCTCTTGTGATTGGTGATGGAGGCTGTGACTGTGTGGGGACATTGGCCAACCACATCCTCACATAGGCCTCGAAATTTTCATCTGTAAAACAAAGAGAATAATACCTAACTTTGAGGTCTCTGTGAGGGTGACAGGAGAAAATGACAGCCATGGGCCTTTGTTTCGTCTACCTGGAAGGGGGAGGTGAGCCAGGAACTGACTGCAGTCACAGGGACTGGAGTTAAGGCCATGTCTCAGCTTTTCCCCTGAACCTTCTACAATTTCCCCACGAAAGGACTGCATGCTCTCCCACATAGCACTCCTCCACGGTCTTTCCTCACCTCCTCTTTCTCCTCTCCTGCCCTTCTCAGCAGCATTTCCAGAGGTGGAGGGGTCTTCCTGGGAAGGGTCTGAGGTGTTAAGCCATTGGAGGTCAGCGTGGGTCAGGTGATTATAGCTGCTTCAAGGACAGCTCAGTTTTACTTGCCCCTCTCTTCCCAGGAGTTCCCATGTCACTCAGAACAACATATACTGCTCACAAAAATTAGGAGATATTTCAAAATGAATATGAAGTGATTTTTTAAAAAAAGCATTTGGCTTGACCAGGAGGTGGCGCAGTGGATGGAGCTTGGGAGTGGGATGCAGAGGACCCAGGTTCGAAACCCCAAGGTCGCTGGCTTGAATGTGGGCTCACCAGTGTTAGCGCGGCGTCACTGGCTTGAGTGTGGGATCATAGACATGACTCCATGGTTGCTGGCTTGAGCCCAAAGGTCGCTGGCTTAAAGTCCAAGGTCGCTGGCTTGAACCCAAGGTCTCTGGTTTGAGCAAGGGGTCACTCGTTCTGCTGTAGCCCCACCCATCAAGGCACATATGAGAAAGCAATCAACAAACAAGCAATCAATGAACAACTAAGATGCAGTAACGAAGAATTGATGCTTCTCATCTCTCTCCCTTCCTGTCTGCCTGTCCCTATCTGTCCCTCTCTCGGACTGTCTCTGTCAAAAAAAAAAAAGCCTTTGTTTTGTTTTTGTTTTTTTGTATTTTTCCAAAGTGAGACGTGGGTAGGCAGTCAGACAGACTCCTGCATGCGCCCAACTGGGATCCACCTGACATGGCCACCAGGGGGCGATGCTCTGCCCATCTGGGGCATTGTTCCACTGCAGCCAGAGCCATTCTAGCGCCTGAGGCAGAGGCCATGGAGCCATCCTCAGCGCCCAGGCCAACTTTGCTCCTATGGAGCCTTGGCTGCAGGAGGGGAAAAGAGAGATAGAGAGGAAGGAGAGGGGGAAGGGTGGAGAGGCAGATGGGCACTTCTCCTGTGTGCCCTGGCCAGAAATCAAATCCAGGACTTCCACATGCTGGGCCAATGCTCTATCACTGAGCCAACCAGCCAGGGCTGATTTTTTTTTTTTTATTAAACAAGAACATCAGAAAAGCAAATGACAAGTCAAAGAAAGTTGTTTGGTTATGCAAATGAGATGCAAAACCAACTTTTATTTCATTAGTGAAAATGCACGATACAAAAGGCTGAAAGTACTGAAGCATCTGCACGTTCCCCGATCCCCTTATTTTTGTAAGCAGTGTATTTGCAAATAGTGGAGATGGGAACAGGGGTACAGGCCAAATTTCTGCATTCCTTGTTTCCTGTGTTGGTCCTCCTTCCTTCCACCATCCTCAGGTTCCTCCTTCATACTTTATACCCTGAGTCCTAGTCTGGGCCAGGCCCAAACTGCATAGTCACAGTTCTCTAGGTTTCCCTGAGGCACAGCCTAGAGCAGTGGTTCTCAAACTTTTTGAAGTCAGGGTGCATTTAAAATCCTACAAATAATTGTAGGCATACTATATACAAATTTCTGAGAAATATGTTATAATAATTAAGTCAAATATTAAAGAAAAAAATATAAAATCCAACTGTGCTTTCATGGTAATTAAACGAAATAAATACAACAAAATTAAATTTATCCTGACATTAAAAAAATTTTTATGGCCTGACCTGTGGCGGCGCAGTGGATCAAGCGTTGACCTGGAATGCTGAGGTTGCCAGTTCAAAACCCTGGGCTTGCCTGGTCAAGGCACATATGGGAGTTGATGCTTCCTGCTCCTCCTCCCTTATCTCTCTCTCTGTCTCTCTTCTCTAAAATGAATAAGTAGATAAAAATATTTTTTAAAAATTTTGTTACATTTTTTGAGTTATGATTTTTAGAATTCATAAAAAAGAGGGGTTAAAAAATAAAAAAACAACAAAAAAGTTATCTTTATATATATATAGATACATTCTTAGTATGATTTAGTAAATTCAGCAGGTCCCAGTGCAAATGTGTTAAGTTTTTTCTAATTCTTGTGTGTATGAGAAACATGAGCCTGATGTGTCCTAGCGATTTCTTCAGTGTTTGGGCATATATTGAAAGGCAGACTCTCATTTCCTTGTCACTACATTGAAGAATTCCTCTCTTTTTACTCTTAATTTGTGTTGAGTGCAGAAAACCTCCACCACACATGTCATCTTAACTTGACACCAAACAAAGGATAGAAGAAACTTGCCTCCAGTCTTTTCCGGGAACATGGGGGTAGTGTAAACAATCCAGCACCACAGTTTAACAGTCTTTTGCAACCTAATCAGGCAAGTGAGGTGGAGGGTTGGTCCGACTGTCAGCTTACAGCCAATTCCCCACACCTCTGTCCCCCAAAAATCTAAACTCCAAAGCCCTGTTGGATTTTTGGTCCCCAACAGGCACATATTTCTCTGGAATACCATAGGGTACACCTGGAAATCTTCTAGGGTGCACACTTTGAGAACCACTGGCTAGGGCCTTGGTTAACAGCACGATCTGGAGTGTGTACACACATACTCCCTGTGCACTGTCGGGCACATTCCTGCACCCTTTTATCTATAAAACTTATGAATAATAGTTTACTCATTTATTTATTCATGCATGTTTATTGAACAGCTACTATGTGTTACTCTTTCCAGCTTTGGGGTTACATCAATGAACCAAAGAGATGGAATGCCTAGTCCTCATGGAGCTTACATTCTGCTGGGGGAGAGACACAAAAGACAATGAAGAAAGGTGGAGACAAGTACTGAGCAGAAAAATCAGCAGAGAAAGTGAGTGGGGTTCGTGTGTTGGGGGCTTCGCTTTGTAGACACCCTCTCACTGAATTCTCACAACCATGTTTCAATTAAGAAGCCTAAGAAATAGGGCGGTTGGGTGAGTTGCTCAAGGGGCCATATGATTTAGAAAGCAGTGAAGGCAGAATTTGAACCCAGGTGAAATCAAATCTATGCTGTCTTCAAAAAAGTGACTCTGGACAGCGTGTTTATAACCCAAACCAGTGCAGTAAATGTAGTTGTTTTATTTCGGTAATAATTCATTTCAGTAAATAAAAGAAATAAACGAAAAGAGCTCTAGGGTTATATTACGTCACATCTTTTATTGAGAAATGCAATAAGCATACCTACCACTTTCCTGTATAACTTCAATGGCCTGCGGAGAATTGAGAAAACCGTCTTAGTCTGCTGAATGGTTGAGTTTAAGGAAAAACTGACCCAGCACAAACCCGCTCAACTCCCAGATGAGGTCACTGCCGTTCTGCAAGGTGAATCGAGGTCGTTCAAAGGCCGCAACTGAGCTGAACTGGATTCGCCAGATTCCCTACTCACCGTCGCGCTTTAACCCTCTCGAGTACAGGGCGGCTGGAGGAGCCACGCGCCGGGTCCCGGCAGGCCGCCAGGGGGTGACCGACTGTAAGAGACCCAGGTGGGCCAGGCACCGCATTCCCCTGGGCGTGAACGTCACCAAGAGTCCCAGGCCGCGGGTGGGAAAGGCAGAGGAGGAGGGTCTTCAGTGGAGGGAAGAACGGCTGGAGAAAAGGTACCGAGGCTGGGAAGTCTGTCATTCTGCCCTTCCTGATTTCAGTCTGGTCCTCACCAGTATCTTCAACTCACTGTGGCCGCCTGCAACTCTCTAAAACAAAAGCCTCACTTTGTCGATACCTCCAACGCGTAGCTTACAAAAACAAACAAACAAAAAAACCCCAAAAACTAAACACGGGACCTGCGTGATCTTTTCATGGCCTAATTCTGGGTCAACTCCTTTGGAGCCGTATTGAAAGAGTTTCAATTCAATTCCCCGAACTCCATACTCTCCCCTGTGAACCCAAAGGTTTGGTTCCCTCCACCTAGAATATATTTTTGCACCAGGTTTACCTGCAGAAATCTGTTCTTTCAGCTAAATATCAACTTCTCTGTGAAACCTCCCTCCCCACACCCCCAACACCCCAGTTTGGAGTAGGCACTACTCCTGTGTAGCCAGTACCCCGTGGGATTCCCCCATCACGCCGTTTAACAAGTATCTGGCCTTTGCCTTTCCAAGGCCCCTCACACAGCAAAGCAAATGCAGATTGTGTTGACTGCGGAATGAATGCAGGAGATAGTACAGGGTTCAGGCTCTGCCACTTGTGTGACCTAACGCAAACTATCTGGCTCATGGATTTGTTGTGAGAAGTAAATGTATTAATGTGCAAAAAGTGCTTAGGACAATGCCTGGATCGTTGTAAGCAATCAACAAATTTCGACTCCTAGATTTTCACAGAAGCCAACAAACGTCATTGCCCTTTTAAGAGGCCCGCCCACTTTGGCAAGTAAGCGGAAGTAAGTGAGAACCCAGGAAGTGACCTAAGCCCCTAAGAAACATGGCCGCGGAGCGTCCTTTTTGGAATGGTCACTGGCGTCTCTGTGACGTAGAAAAGTTAGAGCGTACCGTGGGGTTTCCATGGTGCCACCCTTAGCTCCAAGTTCTTCCGCTTTCTCTCCTGCCTCAGCGCTCTGAACAAGAAATCAGAAAGCGGGTCCCGCCCGCGACGTAGACGCCGCTAGGGGGAGGGGTTAGGACAGCACATGACGCTCTAGGCGAGTTCGTTCTGTTCTCCATGGTAGCGAGCGCTCTTGCGCGCTACTCCGGCGCGTCGGGGCGGATGTTGCCCCTTTAATCGACGGAGGGTGGTGCCGACGAGCTCCCGCGAGAGCTCAGGGGGGCGGGGGGTGGTCCCGAGGCTGGGGGTCCGTGGCGGATGGAGCCCGAGATGGAGCCGGAGACTCTGGAGGCGCGAATCAGTGAGTGTCCGGGAGGGGCTCGGGCCGGGCCGGAACCGGAACCGGGGGCACTAGGCGGGCTCCCTCTCTGCGGGGGCGGGGTACGGGGCGCCCCCTCCTCACGCCCCGCCCTCGTCCCGGGAGGGGCGTTGCCCTGAGCCGGTTTCTCCGACTCGGGGATGAAGTAAGACCCCCTCCAGCTGGGTCGCCCACCCATCCTATTCCTGGGCGGCGACCCCCGGGGAAGCTGCGCCCGACTCTGCGCCCAGAAGCCCGGGGAAGGAGAGAGCAGTCTCCAACCACCTCAGGCCCAGACTTCTCCACCGAGAAGCGGACCTCGAAGTCATATACTTGGGCCCGGGAGGAGCAGGCGAGTGCAGGACTGCACCTCAGACCCTGGAGGGAAGAGTTCCTGTTCCCTGTAGGGTCCGAATCCTCTCTCTGGCCCTACATGTTGTGACTACATCCTGCCCCTTCCTTAAGCTTGCAATTTCTCAGATTTGCTCGTTCCCCCGCCCAGGAAGGGAGGACCCACTGATTCATATGACCTCCCCAAGCTCTGGCCACACAGTAAGAAACCCCCAAACCCTACAGGCTTGGAAAATCCCATCTCAGACTCCAGAAGTAGTTTCAGGTTCGCTATCACTACTCCCAGCCCAGCTCCTGAGACTGCACCTCCAGCCAAGACTTTTCCCAGCCCTTGCTGAACTTCCCCGCAAAGTCCGTGCAACCCCTCTTTCTGAATTTTCAGACACTGCTTCCTGTCAGTCAGGCTTCTGAGCCCTCACACTTGCACTCTCCACCTGAGCTTCCTACCCTCCATTGCCGACATCCTTGGCTCTCACAACCCCACTTGTGGACTCTGCCCCAGAAAGCTGTGGCTTGCTTCTCCCTGTGCTAGTGTTAGACGCATGTCTGTGCCAGGGCCTCAGAGAGGCCTCTGGGTCCACCTTTGGCTCAGCCCCTTGGCTTCCGAGACCCCAGGGAGCTACTCAGGGTGAGCAGAGTTGAACCCTGAGGTTAGCTCCAGAACCACACCATCTGCAGGGATATTTCAGGGTCAGTCTGGCAGAGAGGGGGAGGAGGGAGTGGAAAGGAGGCACTCAGCGGCCATTGAGACTGTTCCAGAACGCCACAAGTGTCCAGAGCTCAGCAGCAGCATGGGGGGATGGGCAGGGCCCTGGCTGACACATATGACAAGCTGAAGGACTTGAGGTTTGGATGATACAAAACAGTGTCAGGTTTAGCAACAATGGGGATTTTCTGAGAGGCCAGAATCTGCTCTGAGAAACAGGGGAATCAAGACACCTACATTTGACAGGAGGCTGGACCCCAGTAATTAGGACTGACATTTCTTTTCTCTTTGTGCCCTAGCATAATTATAAGCTCTTCCCTTTGGGTGTTTAGAGATAAAAAGTAGCTTCTGATGGGTAAATGATGACATTGTCACCACTGTGGAGTGACAGGGTGAAGTCACGCCCTGTTGTGAAACATCTTCCTCCCTCCCTGGAGATGTTCTTCCCTATTGCCTGCCAGGGAAAGTGCCTCTCCTGACCCCGAAGAGGTAAGAGGCCTGGGGGTTGGGACTGAAAAAGTTGGTCAGATCTCCTTGGACCCAGAGGACCTCACTCTGTGAAAGCTGCAGAGGAGAAAGCTGATGTCCCATGATTCCATTGCTTCCTCATTATCTTCTAACTCAGGAGCTGACTCTAGAACCAGCTGCTCAGGTCTGCACTCATACTCACATGTCTTTTTTTTTTTTTTTTTTTTTTTTGTATTTTTCCAAAGCTGGAAACGGGGAGAGACAGTCAGACAGACTCCCACATGCGCCCCACCGAGATCCACCCGGCACGCCCACCAGGGGGCGAAGCTCTGCCCACCAGGGGGCGATGCTCTGTCCCTCCGGGGCATCGCTCTGTTGAGACCAGAGCCAGTCTAGCGCCTGGGGCAGAGGCCAAGGAGCCATCCCCAGCGCCCGGGCCATCTTTGCTCCAATGGAGCCTCACTGCGGGAGGTGGAGAGACAGAGAGGAAGGAGAGAGGGAGGGGTGGAGAAGCAGATGGGCGCTTCTCCTGTGTGCCCTGGCCGGGAATCGAACTCGGGACTCCTTGCACGCCAGGCCGATGCTCTACCACTGAGCCAACCGGCCAGGGCCACTCATGTGTCTTTGACACTTGAAGCGACTTCCTGGGTTTTTTTTTTTGTTTTTTTTTTAAAGCTTCTGAAGAAAGGGGCTGTTTTATTTTTTATTTATTTATTTATTCATTCATTTTAGAGAGGAGAGGGAGAGACAGAGAGAGAGAGAGAGGAGAGAAACAGAGAGAGAGAAAGGGGGAAGAGCTGGAAGCATCAACTCCCATATGTGCCTTGACCAGGCAAGCCCAGGGCTTCAAACCGGTGACCTCAGCATTTCCAGGTCGACGCTTTATCCACTGCGCCACCACAGTTCAGGCGCGAGTTCCTGTTTTAAGGTCCCCCATCTGGGTGTCATTGGGTAATATCCAGCCCTCTTCTCTCTAACCTCAGACTGGTGTCCCCAGTCTCTGGCCATATTTGGAGGGATATGAGGCAGAGTTAGATGGCCACTCTTATGGGGGGTGCCTCTTCCTGTTACCCTGGATGGTTAGCAGGGCTTTATTTCTCTGAGACATCTTTTCAGGGCTCCTGAAACAAATTTGTACTGAGAGAGAAAATGCTTCATTCAGATCTCTGCTCAGCTAAACCAGAGAGTGGCACTGCCCCCTCCACATACACTTTCTATATGTTCTTTCTGCTCTTTTTTTTTTTTTTTTTTTTTGTGGCAGAGACAGAGAGAGGGACAGATAGGGACAGACAGGAAGGGAGAGAGATGAGAAACATCAAGTCTTAATTGTTCATTGATTGATTTCTCATATATGATTTGATGGGAGGGAGGCTACAGCAGACCAAGTGACTCCTTGCTCGAGCCAGCGACCTTAGGCTCAAGCTGGTGAGTCTTGCTCAAACCAGATGAGCCCGCGCTTAAGCTGGAGACTTCAGGGTCTTGAACCTGGGTCCTCCACATCCCAGTCCGACGCTCTATCCACTGTGCCACCGCCTAGTCAGGCTGTTTGTTTGTTTTTTGAGAGAGAAACAGGAACATCAAATTGCTCCTTTATGTGGCCCAACCGGGAAATTGAACTGGTAACCTCCACACTCTGGGACGAAGCTCCAACCAACAGAGCTATCCTGCCAGGGCTTTTATTTATTGATTGATATGAGAGATAGAGAGGAAGGAGGGAGGCGGAAGGGAAACATTTATTTGTTAATCCACTCAGTCATGCACTCATTGGTTGCTTCCTGCCTTGACTGGGGTTTGAACCCACAACCTTGTCTTTTTGGGACGACGCTCTTAACCTAGTGAGCTAACCATCCAGGCCCTGCTTTGTTTTTTTTTATAGCATTTCATAACAGTGCAGTTTTCTGTGGAGGGTTGTCTGTCTGAGTAGTCAGTGTGTCTCTTGCCGAACTGTGAGCTCCAAAAGGGCAGGGATTTTGTCTTGTTCACTACTGTGAACATTTATTGAATAAATATGAACTGAATGAATGACTGCCAGGCACTAGGCTCCCAGGGCTCCAGGCCTCCTGCCACGGCATCAGACCCCAAGTGGGCAGCTGCCATATGCTGGGTCTCTAGCCTCCTCCTGTCCACAGATCCTTCTCTGTCCTGTCTCCTGGGCTCTGTTTATTCCACAGCTCTGACTTAATGCTCAGGCTTGGGCAGAACTGGCTGGGACAGGGTGAAGTTTGGAGATAACTTCTGGGAAAGTAGTGAAGATCTATTTCTGGCTGCCCCCATAACTTTATCCTGTATAAAGAATTTTGTCATCCCAAATCAGTCCATATTTTAAGCCAGCTTTATAAATGGGGTAACAGAGCCTTACCTGTGGTGGCGCAGTGGATAAAGCGTCAATCTGGGACTCTGAGGATGACCTCGGTTTGAAACCCTGAGCTTTCAAAGCAGTTTCTACAAATGAATGCTTCCCGTTCCTCCCCACCCCCTTTCTCTCTCTCTCCTTCTCTCTGTCTCCTCTCTCTCTAAAATTAATAATAAGAAAATACAAATGGGGAAACAGAGGTTTGGGGAAGCTCTGTGACCTACTCGGTTGTTGTTTAACCAGTGTTGGAGGTAAGGGAGGTGACTGTTTGGCCTTGTTTACCACCCACTCCTTACCACTCCTGCCTGGCCACAAGCTGAGCCCTCATTCATTCATTTACTGGGGGACATGGGCATGTACACAAGTGTCCGAATCTGGTGCAGTAGCAGGCTTGGGTCCGTGAAGGTCAGGTCTGAGGGACACAGAAGAAAGAGCTGATGCAGCAGTGCTAACCTGGGCAGGAGTGGGGGTTAGGGAAGACGTCCTGGAGGAGGTGATACCTAAGCCATGTTCCTTACCAAGGCGCCTCATGCTCTGCCCTACGTTCAATTATATACCTCTCTTCTCACACAGCCCTTGAGCTGTTCAGAGGCATGCATATCCAGCATGTGGTTATCTCCCTCCAGTCCCTGTTTGTGTTGCCTCTTCCAGGCAGCCTCCCCTGACCCCAGGCTCAACTGGGTTTCTTTCTCTGGTTCCTGTGGCTCCTTTGCCTCCCTATGTATCATTGTATTGAAAACCAAGTTCCCCTGCCCCACTTCCCAGCTAGGCAGACCCTTGGGGAACTGTGGGTTTGTTTTTCTCCTATCTCTGGATCTCTAAGCATAAATTCCATGAGGATTGTGGGGACACAATTTCCAGGAGCAGAACCAGAGGTGTGGTCAGGCACAGCAGACATACGGCCGGCCATAGGGGTGTGGCAGTAGGGAGTAAGGGAACAACCCCCAGAGCACAGTCTCTAAAAATGGAACCCTTTGGGGAGAAGCTGAAAGAGGAAGCCAGTGAACAAGCTTCTTTTTGTCCACAGAGTTAACTAAAACATAAGCACTCGAATCTTGAGGCTGTAGCAACAGGCCTTTTTGAGTGCTCAGTCATACACCCTGCCCTCTACTGCTGGGGGAGGGAATGAGAGAGGCAGGGATCCCTTTGCTAGGCCACATTGGCCTTCTCTTCCTACAGACAGAGCCACAAACCCCCTGAACAAGGAATTGAACTGGGTCAGCATCAACAGCTTCTGTGAACAACTCAACGAGGACTTTGAGGGGTAGGTGGCTTCTCCCTCTTTTGCTGATACTCAACAGACCACTGTGTAGCTGCTGTGCACACTGTATACTCTGGCCTTGGGCGGAGACATCTCCATTCGTAACGTGTTCCCAAGTTAATGACGGCAGTGGGCGCTCGTACTGAGTGCTGCTTGTGAGCCACCCTCTGAGGTGGGCCTTGCTGGACCTATTTTAAAGAAATTGAGGCTCTGGGGACTCAGCAGTCACCCCAAGATCTCACAGAAAATGGTAGTCCTAAGCTTGTGAAAATGCACATTTTCTGGCTGTCCCAAGACTTGACTCTCCAGCAGGGGTTTGGGGTGAACATATTAGCAGGTTCCCAGGTGCTGCAGAAGTTTGGGGAGCAAAGCTCAATGTGTTCACCTCCACCACACCGTCCCCAGTGCAGGTGCTCCACTTGGGGAGGTCATGCAGGCACATGATGTAGGTACTCAGGCTGTTTGTGTGCGACTTCTGTCCCCTCTGTTAGCTGGGAAGGTAATTGAATGCCTGTGAGCTTCCACTTCTTCAACTGTAAAGTAGGGCAATAGCGCCGCCTACCTCAGAGGGCTGTTAGGAAGCCTAGGCAGGAAAGTATACCTTGCACATCATAAGTGCTTAGTACATGTTAGCCGTTACTGTCACTAGTGACAGGCCTTTTAAGATTTGGTAGGCAATATCACCGCCTCTGCCATGCAGCTGCTCTGATTTGCCCCACAGAATGTGTGCTACCTTGAGTTCCCAAGAAGTTATGTCTGCCCATCCCGTCTAGTACATTGTCATAGTCTGTTGCCAGACTGGGCCCTTGAAGGTTGTGGTCATCTCTTTGTACTTGTCTGTATGCCAAGCCAAGGACACAGCAGGTCATAGTTCTTAGTAAAGCTGGCCAAGGGGCTGAGCTCATGCCTTTTGAAGGTCCCTGTACTCCGTGTCTGGCCCTACTCTGTCATGCCACAGTCTCCGGCTCTGTCCTCAGTCCAGAGAGAGAGCTGTGCCTTTGCATCTGCTTGCTGAAGGCACTGAGGCTGCAGCCCTAGCGGGTATTGAGGCAGCCCTCTCCTGGGGTGCCTGAGTTTTGTAGCTATTCTGGTTCTGTCTCTTCCTCTCACCCAGGCCTCCACTTGCCACCCGGCTACTAGCCCACAAGATCCAGTCCCCGCAGGAGTGGGAGGCCATCCAGGCCCTGACGGTGAGGAGAAGGGGAGAGAGGGTGCTGGCCCTCTGCCGACCACATGGATAGCACCAGGGGAGGCCAAGACTGAGGTTTTTGGGGTCCTATCAGACTCTTCAGGACCCAAGGGAGTTGTGCCAAGATGGCCTAGAACGGGGGTCTGGGCCAGCCCCGAGTGTCCCATGGTAACCAGTGGGCTGGCCTCCTACCCCAGACCTTGCACAGGTACGTCTCTTACAGGAAGGAAGCTCCCTAGCATCATCTGGCCCAGAGGCTCCCCACTCCAGCTGTATCTCAGATCTTCAGGAGGCTGGTTATACATATGGAATTGGGGTCCCACCCCAGAGCTGAATCATAACTACAGCACCTGCAGCTAGGAATCTGCATGTTTACAAGGCCCCCAGGGGCATTGTGGAGCCAACCCAGCCCGTCAGTGGTCTCTAGACAGAGGGCAATGCTGTCCTTCCCACGGGGAAACGGGGTGACCCTTGGACTCGGGCTAAGGTTTCGAAGATGTGCCAGTAGCAGAAGAGTATGGGGCAGAGTGTCTGTGGCCTCCAAGCATGGGTGCATACCAACTGACTAGCCAACCTGATTTTAGGTGTTGGCAATAAAGTTTTCCTTTTAATAGTTATGTATTTTAATACATTAAGTTTTTTGTTTTATTTTTTTCCTCTAATACTTACCAGTCCTATGATTTCACAGACACATGGCTTAGGTTAAGACTAAGGTAGATGGTGCCTATTTCAGTTTAGAGAAACAATCCAAAGAATGTAGTAATTTTCAAGTGGCATTCAGATGTGGCCAAGCAGTAGAGAGGCTACAGTGGTGCTCCACACTGGGCATTGCCCAGCTTCATTCCCCAGCAGGTGATCAGTCCCAGGAGCCTCTGAACCTCAGAATCCTCTTGTCCTCACAGGTTACTTTCTCCCTTATAACTAACTACCTGTCTCTGGGCTTCTGGGCCCTGGCCGAGGTATAGGAGGTAGGCATCCTCTGATCCTCCCTGGGGTCCCTGCGCCCCGCCTCCCCCCAGGTGCTGGAAACATGCATGAAGAGCTGTGGCAAGAGGTTCCACGACGAGGTGGGCAAGTTCCGCTTTCTCAACGAGCTCATCAAGGTCGTTTCTCCCAAGGTGGGTGCTCCCAGCCCAAGCTCAGACCCTCACCGTCAGACAGGGGTGACTGACAGACTGCACCTCATCCTGGGGCTTCGCTCCTACTACTGCCTCGGCCCCCATTCGGACTCTACCCAGCACAAACACAAATCCTCTCTCCTGGTCCCCTTCACACAGCTGAGTCCGGGACAGCAGATTTCTAGGAAGAGCGCTTCCACTGACTGCTTGGTCCTTAGGGACAGCTGCACGGAATTCACACAGCAGTCCCAGCACAGGCTGCTCTGGCTCTGAGATCTCTCCCTGCAATCCCTGCAGACCTGGCCATAGTGTCCCACTTGGGTCTCTGGGTCTGTAGTGGAGGTTCTCTCTGTCCTCGGCTCCCAAGAGTGGCTCCCAAACCAGAGTGATGGAGTCTGCTTGCTGCATATGACCACACTCCCAGCGGGGCCCAAGGAGTCCTCCCATAGGCCGTGAACACCTTTGGTGCCCTTTGGGTGAGGCTGCACCTGCTTCGTCCTTCCTCAGACATGCTGACCAGAGCAGCTGAATGGCCCCACTGGCCCCCATTCTCCCGGAACGTGACTGGTGTGACAGCCTAGTTTACTGCTAGGAGGTTGAATGGGACCCAGGGTTGAGCATTTCCACAGCTGCTCTTTCCCTGGTCAGTCCAGTGGCGTCTCCTTCGTGAGGTCAAGAATGAAGCCTTACATGAATGAGCCTGGGCTCTGTGCCTTAACTGTGTCAGCTCTGCAGCCTTACTATGGCACCACTGTTATCTTCTGCACTTCACAGTGGGCACACTGGGGCACACAGCACAGCTAGTGAGTGACAGAGCTAGGCGGTGAGCTATCTGTACTGCCTGGTTGAGATGTGAGGACCCTGTGGGCCAGGTTTCCGAAGGAGTTCTAGGGAGACAGCCAGTTTGGAGCTGGGGCTGCGGTTGCAGCAGATGAAGCCAGCCAATGTCAAGGGCCTCCCTCCCCTTGGTCTTTGAAGTACCTGGGCTCTCGGACCTCAGAGAAGGTGAAGAACAAGATCTTGGAGCTCCTCTACAGCTGGACGGTTGGCCTGCCGGAGGAGGTGAAGATTGCAGAGGCCTACCAGATGCTCAAGAAGCAGGGTGAGGCCCAGAGCCTGGGCTGTGGACAGCGCCTCCTCTCTTCCTCCCCACTTTCTCTCCTCCCCTTCTCTTCTCTTTCCCTCTTTCCCTCCTTCCCTCCTCCCCTTCTCACCTCTTCCCTGAGCTGGGCTCCAGCAACTTCAGGGGCTTCTGGCAGCAAGGTCATGGGCCTGCCATTTAACTTTTCAGGAACATATGGCCTATGAGGCCTTTTTGTTGCTCTACCTGAGGTTAGCTTCGGTGGAGAGAAGGTAGGTTTGGGTCAGACTTCTCAGCGATTGGCTCCCATGGAGTAGCCTCAAAGTATGGATTCCCAGACTCTTCCCCCATGTAATTGGACGTAATAGAAGGTCCTGTCCACCAAGGCTAGAGTCAGCATGCTGAAGGATTGCCCTCCACCTTCCTTTCTGCACTTACCTGGCCGTGTCCCCATCTCACCCCCTGTCCCTGGGCCTGGGCCTTTTTGACAGCCCTCCACCACCCATCTCCTCTAGGGATAGTGAAGTCCGACCCCAAGCTTCCAGATGATGCCATCTTTCCTCTTCCTCCTCCACGGCCCAAGAATGTGATCTTTGAAGATGAGGAGAAATCCAAGGTGAGGCTCGAAGGAGGGGCAGATGAGGGCTCCAGGGCCCACATAGGGGTCAGTGAATTCCAGCCCTTAGCTGCCTTGCCCTTGGAGCAGAGGCTCATGATGAGCATAGCCGCTGTAGTGGGCGACAGGCACCATTTATTGAGTACTTCCTGCATGCTGAGGACTCCCGATACAGTGCCCCTGCATTTAATAAACACAAGAGTGTGTCTTATGTCCTTGGGGTTGGTGTGAGGGCATTTCATTGGTTGACCAGGAGTTTGCATATCTTTGTGTCTTTGACACTTTGGTACTTTCATTAGCTTTTTGTTAAGCATGTGTTCATGGGTGAGACATTAAACAACATAGAAGGAGGTAAGAAAAAGTAAAAGCTCCCCTCCTCAGTCTGGTCCCAGAGGGTAACCACTGTTAAGTTTCTTGTACATCCTTCTAGAAAGGTTCTCTAAAGGTAATAATAGAATATTTTGCACCATTTGTTGAGAACTTACTTCTTCCAGGTACTGTGGGGGAGCAGTTATGCGTGGTGTTGTAGTTGTCCTGTGACCACCACATCAGGTGTCAGTAGATTCTCACCATTTCACAGAGAGCTTAGGTATCATATGGCACAGCCAGGAAGTGGGTAGCCAGCGCATGGCCCAGGGCCCAGGCACTGCCATCACAGACACGCCCTTTTGTCTTCACAGATGCTGGCCCGCCTGCTGAAGAGCTCCCACCCTGAGGACCTTCGAGCGGCCAACAAACTCATCAAGGAGATGGTTCAAGAGGTGATGGCCGAGCCCAGGGCACAGGGAGGAGATGGGATGGAGATGTTGAGTTGGGCTGCCAAGGTGGGGTTGTATGTATACATATGAAGAATTCTGTAATGACCCAGCTAAAGTGCTGTCATAGTGGTGAAAGAACTGACAGACTCTGGGCTGAGCCAGGACAAGAACGAATTTCCTAGCAGCTGAGCTCATCTGCCCTAGGTGGATGGGCTTTTGCAAGAATGACTATCTTTTCCATAAAAATTAGAAATAAATTAGGCTTTACTACATTTTGTGTGTGTGTGTGTGTGTGTGTATGTGTGTGTGTGTGTGTGTAGAGAGAGAGAGAGAATAATGTATGTTAAACTTATAAATACAGGCCCTGGCCAGTTGGCTCAGTGGTGGAGCGTTGGCCTGGCGTGCAGGAGTCCCGGGTTCGATTCCCGGCCAGGGCACACAGGAGAAGCACCCATCTGCTTCTCCACCCCTCCCCCTCTCCTTCCTCTCTGTCTCTCTCTTCCCCTCCCGCAGCCAAGGTTCCATTGGAGCAAAGTTGGCCCGGGCACTGAGGATGGCTCTATGGCCTCTGCCTCAGACGCTAGAATGGCTCTGGTTGCAACAGAGCAATGCCCCAGATGGGCAGAGCATTGTCCCCTGGTGGGCATGCCGGGTGGATCCCGGTCAGGCACATGCGGGAGTCTGTCTGACTGCCTCCCCATTTCCAACTTCAGAAAAATACAAAAAAAAAAACCCAAAAAACAACAACAAAAAACTTATAAATACAGATGCTCCTTGACTTACAATGTGGTTACATCCCAATAAATCCGTTGTGAGTTGAAAATGTTTTAAGTCAAAAATGGTTTTAATACATCTACTGAACATTATAGCTTAGCATACTCTACCTTAAATGTGCTCAGAACACACAGCCAACAACTAGACAAAATTATCTAACACAAAACCTACTTTATACTATAATGTAATCTATTATGCATATTACTTTTACACCATCATAAAGTCAAATAGTTGTAAGTTGGGGACCATCTGTATACAGATGTCATTGGTGCATGCTAAAACTTTTTTTTTTTTTTACAATTTCTTTTTTTATTTTTATTTTTTTTCTGAAGTTGGAAATGGGGAGGCAGTCAGACAGACTCCCGCATGCACCCAAACGGGATCCACCCAGCATGCCCACCAGAGGGTGATGCTCTGCCCATCTGGGGCGCTGCTCTGTTGCAACCAGAGCCATTCTAGTGCCTGAGGCAGAGGCCATGGAGCCATCCTTAGCACCCAGGCCAGCTTTGTCCCGGAGCCTCGGCTACGGGAGGGGAAGAAAGAGAGAGGAAGGAGAGGGGGAGGGGTGGAGAAGCAGATGGGTGCTTTTCCTGTGTGCCCTGGCCAGGAATCGAACCCGGGACTCCTGCACGCCAGGCCGACGCTCTACCACTGAGCCAACTGGCCAGGGCCCAAAAACATTTTTTTATTTATTGATAAGAGCAAGTCATCAAAAAAGTGTGCAGGCCTTGGCCAGTTGGCTCAGTGGATAGAGCATCGGCCATGGCATATGGATGTCCCAGGTTCAATTCCCGGTCAGGGCACACAGAGCAGCAACTATCTACTTCCCTTCCTCTTCTTCTCCTCCTCTTCTCCTTCCCCTCCCACAGCCAATGGCTCTTTTGGTTCGAGGGTCAGCCCCAGGTGCTGAGGATAGCTCAGTCAGTCTGTGTCAGCCTCAGGCACTAAAAATAGCTTAGTTGATTGGAGCATTGGTCCCAGACAGGTTGCCAGGTGCATCCTGATTGGGGTGCATGCGGGAGTCTGTCTCACTATCTCCCCTCCTCTCACTTTTTTTTTTAAAGATTTTTTTTTTTTTTTTTTAGAGAGACAGAGTCAGAGAGAGGGATAGACAGACAGGAATGAAGAGATGAGAAGCATCAATCATTAGTTTTTTGTTGCGCGTTGCGACTCCTTAGTTGTTCATTGATTGCTTTCTCATATGTGCCTTGACCGCGGGCCTTCAGCAGACTGAGTAACCCCCTGCTGGAGCCAGCGACCCTGGGTCCAAGCTGGTGAGCTTTTTGCTCAAGCCAGATGAGCTCATGCTCAAGCTGGCGACCTCGGGGTCTCGACCCTGGGTCCTTCCACATCCCAGTCCAACGCTCTATCCACTGCGCCACCGCCTGGTCAGGCTTTTTTAAAAGATTTTATTTGTTGATTTTACAGAGGGAGGAGAGAGGGATGTGGAGCAAGAAGAATCAACTCATAGTTGCTTCACTTTAGTTGTTCATTGCTTTGATCGGTTGTTGCATGTGCCTTGACTGGGCAAGCCCAGGGTTTCGAACTGAGGACCTCAGCATTCCAGGTCAAAAGTTACAGTCCAGAGGCCCAGAGGGCAAGAGTTCTGGGTTGCCTCTTAAAGGCAAGCTGCATGCTCTGACAGCCAAGAGAACGTCAGGGGTGTCCCCTCATAAGGGAGGTGAGTCAGATGGCACAGTACAAGTCCACCTTTCATTTTGCAAGGGAGGAACGTGTATGGTAAGAAATGTTGGCCTGGGCAGTAGGAGTACTCCTTGCAGTGGGCCTTTCCAGGCCATGAGTGCACCACCATTTGCCGGGCACTAACAGACATTGAGAGGGATCTCTGCACTAGTTTCTAGGTTGTACGTGGTGACCACTAAGGTCTTCTTTCACTCTCAAGTACAGGACCCTCCTCTGAAAGGAAAAACACGAGTATGGCATGTAGAACCACAGGTGTAGGTCTGGGCCCTGGTCCTCCAGAATCATCTGGAAAATGTGTTAGAAACCCAGATTCCTGGGCCACCCCTGGAGATTCTGGCTGAGAGCCCAAGGAATTCTTAGGGGCTTGTGCAGAGGCCTGGGTCCAGGGGGCAATGGCAGGAAAGGAAGTGAGCAAGGTTGACCAAAGGCTTCTTGGACCACACACAGTGCCTTGTCCTGGGCACGAGGGGCTCTTCGCACTGTCTGCCGTAACACTCATAGCAGACACTGGAACAGAGGGGCATGGGCAGCACTTGGCTGGGGGCTGGGCCTGACCCAGGCTTTCGGGCGTTTGTCGGTGATTGCCCAGGATCAGAAGCGGATGGAGAAGATCTCGAAGCGGGTGAGTGCCATTGAGGAGGTGAACAACAATGTGAAACTGCTGACGGAGATGGTAATGAGCCACAGCCAGGGCGGCGCTGCGGCCCACAGCAATGAGGACCTCATGAAGGTGCGCCTGTCTCCACTCTGCCCAGGGCCCTTGCAGGGCCCCTGCCGGCCCTGACCTGCCCTCCCTCCTGCCCCCAGGAACTGTACCAGCGCTGTGAACGGATGCGGCCCACGCTCTTTCGACTGGCCAGTGACACAGAGGACAATGATGAGGCCTTAGGTGAGCCCCAGGCAGGGCTGGCTCATCCTGCCACCTTTTTTTTTGTTTTGTTTTTTGGTTTTTTGGGTTTTTTTTACAGACAGAGAGAGGGATAGATAGGGACAGACAGACAGGAACGGAGAGAGAGATGAGAAGCAATAATCATTAGTTTTTGTGACACCTTAGTTGTTCATTGATTGCTTTCTCATATGTGCCTTGACTGCGGGCCTTCAGCAGAGCTTGTAACCCCTTGCTTGAGCCAGTGACCTTGGGCTCAAGCTGGTGAGCCTTGCTCAAACCAGATGAGCCCACGCTCAAGCTGGCGACCTCAGGGTCTCGAACCTGGGTCCTTCCGCATCCCAGTTCGACGTCCAGTGCGCCACTGCCTGGTCAGGCCCTGCCACCTTTTTTGACCACCCCCCCCCCACACACACACACACACAGGCCCTGCTGAGTATCCTTAGTTGGAAGGAGTCACCACCAGGGGGCCCCTTTCTCCAACACTGACCTTGGGTTTCTCCTACTTGAAGAAGGAAGCAGACAAGCAGAGAGCAGGGACTGAAGTAGTTGAGAGACCTTCTGGACCAGGCCCGTTCCTAGACACCTCGTTTATAGCCCATAGCTATACAGGAGGGAAGATTGTCCCCATTTCATAGCTGAGGATAAGGGAGGGGAGTGACTTGCTTAGATCACAGATTTAAACAGTGGCAGAACCAGGGTGAAGCAGGGCTCTCTCCTGCAGACACTGCCTCCCTGGTAAGGGCTACAGACCGACAGGGAATTCCACAGGCCTAAGCACTCCCCGTGGCTTCTGTTCAGGCCGCATATCAGGATCTCTTCCTGTTCTCTGCTGCCATGTCAGCAGGGGCCCTTGGGCAGCAGTCTGGGACTCTCTCGGCCCCTCATTCAACAGGAGTTCACTCAGCACCTCCCAGGAGCCAGGGATGTGGTCCCCACCTAAGAGGTTCACTGTCCAGAACCCTCTAAGCCCTGACTCCCAGGGCCCAGTGTGTGCCAGACACTGTTCTAGGCCCTCAGGGATATGGCAGTGATCAGAATCGACAAAAGCCATAACCTGTTGGAGTTTGTAGCCTAATAAACCTAGCATATGAGCAGTGGCAGTTTGTCAGGTGATGCTAAGTGACATGTAGAAAAACAAGCAGTAGGGGAACTACATAGCATGTGGGTAGGGTTAGAGAAGGCCGACCTGAAGTCAGGAAGGGATGAAACCCCCCAGGGATCTGGGGGGTATCTAGACAGCAGCCATGTGGGGGCCTGGAGTGGGGATCATGCACTGTTCAGGGGCTGGCACAGGGCAGTGTGGTGGGAACAGTGGACGAGGGGGAACGGAGGGCCTAAGTAAGTCTGAGACGAGACGATGGGATGCCTGTCACCCCTCCCCTCACAAGGGCTGGAATAGATGTGGGGTTCTCGTCTGCCCCCCCAGAGGCTCCCACATTCCTTCACACTGACCTCTCCTCTCCTGCCCATTCCAGCGGAGATCCTACAGGCCAACGACAACCTCACCCAAGTGATCAACCTATACAAGCAGCTGGTGCGGGGTGAGGAGGTCAACGGTGATGCTGCTGCTGGCTCTATCCCAGGTGAGGAGGTGGCGGGCAAACTGGGGAAGGGCCCACCAGACTGAAGGGGCACAGAGTCCAGGGTGGTGCACTGGTCCTGAAGCGGGCAGCATGACCGCCGGGGTGACCCTGCCTCCTTAAGATGGGAAAGGCCCTCAGAATAGAGTCTGTGCCAGGCCTGTAGCTGTGGGGGGCAGAAGTCTGGATGTTAGACACAGAGGGAGGGAGCGAGCGTTTGACAAGGACAGGCAGAAGAAGGAAGGCCTTTCATTTGACAAATCAGGTGCCTGTTGTGCGGGGCTAAAGGACACCCCCAAGGCTTAGTTTAATCATCAGAAGGTGGTAGAGAGGTTTGACACATAAACATTCAGGCTCAGTTTCAGTAAGGGTAAAGTGACAGCTCTGGGAACCACAGAAGAGACCAACCCTTTTGGAGAGGAGTGGGGTGGAGGCTGTGCAGGAGCAGCAGAGCTGAAGCTGGGCCCCAAAGGGTGGGAGGGTTCACCAAATAGAGGGAAGTAGGGAATCTGTTCCAGACAGAGGAATAGCGTGTGTCAAAGGGCTTGGTGGCAGATTTAGGGACAAGGGCCATGTGGCCAAGGAAGGGGAAGCAGGAGAGTTGTGAAGGATGAAGGGACAGTTTTCTGCCCCTCAGCCCCCATGGACTCTGAGAACCTGAGTGTCCTCACCCTGGGGCTCACCTGATTCTTCTTTCCCACCCCAGGGAGCACCTCGGCCCTATTGGACCTCTCAGGCCTAGATCTCCCTCCTGCAGGCACCACCTACCCAGCCATGCCCATCTGCCCTGGCGACCAGGCCAGCCCTGAGCAGCCCAGCGCCTCTGTTTCCCTGCTTGATGATGAGCTCATGTCCCTGGGTGAGGAAGGGGCCCGGCCTGGAGGAGGGTGGGCTCAGCCGCAGGTGGGGTGATGCCTATAGCACACACTGGTTGCAGAGCTTGGTCAGGTTAGCATGTTACTAACTCCCTTAAGTGCTATAGAGCTTGGGGGTGGGCTTGAGGAAGCTGAGGCTCAAGGAAATCAAGGAACTTGTGCAAGGTCAGACAGTCAAAGGGTGAGACTGGCCAGCCCCTGAACCTGATAAGCCAGCGACACCCAGGCTCTAAAGGAAAACAGAGATTTCCCTGCAACAGATTAGAGCCTAGAATTGGATGCTGCTCAGGCAAAAGTCCAGCAGTTTCCCCACCGAGAGGAAGAGGAAGAACACTCCACAGCGCCCAGAAGCTCCAGGGAAGCTTGCAGCAGAGCACCACACTCTGAGACCCAAGCTGGTCCTGGGCAGGGCCTTTGTCACTACAGGGTGGGTCACAACCCCTAAAGAAGAAGCAGAAAGTACCCAGGGGCTAAGCAGTTTTGGAGTTTCTAGTTTTTAGGGCTTAGAAGCAGAAGAGTATAATAGCAGCCTCCTCATAATACCCTGACGTTATAAAAATAGAGAAGTGGTGGGCTTTGTCAAAGGAATCGCAAGGGATGTGTTAGGAAACTAACCTGTAAGCCAGGAGTCAGACTGTGTGTTCCTGTGCCAGTTTTGAGGTGAAAACCAAACTCGACAGACTTGAAGCAGCGGTGCTGTGCTGGGGCCAGTGGGCCAGCCTGGTTTGTATAGAGCGCTGCCCTGAGCACTGCTGGGTGCCATGTTACCTTAGAGCAGCTGCCCTCCACGCAGCACAGGGGACAGTGCTGTCAGCATCCCCATTTCACTGATGTGAAAGCAAGGCTTGGAAAGGCTGGGTGACTTGCCCAAAGAGGGCACCAAGGTTTGGATGAGGCATTCTGATTCTGAAACCTCACTCTGAGCCTCTCTTTGGCCCTGACTCAGCTCCCCAGCCGGGAAAGGGAAATGAGGACTTGGAGTGAGGAGTGTGATGAGGGCGACAGCGAACCAGGTTCAGTTCCCCTCTGAGGGCCCGTCAGCCAGCGCCCTTCCTAGGAGGGTCTGCCCACGGGATCACTCAGGAGTCCCATCCACCTGCCCCCCACAGTGCACAGCCAGGGCGGACTCAGGCAGAGGCCCCCAGCCCTGGATCATAGGTAAAGGACAGCAGTGACAAGCGCACATGGCTCATCTTCCCCAGATCCAGGACTGGGCAGCAGCCACCTGATCAGGCATTTGTTCTACATGGCCCAGCCCCACGATGAGTGGCTGTAGCAAAGCCACTCCTCGTAAAAAGCGAGGTGTGCTGTGCACTTTTTGTCCCTGTGTCGTTTCAGCAGAGGCCTGAGCCTCCAGCTTCCTCTGGTTTCATCTCAAAGACAAAAGAAAATGTGGGCACAGGAATTGGAAATGCCAGGGCAACACTTGCCCAGCTCTGAGGAGTGGGAGAAGCCTTGGGACCTCAGAGGAGGCTTTTCCTAAACAACTTTATGGCAGGAAGGGTGAGGGGTGGGGGCGGGTAGGCAACAAGGACTTCCTGCCTGTCAGAGAGGGTGTGCCAGCATGTTCAGGCACTTCATCTGATCTAATTCTTTACAACAGCCCTCTGATGTGGGTGCTGCTGTTGCCTTCGCTTTACAGATCGGGCATAGGGAGGCTGTCACCAGCTGGGGGTCACATAGCTAAGTGGCAGAGCTGGATTCAAACTGCAGCAATGAGGCCACACTCTGTCCAAGTCCTGACTCTGCCGCTTTCCATCTCTGTGACCTCTACTTAACCCCTCTGAGCATCTATTTTCGCTGAAAGAGGGATGAGAACCCATTCCTGCCTTTTAAGGTTGTTTGAGGAGTGAGACCCAGGTCTGAGTTTCTGACATATCAGTGGGTGTAAGAATTGTTAGTACCATTATGATATCCCTGGTGTCAGAGAGGTGTGTCCAGAGGAAGGGACCCTATAGTCAATTTCCTGAGCTCTGCCTTTGCTTGTCACATAGCACTTCAGGTTGGACCTTACTTATTCAAGATTTGCTAGAAACAGCCTGACCAGGCGGTGGCGCAGTGGATAGAGCGTTGGACTGGGATGTGAGAGACCCAGGTTCGAGACCCCGAGGTCGCCAGCTTGAGCGAGGGCTCATCTGGTTTGAGCAAAAGCTCACCAGCTTGAGCCCAAGGTCACTGGCTCGAGCAAGGGGTTACTCCGTCTGCTGAAGGCCCGCGGTCAAAGCACATATGAGAAAGCAATCAATGAACAATTAAGGTGTTGCAATGCGCAAAGAAAAACTAATGATTGATGCTAGTCATCTCTCCGTTCCTGTCTGTCTGTCCCTATCTATCCCTCTCTCTGACTCTCTGTCTCCGTAAAAAAAAAAAAAAAAAAAGATTTGCTAGAAACAGGGTAACTTGTCTTTTCTAGGTAAAATCTGGGGTGAACTTGGCTGGGCATATGCCTCAGGGCAGGTAGAGGTCGACTGGTTGGTGACCAGCTGCCTTCTACTGATCAGCAGCCTTCCAAAGGGCACACACACAGCTCTCTTTGACACCAGTCAGTCAGCCTTGTTGGCCTGTGCCGGGGCGGATGGCGCCTCCACAGCCTGCCCCAGTCTACCCTGCATTGTGCATATGGGGCCACTACAGCCCAGCCAGCACCTTGCCCATGGCTGCTCCAGTTCTGGGGCAGGCCTGGGTGCAGGGCCCCATTCACTGTATCACAGTGCCCTTCAGACACTCAGAGAGCATCCCTCCAGTCAGTCATTGGCAGGCTGCTGACCCCTGCCCACCTGGCTTTGCAAGGCTAGGAACCTCACTTGGTATCTCCCCTTCCCTGCACACACTCCTCCACCAGCAGCTGCCAGCTGGTGAACAAAGATGAAAGTCCTGACATCTGGACTTGAGTTGGCTTCTGAGCAGCAGAAGAGGAAGCAGTAGGCCCCGGGGAGCGGGCTGTCGGGATTCGTGCTTTCTACTTCTGTTCTGTGGCTGTTCCCTCTGAAAGTGCTGAAGTCGGGGGTTTTCCCTTTTGAGCTGGACCTCTCAAAGGAAGGGGGACGGGGAGGGTAGGTGCCAGGGACCTCAGCCTAGCACCCGGTAATCCCAGCTTTCCCACCTTTGCTCAGGGACCCAGCTCCTTTACCTCTGTCTTTCTTCCCTGCAGGTCTAAGTGATCCTACACCCACTTCAGGCCCCAGCTTGGATGGTGCTGGATGGAACAGCTTCCAGGTAGGAGGGGCCAGAAACTAGTCTGAGCCATCCTGGTAGAGCAACTGGGACAGGAGCCTGAGGGAGCAGTGAGAGGAGAGATGGGTGGGACGGCCACGAGGTGGGGCCCCGGGGGCTAAGGCACCCATCCCAGGGTAGAGAGGGGCAGGTGGGTCCTCTCACCTCCAGGACCAGCTCCCTGCCTGTCTCAGACATAGGCCTCCCTTGGGTTTCTTATTCCTTTTCTCTTGAGGGTGACTTTGAGGTCCCTGGAATATTATGGTTTCTAGAGTAGAACCCCAGACCAGGCCCAACCCACTAATAGACCTGGAGTGAGAGGAGTTGGTCCCTGTGCCTGCTGCTGCTTACCCAGATGTCACCTGCAGGGAGGGGAAGGGGCCTCATTTTCAGCACAGGACAAAGGACATCTTTTCAGCACCACCTCACCCACCTGCATCCTTTGTATGCCCAACAGTCATCCGATGGCACTGAGTCCCCAGCCCCCACTCCAGCATCCAGCATGGACAGTTGGCCCCCAGTGCAGACATCCCTGCCAGTGAGCAGTGGTCTGGATGACCTGGACCTCCTGGGGAAGACCCTGCTGCAGCAATCACTGCCCCCGGAGTCCCAACAAGTGCGGTGGTGAGGACACACCCTGGCTGGCATGGGGGGCGCTGTCCCTGTCCCCACCACATAGGCTTTCCCTGGCCCAGACCGAGCAGGGAGAAGCCCAGTGCTTGGTTCCTCTGAGCAGTGGCTACACTGTACCACCTTGTGCCAAGCACTGCGCTGGGCTCAAGGGAGGCATAGGACCAGAGCATGGAGTTTATGAGAGAAAGGGGACCTGTGTCCCACTCACATGTCCTTCCCCAGGCATCCTGGCACCTGAGAAATATTGAAGGCTTAGAAGGCCAGCAGTGAGGAGGACACTGAGCCTGAGGGGGGGAGGGACAGAAGGAGGGAGAGAGAGAGCTGCCCATTTCAAGGGGAGGAAACAAGGGCCAGAGAGACGGGGGGTGTCAGGGACAGTCAGGAAGGCCAGCCTGTCCTGTGCCCGTGATTTCTTGAGCACCGAAGAGTCATCTCAATGCACCACCCTCTAATAAGGGAGAAGCAACAGCCAGCCCCCCGGCTCACGCTCCGGGACCTGCAGAATAAAAGCAGCTCGCCCAGCTCCAGCGCCACCAGCCTCCACACCGTGTCCCCCGACCCCACTGGGCCTCTGCAGCAGCCCACACAGACTGAGCTCTCGCTGGCCAACATCACTGTGCCCCTAGAGTCCATCAAACCCAGTGAGTAGGGTGGGGCATGGGTGGGCACAGGCTAGGCAGGGTTAGCTCACTGCCTAGCAGCGCCACCACTGCCCCGTCCCTCCAGGAGCTCTTTCTGGGGGAGTGGGTGGGAAAGTGGGGCTTCTTCCTAGTCCTGCCACTGCCTGACTTAGCAGGGAACTCGGGGCAAGACCCTTCCCCTTCCCAGCACTCAGTTTCCTCATCTGTCCCAAAGTAATTGCAAAACCATAAACTCCAGGATTTAGGCAAGAGGACTTTTTATGGATGGCCCCTGCCACCCCTCGGGAACACAGGGCCAGGATACAGAAGCCTGGGCCTCCCCAAGATCACAAAACCAAACAGGATAAAGATCCAGTGTAGGTCTGGGCTTTTCTCACCCAGGAGGGGTGGGAGGGGGCCTCTGGCAGCCCCAGACCCTGCACAGACGGATGACAACGGCCTGTCTTCTCAGCCTCGTCCATTTGGTGAGCCCACTGTGACCAAGGATGTCACATGCTCTGTGTCCCCAGGAAGTAGATAAAGGTGCCCCCTATCTTACCAGAAGCAGCATGACTGGCACAGTCACAGGGTGAGAACAGGACCCCAGCTTACCCACAGTCCTTCACTCCAACATGCCAGAAAGCAGCCGCGCACGTGGCACTGGCAGAGCCCCGCGTGGGGCTTTGTTTGCAGCTGGGTGTCTTGCCTCTGCCATCACACTGCAAGTTTACCTGCCCCTTCTGAGCAGCCTGTACCCCTGGCTGCACTGCTGCCCAGGGTCAGGGCAAGGACCTGAGTGTGTGTGTTTTGATTCGTTCCCAGTCGCGAAGAGCGAGTGCCTGGTGTGAGCCGGGTGTGGGGAGCTGGTTGCATATGCTTGGGCTGGAACCCGGCACTACCCATCGCACTCTCCCCTTCTTCCGGCAGGCAGCATCTTGCCAGTGACAGTGTACGACCAGCATGGCTTCCGGGTCCTCTTCCACTTTGCCCGAGACCCACTGCCTGGGCGCTCAGACGTGCTGGTGGTGGTGGTTTCCATGCTGAGCACTGCTCCCCAGCCCATCCGCAACATTGTTTTCCAGTCAGCTGTCCCCAAGGTGACATGGGTCATACCTCCCTCCTCTCAAGGCAGGATGACTCAGGGCTGGGGTGGGGCAGCTGGGAGCAGGGTCTCTCTCTGGGAGATCAGGGGTAGAAAGGAACCAAAGCACAGAGCCTCAGGACCCCCAGAAAAGGAGCTGGTGTGCAGGCTGGACCTGGGGAGAAGCTGGGATCGGCTATGCCAGACCTGCCTTCCTGTCCGCAGGTCATGAAAGTGAAGCTGCAGCCGCCCTCAGGCACGGAGCTGCCAGCATTCAACCCCATCGTCCACCCCTCTGCTATCACCCAGGTCCTGCTCCTCGCCAACCCCCAGAAGGTGAGGGGCCCGGCTGGGACAGGGTGCCGCTATGGGTTGGGGGCAGCTTCTTCTCCACCTCTGACCCCTGCCTTTACCATCTCTGCCCCAGGAGAAGGTTCGCCTCCGCTACAAGCTCCTCTTCACCATGGGCGACCAGACCTACAATGAGATGGGGGATGTGGACCAGTTCCCCCCACCTGAGACCTGGGGGAGCCTCTAGAACAGAGGGAAAGGGAGAGGAGGAGGGGGCAACGGGACTGGCCACTAGCTAGCCTTGATAGGAGGCTGTGGTGGCCTAGGACACCCTTTGCCTCCATGGCCATATCGTCTGTGCCTGGTGCTTCTCTCCTCACCCCTGCTGGCCCCTCCTTAATTCTTCCCCTGCTGAGCCAAGCCCAGCAGGATGCTGGGCCTGGGTTGCACTGCTGGGGACTTCACAGGTGGGAGCCTGGAGCAGGGAAGGGCTGTGTGGTCTTGGAAGGACTTGGGGTCATCGGAAGAAGCCTGGCTGCCAGGGCAAGGGCCAGGACCTGAGGCCCAGCCCTGACCCCAGCCTGGGGTGGGGTCATCCCCCCCTGTCTCTTATGCCTTACGGGAAGGCCCAGCCATAACTTGGGGCCACACTGGAGCCAGGGACCAGCTTAGGCCCCCTCTGTAGGAAGTGGGTGACTGGGGAGTGATGTGTGCACCCCCAGCTGTTTGCACTCTCTGGTGTGTGGTTTGACTCTCAGCTTTTCTTTCTGAGTGCCCTGTGGTTACTGTGTTAGGGGGTCCAGTGGGGGAGCCAGTCCCACCTGTCCCCTGTACCTCCTGGGGGTCTTCCTCTACCTACCTGGCCCCTTTGCTGTCAGATCTCCTGAGGAGCAGTGGGGGCTATGCAACTGCTGGCCCGAGGGTAATGCCATAGGCAGGTGGCCCCAGCCGGAGGCTCTGGAACTTCTGGCCAAGGGAGGGCCTGCACTAGAGTTCTCAGTGTCTCCTTTATCTACTGGGCTCTATTGGGCCTCCTGTGGGCATCTCACCTCTGTCCATCCATCTGTACATGGGCAGAAGTGGGGTCAGTGTGTGAGTGAGAGCAGGAGTATTTATGGAAATAAAATGTCCTTTTTCCTGGACCAGCTGCTCTCATGGCCCTTCTGAGATGGAGGGAGACAGGAGGGGTCCAGGAGTGGGAGGTCCCCGTGCAACCCTGCAGACCTCTACCTCTGTCTTTGGAGATCAGGCCATGGTTCCTCTCCTCACCACCCCTGAGCCCTGCACAGGAAGAGGCCCTGCTTGGGGACCCGTGGCCACTGCTGAGTCACCAAAGAGGGCTTAGGGCTATGGAGGGCCCAGAGCCGTCCCAGCTGGAAGTGAGTGGCTGCTTGCTTGGGGCCTGCCAGGAACCCTAGCTGCTCACAACTTCCTCCTGCTGCACAGACCTCAAAACACAACTGCAGTGCAGCACCAGCCCAGAGGTACATGCCTCAGCTTCTCACTTTCCGCAGAAGCTGCTCCCAGGAAGGAAGGTACCAACAGCAGCTTGTTGCTAGAGCGGCCCAGGGACCCTGCACTGGGCCTCCTGCCACTCCCAGCTGCAGCACATTTCCCCCTGGTGTTAGTGTTTTCTCTTAACTGGGAGGCTGGGGTCCAGGCCCAGGGAGGGCTTGGAGGCTTTGCAGCGGAGAGCCACCCAGTGCCAAGTTGAGGGGAGCTAGTACAGGGACTTGCCCAGTGGTGTGGAGCCGGCCCTCTATGCTGCTCTGCAGGAGAGGGGTCCTGCTCAGATGAGTCTAGGGCAGGCTGCCTGCCATTTCTCCTCCCTAGCCGATGATGGGAAGACCTGAATTTGAAAAACCAGTTACACGTCTAACCTAGTGGTCCCATCTGAACTGAGCCACCGAGCCCCTTTCCTTGGATACTACTGAGATGTACTGGGGGACAGCCTAGCACATCTGGCTCCCAGCTTCCATCCAGCCAAGTGAGGGCCGCTTCTCTGTGCCAGGTGACACACTGAAGGTCAAGGGAGAGCTTCTCCACATCTGCTATGCTGCTGAGGGGACAAGTGGCTCTTCCAGTTCTTTGCCTGCTGGAGCCTTCTAGCATCCCCAGACTCTGTCCTCCCAGCTCCTGCCCTTCCCCCAGGCAGAATCCCTTAACACTTGTGATGGCCCCAAAAGACAGTAGTCTAGTTGGAAGCTTCCTTTAAATGAAATAACTATCCCCTGTAAGGACTCCCTGGGTCCCGGAAGCAGTCAGTCTCATGCTGGCTGATGAAGAAAGGTTGTGAGGATGTGTGTGACTGCCAGCTGGTAGTCTGGGACTCCTTCCGGTGGGATCCCCAGCTTGCTGTGTGATTTTTTTTTTTTTTTTTTTTTTTTTTTTTTTTTTTTCTGTGTGATTTTTGAACAAGGTTCTTCCTTCTTTGGCCTTTAGGTTCCTTGCTTGAAAAGGTGGGAGGGGCCCTGTGAGCTGTAAGGACCCTCTGAAGAGTAGGAGCAAAAGGGTTCCCCAGGCTGTCAGCTATTACAGGGACATGGAGATTCCTTCCATCTTTCAGACCTCTCACCTTCCCTCACTCTTATTCTATCCATCCAGCTGTCTGTCTGTACTGCAAGTGCCTCTTGAGCAGCCCCTGTGCCAGGCACGGCCCTGTCCTCCACTCACAGCTTGGCAAGGAACCTGTGAACCAGGAGCTCAGCATGGCACACTGAATGAGGGCTGGGAGGGAGGGGCACAAGGCCCTGCAAGGCCCACATCTGAGGGGCTGGCTCGAGAATCTGGTCAGAGGAGGGGACTCTTGGCTTCTATGCTCTGGAGGAGTCATTCCCAAATACTGTTTCAGGCAGAGGTTCAGAGCCCAACGCAGGAAACCCAGAGCCTCTGGTGAACATGGGCTGGACCAGGGGCACAGGGAAGGAGTGTGCTCTGCCTCCACCACCACCACCCCAGGAGCAGTGGGACTTCCCACCTTGAAGCCACACTTCCACTTCTATTTGTGTGGCTGGAGGCAGAAGCTAACTTTTTTTTTTTTAAGCAACCACACAGCACACTGTGCTCATCTGTTCGTGGCAGCCGAGAGAAACAGGCCACTGCTGCCTTGGGAACCTGCCCTGCTGTTCACAGGCCTCTTGGCTGGGACACAGGCACAGCCAGGCAGGTGGCAGGAGCCTCTCATAGGCCTGGCACGGTGCTAGACCTGCTGCATGCAACCTGTCCCTGAATCTTCATAAATGCCCAGTGGCGATGGGAAGCAGGCTCAGAGTGTATAAAGGCCGCTTGTCCTGTACTTTAGCACTCCCTCCAGGTATTATGTATACATTGTAGGGCCCAAACCTGAGCGTCATTCCTGTGGGGTATCTGTCCTGAGGGCACATTGCCACCTGCCTCTTGAACCTGCGTGCGCGCACACACACACACACCACCCTGTCCACTGCCTGCCTCTGCTGCTGTGGTTAAAGGTACAGGCTCTTTAGGGTCTTCAAGACTGTGCTGTATGTAGTTCTTGTGCCTCAGCTTACCCCACGGTTTCCTGGAAAGTCCTTTTGTCCTTTTGATTTGAGGAGTCAAAGAATGTTCTAGAGCCCCAGACATCATACCACATGCCTCACTGCTCTGGGCTGAAGCCTCCACTCGGAGGGCAGCACTGATATGGCCACAAACAAGCAATATATCAATGTGCCTAAAATTGGATGTTCTTGCTCAGTCCTGTGGCCCCACAGCTGACCCCTGCTACCGCCACTTCACTGCCTAGCCACTGGCCTTCCTGCCCACATCCTGCTCTAGCTCACCAGCAGACACGTTCCAGACTGTCACAGGTTTTCTCAGCCTGTCCTGAGCCTCAGCTCCTCATGCCGCTATGGGGACTCAAATGAGAGCAGGGGCCAGCATTTCTGGGTCTTTGGGCGGTGCCCTCTGACACAGGAGAGCTGGTGGGCTTTGGGGATCTGGTGTCAGATCTGCTTTCCAATTTGGACTCCACCACTTACCCAGCTAGGAACCTTGATCTGCTCACCTGTAAAATGGGGACAATACCACCTCACAGGAGGATGTGCTAAAGTACACGATAAGTGCCATTGTCCCACAGAAGCGGGACACGTTTAGTGGGCAACTGAAGCAGGAACGGGTGTAAGGGGGCCTTACGTTCCTGACTTTGCAGGCCGAATAATAAATAGCCAGGCATTGCTCTAAGCATTTTTTTTTTCTTTTCTAAGTGAGAGGATGGGAAATAGATTCCCACATGCACCCTGACCAGGATCCACCCAGCAACCCCCACTGGGGCCAATACTCTGCCTATTTGGGGCCATGCTTACAACTGAGCTACTTTTAGTGCCTGAGGCTGGGACTCCACAGAGCCATCCTCAGTGCCCAGGGTTGATGTGCTCAGAACAATCAAGTCATGGCTGCAGGAGAGGAAGAGAGAGAGAGGGTGAAAGGGAAGGAATGGAGAAGCAAATGATTGCTTCTCCTGTGTGCCCTGACCAACAATCAAGCCTGGGACATCCATATGCCTGGCTGAGGCTCTACCACTGAGCCAACCAGCAGGGCTTGTTCTAAGCATTTTACATATTAATTCAATCCTCATAATAGGCAGATGTTATTATCATTCCCATTTTACCAAGGAGGACCATGAGGCTCAGAGAAGTAAACTACATCACCCAAGGTCACCCAGCAACTGAGAGGCTGAGCCCAGCTAGCAATCTCCATCCACACCTTTAAGCTCTGTTCTTGCTGACTTTTGGGTTGGAAGTAAGTCCATTGATGCAGTATCTTTATTTGTGATTCAAGTTGGCTGTGTTTTTTTGAGCTCCTAGACAATGGGCTATTGCTAGCCTCATAGGCTTCAGCATGAGCCAGATAGGACCTAAGCCCTCATGGAGAGGCACCCAGCAAGGTCAACAAGCCCTTGCAGTGCAGAGTGAAAGGTCTTATGATTATAATGGGGGGTGGCTGGTGACCTCTAAAGGTCCCCCTTCTGCATCTGCAGTTCTAAAACTACAATCTTAACATCCATGGATTGAAACTTCTGAATCCACAGATCTCTGCTTACAACATCCTTTGAAGGAACAGCCTATGATCCAACCTGTGGGGCTTCCAATCTTTTATGATTCAACATCCAAGTGTGCTCAAGTTTAAATATACCCTAAAGTGTACCCCTCACCTAGCCAAAGAGCACAGCAGCAGCTTCACCCCAGGCCTATAGGAAAGAGCCAGGTGCCTTTTCGTGGAGACTCTTAAGTCTGACTGGAGGGGAGCCTGGAGCTCAAGTGGCCTGATTATGGCTCAGGGTGTTTCCACAGCAGCAGCTGTACAGCCCACATGGACTGACCCTCCCCAGGCTGGAGCCAGGGCTCAGGCCTGGGCAAGTCTAGGAGGAAAAGAAGCAGAAGCCAGGCCTTACCCTCAGGGACCTTCAGAACAGCTGGGGAAGTGGACAAGTCCAGACTCACTATGGTCCAGGCTGCAGGCAAGGCTGAAACAGGATGGGGACACCATGTAGCCTGCAGAGTTCCCAGATGGCAGGACAGTGGTAACCTGGTGTCCAGCTGCTGGCTTGGGAGTCTTCAGTTTCCCAATTCTGCACACAGTAGATGGTGCTTGTTGCAGAGATGGGGAACTGAGCCACCAAAAAGTTCAGGGTTCTGGCTAGTGAGGAAGGTGGAGAGGATAGGACTAGAACTCAGACATTGCTATACCAGCTCCACATTTTAAGAAGCCAAGTCTAGCCTGACCTGTGGTGGTGCAGTGGATAAAGCATTGACCTGGAACACTGAGGTTGCAAGTTAGAAACCCTGGGATTGCCTGGTCAAGGCACATATGGGAGTTGATGCTTCCTGTTCCTCCCCCCCTTCTCTCTCCTCTCTAAAATGAATAAAAACCTTAAAAACAATTAAAAAAAAAAAAAAAGCCAGGTCTACACTGAACTCGGGTGTCTCCCTCTATGGAGGCATTCTTCAAGCCCTGTCCCCTCTCTAGAATCCCCTCCAGGGGCCTTCCAGTTGGGGGAAGGGAGGTGGGCAAGGGAACCTTGCCTGGAATCTCCTCATCCTGGCATTAGCTTTTAAAATCCAGCAGCCTCCCAACTTCTGGCCAGGATTCCAAGTGGGAGCCTCTGGCCCAAGCGGTGATAGCTGAGAGGACTCCCTTCTCTACCCCTCTGGGGCCAGTCTGGCTTTCTCTCTGGAGAGTGGAGAGGCAGCCATAGGCCAGCAAGTACCCACTATGAATGAGGTGCCATGCTGGGCACAGAAACAGATGCCTGAGGCCAAGTTCCTGCCCTAAAGAACTGCCCAGTCTGCCCACCCACATAGGTAGGTGCTCAAGTAATCCTCAAACTGAACAGAAACTCCAGCAGATCAAAGTACAGTGCATGTGGCAGGATTCTACCCTATGCCCCTCCCTCTAACCCCACCTCTGGAGGAAGGGGTCAGAGTAAGGAGAACCTACTGTTTCCCAAAGGCTCTCATCTTGTATTAACTAGCAGTATGGAGCACCTACTGTATGTCCAACTGTGTGCAGAACCAGAAATTACTACTGAGTTTGGAGGGACAGCAGCACCCACATTAATGCCTTACAGAAAGGAAGGGCAGGGACTGAGGAAGTTTGCCAAAAGGGGCTTTACAGATGGAGAAAAACTCGGTGCTGGGGCTGGGGGAGAGCAGGGTGTCATCTGGGAGTGTTTGCTGGAGCTGCAGGGTGGTGGACACCCTCCTTGAAAGGAGGGGGAGCATGGATGCTGGAGGAGTGGGCAGAGGTATCCCATCTACTCTTGGTCAGACAGGGTGAGGACAGCTGGCCCATCAGGCCATTAGAACAAGTCATAAGTTTCAGGGACTTGTCCAAGGGCAGACAGCAGCAGGGTGGCCCCCGGAAACCAAAGACCCCAGCCAATCATCAAGCAGGGTAGCAGGCCAGGAGAGCCTTTAGGGAGTCCAGGGCAGCATCCTTTGGATGGTGCCAGTATGGGTTAGGCCTTTCCTTGGCTTTTGTCTCCTAAGCATGGAACCCTCTTTCCCCTTTGAGAGGGGTGTAAAGGTTATTTATACCCACGGCGGGCAGGCCGGTGGGTGGAGCAGGAACCTGGGGCAGGCACTGTGGCAGGAGCGGGCTTACCTGCTTCCCGCGGCCGGGGAGGAGCTGCGTACACTACCTGTGGATGGCCAGGCGGCCAACCGAACTACACTCTCCAGGACGGCCAGGGGCCGTGGGGAGCCCGGAAGACCAAGAGAGCGAGAACCCAAACTTGGAGAAAGGAGTGACCTGGGGGCCGGGGGCGGAGCCGGGAGCGGGGAGGCGGGAGCGAGCGCGAGCGGGAGTGCGCTGGCCCAGGAAGCGGAGAGCGCCGCCCACCCAACCCCGGCGAGAGAGCTGCGGGCAAAGGCAGGCTGGGCCGGGGGCTACCGGCCCTCGAGCCCCACCGTGACCCCGCAACCGCCAGCTCGCCCCCAAGATGATGAAGAGGCAGTTGCATCGCATGCGGCAGCTGGCCCACACGGGCAGCTTGGGACGGTGAGTGTCCACCCCGTCCCTTCGAGCCCCACGCTCACCCCTGCATGACCCGAGGGAAGGTGGAGTGGGGCAGGCTGGCGATAGCTAGACAGCGACCCCCTGACTAACCAGAGTACTGCCACTCTTCCTCCCTTCTGAATCTTCCAGCCAGAAATAGAGGGAAAAGCGCTGGCTTTTGGGTGAAGGGGCACCCCCACCCCTGATAAGAGGGGGTGCAGGTAGCATCAAGGATTCTGAATCTTCTCTGCCTTCATAGGCCTCAGAGTGAACGCTCCTTCCTCGCCTCACTTGTCCCTTCTGTACAATGGGGACAGTTAACCATTTCTGGTTGTCTTGGAGGAGGGGCAGTCGGGGCCCCAGACTTTGGGGGAGGGGAGGAGACTGGGTCCTGGCGTGGTGGGAGGGGCCTGTTACCTTCCGGCTGTGTGCCCCTCTTCCCCCAGCTCCGAGGCCTGCTTCTGTGTCTTGCTTCTGCTTTCCCATCCCCAGGTGGAAACATCCTCAGGCCTCCCTGTTCCCACCCCCAGGGCTTGAGCTGGTGGAGGAGGCCGGAAGTTTGGGGAGCTCCGGGAGCCTGTCTTCTCTCCTCTTCCCCCTGCTTTGGGTGTTTCCCATCTCTGGGCCCAAGGGAGAGTGAACCGGTATCCAGAGACCTGGTTCTAGTCTCACACTGTGTGGGCCTGGGCAGTCAGACTACCTTTCTCTGGACTTGTGTCTACATGTGTCCCAGGAAAGGGGCCCAGGGCCTGCCCCCACTACAGTCCAGAGTCCTGTGTGACTGACAGCCCCAGAGTCTGAGCTCACACACTTCCCGTTCTTGGGGCCAGCCCAGGCCTCCTCTCTTCAGGTCGACAGAAAAGAGAGGCTAGGCCCTGAGGTGACTCCCCCAGTCTCTCCTTTGGTTGTATCCACCCTCTCGGAACTCAGCTCTGGGTGGAGGAGGAAAAGCCATGTATCCTATTGCCATCCCCATGGAATGTGCTCAGACTGGGATGAGGCAGGCAGGCCACCCAGGGCGGGCCCCAACTGGGAGGGGTACTGGAAGCACCTGGGGTTCAGGTGCCCTGTTGGAGTTGGGGGGCGGCAAGGGGTTTCCTAACCTGGGCCAACTCAGCAGAAACTCTCTCTCTTCTCCCCTCACTCCCCCCCCCCCCCCGCAGCACCCCAGAGACTGCCGAGTTCCTGGGTGAGGACCTCCAGCAGGTACATGCCTGGGCCAGCTGCTGGTGGCAAGGCAGGTCTATGCAGGCTGTCAACAGAGGGCCGGGTGGAAATGCCAGTTGGGGGCCTCAGTTGAGTCATTCCCCAGGCTGTTGGCCATTGGGTCCCCAGGAAGAGGGAAGACATAGGTGGTTCCTGCTCTGGGGAAAAACAAAGCAGTGGGGAGGGGGGACAACAACCTTCCAGGATCCATAACTACCCCTCCCCATGTCCCCTCTCAGGTGGAGCAGCGGCTGGAGCCAGCCAAGCGAGCAGCCCAAAATGTCCATAAGCGACTGCAAGCCTGTTTGCAGGGCCAAAGCGGGGCAGATATGGATAAGCGGGTGGTGAGTGGGGGTCCTAGGGTGGAGTGGGCCTGGCCAGGACACCTCTGTCTAATGGGGGAGTAAGGGAATGAGGGTGGGCTGGGTTCTTCTCCCTGCCAGTCTGAGCCTCTGGCCCCAAGGGGATGAACACTGCTCTGCCCCAGGGCCCTCCGGCACCCCACGCATGAGGCCCTATGTCTTCCCCATCCTGTTCTTGTTCCCGCCCCCTTCTGCACCAATCATCTGAGCTAAGGCCAGTCCTCTGACTGCACCTGAACATCTCTGTCCAATCAGCCCTTAGAATAGAGTTGGCCCTCTCAACTAGGGTGGTCTCTGAGGGCTTCTTGAAGGAATTGGCATTTGAGCCGGATTTTGAATGCTACTCACTGGTATTAATCAACAATCAGCACTTACAGACTGTTAGTCTGTTGCTAAGATGTGTCACACTGCGTTGCCCCACTCAGTGCTGACAGCAATGTGGGGAGGCGGCTGCCTTCTTTAGCACTGGTACAGCTGAGGAAAGAGAGACTTAAGAGAGGTAGAGTGACTCACTCAGTGTCACACAAGCTAGTAAGTGGCAGATTTGAAGCGAGACCCATCTGACCAAAGCTGGTGCTCTCTGTAACTCTAGGTGGGAATGGGTCGGGCATGTTTTGGAACCAGTCAACAATTCAGTGTGGCCAGACCTCTGGGGGAAAGGAGCTATAGGTGCCCTGGAAGGTTTGAGACTCACAGCCGCTGTATCAGACACATGCGCCCTGGGCCTGGGGAGAGGCCACTCTGATTCCCAGCTCCTCCAGTCTTCCTCCAGCTGTGTGACCTTGGCACACTCCATGCCCCTTTGTTCTTAGGTTTCTAGTCTGTATTGGGATTTGATCATTCCTTCCACCCCAGTAAAGTGGTTTTTGGGAGCAGGAAAAGGACATCTTGGGTTCCAGGTGCCCTGTTGGGGGGGCAGCAGCAAGGGCCCCCAACATGGTCAGAGCTTTTACATGGTCTCAAGGAAAGGTCACCCTTACCATGCCTTGTCATTATCCTACTTCCACTCTCACCCGTGACTGTGACCCTCCTGGGTTCCCTCCCCTGTTCATGCCCAGTGCCTTGGTGGGGTTCTGCCCCCAAGAGACACATCATGAGCAGGTGAAGGGAGGCCCAGCAGGCAAGCACAGGCACTTAAGCTCACAGCTGGCCCTGCCTTCCCTGCAGAAAAAACTTCCCCTCATGGCTCTGTCCACCACGATGGCTGAGAGCTTCAAGGAGCTGGACCCTGATTCCAGCATGGGGTGAGCACAGACAGGGGCCTTAGCCTTCATCTGGAGAGGCCAAGGAGGGATCTGGGGTCAGAGGGGGTACAGGCCAGGGAGGGCAGCCACACTGGAAAGATGACCAGGCAGGCTGGGGGCAGTGTCTGGGCTGGGGACAGGGTCCAGGTCAGTGAGGGCAGCCAGGCCTGGGAGGGTGTCGGGCTCAGTGAGGATGAAGGACAGATAGAAGGGGCAGGAGGTGGTGGGGAGAGAGGAAGCCCCAGCTTCCAAATCAAGGCAAGGGGCTGGGCTGTAGGAGCCTGGGTCCACTGGGTGCTATGTCCACAGGAAGGCCTTGGAGATGAGCTGTGCCATTCAGAACCAGCTGGCTCGCATCCTAGCTGAGTTTGAGATGACCTTGGAGAAGGATGTCCTGCAGCCGCTCAGCAGGCTGAGCGAGGTGACCTTACCCTACCCCCAGCTTCCCCAGTCTCTAACCCCCAGCTCCCCAGCCCACTCATCCCCTCCCTCCCATGCCTGCCCCTAGGAGGAGCTGCCAGCCATCCTCAAGCACAAGAAAAGCCTGCAGAAGCTGGTATCCGACTGGAATACCCTCAAGAGCAGGTGGGAACCACAGCATCGGGGTGGGGTCCATACCTAGATCAGCCCATAGGGGTGGCCGCATAGCTTCAAGGCCCTTCCTACAATAGGACACTGCAGGGCCCACTGGGTACAGAGTGTGTACTTGTACACACATCTGGCCCTTAGGAATGCACATGGTTATGTTACATGTGAAGGTGTCTCTGTGCATGTGTGTGTGTACCTGCTCGTGCCAGCTAGGGGTGACCTCACAGCCTAAGATAACCCTAAATAATCCTCCAAGATCCCTGATGGCAGACTGCAACCCTGTACTCTGGAGTGGGTTGTGACCACCAAGTCTACCACCAGGTGGCGCCCCCAAGCACTCACAGCCCAGGCCCAGTGGAGCTCTAGGATTTGCAGCTATAAATCCCGGAATCCTGTGTGGTTAGGCATCTGGAGAGGACACTTGGCTCCGGACATGCAATGGGGACAGTGACGAGCCCACCTTATAATCATCCCCAGGCTCAGCCAGGCAGCTAAGAACTCAGGCAGCGGTCACAGCCTAGGTGGCGGCCCAGGCAATTACAGCCATACCACCACAGCCAACAAAGTGGAGACGCTGAAGGAAGAGGAGGAGGAGCTGAAGAGGAAAGTGGAGCAGTGCAAGGTGAGGGGGCACTCGGGGTTACCTGGATGTGTGGGGGTGGCAAGGGTAGGCATTGTCCTCATTTCACAGATAAGGAAACAAGCTCATAGAGGTGATGAGACTTGTCAGGGCCACATAAGTAGGAAGCAGCAGAGTTGGGGCTCGCTGGGTCTTGGAGTGTTTGCTAGGCGAGTTAATGAATGAATGGTGCATGACACAAGGCACTGTGCTAAGAGTGTAGGGAGATGGCGGTGAGGACTAGAAGCTGTAAAAGCTCCTCAGAAGTTCAAGGGGTTTCCAGTGAGCTGTCCCCAAGTACAAACCTTGGCAGAGAGAGAAGAACTGGCATACAGTTTGCGCCAGTTACTAACTCCTCTGAGCCTCAGCTTACCCTCTGGACCCTAGCCTTGCTGATATAAGCCCTCCCCTCTCTGTCCCCAAGGATGAGTATTTGGCCGACCTGTACCACTTTGCCACCAAGGAGGACACATATGCCAACTATTTTATAAACGTGAGTCCAAGACTGGTCTCCAGCCATCCAGAGCTCAGGGGTAGACACCAGAGCCAGGGGGTCTCTGTGAGATGGTGGGAGGGAAGGATCTGCTCTTACAGACCTGGAGGGAGGCTCAGTACCCTGATTTCCCCTGGGGTGCCCCTTTACCCTCACAGCTCATGGAGATTCAGGCTGATTACCATCGCAAGTCTCTGAGCTCACTGGACACAGCCCTGGCTGAGCTGAAGGAGAACCACGGCCAAGCAGGTGGGGACACAGATGGGCCATGACCCCACACTCCTGACCCCCACATGCTTAGGCATGTTAAGAAGCTTGAACTCTATCCTGAAAGGCAATAGGGAGCCACACATGAGTTCTGAGCAGGGGAGGGCTCGATTAGATTTGTGGTAGAAAGATTGTGCTGGCTGCTGCATGGAGGATGGAATGGGAGCAGGGACAGAACTGGAGCCAGGAGACCTGTTAGGAGGCAGAAGGGAAGAGGTGGTGGCCTGGACTGGGGTGGAAGCAGTGGAAGTGATCAGATTTGAGAGATGTGTTGGATGATTTCAGGATGTGTGGCATGGATGGTCAGGTGGGGGTGGTACTGTTAGCCAAAGCAATAGTCATTTGAGGATATCTTGGGGGGTGCCCCTGGCTTTCCACAAGTGGGAGGAACCTGGGCCACTGATCTGTCTCATCCCTGCAGACCCCTCCCCCTCGATGACGGCCGCCCCCTTCTCCAGGGTGTATGGGGTGTCACTGGGAGCTCACCTGCAAGAGCTGGGCCGGGACATTGCCCTGCCCATTGAAGCCTGTGTCCTGATGTTGCTCTCTGAGGGCGTGAAGGAAGAGGTGGGACCCACTGGGGCAGGTGGGGTGGGAGCACTGGGGCCCTCAGTCGTCCCAGACTTCCCCCATGCTGCCTGTACTGTTCCCGTAATCCCACCCTTCAAGCACTAGTCCCAGGAGAAGGCACAGCCTCGTGTTGCTGCAGTGCTACCACCTCCACTTGGTGATGTTCCCGTGGGCCAGGCGCTTGTGCTGTAAGCCCTTTGCATTGAGGAATTTAATTGTCCATTGAATTATCCCAGTAACCTTTGGAGGGAGCCCTGTTGCTCCTTTCACAAGGGGAGATGGAGGTCAAGAGGTAGACATGCTCAGTGGCCCATGAGAAGGTGCCGATGAAGTCAGGGACTGGGGTGCAGTCACTGCCGCACACTGCCCTCATCCGTGCTTTGTGCCTCAGTGTTGCTAGTCCATTGGCTCCTTTCTTGAGGACAGACCCTTAGGAGGCAAAACTACTCAAAAGACTGAGGCTCCCACAATCCTTCAGGGCCCCCTTTCTCCCTTCTACTCCTAACCAGATGCTTCTTTTCCTGCTCTTCCCAACCCCTCCCAGACTTCCCCCTTTGCCCAGAATCCAAGACTTGATGAGTTGAGAGGATCCATGGGCACTGGTGCCCACTCTGTCTGCCAGAGTGGGGGTGCAGCCAGCCACCTACCTCAAGCCAGGAGTGAGGCAGGGTAGCCCGACCAGGGTGTCCTGTCCCAGCCACCCCTCCATGACCCCACCTGGTCCTTCTCACACCCCAGGGCCTCTTCCGCCTCGCTGCTGGGGCCTCAGTGCTGAAGCGCCTCAAGCAGACAATGGCCTCGGACCCACGCAGCCTGCAGGAGTTCTGCTCTGATCCCCACGCCATGGCAGGTACCCACTACAAGGAGCCCTGGGTGGGGCATCCTCCAAATCCCTTCACCAGATACCTGAATGATCCCATAATAGTTTGGTTCAAGGCCTGGTAATCTGCTGAGGAGACATAGGGGTCCTTAAAGTAGGGTTTGTGTTGACTCTCCTGAAATGTACGTATGCTTTTCTGAGAAAGACCACTAGTCTTTATTCTGTTTAAAGGGCCCATGGCCCAAGAAAGGATAGACCTAGATGTGTTAGTGTGAACAGGGCCTAACGAATCCTAACAGATGGAGAGAGCTGGGTACTGGGGTGAAGGTGGAGGCTTGGCTGTGACTGAGCTTACACCACCACTTCAGGAGCCCTCAAGTCCTACCTGCGGGAGCTGCCGGAGCCCCTCATGACCTTTGACCTCTATGACGACTGGATGAGGGCAGCCAGGTGAGGTTGGGTGTAGGGGTCCTGGGGGAGAGGAAGCTGTAGTGGTGCTACCCTCAGCTGGTTCACCAGGTCTGTCCCCCTCCCCAGCCTTAAGGAGCCCGGAGCCCGGCTGGAGGCCCTCCAAGAGGTATGCAGTCGCCTGCCCCAGGAGAACCTCGGTAACCTCAGGTGAGCCCCACGCTGGCCCAGGCCTCCCCGGAGCCAGGCCCTGCTGAGATTCTGGGGCCTGGGTTTCAGTCCTGCCTCCTTGTCCTAAGCAATATTTCAGATGTATGTCTTAGGTGTACTGGTCATATATTTTTAAATTATATTTTTAAAATATGGAACACTTCAAAATTTGCATGTTGTCTTTGCACAGGGGCCATGCTAATCTGTGTCGTTCAAATTTTCATATATGTGCTGCCAAAACAAGCATTGTACTAGTCATGGGTTTTTTTCTTTTAAATATTTATTTATTGACTAGAGAGAAAGGGAGAAAGAGACAGGAACATCGATCTGTTCCTGAATATGCCCTGACTGGTGATTAAACCGGAAACCTCTGCACAAACCCAGACAAGGCTCTAATCAACCAAGCTATCCAGCCAGGGCACTAGTCATATTTTTACTAGACATTGAATTAAACATGTATCTTGAACCTTTAAAGCTACACTATCAGCCTGACTACACTATGGTGTGGTGGATAAAGCCTGGAACATTGAGGTCACCGATTCAAAATTCAGGGCTTACCTGGTCAGGGCACATATGGGAATTGAGGCTTCCTGCTCCTTCCTCCCTTCTCTCTCTCTCACTCTCTGTCTCTGTCCCCCTCTCTCTCCTCTCTAAAATGAATAAAGTCTAAAAAAAAGAAGTTACACCACCTGGTTTCAAATCCCACCTCTGTCATTGCATGGTCCCAAGCAGGTAAATTGGCCTCTCTGTACCTAGGCTGGAAAATGCAGAGCATTAACAGTCCCTCCCACCTGAACTGTGGTGGTGCAGTGGGTAGAGCATTCAACCTGGAACGCTAAGGTCACCAGTTCAAAACCCTGGCCTTGCCACTCCAGGCACATATGGGAAGCAACTACTATGAGTTGATGCCTCTCCCCCCCCCCCCCCCGCTACCCCATTTCTCTTTGTCTCTCTCCTCTCTAAAAATCAATAAATAAAATCTTAAAAAAAAAAAATCCCTACCCTGTAAACTTAGCTCAGTGCCTGATACAGAGGTGGCGCTCAATAAGTCAGCTAATTTAGTACAATTTTTTTTTTACGATTATTTATTTATTTATTTAATTTTATTTATTTATTTTTATTTTTTTGACAGAGACAGAGAGTGAGTCAGAAAGAGGGATAGACAGGGACAGACAGACAGGAACGGAGAGAGATGAGAAGCATCAATCATTAGTTTTTCATTGCACGTTGCAACACCTTAGTTGTTCATTGATTGCTTTCTCATATGTGCCTTGACTGCGGGCCTTCAGCAGACCGAGTAACCCCTTGCTGGAGCCAGCGACCTTGGGTTCAAGCTTGGTGGGCTTTTTGCTCAAACCAGATGAGCCTGCGCTCAAGCTGGCGACCTCGGGGTCTCAAACCTGGGTCCTCTGCATTCCAGTCTGACGCTCTATCCACTGTACCACCGCCTGGTCAGGCTAATTTAGTACAATTTTTAAAACTAGCCCATGTACTGTCTCTGCCACACTTTGGAAAACCCAGCCTAGGAAAGTCTCTGGTCTGGGGGCTGCTGATGGATGTCTGTGGCCTGATGCTGTGCCCCTAGCCAAGCCCACCTCCCGCCTTCCCAGGTACCTAATGAAGTTCCTGGCACGTCTGGCCGAGGAGCAGGAGGTGAACAAGATGACACCCAGCAACATCGCCATCGTCCTGGGGCCCAACCTGCTGTGGCCCCCTGAGAAAGAAGGGTGAGGAGCATGGGTGGGGGAAAGGTGGCAGTTCCCACCCCAACTCTGTTGTCTTTCTCCTGGGCCTCGGTTTCCTCATCCTTAGAATGAGTTGCGCAGCTCATATTCTCAAGGCTGAAGGACAGCCCGAAGGGATCCTGGACCCCTGAGGGCTTTGGAGCACTCTGAGTAATGGTAGCTGTGGGCTGCTTGGTAGGCTGGCTACCCAAGATCTGGTTCTAGCCCCACCTCCACCAGAGACGGCCTTAGGAAGTCACTCTCTCAACCTCCATTTCCTTGTCTGTAAATTAGAAATTATTCAAGGTCTGAGGATTTTTACTTTGGGAATTAAGTGAGATAACAAAAGGAGAAAAGCCTTATAAACTGTAAAGTGCTGTCATCTGTGAAGGGTCGTCATTCACCTGGCTATGGATGGCAAAAGGAGACCATCCATTTGCCGAATACAGTTCTTTGGTAGAGGCTACCTAGGTCCAAGAACTGTGAGGACAGGAGCCATGACCAGCTGCTGATGCCTGTCGTGTGTGAGCGACATGTTTGCTCTCCACGGTGTCTGTGAGCTTTTAAGAACAGGGACTTGATGTGACTGAGTGATTGTTGGGGCCACTTAGACTTTGCTAAATGATAACTCACTGTCACTTCCTTTTGTCCCAGGGACCAGGCCCAGCTGGATGCAGCCTCAGTGTCATCCATCCAGGTGGTGGGTGTTGTGGAGGCTCTGATACAAAATGCAGACACCCTCTTCCCTGGAGGTGAGACTCCTACCCATGTACACATGCCCCTTTGTGCCCTCTGTGCCCAACTTGGTACCCACCAGACTAGCTTCAGTCCCTGGCCACCCATTACACACCCCATGAGGCCTGGATAAAATTGCTTCTCCACTCTGAGGCTCAATTTCTCATCTGTAAAATGGGGATGCTGCTGCCTGCTTTAAGGGATTGTTGTGAGGCTTCTGTGGGAGGGGAAGGCAAAACATGGTCCAGTGTCAGGGAAAAGGGAAAGCGGTCTGGCACTGGCTGAGAAGGGGGGCTGGCAGACACTCTGAAAGCCAAGGCCCACTCCCTTCTACCTGCAGACATCAACTTCAACGTGTCAGGCCTGTTCCCAGCCCCTGCGCCCCAGGACACTGTCAGCAACAAGCCAACCTCTGAGGAGCTTCCAACCATTGCCGTGCCCACCCCAGCTGCTGCCCCAGCCCCAGCCCCTACGCCAGCCTCAGTGGCTACCAAGGAAAGGTAAGGACTCACAGATACAAATGGCCCCTGTCCTGACCCTAGGGTGCCCAGCCTGAGGCACCATCTCTCAGGGCTTCCAGCAGCATTTTAGGAAATGTAATTGTTGTATTTTCACCCAAAATACCAGGTTTCCCAGTTTGGAGTGGGTGAGGTAGAAGCTCTGAGGTAAAATTCCTCCCAGCATCTGACGTATTTCTTTGCTTGTTGTGTGGCTATTCACTGAGCACCTACTATGTGCCGGGCGCTGTTTCAGGTCCCAAGGATGTAGGGAACTAGAGCTGAACATTTTGGAATTTGTAAATACCTTTCAGTCTTCCCTTTGATCCTTGAAATCTGGAAAGGCTGCGTGTACCATGGTGCCTCCATACCAAGCAGGTATTGTTCAGTAGTCACAGACTGCTGGGGCCCAAACCATGAATTTCCTCAGGTGAGCAAGATAGACAAATGCTGCCGTAGAGCTTGTATTCCAGGGGCAGGGAGAGAGAATCAACAAGTACACCAAAAAAAAGGGAACATCAGCAGGGGTGCGTGATTTAAAGCAGTGGTCCCCAACCTTTTTTGGGCCACGGACCGGTTTAATGTCAGAAAATATTTTCATGGACCGGCCTTTAGGGTGGGACAGATAAATGTATCACATGACCAAGACAAGCGTCAAGAGTGAGTCTTAGACAGATGTAACAGGGAATCTGGTCATTTTTAAAAATAAAACATCGTTCAGACTTAATATAAATAAAAAGGAAATAATGTAAGTTATTTATTCTTGTAAGTTATTTATTCTTTCTCTGCAGACCAGTACCAAATGGCCCGGGGGTTGGGGACCACTGATTTAAAGGAGAATAGAGCAGGATAGGAGACTGAGGGAACTGCTTCCAACATGGGTCAGGAAAGGCCTCCTGAGGAGGAGCCAACTGAGCAGAGACCTGGAGGAAGGCAGGAAGCCTTCTCTGCTTCTTGTCCACTCTGGCTTCTAGTGGCTGGGCCATCCCATTAAAGTCACAAGGAAGCTGAGAAGGGAGGTCCTGCACTCTAACTTCCTTTCCTGCCCTGCAGTGGACCACGGACACTGTCACAGCAGCCAGAGTCTTGGTGGATGCAAACCCTGACCAATGCCAGAAGTGTCTTGGGGGCAGGGGGCAACCTGGGGACAGATCCCAGGCCCGGCCACCAGGTGGAGGACCCAAACTCAGCCTGTTGGCTGGAGGTCTCCCCAAGACTACAGAAGACATCTGAGAAATGGTCAACCTTTCCCTGACCCTCTCCTTCTCTTACAGGACAGAGTCTGAGGCGCCCCCCAGACCGGCCTCCCCCAAGATCAGCAGGAGCTCCCCGGAGGCAGCCACCCCAGCAGAGGACATGGCTCGGAGGAGTGAGTTGGCCAACAGAGGGTGGGTGGGGGTGGGCAATCTAGATCTTCTCATGTTTCCAGGCAGCCGGGAAGGCCAGGAATCCAGGGGTTAAAAGCCAGGTCAGCAGCCAAACACTCTGGGTTCAAAGTCCAGCTCTGTGACCTTGAGCAGGTGACTTCACCTCTCTGCACCTCAGCTCCCACCTCTGCATAATGACTGCATGGACAATGGACAATGACCGCACCTGCCTTGTAGAACTGTTTGGACAATTAAATGGTGCTGCCTGGCTCACACAGTAAATGCCTGATAAGGGTCAGCTATCCTGAGCGTGGGGGGCAGTGGGGTCCAGTTCCTCAAAAAGCCCAAGGTCACAAAGTGAAGAGGGAGGACAGTCTTCCAAGGGCAGTGGGGGAGGAGAGACCTGGGGGATTCTTCTGAACCCTTTGGTGCACTCACCTGTTGAGTTGGGCGAAAGCCAGGCAGGTAAGAAAGCCAAGGGTTCAGGTACAAGATTTTGCCCGGGTGACTAGGACCGTTGGGAGGCCCCACCCAGCCCAGGAGGGTCTAGAGTTTTCCACCTGGGTATACAGTGTAGAGCCGGGCTAGATGGAGCAGCTGCAGGAGCCTCTTGACAGTAGGAGCTGGTGGCTGGCACAGGAACCTTCCTGCAGGAGGTGGGCGACTAGCCACCTTTCCTGGATGGCGGGCAAGTGAGATATTTGCTCACTTGAGCACAAGTTGAGGGACTGTCACTGCATCACTTGAGCTGGTCCTCACAGCAGCCCTAGGAGGTTGAGGCGTTCATCCCATCTTACCAATGAGGAAACTGAGGCCCTAGGAGCAAATGATTCGCACAGTGGGTAGAGGCAGAGCTAAGACTAGAGTCCGGACCTCCTGGCCCCATCTAGCCCTCCAACTGCCTCTGGGCATCAGAACTGTGCAGTGGGATCTTCAAGCTGGGGTGGGGTAGTTCTGGTGGGCTTGTGAGAAGAGGGGAGCAAGACCCACATGTCAGGGGAACAGGTAGCATTTCTAAACAGGAGTATGCTGAACACCTCCTCATCCAGCACTGCGCTAGCCAACCGCACACAAGATGGCCACACTTAGTTTATGTTCTAGTAGGGGAGACAAGTAATTCCAAAGCAAAATAAAAACTGGCAAGATCATTTCAGAGGACAGAGTCCTGTAAAGAAAGTGGAACTGGAACATGTGACAGGGCGGGGAAATACTCTAGCTGGGGGGGAGGACAGACAGCTAGGGAGGCCTGAGTAATGAGGAGCCAGCCATGGAAACAGTTCTCAGCAGAAGGAACAGCAGATGCCAAGCTCCTGAAATGGGATTGAGCTCGGTGGGTTTGCCACAGGCCATATGGACACCTTACTGCCCTTTTCCTTCCTCTACAGCCAAGCGCCCAGCACCAGCCCGGCCCACCATGCCGCCCCCCCAGGTCTCCAGCACCCGTTGCTCCCCTCCAGCTCCATCCCTGCCCCCTGGCTCTGGCAGCCCCGTGACCCCCCGGGCTCTGCCCCGCCGTCTGGTTGGTAGCAGCCTCCGGGCCCCCACAGTGCCACCCCCATTGCCCCCCATTCCACCCCAACCTGCCCGGCGCCAGAGCCGGCGTTCACCAGCCTCCCCCAGCCAGACCTCCCCAGGTCCGGCCTCCCCCAGCCCTGTCTCTCTGAGCATGCCTACGCAGGTGGACCTGGGGGTGGCCACAGAGGATGGAGGGACCCCTGAGGCTGTAGGCAGGACCCCAACTCCCACAGCTGTGCCCCCTCAGCCCCGGCCCAGGAGCCTTGCCTCAGAGACTGAATGAACTGGTGGCTCCTCCCTAACAGCCCTCAGTGTCCCCTCCCTCCTATCTTGTCCTCCCAGGACACAGCCCTCGCCCCTCCCAAGGAGTGGAGACCCACTTTGCCTTCAAGTGCCTTGGTGCCTGCTGGGTCAGCCTCCATGGCAAGGAGGACTCAGGACAGTCCTCCACTTCCAGTCCTTTTCCTCTTGGACTTACCCAGGGCTTGGGGGGCTCAGCCAATTCCCCACTCTGACAAGGTCCCAGGGGTGCCACCAGAAGGAAGGAGATCTTGATTGCTCCTACAGGACTTTGATGTTTCTCTTGCCAACGTATTTTTTTGTAAGGCAGGTAAATAAATTATTTTGGACGAAACTGGAGCAGCTACCCAAAAGATAGCTTTATTTTCTGTACTCGAAATAAAGAGGGAAAATTGCCTGTTCTTTGCCTTCTCTCCTTTTTCCTGTCCGAAATAACAGACGTTTTTAAGCCCTTACTCTAGGCAAGTGGTTGGCAAACCACAGCTTGCGAGCCACATGCGGCTCTTTGGCCCCTTGAGTGCGGCTCTTCACAAAATACCACAAGCCAGCGCGCAGGTATGCGCGGGGGGGGGGGGGGGGGGGGGGGGGTATCGTAGGTTGGCCAGCAAATGGGAGACGCAGCACGGGGAAGGCATGCGATTAATGAACAAGTTGAGTGAGCCAGTCAGTCAGCAGTCTCATGTGCAGTGGTTAGTGCTAGTCACGTCCGCAAATCGCGTGGGTGACAAAAGTACCTACTTGAAGCATAAAGAAATATTGGAGAAAGCCTGACCAGGCGGTGACGCAGTGGATAAAGCGTCGGACTGGGATGCGGAAGACCCAGGTTCAAGACCCCGAGGTCACCAGCTTGAGCACAGGCTCATCTGGTTTGAGCAAGGCTCACCAGCTTGGACCCAAGGTCGCTGGCTCGAGCAAGGGGTTGCTCCGTCTGCTGAAGGCCCGCAGTCAAGGCACATATGTGAAAGCAATCAATGAACAACTAAGGTGTCGCAACAAAAAACTGGTAATTGATGTTTCTCATCTCTCTCTGTTCCTGTCTGTCTGTCCCTATCTATCCCTCTCTCTGACTGTCTGTCTCCATTAAAAAAAAATAAAGAAATATTAGAGAAAAACAAATGTAAACTTAGTTCACAGCACAAGTGGTCTGCTTTGAAAGACCTGGAGAAGGAAGATATCTTGATTTTTAACACCTGGAATGGTATTCCTGACTCGTATAATCAGCTGAAAAAACTAGCATTTGCTGTTCTTTCCTTATTCGGGTCTACATATTCATGCGAACAATCATTTTCAAGCATGAACCTTATCAAGAGTAAATTGAGGGCCTGACCTGTGGTGGCGCAGTGGATAAAGCGTCGACCTGGAAATGCTGAGGTTGCCGGTTCGAAACCCTGGGCTTGCCTGGTCAAGGCATATATGGGAGTTGATGCTTCCTGCTCCTTCCTCCCTTCTCTCCTCTCTCCCCCTCTCTGTCTCTCTCCTCTCTAAAAATGAATAAATAAATAAAAAATAATAAAATAATAAATCTTTAAAAAATAAAAAAAAGAGTAAATTGAGAAGTTCTCTTATTGATGAGAACCTAGAATAGTGTCTAAAATTAAAAACAACATACAAACCCGACTTACCCAAACTTTCCAAGGAGATGTAAGGCCATTGTTCACATTAGTGTTTGTCAGTCATTGTCATGATTTAATTTTATGGATACCTTACAATTTAATTTTATCAATAAATAATATCTTTATTAAGTATATCAAGTTTTATTTAACGTACCTATAATTTAACTAAGACTTAAAACTTTAAAGTTTAGGCCCTGGCTGGATGGCTCAGTGGTAGAGCATCAGCCTGGCATGCAGGAGTCCTGGGTTTGATTCCTGGCCAGGGCACACAGGAGAAATGCCCATCTGCTTCTCCACACCCCCCCCTTCCTCTCTGTCTCTCTCTTCCCCTCCCACAGCCAAGGCTCCATTGGAGCAAAGTTAGCCTGGGCGCTGAGGATGGCTCTATGGCCTCTGCCTCAGGCGCTAGAATGGCTCTGGTTGCGACAGAGCGACGCCCCGGATGGGCAGAGCATCGCCCCCTGGTGGGCATGCCGGGTGGATCCCGGTCAGGCGCATGCAGGAGTCTGTCAGACTGTCTCCCCGTTTCCAACTTCAGAAAAATACAAAAAAAACCCAAAACTTTAAAGTTTATTAAGTTAATTTTAGGGAGTGTTATGGAGTGAAAGATGTAGTGTCAAGGATTGAGAAAGGCATGTTGAGATGGTTTGGACATACAGAGAGGATGAACAAAAGGAGAAGGAGATAGATGAAACAAGTATACAAGACGAGTGTTGATGGGAGAGTTGGAAGGGGTTGACCTCAGCGAACGTACCTCAATCAGACTGAGGACGTTTTTAGCAAAGGCCAGCTTAGGAGTACCCTAATTAAGTTAATAACAATGTATCTACCTATATAGTTTAAGTTTAAAAAATTTGGCTCTCAAAAGAAATTTCAATCGTTGTACTGTTGATATTTGGCTCTGTTGACTAATGAGTTTGCTGACCACTGCTCTAGGCTACACACTGCTTTTCTGTGCATGATTCCCATTTAATCCTCTCCCTAAGAAGGAAATCCCATGACCTCTTATAGGTGAGACAGGCTGAGAACATGACCTGGCAAGGTCACACAGTGAGTGAGGCATGGACCTGGGATTAGGACCCACGTCTGACTGAATCCAGAGCCTGGGCCTGTCACTCACATCCTAGGCAATTTACTTAATTTCTTAGTGTTCTGGTTTCCTCATCTGGGAAATCAGGTAACAACTTCCACTGCAGAACTGTTGCTCTGTTGATTAAATGAGACACTCCTGTCAAGACCAAAGCAACACCCTTGCATACAAAAGTACCTATAAGTTATGGCTGCTCTTGATGCCGAGTCCCCCAGTCTGTAGTGTTCCTAGAGAAGGCAGGGAAGGCTTCCCGCAGGAGCCTGGATGGATCTGTCTGCAAACCTTCCCTCAGGCCGCTCTGTCAGACCCTGCGCTAGTCCCCAACTCAGCCCTACACCCAAGTTGTTCCTGGAAACATACAAACAACTGATAATTAGAGTCAAGTGATATAACATGGAGCCCATATGGGCCTAGTTAGAATCAAGCCATCTAACCAAGGCTGGTAGAGTGTGTTTGGAGTGTGTAGGTCAAAGAAAGCTTCTGGAGGTGATCATAGTTAAGGGGAGTCTTTCAAGAGCTGGCCAGGTGTAAAAGGGAAGAGGGAAGAAGATTCCAAGCCATGGAAACCATCTGTGCACCTGGAACAGGCCAGAGCACTGAGGACCAGAAAGTAGCTGCGAAGTCTGGGTTATGGGATGTGGCGTTTCCCAGGTCTTTGGAGCTCCAATTGCTCCTGAAGGTCAACTAGGTCTCCAGAGCCTTCTCAGACCTCCCTCCCAAAGGGAGGGCCTCACAGCCAGGCCACGCCATCAAGGACCACGACTGCTCTGGTTCCTTCCCTTCCTGGGGTGCTTGGTGACAGGCTGCCTCTAGCCCAGTGCCTCTCTACCCTGGCCTCAGAGTAGAATCCTTGGTAATTAAAAAGAAACCAAAAAATGCCAGATTATACCCAAGACAATTACAGCAGACTCTCTGGGGTCTTACCACACACTGGTATTTTTATTTATTTATTTTTTTGTATTTTTCTGACATTGGAAGCCGGGAGGCAGTCAGAGAGACTCCTGTATGCGCCCAACCAGGATCCACCCGGCATGCCCACCAGGGCGTGATGCTCTGCCTATCTGGGGCGTTGCTCTGTTGCAACCAGAGCCATTCTAGCGCCTGAGGCAGAGGCCACAGAGCCATTCTCAGCGCCCGGGCCAACTTTGCTCCAATGGAGCCTTGGCTGTGGGAGGGGAAGAGAGAGACAGAGAGGATAGAGAGGGGGAGGGGTGGAGAACCAGATGGGTGCTTCTCCTGTGTGCCCTGGCCGGGAATCGAACCCGGGACTTCTGCACGCCAGGCTGACGCTCTACCACTGATCCAACTGGCCAGGGCCCACACACTGGTATTTTTAAAAAGCATTTGTTGCCCTGGCCAGATAGCTCAGTTGGTTAGAGCCTCATCCTGATACACAAAGGTTGTTGGTTCAGTCCCTAGTAAGGACACATACAGAAACAGATGGATGTCTTTTCTCTCTCTTTCTCTCTAAAAATCAGTAGATAAGCCTGACCAGGCGGTGGTGCAGTGGATAGAGCATCAGACTGGGATGCGGAGGACCCAGGTTCAAGACCAGGAGATCGCCAGCTTGAGCGTGGGATCATCTGGCTTGAGGGAAAAAAAAAAAAGCTCACTAGCTTGGATCCAAGGTCGCTGGCTCAAGCAAGGGGTTACTCAGTCTGCTGAAGGCCCGCGGTCAAGGCACATATGAGAAAGCAATCAATGAACAACCAAGGTGTCACAACGAAAAACTGATGACTGATGCTTCTCATCTCTCTCCATTCCTGTCTGTCCCTATCTATCCCTCTCTCTGACTCTCTCTCTCTCTGTCCCTGTAAAATAAATAAATAAATAATCAGTAAATGAAATTTTTAAAAAGCATTTGAAAATTTTAAAAAGCATCAAGCCTGACCAGGTGGTGCAGTGGGTAGAGCGTCAGACTAAGACGCAGATAACCAAGGTTGGAGACACGGAGGTCACTAGCTTGAGTGCGGGCTCATCGGGCTTCAGCCCAAAAGTCGCTGGCTTGTGCAAGGGGTCACTCGCTCTGCTGTAGCCCCCCCCAGTCCATCAAGGCACATATGAGAAAGCAATCAATGAACAAAAAATCAACGCAACAACTAAGATGCCGCAACGAAGAACTGATGCTTCTAATCTCTCCCTTCCTGTCCCTCTCTCTGACTCTGTCTCTGTGAAAAGAAAAAAAAAATCATCAAACTTTACACATACGATCTCCACATCCTACTGTACGTAAATTATATCTAAAAATATCAAGTGCTCAAAAAGACTCTACCTAGGGCCCTGGCCGGTTGGCTCAGTGGTAGAGCGTCAGCCTGGCGTGCAGGAGTGAGTCCCGGGTTCAATTCCCGGCCATGGCACACAGGAGAAGCACCCATCTGCTTCTCCACCCCTCACCCTCTCCTTCCTCTCTGTCTCTCTCTTCCCCTCCCGCAGCCAACGCTCCATTGGAGCAAAGTTGGCCTGGGCACTGAGGATGGCTCTATGGCCTCTGCCTCAGGCGCTAGAATGGCTCTGGTTGCAATAGAGCAAAGCCCGAGATGAGCAGAGCATCGCCCCCTGGTGGGCGTGCGGGTGGATCCCCGTCAGGCGCATGCGGGAGTCTGCCTCCCCGTTTCCAACTTCAGAAACAAACAAACAAAAAAAGACTTTACCTGGAGAACCACTGGTGTAGACCAAGAGCTCCATTGCTCTCTCTCCGTCATAACTACACACTTATCAGGAGTTCGTTCAGACCTGTAGCATCCACGGTTCAGAGGGCGAGGAGATTTGATCCAAAAACAACATCCCCTTTAGCATCTGTTTTTACTTGGCAACAGGCTCTCCTAAACTTCTTTTTCTTCTTTTTTTTTTTTTTTTTTTTTTTTGTATTTTTCTGAAGTTGGAAACGGGGAGGCAGTCAGACAGACTCCCTCATGCGCCCGACCGGGATCCACCCGGCATGCCCACCAGGGGGCGATGCTCTGCCCATCTGGGGCGTTGCTCTGTCGCAACCAGAGCCATTCTAGCGCCTGAGGCAGAGGCCATAGAGCCATCCCCAGCGCCCAGGCCAACTTTGCTCCAATGGAGCCTTGGCTGTGGGAGGGGAAGAGAGAGGCAGAGAGAAAGGAGAGGGGGGAGGGGGGAGAAGCAGATGGACGCTTCTCCTGTGTGCCCTGGCCGGAATCGAACCTGGGACTCCTGCACGCCAGGCCGATGCTCTACCACAGAGCCAATCGGCCAGGGCTTCTCCTAAACTTCTGATTGCCTGGGGGACGCAGGATTCCGACCGTATTTCCTACTCCTAACTCGTTATTGGCCAAGAAGAGCGTCACTCTCCTAGGCTCCCACCCCTCCAAGAAACTAATCCGGGTTAAAATTCAGCAGCTACAGGGCCAGCCGAGCCGGGGAGGGGGGGGGGGGGCAAAGAACCAAGTGAAATCTTCATTGGTCCCCTCTCCTAGTGCCAACCGCAATTCCGCCCTTTTCTCCAAGCAACGTTTGCTCGCGGCTTCCCTCCTTTCCGAGACTTTCACCCCCATTGGCCCCAGGCCAGCCATTGACCCCGCCCCCTGGCTTTTCCAGCGCGCCGATTGGCAGGTACGGAGGACCAGCGGGACACGGGAGAGCGCACCGTGCCCGCGGAGAGAAAGCGGCGCGGCGCGGCGCGGCGCGGCGCGGGAGGGCGGGCAGCCAGCTGGCTGCATGGCGCGCTGCGAGCGGTTGCGCGGCGCGGCCCTGCGCGACGTGCTGGGCCGGGCGCAGGGGGTCCTGTTTGACTGCGACGGGGTGTTGTGGAACGGCGAGCGGACCGTGCCGGGCGCCCCGGAGCTGGTGGAGCGGCTGGCGCGGGCCGGCAAGGCGGCGTTGTTCGTGAGCAACAACAGCCGACGCGCGCGACCAGAGCTGGCCCTCCGCTTCGCGCGCCTCGGCTTCCGGGGGCTCCGCGCCGAGCAGCTCTTCAGCTCCGCGCTGTGCGCCGCGCGCTTGCTGCACCAGCGCCTCCTCGGGCCGCCGGACGCACCGGGCTCAGTGTTCGTACTGGGCGGCGAGGGGCTGTGCGCGGAGCTGCGGGCGGCGGGGCTGCGCTTGGCCGGGGACCCAGGCGCGGCCCCGCGCGTACGTGCTGTGCTCGTGGGCTACGACGAGCAGTTTTCCTTTGCCAAGCTGAGCGAGGCGTGCGCGCACCTGCGGGACCCCGACTGCCTGCTCGTGGCCACCGACCGCGATCCGTGGCACCCGCTTAGCGACGGCAGCCGGACCCCTGGTGAGCGCGGGGATGGCGGAAGCGACCTGGAGGTGAAGGTCGGAGAAGGGGCATCTCCAGGTGACAGGGAACAGGAGGGTTGCTGGCACCCGCTAAGCAAGAACCCAGGGTGCTTTCGTGTCGAGGTCTGGTAATTCTTGCAGCCGCCTCACTGAGGGACAGCAGTGGTGTCCCTGTTTGACGGATGAGGAAACTGAGGCCCACTGTCGCTCTTGGAATTGCAGCCGGAATCCAGCTCCCCCAACTCCCAACCCTAACCTTTCATGAACCAGCTTCATGGACTCCTGTCATTTTGATTCACCCGCTGTTGGAGTGAGGTGGGAGATTTGGGAACAAAGTCTAGAAGGATCGTCTTCCTTTTGGAGAGTTGGAACGTCATGTCCAGCGTCAGGTTGTAGGCAGGCATGCAGGAACAAGGAGATGGTTGGAGTTTGACCTGAGTCCACTTCCAGTTCCAGGGCTCTGTATTGTTACTACGTTACATAACCTTAAAGCATCTCTGGGAATGCTAACCATGCCAGTTTCATCCGAGGGGAGAATGATCTGTGTGCATAGGTGCTCAGATGTTGTAAGTTGTTTCCAGAGCCCTGTCATGTTACCTTGGTCTCTGTTCTTACTTAGTTTCGAAATTACTCGAGATGCTGGTATTTTCCCACTTCTCAGTTAGATGGACTGAGGCTGAGGGAGAGTGAGCTACCCCAAGAGTATAGGGACTTGAACTTGGATCATGTGGCCACCCACCTCCTCCGTGCAGTCACTTTTCACTGCTGTCATCTTGGTATTCAGACCTGCAGAGGAGGCAGGAGTAAGCGGAGGCTCCTACATCTCGGATGGTTCGAGTTACACAAGAGCAGATGGTAGCAGAGGCCAACAGTAGTGAGTGTGTAATGGACAAGTCAGTACCCCAGTCAGTAGACTGATGGCAGGAGTAAATCTCCCATTCACTCCCTCCTTGCTGATGACTGACCCAGACAGTCGATACTAAATCCTGGTGGGGCAGGGTGGTGTTCATTGAGGATCAGACACTAATATGATGGGGTGGCAAGAAGGGCCTAGACCTTAGGAGATCTGGGAAGATTACCTAGAGGAGACCTCTTGCAGAACAGGGTGCCCTATGTACCCTGATTGATCAGTGTCACCCCATTAAAATGAAAAAATAAATAGAAGAACAGAGTGCTAGGGGATGAAACATGGAACAGGGCTTGGATCATTAAAAAACCAGCTTCAGCCTGGGAATCCATAGTTACAGGTCTGTCCCAGCTTTGTTGCATATCTACTTGCTGCATGACCACTTCAACCTCACTTTCCTCAGAAACCCAAGGTGAGGGCTCCCCCAGCTATAGCAGCTCCTACTTGCCTTAGTCCATGCTATGAAAAGTAAGTAGTATTTCCCTAGAAGTCTCAGATCTCAGGTTAAGACTGGGGGTTAAGCCTGACCTGTGGTGGCGCAGTGGATAAAGCGTCGACCTGGAAATGCTGAGGTCGCCGGTTCGAAACCCTGGGCTTGCCTGGTCAAGGCACATATGGGAGCTGATGCTTCCAGCTCCTCCCCCCGTCTCTCTCTCTCTTCTCTCTCTCTCTTCTCTCTCTCTCTGTCTGTCTCTCTCCCTCTCCCTCTCCTCTCTAAAATGAATAAATAAAAAATAAATAAAATGAGAAAAAAAAAAAGACTGGGGGTTAAGAGACCCCCAGGACTCAGGAAGGGTGGTATAGACAAGCTGGGAATAGACCAGGCCCTGCCCACACTGGTGCCTTCATCTCAGCACCCACTTACTTGGCTGTGCCTGCCGGGCCTGCTGGTCATTCCCACAGCCTAGAGGGGGAGGCAGAGGCTTACCAAATACAGAAACACAGCGCTGCTATCGTGTCCACGCTGAATGATGCAGCTTTGAGACAGTGGTATGTGATTATTAATAAAGGCCTCTATTATGCATAAAATCTGAAATAATGTAAATCTCTCACTCCAATTTCCCCTCCTCCTGGTCTCCTAAATTTTGTATGTTTACCTTGTAACCATACGGCAACCACTGAGCTGGCGAATAGAAATGCCTGCTGTCTTAGAAATACGTCACCACCAAAACATGTGACAGTCTCGGATTATAGAATGTTGAGAGAAGGGAGTCATGGTGGTCTGAAGACAAAATTATGTCTATAGACTCCCCTGCTAGGAAGCTTGCTCCCCCAGGGGAGAGCTCTTTGTTTGTTCACTGCTCTATCCCAGTGCCTAGCACAGTGTCTGGTGTGTAGTTGGGCCTCAGTAAATATTAGCTAAGTGGATGAAATGGGACATGAGGAGCCAAGGGTGATCAGCTCTGTCCTAGTGGGAAAGGAAGGAGGTGAGAGTTGAGAACTTTCTTGAACCAAGAGAAACACTCAGGTGACTCAGTTGGACAGAAATCTCTCACATGGAGCAAATAGCTTTTCTTCCTACCCAGTTCTTAAGTAGGCAAGTTTTAAGTCAGATGTCAGACAGAACCTCTCAGTGGTGTTGCTGTAGGTCAGCTCTGCCCTGTTACACTGGGGAAGTTCCTCTTTCTTATCTGGGGCCACTTGAACCTTCGAGCCTTTGACTTAACTATGCTATGAGAAGGGAGATAGGAGGCCACTGCACTAGGGATCAGACCAATGGTATACTGATAAATGTGTAATAATTTGGGGAGCCCTGCTTTATACCATTTGCCAGTGTCTGGTGTAAATACTCGCAGCACATTGGATTTTCAAGCTACCAATGTGAAGTCACTGAATACAGACTTGGGCAGATGCGTGCACACCATCATATAGTATTTCTATTGGTACAATTATAAATCATCTTAAGAGTACAGATAATGGGAAAGTCTTTAGTAAGTGATGAGTTTTAAGAATTTATTATGTTTGTTTTAAACATAACTCATTTGATGGTAAGTTTATATAAGCGGACTTTAAATAATGGCTTTATTTAACCCCAGCTCACAGAATTCTTGAAAATGAAACACTCAGCACTCCCAAAGGAGTCCAAGCTGACCCAGTACATGAGTGGGACATACCCACCTGAATACAATTTATCTGCCACTTTTTAAGATGTGTAACTCTGGATAAGTTACTGAACGTCACTTGAGTGTCAGCTTGAGTGTCAGCTTTCACATCTATAAAATGGGCTTCCATAAGCACCCAGCATAGCCCCTGGCACTTTAGAATGTACTCAGTAAATTATAATTATCATCATCATCATCATTTGTTCAGGAACATTACTGTGAAGGCAGAACATTCTGGCACCAAGATGTGCCTGTGGGATGGACACAGTGGACTCATTGTGTGGGGCGGGTGGCCAGGAGTCAGAACTGTCCTTTTCTAAACAGTCCTATTGTTAGCAGTTGGGCTTGCTCCACGATTTTGGGTATTATAGTTATTGTGGCCACAGGCATCTTCAAGCATGGAGCTTTTTGTCTCCAGTCTGAATTCTTGTCTTGTGACTGCTGTCCTGGCGGAGGCTGAGATTGGGTCAGAGGTGCGAACATTTCTGTGCCAGTGTCAGATGCCAGGGGTGCACATTCTTGCAATAACCACAACTGCTGTTTTGGAAGTGCTTTTCTGTTTCCAAAGCATTTGCTCCTGTGATACCCACAGTGCCCCTTTGAAGGGTCACTTGGATCCCCTTTGCCTGCAAGCCCAAGGAAACTCAGAGAGGTGGAATGGCTTGCCCGAAGGCACACAGCCTCCAGGGTAAAATAGAGAACCTCCTGTGGACTGACTGAGCCGGGCCCAGTTATGTGCATGGCTCATTCAGTCCTTCCAATACCCCCATAAGACAAGTATCATTTTAGGGATGGGGAAAATGACGCACAGAGAGTTAGACAGCCTGCCCGCGAAAGGTGGAGTTGGAGTCTGAATTTGGGCAGCTGCCTGCAGAGTTTGGACTCTCTACCACTATAGTAAGACTTGGAAAATTTTAATTCCAGTGCCTATAACTGTATCCCCATGCCAAGCTGCCTCCCTGAGAATTCTGGTTTCAGGGCCTGTATTTCTTCCCTGCTGCCCACTCCACCCCACTCCCTCACTGACCAAGTCTCCATCTCCCTGCAGGCACTGGGAGCCTGGCCGCTGCTGTGGAGATAGCCTCAGGACGCCAGGCCCTGGTGGTGGGCAAGCCCAGCCCTTACATGTTCGAGTGCATCACAGAGCACTTCAGCGTGGACCCTGCCTGCACGCTCATGGTGGGCGACCGCCTGGAGACCGACATCCTGTTCGGCCACCGCTGTGGCATGACCACCGTGCTCACGCTCACAGGTGTCTCCCGTCTGGAGGAGGCCCAAGCCTACCTGGCAGCCGGCAAGCATGACCTGGTGCCCCATTACTATGTGGAGAGCATCGCAGACTTAATGGAAGGGCTGGAGGACTGAGCCTGTTTGACCTGCAACTGCAGCTCCACCCCTTCCCCACACTGACCCCGTAGGTGGAGGTGATGGGCTGGGAGCTGCATTAAGTGCCACTGGCTCTCCAGCCCCACTATCTACACCTTGGTGGGGCTGGGACCCAGGGAAGGTTTTAGGGCCCTTGTACCCCCTCCCAGGGGTGGCACTATGCTGTCCCAGAAGCTATTCCCTTCACCCTACTGGTTTGCCTGGCCTGATCCAGCCAAGGTGGCCTTATTTCCTGCCCTGTGACTTCCCCTTGTTGAAATCTGGGCCCTGATGCCCACTGAAGATTTCCCCCAATCATAGCACTTAACTCCCTCCACCCTCTCTGGGGCCTAGAGCTCTACCTGCTCCCCAGGTCTTAGCCTTGGGTTCCTGTTGACCAATCAGGTCTGGGTAACCACAGGCCTTTACTGTCCTGAGCCCTGAATGGACCAATGAGAAGACTAAGTCATAGTGATTCACTGATGTTGGTTGGGTCTTGACTGGACCAGTTGGGAGTATAAGTGACAATGACCCTTTCATGTCCTGGATCCTAGGTAGACCAATCAGGACAGCAGATAATAATAACCCATTGGTCTTTTGGGTCCTGAATAGAGCAGCAGTCTGAAGAGACTATTGACAATCAGTGGGTCCATGACAATCTGGGTCTGACTGGATGAGCCAGGGTTCCAGATTTCTGTCAGTAAATAAGGTCTGCATACTAAGGACACCCCCAACCATGATTGCTGTCCAGGGGCCACTTAACAGCTCTGGGGGCTTCTGTAGCCGAGACCTGACCATGGTACTGATCTAGTGTTAATGGTGGCCACAGCTCGGAATGGGGGCTTTTGTGTCCCTCCCTGTGCCGTCATTGTTTGCTGTACCACTTCTCCCTTGTCCCCGCCTCAGCTATTTATTTATGTATTATGTGCCAGTGATGGTGGGGGTGGGGGCTGGGCCTTCCTTACACCCCTGTTGTAACTAGTCCTCCTGGACTTAATAAAGTGCGAGTGGGAGCCCCTGTGTGGGTTCAAGTCTGTCCGCGGTGGCGCTGGAGGTGGAGCCCCTGGCTGAGCCTGGTCTCCCCAGAACTGGCCCACGACAGCCTTCCCCTGCATGAAGTGATTCGTCCCGGTTCCAGGGTATTCTCTCTGCAGTAATATCTAACTCAGTAACACTGAGGCTTTTAGCGATTTATCTCAGTCCCTCAGAAAAGCCAGCTAGTGTATCACTCATCCCATTTTAGGAAGGTACTTGGGGAATGAAGATTGGAAATGTGATGCTAACTTTCACAGGGCATTCATCTAGAAAGAGTGATCGCCTGAGACAGGATTTGTACTTGTATTGGCTGCTCCAGGAGGCTACAGCCCCTTCTTGGTAGAGACAAGGGAGACAGGTCTGTCGTCCTTTCGCTGTAGCATCATCCCCCTCGGGGTGCCCTTCACACCACGGTGCCACTGTGACTGTCCTGCTGGCCCTGAGCTCTTCCAGGCCAGGCACACACCCGTCTCCCCAGCTCCTCATGTGGAGGGGTGCTCAGCTGTGAGCTGGCTGCAGGGCAGCCCAGCACGGCCATCAGATTCCGAGTGCAGAGATACTGTGACTGTTCTAGGCCTGGCTGTCACCGACTTACTTGTCACTTGAGCTTGCATAAGCCCCTTCCTGCTCAGCTTGCTTCCTCATTTGTAAAATGAGGGGTGGGTCTTAGAGGTCTGGAGAATTATCTACAGTTGGGAAGAGGGAGTGCTTCACAGAGCCTGGCGACATCTTGAAGTCAGCAAATTGTCCTCGTGACTTCCAGCTCACCCTGGCTAAGGCATGAAGAAGTAATGGCTTCCCAATGAGGTGGTCCAGCATTCCAGATGTATCCTCAGCTGTGCTGCATCTAAGATGGGGTGCCTCACTCAACCAACATCTCAGGGCAGATGGGTTGGCCTGGCTTGGGTCTCATGCCCATCTTAGGACCTGTGCCCAAGGGGACAGAGTGTAGCTGCTGACCAGCCTGAGCCCCGTCCCTCCGAGGAGGGCAGTACTTGCCTCCCTGGCCTCACTGTGGACATAGCTATGCTCACGTTCTTGCTGACAGAATCCTGATTTCTTTCAGGGAAGCACTTGGTGGCACGTGAGTCAGATGGGGTGGGCATCCCTGTCCCAGTAGTGAATCTTAATTGTTTAAAGCTTGAGTCTAAGCCAGTTATGGTTATTTGATTCCCCCTAGCCAGTGATTGGCTTAACCATGGACTCGTGGTACACTTCTGACCAATAAGTCGAGGGGAGATTCTAGGAATGTGCCTCACATTTTTTTCTTCTTTTTTTTTTTTAAACAGCCAAACTGGTTTTAACAAGAAAATGAGTGGAGCCCTGGCCAGATAGCATGGATGATTAGTGCAGAGGTTGCCAGTTCGATCCCCAGTCAGGGGACATACAGAAACAGATTGATGTTTCTCTCTCTAAAATCAATAAATAAAAAAGAAAATGAATGGTTATACCTAGAAACATGGACAGCATCTCTCCCAGCAGTAGGCAGGGTAGGGAAGGAAGGCAGGAGGAGCAGGTCTCAGGTATTCCTCCTTTCTGCCCCAGCAGAAGTGGGACCTCAGGGAAAGGTTCAGATCCCTTCATCCAGCTGCGGGCCCTGCAACTGTCCCACCCAGGGAAGCCCAGGGCAACCAGCAGCTAAGAGCAGGAGGCTGAGCTGCCATGGGTCAGCCCTGGAGGGAGGTGTATGGAGGGGTCCAGCATGTGACCCCTCTAGTGTGACATCACTAATGGGGTGTCATAGGCTGAGGGTTCTGCAGACAGAACATCACCATGGCAGAGATGGACAACATGAAGCTACTCATCATTTGCTTAGTGTCCTTAAAGCTCCAGGAATTGGTGAAGCTGATGAAGGAGCAATAAACTGACCCAAGCGCATCACTTCAGCTTGAGCACGAGGCCACATGTGCTGAAGACCATGCCGAGCAGGTTCACATGGTCTGGTGTCAATACTTTTTTTTTTTTAAGCCAGAGACAGAGGAAGGGTGGTCTAAGGCTAGGTTATACTCACTTGGCAGGGGCTTCTACCTCAGCACTTTATTCAGGCTCCGTGGGCCTGACATATTGTTCACGTGTTTGCCCCACTTTTAAAGGACCTGGAGTGGAGACTCACTCTTCTAGCTTTGGGTATAGAAGCTGTTGTAGCCATTCTGTGAACGTGTGACCCAACAGATTTCTCTGCTTCTTGACTCTGCAGAGCAAAAAGATGGGAAGAACTTGTGGTTGTTTCCTTCTAAACTTTTAATTTAGAGAATTTACAAACTGACAGAAAAAGCACAAGAATGGTACAGTGAACACCCTTCACCTGGATTCCAAGGTAATATTTCGGGAAGCTGATAACACCAATCCACAAGATGAAACAATATGTTCATGCTATACCCCCCAGTTTCAGTAGTTTCCTGGTTTTGCCTCCCCCATGTTGACTCCTTTCTTGGAAACCAGAGGTCTTAGAGGTACTGTTGTCCCTGAGTAATTTTTCCCTTTGTGGGTGGCTTTGAGGCTGTGGCCCAAGCTTTGACTCACTGAAATCTGAGCTTGATCTAGCATCAAGTTTCCACCCACTACTTTTTTTTTTTTTTTCTTTCTTGCCAGAGACAGAGAGGAAGGGAGAGAGGTGAGAAGCATCAACTCAAGTTGTGGCAATTTAGTTGTTTATTGATTGCTTCTCGTATTTGCTGGTGGCTGGGGTCTCCAGCTGAGACAGTAACCCCTTGCTCAACCTGGCAACCTTGGGCTCAAGCCCCACAACTGTGTGTGTGTGTCAGACAGAAAGAGGGACAGATAAGGACAGACAACAGGAAGGGAGAGAGATGAGAAGCATCAATTATTCATTGCAGCACCTTAGTTGTTCATTGATTGCTTTCTCATATGTGCCTTGACTGGGGACTACAGCAGAGCAAGTAACCCCTTGCTCAAGCAAGCGACCTTGGGCTCAAGCCATTGACCTTGGGCTTCAAGCCAGCGACCTTTGGGCTCAAGCCAGTGACCATAGAGTCATGTTTATGATCCCATGCTCAAACCAGCAACCCTGCGCTCAAGCTGATGAGCCTGTGTTCAAGCCAGAGACCTCAGGGTCTCGAACCTGGGTCCTCTGTGTCCCATTTCGACACTCAACGCACTGCGCCACCACCTGGTCAGGTCCACAACTCTTTTTAGCTGTTACCAATAACCCTAAGCAAGGACTATGTATTTTGCTCTTTTTTTGTATTTTCTATGCATCTCGTAAACCAGCTCCCCAAAGGTTAGTGCCATCTGTAAATTCTGTCGATAGCTTTTACAGTAGCTGTGGAGCACAGCTACTGCTCCATGCCATGGGTGACTAATGAGGTGTCACCCAGGAATCAAAGGTTCCTTTCTATTTCTTCCTTTCCCTTCCCAAACCACATGTTTCCATGAGCCAGAGCCATTCTAGCAAATCCCACTTCTCTGACACCAACAAAAGGAGAAAAATTTCCTCTCCCCACAAAACACTTCTGACACCAAGTGTGTGGGTTTTCTACATCAAGCAAGTCTCCAGTTTTCTGCGAACACCAAATGGGTGTCCTATAATTTAATTTAATTCTGATACTACCTAAAATTAGTGCGGCACCCACAGGTTAAGGGCTCAGTCCCACAAGACTTCCCACACACACACACTTCAGATGCCAATCATAAGTCACAGGTTATCATCTGTACTTCTGACCAACTGGAGGTACCCTGATCCCCTTTCTCAGGTTGGATAATTTGCTATAATGGTTCACAGAACTCAGGGAAACACTTATGTTTGCCGGTTTATTAGGTAATAAAGGATACCATAGCCCTGGCCGGTTGGCTCAGCGGTAGAGCATCGGCCTGGCGTACGGGGGACCCGGGTTCGATTCCCGGCCAGGGCACATAGGAGAAGCGCTCATTTGCTTCTCCACCCACCCCCTCCTTCCTCTCTGTCTCTCTCTTCCCCTCCTGCAGCCAAGGCTCCATTGGAGCAAAGATAGCCCAGGCGCTGGGGATGGCTACTTGGCCTCTGCCCCAGGCGCTAGAGTGGCTCTGGCCTCAACAGAGCAAGGCCCAGGAGGGGCAGAGCATCGCCCCCTGGTGGGCAGAGCGTGGCCCCTGGTGGGCGTGCCGGGTGGATCCCAGTCGGGCGCATGTGGGAGTCTGTCTGTCTCTCCCCGTTTCCAGCTTCAGAAAAATACAAAAAAAAAAAAAAAGGATACCATAAAGGATAGGGATGAACAGCTAGACAAAGAGATACATAGGGAGAGGTCCAGGAGTGTCCCAAATGCAAAATTTTCTGCCACCCTCTAAGCATGTAGCTGTGTTCACCAGCCAAGAAGCTCTCCAAACCCTGTACTTTTGTAATTTTTATGGAAGCTTCATAATACAGTCATAATTGATTATTTTTTTTTTAATTTTTTTTTTTTTGCAGAGACAGAGTCAGAGAAGAATAGACAGACAGGAACGGAGAGAGATGAGAAGCATCAATCATTAGTTTTTTGTTGCGACACCTTATTATTATTTTTTTTTTTTGTATTTTTCTGAAGCTAGAAACAGGGAGAGACAGACAGACTCCCGCATGCGCCCGACCAGGATCCACCCGGCACGCCCACCAGGGGGCGACGCTCTGCCCCTCCTCTGGGGCGTCGCTCTGCCGAGACCAGAGCCACTCTAGCGCCTGGGGCAGAGGCCAAGGAGCCATCCCCAGCACCCGGGCCATCTTTGCTCCAATGGAGCCTTGGCTGCGGGAGGGGAAGAGAGAGACAGAGAGGAAGGAGGGGGGGGTGGAGAAGCAAATGGGCGCTTCTATGTGCCCTGGCCGGGAATCGAACCCGGGTCCCCCGCACGCCAGGCCGACGCTCTACTGCTGAGCCAACCGGCCAGGGCCTTTTCTTTTTTTTTCTTTTTCTTTTTGGCGACACCTTAGTTGTTCATTGATTGCTTTCCCATATGTGCCTTGACTGCGGGCCTTCAGCAGACCGAGTAACCCCTTGCTCAAACCAGTGGCCTTGGGCTCAAGCTGGTGAGCTTTTGCTCAAACCAAATGAGCTCACGCTCAAGCCAACGACCTCAGAGTTTCGAACCTGGGTCCTCCGCATCCCAGTCCGCCGCTCCATCCACTGCGCCATCGCCTGGTCAGGCCATAATTGATTGTCTTTTTGTTTTTGTTTTTTTTAAATTAATTTTTAGAGAGGAGAGAGAATGAGAGAGAGAGAGAGAGAAGGAGGAGGGAGGAGCAGGAAGCATCAACTCCCATATGTGCCTTGACCAGGCAAGCCCAGGGTTTTGAACCAGCGACCTCAGCATTCCAGGTTGACGCTTTATCCACTGCGCCACCACAGGTCAGGCCCATAATTGATTGTTAACTCAAGCACCAACCCCTTTCTCCCGACCCAGAGGATAAGGGGTGGGGCTGAAAGTCCAAAGCTTCTAATCATGGCTTGGAATTTCTGGTGACCAGCCCCATCCTGAAGCTATCCAGGAGAAACTAAAAGTCACTTCATTAGAACAAGACACTCCTATCACGCAGAAAATTTCAAGGGATCTGCGAGTTCTGTGGCAGGAACTGGGGTCATAAACCAAATATTAGAGCAAAAGTTGCTTTTAGCATCTCTACTGCTTAGGAAATTACTAGTGTTTTAGGAACTCTGTCACTAACTGGGGTCAGAGACCAAATATATATTTCTTATTATCTCACACTCTCCAACTTTTAAGTTTAGAAAAGTTTCAAACCAACAGGAAAAGTATAAGAACAGCAAATCAATATTCATATGTCCTTTACCTAGATTCCCAGTTATTGCCCAATTTGCTTAATTGTTCTTTATATATATTGAATATTTTAAATATCTTTTTAACTGATTCATTTGCAAGTACATTGCAGGTGTTAAGACAGTTCACCCCAAATCTTTTAGTTTGCCTCTCCTAAGAGCAAGGACCATCTACACAGCCATAATCCAAGATCAGACAAGAACCCAGATCTTTGATGATTTCATTAACCACTGAATTAACTTGCCATGAAACTCTCCTAGCTCCAGGCATCTTGTTATATGAACGTTTTTTTTCCTTCACTTTAAAACAGTTTCTGCTGTTTTATTTGCAGCCAAAAACTCTCCTGATACACAGGCTCCAGGCACAGCATAGAAAACATTTAAAAGTCACCCAGCCCAGCCTGACCAGGTGGTGGCGCAGTGGATAGAGATAGAGCATCGGACTGGGATGCAGAGGACCCAGGTTCGAGACCCTGAGGTCGCCAGCTTGAGCAAAGCTCACCAGCTTGGACCCAAGGTAGCTGGCTTGCGCAAGGAGTTACTCCGTCTGCTGTAGCCCCATGGTCAAGGCACACATGAGAAAGCAATCAATGAACAACTAAGGTGTCACAACGAAACACTGATGATTGATGCTTCTTATCCCTCTCCGTTCCTGTCTGTCTATCCCTCTCTCTGACTCTCTCTCTGTCTCTGTAAAAAAAAAAAATTACCCAGCCTGGCCTGTGGTGGCACAGTTGATAAAGCATCAACCTGGAACACTGAGGTCACCAGTTCAAAAACCTGGGCTTGCCCGGTCAAGGTACATACAACAAACAACAAGCAAGCAATGAACAACTAAAGTGAAGCAATTAATAAATAAAATTTTATTTATTTTTACAGAGAGATAAGAGGGGTAAGTGGGAGCAAGAAGTATCAATTCATAGTTGCTTAATTTTTATGCTTTTGTTTAGACAACTGTAATACAATTTTTATAACTACCACCTTTTAAGTTTGAGCACGGAAAACATTTATTAATTCCAGCTTTGCCATTTTAGGATTTGGGAGCCAATACTTTTTTTTCTTCAGGTCGCAAATATTTCTAAGCTCTTAAAAAGCTCTTAGCTTCCTGTAAGTCTATAATTATGACAAAAGAAAAACATTTAAAAAGAAACTAAAAAAAGACTCATGCTTGAGCCCTGGAGGGCTAACGAATGACAGGGCCTGGGCCCCAGCCAGACCTCATGTGAGAAGAGGGGAGGTTACTAAATGTGAGTCAGGGCCTGTGATCAGAGGTGGGAACAGATACAAGGTGAGAAGGCGAGAGTGACAGATGTCTGCTGTGTTTGGTGAAATGGCTGTCTGGATGGAGGGTACAGCACAAGCAAACACAAGGCTGTGAGATTGGATGCAAGGGGTGGGCAGGGGGCAGCGCCTGCACAAACCAAGGGGAAAAGTGCCTGAAGTGTGTGTGGAGGTGTGGCATTCTTCACCCCCACACTAGGCCTTTCTACCTTTCTTGGAACAGGATCCAAAAAAAGGTCATCATCTGAGGTCCAGGTATGCCAGGCCCACAGTGGTCTTTCCTTGAGTCAGCACATGGAAGTCAACCCAGCTTTCTGCATGAGCTCAGTCAAGCGGCCGCCCTCACTGGGTGATTGCTACATCACCAAAGGAAGGAGAAGTATCTGGGATCCCTCCTTTTTCTGACTTCTATGGCTCCTGGTTCTGATCACCCACCCTCCCTGTGATAGGGGCCTAGTGTTGTGTATGGGACCTCAGTATTGTGCATAGAGAATTGGACATAAAGAGGAACTTTAAACTTGCTTTTGGTAGCTGTTTAGAGTAGAAAGTTCCTAGTAGTCTAAAAGGAAGTTAAGCATTAAACAGAGCTTGCCTGTGGCAGTAGCTTAGAGAGAAAAATTTTTACAAGCCCAACTAGTTAGATATCTTGACTTAAATCTTGCCTACAGAAGCAGGATGTGATTTTATGCTTTAGCCTTGCAGAAATTACAGGGAGAACTGTAATCAGCTTTAAAACAAAGAATGCTTTCTGCCAAAATGTCAAGAATGTTGTGCAAACAGGTTGCAATAGCTATGATTTTGTGGTTTATTCCCTTAAATACTGCTCTCCCCTTAGGTTTGGGGCTGTTAGCTGTTTTTCTGTGTGGATTCTCAGCTAGCAGTTACTGGCAGCTAATAAAGGCTCTTTAAATTTATAATCAATTTGGGCTCCAATCAATAATTACTCATGTTTGGTCCAAAACATTTGGAGGCCCCAGCGAGATAAGCCAGGCCTTCCTAGCATTTGGGTCAGAGCCCAGCAGGACCCCCGCTACCCCACTCCTAGGGGGAGGTCTCTGAGAAGACGTTCCTCAGCCCCAGGAGACAAAGTAGCAGAAGGTTTCCATCTCAAAGTTCTGCAATTCGACTCTTGGAGCCATTTGAATCTGTAGTTACCACTAAGATTTGTTTCGGTTTCTGGGGCAACCCAATGGGAGTCTTTGGAAGGCTGGATGCAGCATTACTTCCAAGATTCGATCCCAGACCACTATGGTAGCTGGTGATCCCTGGTTTAGTTTTTAGCTGTTTTGTGTTCCAGAGTCATCTTTTGTATGTTTGTTATTTTGTTCATGTTTAATCATCCAGAAACACGTCAGTCATCATGTTCATCTTGTGCTTCGCTAGAGTATTTTAAATTTTAGGCACCAGATTGAAACACCCAGACTTGGTTGCCTCTCTAGAGACTTGCTGATCCCATTGGATCTCTAGGAGAGGTGACCCTGAGACGTTCCAGGGCTCCAGTTTTCCTGTGGTTCTCAGACAGCTTCTTGGCAGACACCCCCGATCCCTAAAAATCTCACAATTCAGCAGAGAATTTGGGGAATTCAAATTCTGACCTCCAGAGGTACGTCAGGCCAATGTTTTGTTTTGCTGAACTCTAGCTTTCTGTCTATTCTGAAGCTTCTCTCTGTTCATCAGAGTAATTTCTCGTGACATTTTCTGGTCCAAGCCACCTTTCTTGGACTTGCTAGATTTCTTTTCTTGGATCCAAGATCTCTAGTTTCAGGGCTCTCTGTCCAACTTTTCCCCAAAGGAAATTGCTTTTTCTGTTAGCTCCTATCTCTCCTCTTGTGTGAGGCACTTAGTCTTAAAGAGGTGATTTCAATTGGAAATTTCTAGCTTAAAACCAGAGGGCAAAAGTGAAGGGAAATTCGTAAACAAGCCCACAAATTATAAAACTAGCAAAATTCGACCCTGGCCAGTTGGCTCAGTGGTAGAGCATCGGCCTGGCGTGCAGGAGTCCTAGGTTTGATTCCCGGCCAGGGCACACAGGAGAAGCGCCCATCTGTTTCTCCACCCCTCCCTCTCTCCTTCCTCTCTGTCTCTCTCTTCCCCTCCCGCAGCCAAGGCTCCATTGGAGCAAAGTTGGCCCGGGCGCTGAGAATGGCTCTATGGCCTCTGCCTCAGGGGCTAGAATGGCTCTGGTTGCAATAGAGCAACGCCCCAGATGGGCAGAGCATCGCCCCCTGGTGGGCATGCCGGGTGGATCCCAGTTGGGCGCATGTGGGTGTCTGTCTGACTGCCTCCCCGTTTCCAACTTCAGAAAAATACAAAATAAATAAATAAAACTAGCAAAATTTATAGAAATATTATATTGCTTAAAGCTGAAAACTAACTAAAGACCTAAGAGAGTGCTGGAAGAAGTATAGAGTAGAAGCTAGTTTCAGATATCCACCTACTGACCCAAAGAAGTTTTACCCATTTAGAAGATACAGGGTAAGAATAGTATTAGGGGCCAATGCTCTACCACTGAGCCAACTGGCCAGGGCCAATCCCTTTTACATTCTAAGAAAACATACATTATTTATTCTGTAATTTTATACACTCTAACAGATAATGTCTAAAAAGCTCAAGAGAGAAACAGATTTCTGCTCCTCCCTTCTCTCTCTCTCTCTCTAAAATGAATAAATAAATAAAGTCTTAAAAAGAAAGAAAGAAAGCCCATGGAGGATGACAGAGGACTCCCTAAGGAAAAGGTTTAAGGTTTCAGTTGCAGAAAATATCTCATGCGACCTTAAAAACCCAAACAACTTAAACCCTATTATAGAGAGGGCAGAAGGAAAGGAAATTACAGGATCCAAATCATCGAACAAATAAATGCACTTAGAGACAAAGGCAAGGAATTAGCAGGGAAAGTATTAGCAAGAGCCAAAGCAGACCCAGTAGTAATAAGAAAAAAAACTATATATTAAACAAAAAGATGCTAATAATGAGGAAACTATTGAATTTAATCCATACACTCGAACAGAGCTAGCAGATTTAAGAAAAACATTAATTCAAGGAAATAATACAGATGTGCACTGGCTAATGAAAATTTATAAACAGGGAGGACATACAACCCTCCTATCTACAGATGAATTAAAAGCAGTTATAGATGCAATTGAAAACCCAAAAACTGAACACCAACTTAAATTACTAATAGACAAAAATAAGGACAGAATAGCATCATTATGGAACTGGATTAGGGAAGCATGGAAAACATCATACCATACAATAGACCTAACATCAGAGCAATAACAGCTAGATGGACAGAAATAGGAGATTTAAAGATACAGTTAAGAAAGCTAGTACATTTACTAAGTATATATGAGGATGACTTAGAAAACCCATGGGAAAATAAAAATACATCAGGGATTATCAAAGCATTCATACATGGAGCCCCCGAAAATTATAAAATAAAATACCTTTACAAAACTTGTTACAAGGGGCATCCACAGCCTGACCTGTGGTGGCGCAGAGGATAAAGCATCGACCTGGAACACTGAGGTCGCCGGTTCGAAACCCTGGGCTTGCCTGGTCAAGGCACATATGGGAGTTGATGCTTCCAGCTCCTCCCCTCTTCTCTCTCTCTCTCTCTCTCTCTCTCTCTCTCTCTCTCCTCTCTAAAATGAAAAACAAACAAACAAACAAGGGGTATCCACAGCAGAGGACATTAGAGAAAGGATACAATTACATGAGGACTTAAATGGAAAAAATCAATTTACATATTTCACAACCATGTCAAACCTAGGGAGAAGAACCACAAATAGGTTCCAATATAAGAGAATAAATAATAAAAATAATAACTTTAAATCATCATACAGGGGCCCTATTAAACAAGGAAGCCCTAACTATTTAAAAAACCAAGCCCCTTATTAGAAAAGAAATAATCCATTTAATCAACAAATCAAAATAACTCTTTCAAATTCAGGGAACATCAGGGAAATCAAAATCAAAATTGGAAAAACAATAAGAATAATTCTTTCTCTAATCAAAATGAAAATATAAATAACCCATTCCAGCAAAAATAGTAAAAAAACTGGAATGGCCCCCAAGGAACAACAAGGGGGCAAATACAAGCAATGGCAAAGAAATTATGCACAACAATTATACATAAACCAGGAGATAACAGACCTTATATTACCCTTGAAGCAAAATTTCCAGATAGTGGTAAAGAATTTCAAACACAATTGCTCATAGATACAAGTTCCCAAGTCTAATTATTAAGGGGAATATATAATTCAAAAAGATTAATTGGAGTTGAAGGAATAATAGGAAATTCATTAATAGCAGCAGCAAGAGATGGAATTATATATTATAAAGGATTAACAAAGGAAGTAACCTTTTATGTAAACCCAAATTTTCAAAATATTATAGGAATGGATATATTACCATATTTATTAGAATTAAAAATATATACACCAAGATTACATAAATTTCAAACAAATTTAACACAGTTGCAAATAAAACCCATATCTTTAACCAGAACCTTTAAAAGCCTCTTTTACCCCACAACACCCATTAAAAGGTAGACATCAAGAGGTGACAGAGGTCATAAATAAATTAATAGATGAAGACATAATTGAGGTAGGAAGATCATATATGTGCATATATATATATATAATGGCCCAGTGTGGCCAGTAAAAAAGCCAAATGAAACCTATAGAATTACCATAGACTATAGAAATATCAACAAAAATTCTCCTAGTACAGATGGAACCTTACCTGATGCGCAAGAAGTAATTAACATTTTATAAAAGGACAATCTGAAATTTATGGCAGCAATTGATCTCTCGGATGTGTTCTTTGCAATACCCATTCATGAGGATTCCAGACCAATTACAACTTTCACGCGGCAAGGAAAGCAGTATCAATGTAAAAGGCTGCCACAGGAATACAAAAATTCACCAGCAATTGCACATAATTTATTAGCATCTAGCATAAATCCAAAGGATTACTAATCCAAAATTATTACATACATTGATAATATAATAATATATGGTGAAAACAAAAAAAACCTCCAGAAAGACTTAAACAAACTAGTAGAACAATTGAAAGGAGTAGGATGGACAATAAACCCAGAAAAAATACAACCCCCAGAGACAGAAGTAAAATTTTTTAGGAATTCAATGGAGTTCAGGTGGTAGGAAAATACCAGAAAAGGTAGTAAACGAAATACTTAGCACTAAGGCCCCCAGAAATAAAAAGGAAGCCCAACAGTTAATGGGATTATTTGCATACTGGAGAAATCACATCCCATACTTGTTAGTATTAGCAGAGCCAATATATAAAGTAACTAGGAAGGCAATAGATTTTACATGGAGGAAAGAGCAACAAGAAGCCTTAGAACAATTAAAAGAATATTTAGCCTGACCTGTGGTGGCGCAGTGGATAGAGCGTCGACCTGGAAATGCTGAGGTCGCCGGTTTGAAACCCTGGGCTTGCCTGGTCAAGGCACATATGGGAGTTGATGCTTCCAGCTCCTCCCCTCTTCTCTCTCTCTCTCTCTCTCTCTCTCTCTCTCTCTCTCTCTCCTCTCTAAAATGAATAAATAAAATTTAAAAAATTAAAAATATTTAGAGCACCATCAAAAACTAGCGGCGGTGGCTCAGTGGATAGAGCATCGAACTGGGATGCAGAAGGAACCAGGTTCGAGACCCAGACCTCACCAGCTTGAGAGCAAGCTCAACTGGTTTGAGCAAAGTTCACCAGCTTGGACCCAAGGTCATGGCTCAAGCAAGGGGTCACTCGGTCTGCTGAAGGCCCACAGTCAAGGCACATATGAGAAAGCAATCAATCAATAACTAAGGTGTCGCAACGAAAAACTGATGATTGATGCTTCTCATCTCTCTCCGTTCCTGTCTGTTTGCCCCATCTATCTCTCTCTCTGTCTCTGTAAAAAAAAAAAAAAAAAAAAAAAAAGAGTGGCACCAAAACCAGGAGACACAATCACATTAGACATAATATTCACTGCAACTCATGGATGTTGGGGCTATATAAAAAGGACCAAGTGATAAAGAATACCAGTAGGTTTCTTGTCCCAAAGATACTGCCACAATGAATATTTACCCTATGAGAAACATATATGGGTACTATATGCAGCTCTTCTCCATCCAGAGCCACTAACAGGACAGAACCCAATAATAGTCAGATCCTTACTACCCCTCAAAGCATGGCTTAAAATGTCGGCCGAGGAATTAGCAGGTACCCAAATTGAGGAGAAGAAAGTACTGGCATGGAAATGGTACATAAACTCCAGAGAAATAATGGGCACTGGCGAACCAGCCCTTCTCACAGAGGAGGTCTCCAAACTGGAGATAGATCACCCAAGACAGATTGTTGAGAACCAAAGGGTGCCCGAGAATCTAGGGGTGGTAGGGCCTAAATATAGACCAAGGGTAGTTAACATTTTTATACCTACCGCCCACTTTTGTATCTCTGTTAGTAGTAAAATTTTCTAACCACCCACCAGTTCCACAGTAATGGTGATTTATAAAGTAGGGAAGTAACTTTACTTTATAAAATTTATAAAGCAGAGTTACAGCAAGTTAAAGCATATAATAATAATTACTTACCAAGTACTTTATGTCAAATTTTTGCTAAGTTTGGCAGAATAAATCTTTATAAAACAACTTACTGTAGTTAAATCTTTTTATTTATACTTTGGTTGCTCCGCTACCGCCCACCATGAAAGCTGGAACGCCCACTAGTGGGCAGTAGGGACCAGGTTGACTAGCACTGATATAGACCCTCACTGAAAAATGCTTGGTTTACAGACAGATCAGCCTCCATAGCCAGTGACTCGACTAAATGGAGAACAGCAGCTTTCAATCCAGTGACAATACAGCGCTCACGAGGGAAGGTAAGACTGACTCGGCTCAACATGCAGAGCTAATAGGAATCCTTCTGGCAGTGAAATATGCTATGGAGAAGGGCCTACCCAAAGTGTGTGTTTTTACTGATTCAATGGCAGTATATAAGGGAATAACAGAAAGGTCAGGAAAATGGAAATGAAATAATTGGCAAATTAATGGAAAGGACCTCTGGTCTAGAGAACTCTGGGAAAAACTAGATGAATTAACATCACACATAAAGCTCTATGCAACCCATATATCAGCTCATGCCACAGATAATTCTCCAACCACACTATAGAATCAAAGAGCAGATAAGCTAGCAAGAGGAATTAAGGTAGGTGAAGAAATTAATATTAGGGATACAACAAAAACATATGGGATAAAGTTAAGGTTACAAAACGATGAAGATACAGGAGAATATAAAATACCCCCAATACCTACAATCAAGTTAAAAAGGGAAGGGAATAAATATATAATACAAGAGGAATACTTAGATTTCGCATCAGAGTTTATAAAGGAAATTCATATCCAATTAGGACATCCAGGACAAACAGCAATGATAGAATGGTTTAGAACCAGAATTTTTAAGGCAAAAATAGAAGACATAAAGAGAGGCATTATGAGATGTATAGCCTGTAAAAATGTATATACATTCCAGACAACAGAGCTACCAGGGTTAGATAGACCCCAAATACCAAATTTTCAAGCCCAAATTGATTTTATCGGACCCTTGTCATAGCCTTTCCAACAAAAGTATGCATGTACGATGGTTGACGTACATACAGGAATAAAGTTTGTCTTGGCAGGAAAACACCCGTCAGCAGCCATTACAATTAAGACATTAAATATTTGGAAAACATTCTTTGGAACTCCTAAAATCATAGATTCAGATCAAGGAACCCATTTTACAGCCAATCAAGTATAATCTTTTGCTGCTATAAATTAGATTGGAATTTTCATATGCCATATAACCCAACAGCATCAGGAATAATAGAGAGACATAATGGACTATTAAAAGCCAAATGTCATACACTATTAATAGAAAATTTAACAATTTACAAGCACTTCTTAACGAAGCATGCTTTGCCCTAAATAGTAGACCGAGAGTAAATGAAAGTTCTCCCCTGGTAGAACTGATTAAACTCCATTTAGAACAAGCAGAAATTAAAATGGGAAGCATACCTAAAATAAGAAAAATTCACCCTATAAAATAATAGTAAAATCCCCTAAGGATGCATCTCTCTCCGAACAGGAAATCATCTGCAATGCAAGATACAACACCGTGTGGACAGTAAATAAACAGGGACAAATACAACAGATCAAAGTAGATAACCTTACATCAAATGACAGAATGTTTAATTTAGTAAAATTGTTAATCTGGATCCTGGTACTCCTTATGATCGTACCTTTTACTATTATAATTCTACATATAACCTGGTGTGTCAATAGAAATTGCCCGAGCAATGGAACACAGATATTCTGCTGCTCTCAAATTAATAATAATACTCTCTGCATTTTAGACCATAGGACATTTTGGAGAAAACAGTAGGAAAGCAAAATAGTAGAACACCTGTATAGAGTGCTTAGGAGACAACCTAGAAACTGGCCAAACCAGAATGAAATCATCCAATATGATCATGAGTTTGTTCATCCTGGTTGTCAATGTAATATTAGGATGTAATGCTAATAATGCTAACAATAATAACAATGCTGTTACTGCTACTGCTATTGTGACTACCTTTAAATCTCCTAATGTACTAACCACACAGCAGCTAGACATAAACTTTTTTTGACCTACCTGTGGTGGAAACCACCCCAAGGGAAGCATTTTATAATTTAGGAAACTTCGCTTTCGTACATTGCAACACCAACCTGACCTACTGGGACCACACTGCGAACTCAGGGAATTGGACAATGGATAGCATCGCAGATGACTCAATGGACACCTGCAAACTAATCACCAACACCTTGAATGTGACAATCAATGGAAAAACCATGCAATTTTATAGACAATAGGATCTATATTTTTAACACTGAGTTGTAAACCAACATGGAATTATTAAATCCAGTATATTATATTGAACATATACCTTTACATCAATATAAACTGGAATTAAAGAAATAATAATACTTATATGCCTGTTTGTTCTGATTGTATTTGGATTGAAGGTGTGTAATCCCATTTGCAATATATGTTTAAAAAGGAATAAAAGTTAGTTTTGTAATGATCCCTGCCAGCATATAGTTTGCTGGGATCATGGGGTGGAATGTTGTAGTAATATAATGTTATAGTAATTAACAGTAATAGAAATATAAAAAACAAAAATATGAAAGATATAGCCTGACCTGTGGTGGCGCAGTGGATAAAGCATCGACCTGGAAATGCTGAGGTTGCCGGTTCGAAACCCTGGGCTTGCCTGGTCAAGGCACATATGGGAGTTGATGCTTCCTGCTCCTCCCCCTTCTCTCTCTCTGTTTCTCTCTCTCTCTCTCCTCTCTAAAAATGAATAAATAAAATTTAAAAAATAAAATATAAAAAAATATGAAAGATATATAAAAGTAATTAAATAATATTAAAAATAATTATTAAAATTAAATAAAGTTATGCCAGTTGGATAGGAATTAATTTAGTGGGTGCAGATGTGATAAACAGACTCTGACTTTCAAGAAGGGCCCAGTTAGTATGTGTGTGATGTTATACATAGATAAGAAGTGGATGCCTGACCTGTGGTAGCGCAGTGGATCAAGCGTCGACCTGGAACGCTGAGGTCACCAATTCAAAACCCTGGGCTTGCCCGGTCAAGGCACATATGGGAGTTGATGATTCCTGCTCCTCCCCCCTTCTCTCTCTCTCTCTCTCTCTCTCTCTCTCTCTCTGTCTCTCTTCTCTAAAATGAATAAATAAAAAATAATTAAAAAAAAAAAGAAGTGGCTTGGTGTCATAACTCTGTAATGTGATAAACACACTCTGACTTTTGAGCAGGGCACAGTTAGTGTGTGTGTGAAGTTATACAAAGATAGGAAGTGGCTTGGCCTCATAACTTTGTAAATTAATGTAAATAATAACATCTTAGCCTGCCAGGCGGTGGCGCAGTGCATGGAGCGTAGGACTGGGATGCGGAAGACCCAGGTTCGAGACCCCGAAGTCGCCAGCTTGAGCACAGGCTCATCTGGTTTGAGCAAAGCTCACCAACTTAAACCCAAGGTCACTGGCTCCAGCAAAGGGTTACTCGGTCTGCTGAAGGCCCATGGTCAAGGCACATATGAGAAAGCAATCAATGAACAACTAAGGTGTCGCAATGCACAACGAAAAACTAATGATTGATGCTTCTCATCTCTCCGTTCCTGTCTGTCCCTGTCTATCCCTCACTCTGACTCTCTCTCTGTCTCTGTAAAAAAAAAAAAAAAGAACATCTTAAAAAGTGGTATGGCCTGACCAGGTGGTGGCGCAGTGGATAGAGCATCGGACTGGGATGTGGAAGGACCCAGGTTCGAGACCCGAGGTCGCCAGCTTGAGCGCGGGCTCATCTGGCTTGAGCAAAAAGCTCACCAGCTTGGACCCAAGGTCGCTGGCTCCAGCAAGGGGTTACTCGGTCTGCTGAAGGCCCGCGGTCAAGGCACATATGAGAAAGCAATCAATGAACAACTAAGAAGTTGCAACGCGCAACGAAAAACTAATGATTGATGCTTCTCATCTCTCTCCATTCCTGTCTGTCTATCTCTGCCTCTGTAAAAAAAAAAAAAAAAAAAAGTGGTTTGATGTAAACATTTCAGTAGATTAACATAGAGGGGAGTCCCTTCAAGGAACTCCCAAAAAGGTGATTTGAGGTGATAATCCTGTAGATTGACACCTGTTAGAAGGCATTGGCCAGAAAAGGTACTAAAGCTGAGGGGCCCCCTGCTGCAGTAGTCGCCCAGACTCCAACCTGAACATGGACTGTCTCCACGCCACTCTGCGCTCTGACCAAAGCCAGCCGAGAGGAGCACGCCGATGGGCCCCCTTAAGCTGTACCCAGGTACACCAAAAGGACTTGTGAGTAATAAATTGCCTGTGTGATTATTGCAACTAATTTGTGTGTTGGTCGTGTCTTTCTTCTGGTGGCACTTATCAGTAGCATCCTCATAGCCGCCTCAAGAGTAGTCTCGAAGAGGCTGCCAGCCCTGCTGACAAGCAGGAGTGTCCCACTGCACGGGGAAGTGGAATCAGGGACGCCTAATCGACATAGAGCTTGGGCTTTACTGGGACAGTATAAGATTTATTTTATGAAATATTGGTCATTTTAGTTGGTGCTTTTAACTAGATCTTTAGAATTTGAGGCATAGATGTAATAGGAAATATAGTTTAAATCCTTTTTTCCCAAGTGACCTATAGAATTAGCTCAGAATCCCCTTTCTCGGGGAAGCCTCAAGCCCTAACAGGACTGTTAGAATCTGTACTGTACATACGCTGCCCCCCTTAGGATAACCGAGACCACCTCAAGAAAATGTTTCTGGCCTGACCTGTGGTGGCACAGTGGGTAAATGCGTCGACCTGGAATGCTGAGGTCGCCGATTCGAAACCCCAGGCTTGCCTGGTCAAGGCACATACAGGAGTTGATGCTTCCTGCTCCTCCCTCTGTTCTTTCTATCTCTTTCTCTCTCTGTGTCTTCTCTCTCTAAAAGAAATGAATAAATAAAATGTAAAAAAAAATAAAAAAATAAAAATAAATAAATAAAAAAAAAAAACAAAAAAAAGAAAATGTTTCTAAAAAAAAAAAAAAGACTGAGCAGGTGGTGGCACAGTGGATAGAGCATTGGACTGGGATGCCGAGGACCCAGGTTCAAGACCCTGAGGTCGCCAGCTTGAGCACGGGCTCATCTGGTTTGAGCAAAGCTCACCAGCTTGGACCCAAGGTTGTGGCTCCAGCAAGGGGTTACTTGGTCTGCTGAAGGCCCATAGTCAAGGCACATATGAGAAAGTAATCAATGAACAACTAAGGCGTTGCAATGCACAACAAAAAACTAATGATTGATGCTTCTCATCTCTCTGTTCCTGTCTGTCTGTCCCTGTCTATCCCTCTCTCTGATTCTCTCTGTGTCTCTGTAAAAAAAAAAAAAAAGAAAAGAAAATGTTTCTGGTTGCCTGGCCTCAGAGAAACCCTAACACCCAAGCAAGTGAGGAAATTTTGGACACTTTCCACCAGTTTCTGTTAGCCAGGATCAGGGATGATACTAAGAAAAAGAACCATAAAGTTGTCTAAGGTGGCAGAAGTTGTTCAGGATCCTTAGAAGACCCCTGAAGCTTTCTTAGACTATGGAAAGCTTACAGAGTCTATGCAACTCTAGACCTAGAGGCACCAGAAGATACTAAAGCAGTCAACTTAGCCTTTACATAGCATTAAGCTCTAGAAATTAGAAAGGGAATGTATTATAAATTTTTTAAAAAGTAGAAACATCAGCTGCTAAAAAAAAACAAAACACCAAAAAGAACCCCCAAAAACTAAGTGTTTCAGAAGGGACATTGCTCCTTCCTCACTCACATAACTCTGTTTAGCCCCTAAGATGGCTTTCCTCCATCCAGACGGGTAAGAATCCTGAAGGCAGGAACAACCTAAGACAGGCACAGTCGAAGAGGAGCCATCAGGAGAAGGCTTAAGAACTAACAAAGGTGAGGCTCAAACCCTCACCCCAACAATGCAGGAGCCTGCTCCCTGGAAATAGTGGCCACTGTCCACTATCCAGAGCACCAAAAGAGGGGGACTCCCTAAAATCTCAAGAAAAACCAAGCAGCTGATGATACTGCCAATCAGGTAGCCCTAAAACCAGTGGGTGTTTTAGGAAATTTTAGTAACTTTACTAGAACCTTTGTTGCCAAAGGTTTTTTTGTTTTTTGGTTTTTTTTTTCTGAAGCTGGAAACAGGGAGAGACAGTCAGACAGACTCCCGCATGCGCCTGACCGGGATCCACCTGGCACGCCCACCATGGGGGGGCACTCTGCCCACCAGGGGGCGATGCTCTGCCCATCCTGGGCGTCGCCATGTTGCGACCAGAGCCACTCTAGCGCCTGAGGCAGAGGCCACAGAGCCATCCCCAGCGCCCGGGCCATCTTTGCTCTAATGGAGCCTTGGCTGCGGGAGGGGAAGAGAGAGACAGAGAGGAAAGAGCGGCGGAGGGGTGGAGAAGCTAATGGGCGCTTCTCCTGTGTGCCCTGGCCGGGAATCGAACCCGGGTCCTCCGCACGCTAGGCCGACGCTCTACCGCTGAGCCAACCGGCCAGGGCCTGTTGCCAAAGGTTTTTTAGCAACCAATTAGAAAAAGATTTTACCAGCAGGAAAGGGATGACTAAGAATAAGAAGAAATAATTAGAAAAGCCAGACTTAGAATCTATTGCAGAAGGCATAATGTTCGAGTGTTTAGTCTGTGCCCAAATAAATACTAAGCAAAGTAAAGAAATTATAAAGAGAAACAGGGAGAGAGGAACTTTCCGAGGTGAACATTTAGAAATAGATTTTACTAAAGTAATTGACACCTTTCTAGGATAGATAGAAGCTTTTCCTACTAGAAATGAGACCGCAGTAACGCTGTTAAGAAATTGCTATATGAAATTATTCCCAGATTTAGCTTGCCCATTAATATTGGGTCTAATGATGGGCCTGCATTTGTATCCAAGATCTCACAGCTAGTAGGAAAGGCACTCAATATTAATTGGAAATTACACTGTGTCTACAGGCCTCAAAGTTCAGGGCAGATAGAATGCATGAACCAAATCTTAAAGGAAATTTTAACCAAATTTGTTTTTGAAACTGGTGAAAAGTGGCCCACCTTACTCCCCTTAACCCTCCTTAGGGCAAGGTACACCCCCTACAGGGAAGGATTCACTCCTTTTGAAAAAATATTTAGGAGACCCGCTCCCTTACTACCAAAACTCAGAGAAGAAATGAAAGCTGAGTTAAGTAACCACTCCTTCCTTAAATACTTTGCAGGGTCTACAGATTACTCAGCAGGCTGTCCAAAAGACTGTCCGAGAGGTGATTCCAGCACTGCCAGGAGATCTGATACATCCCTTCCAGCCCGGAGACTCAGTCTGGGTAAAGAAGTACACCACCCAATGACTGACTCCCACGTGGATGGGTCCACACACCATGATCCTGACCACTCTTACTGCTGCCAAGGTAGAAGGCATACCCACTTGGGTCCACCACAGCCGGTTGAGGACTGCAGTCCCAGCAGAGACACCCTTGTGGACAGTGGAGACTGACCCCACCGACCCTTGTAAGTTGACCCTGAGAAGAACAGCATGCCCTGCTCCAGCCACAAACCGGAAGCTGGCTGGTCTACACACGACTGATGCCTGAGGAAACTCAGTGAGGATCTCCTTTTAATTAGACTTTGGGGAGATAGGGAAACTGAGGTCAAAGGAAAGCCAGAACAAGTTGTCTTAAGGGTTAATGCATGTACCACTATGAGTCATACAGAAGGGAGATGTAAGTCCCTTCGATAGAAGGGAAGCTACAAAGTAAATGAAAAATATATATGTGTTTATACTTAACCTATAAATACTAGCTATATTTAGAGGGAGGACATCTCCAAAAGGAAGTATACAGTGTGTCTGTCAAGTCATGGTGCACTTTTGACCGGTCACAGGAAAGTAACAAAAGATGATAGAAATGTGAAATCTGCACCAAATAAAAGGAAAACTCTCCCAGTTTCTTTCTTTTTTTTTTCTCCATTTTTCTGAAGCTGGAAACGGGGAGAGACAGTCAGACAGACTCCCGCATGCGCCCGACCAGGATCTACCCGGCACGCCCACCATAGGGCGATGCTCTGCCCACCAGGGGGCGATGCTCTGCCCATCCTGGGTGTAGCCATGTTGCGACCAGAGCCACTCTAGCGCCTGAGGCAGAGGCCACAGAGCCATCCCCAGGGCCCGGGCCATCTTTGCTCCAATGGAGCCTCAGCTGCGGGAGGGGAAGAGAGAGACAGAGAGGAAAGCGTGGCGGAGGGGTGGAGAAGCAAATGGGCGCTTCTCCTGTGTGCCCTGGCGGAAATAGAACCCAGGTCTCCCAGTTTCATATTCAGTGCAGTTCGATGTGGGCTCACGCACAGAATTTTTAGGGCTCCTTAGGTAGCTATCCCATATAGCTTCTACAGACTCGTCACTGACGGCCTACCAGAACAGGGTTTCTCAACCAAACTGCCGGTTTCCTTCAACTGCTTATCCCACCGAGAATGTTATTCCTATGTGGTGGCGCTTTGTTATAAACGCGCCGATATTCACGTTGCACTTTGGTCACAAATTCGAATTTAGCGAGCCACAGAACACACTGAACTTTCCTCTGTCCCATCCACATCTCGACTGGCATGGCCGTGGGCTGCTCCGCTGTATACACGGTGTTACGTCATCATCTGCGCATGTGCACATGCTGCCACATCATCCTACAGAAACTGGGAGGGTTTTCCTTTTATTTGGTGCTGATTTCACATTTCTATTGTCTTTTGCTGCTTTCCTGAGACCAGGCAAAGTGCACCATAACTTTACAGACACGCTGTACTTTAAAGGAAAATTACTTATTGCCAGCTTGGTTGTCACTTAAGGTTAAGATTTTTAAAATTAAGAGTTCTGACTAGAGCCTGACCAGGCAGTGGCGCAGTGGATAGAGTGTTGGACTGGGATGCGGAGGACCTAGGTTCGACACCCCGAGGTCGCCAGCTTGAGCGCGGGCTCATCTGGTTTGAGCAAAGTTCACCAGCTTGGACCCAAGGTCGCTGGCTCGAGCAAGGGGTTACTCAGTCTGCTGTAGCCCCATGGTCAAGGCACATATGAGAAAGCAATCAATAAACAACTAAGGTGTCGCAACAAAAAACTAATGATTGATGCTTCTCATCTCTCTCCATTCCTGTCTGTCTGTCCCTATCTATCCCTCTCTCTGACTCTCCCTCTGTCTCTAAAAAAAAAAAAAGGAGTTCTGACTAGAAAATAATTGTAGTTTTGATAATAAAAGGTATAAGGTATAGAAATACTTTTGAAAGAAAAAGGAAGCCTGACCAGGCAGTAGTGCAGTGGATAGAGTGTCGCACTGGGATGCGGAAGGACCCAGGTTCGAGACCCTGAGGTCGCCAGCTTGAGCGCAGGCTCATCTGGCTTGAGCAAAAAAAAAAAGCTCACCAGCTTGGACCCAAGGTCGCTGGCTCGAGCAAGGGGTTACTCGATCTGCTAAAGACACATGGTCAAGGCACATATGAGAAAGCAATCAATGAATAACTAAGGTGTCGCAACGAAAAACTGATGATTGATGCTTCTCATCTCTCTTTGTTCCTGTCTGTCTATCCCTCTCTCTGACTCCCTCTGTGTCTCTGTCTCAAATAAATAAATAAAATGACTTTATTTAAAAAAAAAAGAAAGTTTATAAAAATTAAGTGTTTGTGCAAGTTGCAGAAGGCTTGTACAGGTTGTAAGAAATTAATCAGTAGTATTTGTTTCTTCAGTAGACTGTATTACTGTTAATGAAAACATCAAGTCTACCTGTTAAATATGAACAGAAGGCATCATCCTTTCTGTTGCATGTTATAGGCTGATGTTCCTACTTACAGGATCTGCAGATCACTAATCCTAGCTTTAATTTTAGGCCCCTGCCTACTCAACAGCCTCATGCACCTCATTAAAATGAGTCAAGGATTTGACCCATGACATAAAACCAGTGGGGAATATGATAGGGGCCTAGTGTTGTGTATGGGACCTCAGTATTGTGTATAGAGAGTTGGAGATAAAGAGGAACTTTAAACTTGCTTTTGGTAGCTGCTTAGATTAGAAAGTCCCCAATAGTCTGTACAAGGAAGTTAAGCATTAAACGGAGCTTGCCTGTGGCATTAGCTTAGAGTGAAAAATTTTTACAAGCCCAACTAGTTAGATATCTTGACTTAAATCTTGCCTACAGAAGCAGGATGTGATTTTATGCTTTAGCCTTGCAGAAATTACAGGGAGAACTGTAATCAGCTTTAAAACAAAGAATGCTTTCTGCCAAAATGTCAAGAATGTTGTGCAAACAGGTTGCAATAGCTATGACTTTGTGGTTTATTCCCTTAAATATCCTCTCCCCTTAGGTTTGGGGCTGTTAGCTGTTTTTCTGTGTGGATTCTCAGCTAGCAGTCGCCGCCTAGCTAATAAGGGCTCTTTAAATTTATAATCAATTTGGGCTCCGATCAATAATTACTCGCATTCGGTCCGAAACACTCCCCACTGGGTCCACCAGGTTGGTTGAGGGTGTGGATGGTGTTTCAGTGGTCCCAGCAGCCCTCTCCACCACTGCGAGCTGAGCCAGAGGAGGCCCAGCTTTCACAGGGGCAGGGGAGGCTAGGGAGGTCTGCCCTGCTCTGGGTCCCTGTCAGAGCAAGCTGAGCTCATCTCGCATGCAGCAGCCAAGGTCCAGCCTACAGGACAGGTCTGTAGGATGGAGGAATTCCAGACAGATGGCTGCCTCCACTGCAGAATGGTGAGGAGCAGGAGAGGCCCTGGGGGAAGGGCTTTTACCTGGGAAGGTGATGGAGAGAGAACTAATGTTGAGCCCCTCACACATTACTCCTGTAATCCTCCAACCAGCTGGTGACTGGGTAATGTTCTCACTTTCTAGGCCTGGAACCAGGTTCACAGAGGTCAAGGGCTTGGCTACAGTCACAACCAGACAGTCCCCAAACCAGGACTTGCCTTTCATCTCCTGATTTTAACTTCAGCTGCGTTCCAGGGCCCCAAGCTGCTCCTCAGTGTGGTTCAGTGCAGTTGGCAGACAAGAAAAGGTGAGGAGAAGATGAAATGAGATAATGTCTGAAAGCAAGGCGCCGGGCACAGGGCCTGGCAGATAAGTGGGCGCCACCACGCAATGCACCCTGTCCCTGTCCTTCCCTCCAGAAAAACCACAGTCCCTGTTATAAGGGACACTGGAATCTAGAGAGACTTGACACTGCAGCCTAGGCAGGAGGGGACTGGTGGGGGTAAGGTGGAGGTTGAGGAACCTTCCAGGGTATTGGCCCCTGGAAGGTGAACAGCCTAAGAAAAGGCTGAGACTATGAAAAAATAATCATCTATTTAGACCAGAACTCCACCCTGTACTAACCTTGTACAGGAGAGCAGGGGCTCACCTCCCCAATATACAGATGGGGAGACTAAGGCAAGCAGGGAGAAGGGACTTGCGAGAATGCCTTGGAGAGGGTATGGCAAGGTTAGGACCAACATCCAAGTCTCCAGACTCCCAAAGGGGCCTTTCCAGGGGGTCTCCTTCCCACGCCTCAACATCTCTCTACCAGCCCTCACTGGCCAGTTGCTGAGGAGTAAAGCAGCCCTTTGTCCAACAGCAAACTCTTCCTGGAGCTGGGCACATCTTCCAGGTTGGGGGAAGAAAGAAGAAGCAGCTCTCGGGGCCCTGAGGGCCTAATTACTGGACTGGAACAGCCGGCCAGGCTCACCTGATGGCAGTTGGGCAAGAACTGTGCCTGAAGCATCTCTGTCCTTGGTCTAGGACTCCTCCTGAAGTGCCCAATTCCTTGATCAGGCAGAGAGGGTGCCTGTGGCCCGTGGAGGGGAAGCACAGAGGAAAGGCAGTGGAGCCAGGCCCCACCCTCCCCTCCCTAGGCTGAGGTTTGGGGAAGGCCTTAGAGGAAAAAGTGAAGCTGCTGCGGTTGATTTCTGAGCAGGGGGCTGGGTCTGGGAGGAGGTGGGAGGGGCTCACAGTGGCTGTGGCCCACGCTCTTCTCTGGGCCTGCCTTGCCATGCCATATTCTCCCTGGTCCCCTTGTGGTCCTCTTGTGCCGGAAGGGGCATCAGTCTTCTGGAGGAAGGTCGCCTATGGGGTGCTGGCCAGTGGGAGTTGGACGGGGGGAGCAGTGGAGGGCAGGGTGGCTGCTGGCCTGACCTCCCGATGTGAGTCACTCCTGGTCTACAATTTTTTTCTTTTCTTTCCTTTTTTAAATTGAATGTATTGGGATTACGTTAGCTGGTCCACATCATCTTTCCTCTTTGATGCTGGTAATTTCAGAAGGAGAATAGTGATGCAGAGATGGAGGTCCCATTGATAACTTCTCTAGTGAGCCTCCCACCATGCTCAGTGCCATACCTCTCCCTCCACCTTGGGTGTGAAGCGAGCACCCCTCCAACCTACCCTTCCAACTCTGTTGCTTCAGTGACCTTGAGGCAGGATAGTAAGAAACTAGGAAAATCACCTGACAAATAGAATGGAGAAACTGAAACAGCTGAACAAACTGACCAAGAAATTTGCAGCCAGATACTAAAGGTCACTTCCCTAGACATAACATCTAACCTCAACTGACCAATCAGTAGAGACCACAACCCTGAAAGGGCACACTAGAAAAGCTGATGAAGACTCTTCCCCTAAATTCCCAGTCTTTGAAAACCCTCAAAACAAAGGACCCAGAACACTCATGCCTTTCCCTTCTCCCTTCCTCCTCTTCTTACCCCACAGGTGTGTATCTCCTAAACTTTAAGGGGCCCCGGCCTTGGCCGGTTGGCTCAGTGGTAGAGCGTCGGCTTGGCGTGCAGGAGTCCCGGGTTTGATTCCCAGCCAGAGCACACAGGAGAAGCGCCCATCTGTTTCTCCACCCCTCCCCCCTCCTTCCTCTGTCTCTCTCTTCCCCTCCCGCAGCCAAGGCTCCATTGGAGCAAAGTTGGCCTGGGTGCTGGGGATGGCTCTATGGCCTCTGCCTCAGGCGCTAGAATGGCTCTGGTTGCAACAGAGCGACGCCCCAGATGGGCAGAGCGACGCCCCAGATGGGCAGAGCATCGCCCCCTGGTGGGCATGCTGGGTAGATCCCTGTCAGGCACATGCGGGAGTCTGTCTGACTGCCTCCCCGTTTCCAACTTCAGAAAATAAATAAATAAGGGGCCTCACGAGACATGTAACCAGGGGAGCAGTGGGTAGCGGCAGCTCATGCAGGGATAAACCCTTGAACCTGTCTCAGAGTCCTCCTTTTCTCTGACTTCCCAGTATAGGCTCACTTTTTCCCCATAAGGTTTCTAGACAGCCTAAGCAGCCCTACCTAAACTCTCTCCTGTTGTTTCTTCTATTCCAGGCCCTTCCTTGTGTCACTGCCCTCATCTTTAATAAACTTACTCTCAAAATATCCTGGACTCCTGTCATGAAATTTTTCATGCACGAAGTCAAGAACCCACACACTACCAGCTGGCTCTGAACAGACCCAAAGGGCCAGGTCCTCTTTCCAGTAACAGTGTACCGAAGCCCAAATCTGGCCTCAGTATTCACCTTTCCTATAACCTCAGTGGCTCCCCAGAACCCTCAGATAAAACAATGACCGAGTCCCTCAGTGAGGCCTTTCATGATCCGGGTACTGTTGTTCTCCCAGCCTCATGTCCCATTTTTCCTCAATATACCCTAACCTCCAGCCATGGCCAGAAGCTCACTGAGCCCCAGATCTGTGCTTTCTCATTTCAGAGCCTCTGCCCAGGCTGGAATGCCAGCCTTCCTACTTCACCTATCCTTCAAGACCCACCTTCACATTCGGACAGTCTCCACCCCACCATGGCACTTGGTCATGGCTTCCCCTAGAGCCAACATTATGCTATTCCTTCATAGGTTCATGGCCAGATTCCACCCTAACAGTAGGCTACTTGAGAGCAGGGACTGGTGTTGTAAAGTAGCATGCCTTAATTCCACGGGTTATGTAGAGACACCAAGGCAGAATACAGAAGAATTTTTAGGAGGAGATTTATTAATAAGCCAGCTGCATATGACTCACACAGGGTATAGCTGACCCAAATCATGCAGCCTCGAATATAGCGCTGAGGCTAGTTATATACACTTGATCACATACAGGTTGGGGGGAAAATGAAGGGGAACATGACACAATAATCAATCATTAACAAGCTTATAACATTTGTCTCTATAAAAAACATTAATACTTACAAGGTAACACAATAGTGATGTTGCTCTACATACCAAAGACATTCACAAATCTTTTAGTGACTATCTCCCCTCCTTTGTCTAGAGGTATATGTTACTTTCAGGATTCCAGGAAGGGAGGAAGAGTTAAAATCAGTGTAGGATATGTAAATATTGTCTCTTATTGAAAGGGAAAGAAAGTTCTTCAGATAACCTTTATTCTTTCAGAGAACTATAGTTAAACTAAATGACCCAGTCGTCCTTGTAAGCCAGGAAACTCCCACATCCTTCTCTCTCCATTCTCTAAAAAAGGGATGGGGCAAGAAGCCTGACTTTTCCTCTTAAAAATGGCGTTGCCAATACTAAGTTTTACAGTTCTTTGGTACCTTATTACACTGGGAGAGTTCCATCCTTGAATTCTTTCAGACCAGCTCAGGGCCAGGCACATAATAGGTGTTCAGTAAAATATCTGCTAAACAGATGGGGAAGGATAAGGCTGTCCCTGACCTCAGAGGAAGAGATTGAGGAGAGTGGACAGGGGTGCACAGAGCAGGAACCTTAACCCATCATGGCCTGGCTAATCCTGGCTGCCTCTCAGATCTGACCCTCTCAGACAGATCAAAGACTGTCAAGCAGGGGCTCTTGGAGGATCCCCAGCAGGCCCCAGGACAGCAGAGGCCTAAGCCCTGAACTCTGGCGGTAACCTTAGACTTGGCACCTGGCCCAGCCTTTCTTTAGCGTTAGTGAAAAGCACGCACTGCAGCAGCCACAATCTCTGCTTCCGGGAGAGGCCAGGGTGGGGCCAGGGCCTGTGGTTGATGTGTCCCGGGACCTCTGCACGGGGCCCACAAAGGGAGTCACACCCTGGCACTGCCATGGTGCAGCCTCCGGAAACTTAGCTCTAATTCCCTGAAGGACCCTGCACCCCCTCCCCCTACCCTGCCCTAGGTCTTCCCTAGGTAGCCCCTGAGCTCTCAGCCTGCTGGCCCTGAGCTCCTTCCCGCCAACTCCTGGACCTAGCTCATCCTCAAACTATTTTCCATTGGCTTCCCCCAATCCCTGCCACAGCAGTTTTTTTGGTGTTTTATTTTTTTTTCTTTGAGGGGTGTGGGAAGGGATGGAGAATGAGAAGTGGAGCCTGGATCCTGAGGGTGTGGCTGAGAAGAAATGGAGGGTGGTCACCACTCTGATTGGTTAGCTCTGCTCCAGAACTGGCTTCAAAATTCCATTGACTCCGCCTCCAGTGGCCCCTATCATTGTCCTGACTTACAATTGGCTTCCAGGGGGCGGGACTCACCGAGGTCTGGTCCAGATAAAAGGGTGGGAGAGGTAGAGGGCCCATCTCTTGGGTGGAGTCTTCAGACAACTGCTGCTACAATCCATAGGACCATCCTCCTGTCCTCAGTCATGGCTTCTGTGAGTGTGGGGGCCCTGACCCAAGGCTCAGGATGGTATGGGGGCAGACAGCTGGGAGGCGTGGGGGCAAATGCGCATCTAGGTTCTGGTCCCGACAGCGTGGCTTTGAGCAAATACCTTCTCTTTTCTGGGTCCTAGTAGCCACATCTCTAAGATAAGGGTGGGCACCATCGTCTGCAAGGCTTTCTCAGGCTTGAGAATTTTCTGGATTCCTCTATCGTCTGACAGTACAGTTATTTCTTCCAAGGTCTGAGGATCTGCAGCTCTCTGAGCAGTTGTGGAAAGGGTGTGGCCACGGGGGGGGGGGCGCGCTTTGATGACATCTAGGCTACTGTCCCCTCCCCCTCGTCCACCCTAAAGAGCCTCCTGTCCCCTCCCCCCTGCAGCTGTCCCCAGTCACAGGGCCAAGGCAGTCACCCTCTGCTCTAGAGAGCTCTGAAAAGTTGCCAGGATCTGAGACAGGCTGCCTAGGAGGGGGCCTGCCTGGGTTAGTGAATGGAGGTGGGGGCTGGGAGAATTCCTCACCATTCCCTCCCCAAAGCTGGAGGGGATGGTGCTAATAGAGAGAGAGAGAGAAGGCAGGATTTTCCTCAGGCCCCAAGGGAAAGGGTTCAAGTTTCTGGCAGAAGGAATCACTCACTAGCAGTTAAGCTGTGCTTTCAATCTTATTAACCCCCAGCCAGCCAGGCTGCAGACTCTGGCCAAGGCCCCTCTCCGTTTTGTAGAAGGGCCTGGCCCTGCTCTGTGGGCTCTCCTCCAGCCCCTGCCCGTCTCTGCAGAGAGACTTGAAGGGAAAAGTGGAAGGTCTCTCAGCCCCAGGCGCCTTCCTCTCCAGCAGAGGGGCAGACCCTTCCATTCACCTTTCTTTGCCACCAACTCCCTCACTCACAAGGAGTCTGTCTCCATCTATTACTTTAGGCAGTTGGGCACCCTGAAACAGAAATCTCCAAGCTGAACCACAAAAACTTCTAGATCTTGGCTTCTAGAACCTCAGTCGTGATGCAGATAGTAAACTGACGCGGTTGGGTGTAGGGACTTGCCTAGGACCACACTGAGAAAGAAAGGCTGGAATTTGCACCAGGGCTCTTCCTCCTCCGGCTTCCAGTTGGCCAGTGTGAGCCCACTCCCATCCCCACAGCACTACATCCACTAACCTGGGTGAGGTCTTGTCTACACAGGGTCTGGTCGCCAACAACCTGAATCTCAAACCTGGGGAGTGCCTCCGAGTGCGGGGTGAGGTGGCACCCAACGCCAAGAGGTGAGCCTGGCTAGCCTCAGTGACTGAGGTCAGGTAGGGGCATGGACGGGAAGCCCCCACTTCTCCCTCCCCCTCCCGCGGCCCCAGCTGCTGTTTTCCGGATGAGTCACTTCCCCTGCGGAATCTGGATGCCGCTACCATTGTCGCCCCCTCCTCTCCTGCTAGAGTCTCTTTAATCTAAACCAGCTGCAGCCCCATCGCCTCCAAGGCTTGCTCCCACCTCCTGGCTGTGGGCGGGACCTGAGGCTGCAAGAAGGGGCGGGGAGAAGTAATGAGAGGAGTGTCACAGCAATGCTCTTTTTTCCCCTGAGGTTCCCCTTTCCTGCGTTCTTCACTCAACCTTTCATTCCTTCAGTCCTTCCTCCACTCATCATTTAATTAGTTGGTCTATCTTCTCAGCAGCTATGTGACCTTCAACTAGTCAACCAACCCACATTAAACCTCAGTTTGTTACTCATAAACCAAAACAAGGGGAATGGTGGTTGTGTGGAGAGTGTGATGTTGGATCTCTCACTGAGGAGGAGATGATCAGTTGACATTATCAAAGAGCTGCACACCTCTCGTGCACTATTCATTTCACTCCTACCAAAGCCTCAGGGGCAAGGATTGCTGTTACTTCCACTTATTGAGTACCTATTGCATGTCATGCATCCTGGTAGGCACCAGGGGAACAAAGATAAACAAGGCAGATAGGACACTTGCACTCCCAGAGACCACCTGGAGGGAGTCTCCAACCTTGACCAAAGGGGCAGGAATACAAACTATTGTCTGTGAGAGTCTTGGCTGTCAGCACGGCAAGACCCAGAGAGATCCTTCTTATGCAGCCCCCATTGTACAGATGAGGACACCGAGACCCAGAGAGGGGCAGGGGCTTGTTCAAGGACACACAGCAAGGAAGTGGCAAGGCCAAGAGCTAGAATTATGTTTCTTGCCTCCTCGCTCAATAAATTCTCCGAGCTAGATGCATTCATGGTGCACTGAATAATAGAAACTGGTTATGGCCATGGAGGCCTCAATCTCTCCCACCTGTTACCCCCTAGCTTTGTGCTGAACCTGGGCAAAGATGAGAACAATGTGGGCCTGCACTTCAACCCTCGCTTCAATGTATATGGGGACATCAACACCATTGTGTGTAACAGCAAGAATGATGGGACCTGGGGGACTGAGCAGCGGGAGTCTGACTTCCCCTTCCAACCTGGAACTGTCACGGAGGTGGGCTGGGGAGTGAGGCAGGGGGCTGGGGCAGGCTGGGGTGAAGCCGAGTTTCTGGGCTAGAGACAGTGGTCCCACATTGCCCTTCTCCCCTCCCCCTCCCTCACCTGCTGTGCCATCCCCCTCTCCCAAGCTCAGGGGCCTTACCCATGTAGTAGGGCTGTCAAGGCTATTAGGAGGAAAGGGCTCTGGAGGGTCCTTGGCCTGTGGCTGGGTGGGACTCGCTTGGGGGAACACTGCTCACTGGCCTTCTCTGCTCCCAAGGTGTGCATTTCCCTCGACCAGGCAGACTTGACCATCAAGCTGCCAGATGACTACACATTCAAGTTCCCCAACCGTCTCAACCTGGAGGTCGTCGATTACCTGGCGGTAGAAGGTGACTTCAAGATCAAGTGTATGACCTTTGAGTGAAGCCAGCCAGCGCATAGCCCCTAATAAAGGCAGCTGCCTCTGTTCCCCTGCACCAGCCTCATTTGTGTGTGTGGGTTTTTTGTTTGTTTGTTTGTTTTTTACAGAGACAGAGAGTCAGAGAGAAGGACAGACAGGGACAGACAGACAGGAACGGAGAGATGAGAAGCATCAATCATTAGTTTTTCGTTGCACATTGCTACACCTTAGTTGTTCATTGATTGCTTTCTCATATGTGCCTTGACCGCAGGCCTTCAGCGGACCGAATAACCCTTGCTGGAGCCAGCAACCTTGGGTCCAAGCTGGTGAGCTTTTGCTCAAACCAGATGAGCCCGCACTCAAGCTGGTGACCTTGGGGTCTCGAACCTGGGTCCTTCCGCATCCCAGACCGACGCTCCATCCACTGCGCCACTGCCTGGTCAGGCTGTGTGGGTTTTTTTTGTTTTTTGTTTTTTGTTTTTTTTTTGTATTTTTCTGAAGCTGGAAACGGGGAGAGACAGTCAGACAGACTCCCGCATGCGCCCGACCGGGATCCACCCGGCACGCCCACCAGGGGCGATGCTCTGCCCCTCCGGGGCGTCGCTCTGCCACGACCAGAGCCACTCTAGCACCTGGGGCAGAGGCCAAGGAGCCATCCCCAGCGCCCGGGCCATCTTTGCTCCAATGGAGCCTTGGCTGCAGGAGGGGAAGAGAGAGACAGAGAGGAAGGAGGGTGGGGGGTGGAGAAGCAAATGGGCGCTTCTCCTATGTGCCCTGGCTGGGAATCGAACCTGGGTCCCCCGCACGCCAGGCCGACGCTCTACCGCTGAGCCAACCGGCCAGGGCCTGTGTGGGTTTTTTTGAGGGTGGGTTCCACCAACTCCCTCAGGCTCTGCCCCTTCTATTCACTTCCTTAATGCATACTTGCTAAGTGCCAGTGACATCTTTCTGAGTTCCCTGGGCCAAGAAGAGAGCTCAGTACACAGTAGGGGACTTGGTGACTAGAAATAAAATCTAGTCACTGCCCTCAAACAGCTCTCAACCTACTGGGCCCCAGCACACAGTAGGTGTTCAGAAGATGTTGAAGAAATGAAACCAGAGGGAGATTGGTGAAGACAGACTGATTCATGCCATGATACCTGGGGTAGCACAGCGAGAGGAGTAAATGGGACTCCTCATTTGTTTTCATGAGCTAGATCTACATGATGCTCTGGTCTGAACCAGGCCCAGCTGGGCCTTGGGATAGAAGCTTGGCAAATCTCACTCTCCAGGACAGCCAGTGGCAGCCAGGAGACCCTGGGCAGCTAGCTCTCTTCTGTCCTCAGCCTTCATTTCCTCATCTATAAAATGGGAGTTATTCACACCTGGGCCCTTTCAGGTGGAAGATTATCACTTCAGTGCGTCCTCTAGGAGCACATTTATATAAGTGGGCCAAGGAGGATGGAGTGCACGTGCTTGGTGCCTATGAGCCACACCTAGTCTCCAGGCTCTCCTGAGTCTCCCACATGGCCACCCAGAAACAGCTTTGGAAATCTGGCTGTGGATGGGCGCCCTCTGCCGGACATTGGAAAAAGTCGCTTCAACTGCTTTTCTCTGGTCCTCTGGGTTCATCCACATTGATTCTCCCTAAACTGGCTGAACACCCATAATACACCAGAACTATGACTACTGGGAGCCAGATGAAAGCCCCGGGAAAGATAAGAGAGACCACTGTGTTTGGAGGAAGGAAACTGGGCTTGGAATCAGATTTGTGTTCAAACCTCAGCTCCATCACTGTTGCTCTCAGACCAGTTACTGAACGTCTCTGAACCTCAGTTTCCTCATTTATCAAATTGCATTAATACTAAATTGATACTTACCCTGTAGAGTTGTTATAAGGGTTAGCTAAGACAAAGTAGAGAAATGCATGGTACGTGGCACATAATAAGGGCTCTGTAAATGTTGGTTTCTTTCACCCCTTTTAAGACTTGCTGTGTATCAAGAGCCTATGAAATTGGGCTTGGAGAAATTAAATGGTGCTACACCCTTAGACCATCTGGGCTCCACCCTCAGCACTCGCTCTTCTTGCCCATATGACCTTGGGCAAGTGACTGCACCTTTCTGAGCCTCAGTAAAAATGGGACTCATACCTCAAAAGAAATAATTGTGTAAGGAGCTAAATAAATAGCAAAATTCCTGTTGCTCTTCATCTTCATCACCTTTTCTATTTAGAGAATGTGTTATCTCTTGCTGTGCCTGGCACCTGGTAGGCACTCAAGAAACATAAAAATTTCCAAAATAATGCCAAAAAGAGTGGTGGGTATTTTATTTTTAAATTTTATTTGTTGATTTTAGAGAGAGAGAGAGAGGAGGGGAGAGTGAAAGACAGAAACCAAGGATCGAACCCACAACCTTTGCACATTGTATTGGGATGATGCTCCAACCAACCAAGCTATCTGGCCAAGACAGGTGGTAGGTGTTTTAGACCATGAGCTGCTGTAAAGGGCTCTCAAGCTCCCCCCATCCCCCCCACCTCACAAAGTTAGAAGTGGGGAGGCAGCCAGACAGACTCCCGCATGTGCCCAACTAGGATCCACCTGGCATGCCCACCAGGGGGCGATGCTTTGCCCATCTGGGGCATTACTCCATTGCCTCCAGAGCCATTCTAGCGCCTGAGGCAGAGGCCATGGACCCATCCTCAGCGCTCAGGTCAACTTTGCTTCAATGGAGCCTTGGCTGCAGGAGGGGAAGAGAGAGAGAGAGAGGAAAGAGAGGGGGAGGGGTGGAGAAGCAGATGGACGCTTCTTCTGTGTGCCCTGGCCCAGAATCAAACCTAGGACTTCTACATGCCAGGCTGGCACCACTGTGCCAACCGGCCAGGGCCTCAAGCTTTTGGAATCTTGGTGAGATTGCTAGTCCCTCATCTCCTTTCCTGAGGTAAAGGGACCTGAAACTCCCCAGGAAGAATTTGAAGCAAAGGCACCTGCCAGAGGTGGTTGGCTTCTCTCTGCATTGGGAGCTTTGGCAGATGAGGTCTCTTTGAGCCTCATGTGGGCCAGCTGCTCAGGCTGGGTGGGCTGCAAAGGCCAACTGCACAGTTTCCCTCATGAGGTTACGCATAAGCAGCTGTCTCCTTATGGAGTCCATCTCTGCACCAGACTGGAAGTTCCAAGGGGAGAACCACTCCACATCCAGGACAACAGTCGGGGCATGTTCTGTATATCACTTACCTAACTGGTGTCTTTGGTCAAGTCACTTCCCCTCTCTGAGCCTGTTTCTTTACCCGTATAGTAGGGATGAAGCAGCACCAATCTATCATGAGTCTGGGTGGGGGATAGAACCTGAGAAGCAGCAGGCAGGAGCTCTGAGACCCAGTGCCTGGGACTCACAGGAAGCAGCCCAGCTGCAAAAGGCTTGTTGGGCATCTTTGAGGGCATCATTGCAGCCAGGGCAATGCTTCTACCCAGAGGGAGGATGCCAAGGTGGACATCAGGGCACAACCCCCAGGGGATGGAGGGTCAAAGGGATAGTTGTTCATTACCCTGAAGCCCCACCATTCAGGCAGCACCATGCTGTGCCCTGGGTTTGAGGATAACTTGCTCTCAAAACCAACATGGAATCCCCTGGGAGAGGACCCTCATGGAATGGGTTCAACGTTCATGGAGAGATGCATTTACTGTGTGCCTGGCTCCTTCCAAAACTCAGGGTCTCCATATTGCCCTTCAAAGGGACCTTGCTACATTCTGGGGGAGTGATCCCTCTGGCCAGTGGCCCAGGATGCTGGGCCATGAGACCAGTGAACCAGGATCAAGCCTCAGCTTTGCCATAGAGTAGCAGTGTAACCCTGAACAAATCACCTCCCCTCTCTGAAATAATATTGTAGTTCCATTCCCTACTCTACGTGCCTAGCACTCAATTCTGTGCTTACTTGTGCTCTGGGTTCCAGTAACTTATTAAAGGAAAGGGTTGCATCCTAAGAGCCTCTTATTCCTCTGGTATCCCCACTCTCAGCCAGTACTGGGGTCACCTCCTCTGGGAAGTGCTCCACACTGGAGGAGCCAACCCTGAGTCCTGCAGGCTCCTGTGCTTTTCCTGCAGAGGTATTCACTGACCCTGCAGGACCACCCAGCACAGATGAGTTCAGAATGGAGTGCTAACCTAAAAATGAAATAACCCTTCAAAGTGAGAGACAAATAAACATTTATTTGAGACCAATAAGAAGAACTATTCAGGGATCATTATTTCAGGCAAAAGCCCAAATAATATTCTGATTAGAAGACAAAGACAAGTAGTATTTATGAGAATGGGAGGGGAACAATTACATCAACAGAAGGAAGGCATTTATTTCTATTGGTACAGATAACATGACATAGTGATGTTAATTCTAAACAGTGTTTTTAATTTTCAGTTCAGTAGTCATCATCCCTTTAGTCAAAATTTCTTGCTGTCTTTGCAAACAGTTCTTTGGGGGAATAAGGTTGCTGAAGCCCTGTCCAGAGGTTATTTTGCCATTTTAACATTCTAAAGATTTGACGCATAAGGCAGGCAGTTCCTCTTGGATGATGGTCGCTCTGGCTCCATTTTAAAGTGGCTTCATTTATATTACTGTTTACAGGGAGATTCAGGCATGCAATCTGTTACTAAAATTCCCCTAAAGGTGTTTTACTAAATGCTTTCACATTCAGGTCCTCATTTTCTGTACAGAATAAATTATTACACCAATCATCAGTTTTTCGTTGTGACACCTTAGTTGTTCATTGATTGCTTTCTCATATGTGCCTTGACCATGGGCCTTCAGCAGACCGAGTAACCCCTTGCTTGAGCCAGCGACCTTGGGCTCAAGCTGGTGAGCTTTTTTTTTTTTTTAATTAATTAATTAATTTTTGCTCAAGCCAGAAGAGTCCGCCCTCAAGCTGGGGAGCTCGGGGTCTCGAACCTCGATCTTCCGCATCCCAGTCCGACGCCCTAACCACTGCACCACCGCCTAGTCAGGCCTGAGAACATTTTAAAAATGCAAATTCTAGGGCTCGAAAGTGGGCCTGCTCATAGAAAACCTGGAGTGGGGCCAAGCGATCCGGGTTCCAACAAGCCCTCCCGGAGATTCTGGAGCACGCCAATGTTTGAAAACCTCTGTCTTACAATAACACTACAAAATCACTATAATTATTACCATTTTACAAACAGGGCAATTCAGGCACAGCAAAGACAATTGGTCCAGCCTCTTTTTTTTTTCTTTTTCCTTTTGGATACCAGGATTCTAATCCAGGTAGTTTGGTTCCAGAAACGTGATGTTGGAGAGCACCACCAAGTTAACATCAGGATCTCAAGTAGGATCAGCAATCTTTGGTCATTCGTTAATAACTTCGTATTGAACGGCTACTGTGAGCCAGGTACCGTGCTGGGTGTTGGGACCTGGGAGCTCGCTCTCACTTGTCCAAGAAATGGGGCTGGGAGTCTCCGAGCAAAGATCTAACACCGACCAGGGAGCGGTGAAGGAGACAGTCTGGAGCGGTCCCTTTAAAAGACCGGACCTGGTGAGCGGAACTGAGGAGCAACTTTGTGAGACGCCCCGGAAGGCCGGAAACTGTACATCCGGAAGTGTTTTAGGCGAACGTGAACCGAACAGCTCAGGCCCACAGTTATGGCCCGCAACAAGAAGAAGAAGCGAGATAGCGATAACCCGCGGCTGCGACTCGTTCTCAGCTTCGACGAGGAGAAGCGGCGGTGAGTGCTAACGCTGGACCATATGCCCTTGTGTTGCGGGCAAGGCCCATGTCAGGGCCGAGTCGCTCACGCAGAGGATTCTTCCGGCCCCGCCCTCTTGTCGTAGTCCTGGGCTCCCCCTGTACGCCCTCCCGCAGAATGGGAGCGGCCGCTCTCGGCCCCTAGCCTGTGGAATGGAATCTCCCGCCGGTCCGCTCTCCCTTGGCTCTTGTAGGAGCATCAACGCGCATAATTTCTGTTTGCAACGGAAGAGCCGGGAGTTCGGTTCTCGGAGCAATGGCTTCGACCTCCCTAGCCCAGACCAGTAGCCCTGCACGTTATATTCTCAGCTTTTTTTTTTTTTAATTTGTTTACTGATTTGAGAGAGAAAGAAACATCAATTTGTTACACTTGGTCTTAGCCAAAAGGCCGAAAAGCGATGGAACACTAATTCGTTCTTCCACTTATGCGCTCATTGATTGATTATTATATGTGTCCTGACCAGGATGGAACCCGCAACCTTGGCATATTGCTGAGGCTCTAACCAACTGATCTACCCAGTCAGGTCTCAGCTGTTGTTGATAAATGATGAGGGAATGAAATGAGCGGCCTAACTTAAGTTCATTTACTCACTCATCAGACATTTACTCTTACAGTTTGTGTGCCCCCTTGGCATATGGTAGTGGGTCAACGAAAAACCTAGTGTTGGAGAGGGAAATAGATAGAAACATTGCAGTCCACGCTACAGAGCTGAGGTGGGGATCAGATAGATGGAGGGAGGGAACGAAATGCTGGGGCATCCACAGGCTCAACACAGCTGGTTCCAGGGGGCATGTGTCCTGGGGAAATGCAGTGTTGGTCCAGCAGAAAGTGTAGAGGTCTGGGTCAGGATTGCCTTGAAAGTCCCGTGAGACAGGGCTTAATTCACTGGGGAATGAAATTTGGCAGTATAGAAGAAGCCCCACCTGCCCTAAGCCCCGCCTGTTCTGGGTTCAAAGGACCACAACCTATGCCCATCACCTGGCCCTGTTGCTTGAAGCTGAGAGCCTTGAGGGTAGTGAGTAGAAAGAGGCAGCATCACCCTCTTTTTCATAACCTCACACTCTGTGATCTTGGGCAGATAACCTCGCCTTTCTGTGCCTCAGTGACCCCTTCTATAAAACAGATTAGAGAGGATTACATGAGTTAACACATGTTAATTTTTGGAATGGTGCTTGGCATAGTGAGTGCAGTTTAGCTGCTTTGGGAGCAAGCCTTTCTTTCCCTGTTATCTCCTGACTCTCCCTTGCCTCTTTCCTGTAGGGAGTACCTGACAGGCTTCCACAAGCGGAAGGTGGAGCGGAAGAAGGCAGCCATAGAGGAAATCAAGCAGCGGCTCAAGCAGGAACAGAAGAAGCTCCGGGAAGAGGTGCAGAGAGGGGAGGGCAGAAGAGTCAGAGACTGACTCCCAGGGTACTGACTTGAAACCTTGGATGGCCTGAATGGGTATCTGCAGGAATGAGGGGAGGTATGAGCAGGCCTGGGAAGCAGTGTGTACTGGTTGAGACACTGTGGGCCTATGTCTGGGGAAGGTTTAGGAAGAAATCTCCTGGTCTTTCACTCACTCACTCTGGAGCCAAGCAGTGCCCCTGCCTGAAGTGGAGAGTAAAGGCTATCATATGGCCCTGGCTGGTTAGCCCAGTGCATAGAGCATCGGCCTGGTGTATAGATATTCTAGGTTCAATTCCCAGTCAGGGCACACAAGAGAAGCGACCATCTGTTTCTTTCCATCTCCCTCTTCTCCCCCTTCTCCCTCTTCTTCCCCTCCTCGCCTTCCTCTACCTCTTCTCCCCCTTCTCCTTCCTTTCCCTCTTCCCCCTCTTCCCCTCCTGCAGCCAGTGGCCCGATCATTTCGAGCATTGGCCCAGGTTCTGAGGATAGCTTGGTTGATCCAAGTGTGTCACCTTCAGGTGCTAAAAATAGCTCAGTTGATTCAAGCATCAGCCCCAGACAGGGGTTGCTGAGTGGATTGGGTCAGGGCACATGTGGGAGTCTGTCTCACTGTCTCCCCTCCTTTCACTTAAAAAAAAAAGCCCTGGCCAGTTGGCTCAGTGGTGAGCATCGGCCTGGCATGTAGACATCCCAGGTTCGCTTACCAGCCAGGGCACACAGGAGAAGCACCCATCTACTTCTCCATTCTTCCCCCTCTCCTTTATCTCTCTCTTCTCCTCCTGCAGCCAAGGATCCATTAGAGCAAAGTTGGCCTGGGCGCTGAGTATGGCTCCATGGCCTCCACCTCAGGCACTAGAACAGCTCCGGTTGGAATGGAGCAATGACCCAGATGAGCGCATTGCCCCCTGGTGGACATGCTGGGTGGATCCCATTTGGGTGCATGCGGGAGTCTGTCTCTCTGCCTCCCTGCTTCTCACTTCAGAAAAATACAAAAAAAAAATAATAAAATAAGGAAGGCTATCATACTTACTGTGTTCCCTTCCCTCTGGTTTCAGCGCCACCAGGAATACTTGAAGATGCTAGCAGAAAGAGAGGAGGCACTGGGTAAGTCCTATAGTTGGCCTGATCTGAAGAATAGCCAATAGGCCTGGGTTTATTTATCCCTTGGTGAGTGGGAGGGTAGGGATGAAGGAGTTGCACTTCCTTAACTGTAGGGTCTTGATATTGTCCCGGGGGGCCAGAGGTGGTCATTGGGTATCTCTAAATGTGAGTGGGTCAGAGACAGGGAGGAGACCCAAACTTCTTGGTAAATCGATCCTGAGCAGAGAGCCCAGTTTCTGAGGCCTGGAGGGATGGAGGGTAGAGAGGAAGGGGCAGCAGCAGCTCCTGGTGTCACACTGGGCTTGTCCTAGATGGGGGCCAGGTGATCTGAGGTTTTCCCAGAACACAAAAGGAGGAGTTGTATTGATGACAACATTTATTGGCAGGCCAGGCTCTGGAGCTGGTGACTTCCTGGATACTCTCCAGAGTAGAGGGGGCCATTGCACTCCAGGATTAGGAGGGGCTGGAGCTTGGTTAATTATACCCTGCATCTAAGGCCTGGTTCTGTGCCCACCCTGCACAGAGGAGGCAGACGAACTGGACCAGTTGGTGACAGCAAAGACAGAGTCAGTTCAGTACGACCACCCCAACCACACAGTCACTGTGACCACCATCAGCAACCTGGACCTCTCAGGGGCCCGTCTGCTCGGACTGCCCCCACCTGAAGTGAGTGTCACTCCCAGCCCTGAAGAAGAAGGGACATGGGGGCAGCCTGGCTTGTCAGGGGTTGCTAAGTGCTGGTCCATGTCATGGAGACTCCAATGCAAGGAGCTCTTTCCCTTCTGGGCCTGGACAAAATCCTTGAGCCCTGGGGCTTCAGAGGCAGCTCCACTGCTGAGCAGCTGTGGAGCTGGGCTTCTCTTTGCCTCTACTTTTACTGAAGTTTACTGATGGTAGCACCAGCCTTGTGGGATTGCCATGAGGTTAAAAGTTGTGAACTCGGCCTGACCTATGGTGGCGCAGTGGGATAAAGCGTCGACCTGGAAGTGCTGAGGTCGCTGGTTCAAAACCCTAGGCTTGCCTGGTCAAGGCACATATGGGAGTTGATGCTTCCAGCTCCTCCCCCCCTTCTCTCTCTCTGTCTCTCCTCTCTCTCTCTCTCTCTCTCTCTCTCTCTCTCTCCCCCTCTCCTCTCTAAAATGAAAAAAAAAAAGTTGTGAACTCGTGAGAAGCATTAAGATAGCTGTTTAGGCCCTGGCCGGTTGGCTCAGTGGTAGTGTCGGCCTGGTGTGCAGGAGTCCCGGGTTCAATTCCCAGCCAGGGCACACAGGAGAAGCGCCCATCTGCTTCTCCCCCCCTCCCCCCCTCCTTTCTCTCTGTCTCTCTCTTCCCCTCCCGCAGCCAAGACTCCATTGGAGCAAAGTTGGCCCGGGCGCTGAGGATGGCTCCATGGCCTCTGCCTCAGGCGCTAGAATGGCTCTGGTTACAACAGAGCAAGGCCCCAGATGGGCAGAGCATCGCCCCCTGGTGGGCATGCCGGTGGATCCCATGCCAGTCGGGCACATGCGGGAATCTGACTGCCTCCCTGGTTCCAGCTTCCGAAAAATACACACAAAAAAATGATAGCTGTTTACAGGCCCTGGCAGGGTAGCTCAGTTGCTTAGAACATCACCTCGATATGCTAAGGTTGTGGGTTTGATCCCTAGTTAGAGCACACACAAAAAACAACCAATGAATGCACAACCAAGTGGAACAACAGATCAATATTTCTCAAATCAGTGAATAATTTTTTTTTGTAAATAAATTTTTTTTAAAAAACAGTTGTTTACAAGCCCTGGCCAGTTGGCTCAGTGGTAGAGCGTCAGCCTGGCGTGCAGAGGTCCGGGTTCGATTCCCGGCCAGGGCACACAGGAGAAGCGCCCATCTGCTTCTCCACCCTTCCCCCTCTCCTTCCTCTCTGTCTCTCTTCCCCTCCCGCAGCCGAGGCTCCATTGGAGCAAAGATGGCCCGGGTGCTGGGGATGGCTCCATGGCCTCTGCCCCAGGCACTGGAGTGGCTCTGGTAGCAACAGAGCGATGCCCCAGAGGGGCAAAGCATCGCCCCCTGGTGGGCGTGCTGGGTGGATCCCGGTCGGGTGCATGCGGGAGTCTCTCTGACTGTCTCTCCCCGATTCCAGCTTCAGAAAAATAAAAAAAAACAACAACAGTTGTTTACAGTAATCACATTGCATGATAAGCAGAAATAACACAGTATATCTGTGTGCACTGACAGTGAGTTTTCAACCTATGGGTTGTAAGTTATTAGCAAGTTGTGACCAACATTTTTAAAAAGTAAAAAATAAGTAGAAGAGAATTATTGAAAATATCAGAAAGCATCACAGTAAGTTTATTTCAGTTAAAGTTGTGTCTGAGTTGTATAGAAATTTATATATAAACACCATTACAAAGTAAAGCACATTTCCTATCATGGGTTGTAGTGTGCTTAAGTCCAGAGCCACTACTTTTTTGTGTGTTCAGTCTTCTGAAAGTTCTGATGCAAAGACAAGTCTTGTCCCCATTTTAGGGTTCTCCCATCTTTGAGTGTTAAGTGTCTACTGGAAGCTGAGGCAATGGAGGACTCTGAAGCACAGCTCTCCCCTGGGTAATACCTGCTCCAGGGCATACACAGCCTTCCCTGAGCCTCAGCCCAGGCCTGGGAGGCAGCAGATTGCTCCCTGACTCAACAGAGCCATGATTGCCCAGGCCTCCCAATCCATTGTTGTCTGTGACGGTCTTTGTCCTATGTTTCTTTAGCAGGTGGACAGGCTTGGGACTGAGGAGGAGGTGTCATCCATGGAGAAGCCAACCAAAGCCTTACCCAGGAAATCTAGAGACCCCTTGTTATCCCAGCGGTGAGCCAAGGCCTGTCCTTTCCTGTGAATCTGCTCTGCATGGTTGGCAATGACCCAGTCTGTAGAGCCACTTCCTACTGGCTTGTTGGGAGTGGTGTAGGGCAGGTGTGGGACCCAGAGTGGCCCTCTGCTCTGCCTGTCTGGTGGTCCTCAGTTCCTCCTCAGTGTCCCTCACCCCCATCCCCCAAGAATGGCTGACCCTAGTGCCCTTCACCTTGGGGTCAGGGTCTTTCTCTCTGAGCTAAGGAGCTGGCAGGCCCTCTGGGGTCAGAGTAGGCTGCCTTTGGAATGGACTTGGTACTTCCAGTATTCAGGGCTTATCCTGACTTCTGCATGAGCAGGGCCATCAGTCACCTCCAACCCAACACTTTTGCCCTGTTCCCCTGAATTAACTGAGGCCTTAATCTCACTAGCCTTTCACCCTCCGACAGGATCTCCTCCCTCACGGCAGCGCTGCATGCACACAACCGCAAAAAAGTTAAGAGGAAACACTCCCGACAGACCCAGGACTCCACAAAGAAGCCCCCAAGTGCCACTCGTACCAGCAAGACCCAGCGCCGCCGGATGACTGGCAAAGCCCGGCACAGTGGAGAATGAGCCCGAGAACCTGGCCAGGCCCCATACTAGGCTGCAAGGATCTGTCCTGTCTCGCCTCGGCTGTCCCTGTAACCCAGCCTGCACCAAAGCCTGGGACTTTTACCCCAGACTGAGCAGGCAGCTGAGAATTGGCCTCCATCAGGAGGAACCTTTAGGGTCAAATCTGGAGCATCTTCCTAAATATATACCCCACTGGGCCTTCATCAGATTTGTGAAACTAAGTGCAGTGTGGATTGTTTGTCCTTGTTCCTGATGCTAAACACCAAGGGTAGGTTTCTGGGGTGGTGGGCATGGTCAGGAAGTTGGGTCCATCCTCCCCTTCCAGCACTTTTGCCTATGAGTGTGAAAAGACAGTGTTGGGTCCAGGCCCCCTAATGGGTGCAGACCAGCATAATCACTGGTAGAATCCAGAGTCTGCTCGCTGAAATGCAAGCAACTGGGGTGGGGAGGTGAGCAGTGCCTAGTTCTACCCTTTACTGGCTGAGATGGCATGTCCCTTGCTTTGGTCTCTTTTGTTTCCTCAGTTGACATTGAGGTGTTAGAAGCGGATGAGTCCTGCGCTCTCCACCCTGAAACTGGGCCAGTTTCCCAGGCTTCCACAGCTCCCAGGTGCAAGGAGAGATTCATCTTTCTTTTTTTTTAATGCTTCATGAGTTTGTGTGTCATCCTTGCACAAGAGCTATGCTAATCTCCTCTGTATTGTTCCCATTTTATTAGGGTTTTTTTTTGTTTGTTTTTTTGTGACAGAGAGAGAGAGGACAGATAGGGAGAGGCAGACAGGAAGGGAGAGAGATGAGAAGCATTAATTCTTCGTTGCAGCACCTTAGTTATTCATTGATTGTTTTCCCATATATGCCTTGACTGGGAGGCTACAGCAGACCCAGTGACCCCTTGCTCAAGCCAGCAACCTTGGGCTCAAGCTCTTGAGCCTTGCTCAAACCAGATGAGCCCACACTCAAGCTGGTGACCTCAAAGTTTTGCACCTGGGTCCTCAGCATCCCAGTCTGATGCTCTATCCACTGTGCCACCACTTGGTCAGGCTGATTAATCCTTTTTAAAGAAAAGCATCTCGGCCCTGGCCAGTTGGCTCACTGGTAGAGCGTCGGCCTGGCGTGCAGAAGTCCCGGGTTCGATTCCCGGCCAGGGCACACAGGAGAAGCGCCCATCTGCTTCTCCACCCCTCCCCCTCTCCTTCCTCTCTGTCTCTCTCTTCCCCTCCCGCAGCGAGGCTCCATTGGAGCAAAGATGGCCCAGGCGCTGGGGATGGCTCCATGGCCTCTGCCCCAGGCGCTAGAGTGGCTCTGGTCGCGACAGTGACAACGACGCCCCGGAGGGGCAGAGTGTCGCCCCCTGGTGGGCGTGTCGGGTGGATCCTGGTCAGGCGCATGCGGGAGTCTGTCTGACTGTCTCCCCCGGTTTCCAGCTTCAGAAAAATACAAAAATTAAAATAAAAAAAGAAAAGCATCTCGATCCTGGCTGGTTGACTCAGCAGTAGAGTATCAGCCTGGCGTGTGGAAGTCCTGGGTTCAATTCCTGGTCTGGCCTGACGAGGCGGTGGCACAGTGGATAGAGCGTTGGACTGGGATGTGGAAGGACCCAGGTTTGAGACCCCAAGGTCGCCAGCTTGAGCGCGGGCTCATCTGGCTTGAGCAAAAAGCTCACCAGCTTGGACCCAGGGTCGCTGGCTCCAGCAAGGGGTTACTCAGTCTGCTGAAGGCTCACGGTCAAGGCACAAATGAGAAAGCAATCAATGAACAACTAAGAAGTCGCAACGCACAATGAAAAACTAGTGATTGATGCTTCTCATCTGTCACCATTCCTGTCTGTCTGTCCCTGTCTATCCCTCTGACTCTCTCTCTGTCTCTGTAAAAAAAAAAAAAAAAATTCCTGGTCTGGGCACACAGGAGAAGCACCCATCCGCTTCTCCACCCTTCCTCTCCTTTCTATCTCTCTTCCCCTCCCGCAGCCAAGGCTGCACTGGAGCAAGGTTGGCCCGGGCGCTGAGGATGGCTTTATGGCCTCTGCCTCAGGTGTTAGAATGGCTCTGGCTGCACTGGAGCAACACCCCCTGGTGGGCATGCCAGGTGGACCCCAGTCGAGCACATGCAGGAGTCTGTCTGACTGCCTCCCCACTTCTAAGTTCAGAAAAATACAAAAAAGAAAAGAATTAAAAAGCATCTCACCTGAAAGTGTGGCCCTCTCCAAGCAGACCCCCCCACCCGGCACCCAGCTGGTGTTCTGCAATGCTGCCATTTCTTCATACTCCTTCCAGATCTTCAAGCTTGGCCTCAGTTATTGAAAACCAGCCTTGTCCCTTCTCTGTCTCAGCTTACTAGTGACCCACCTCACACACTGCTGTTCTCCTGATCAGGAGGTGCCCTGGGCAGAATCTGCCTGCAAAAGGTAGGAGTGGTACCGTCAAGGACACCAGAGCATTGTTCTGGGGCATTGTTGGATTCCCCCCATACTACTTACTGGTTCCCATGATTCTGAGCTGGAGTGCACAGATTTCATGTTGTACCCTGATTAGGGGACCCATGCTGGGCCCTAACGCAAGGACTGAAAGTTCTTGACTAGTGTGGAAGATGGTCTAGGTCAGGGGTCCCCAAACTTTTTACACAGGGGGCCAGTTTACTGTCCCTAAGACTGTTGGAGGGCCGGACTATAAAAAAAAAAAACAACTATGAACAAATCCCTATGCACACTGCACATATTTTAAAGTAAAAAAAAAAAAACGGGAACAAATACAATATTTAAAATAAAGAACAAGTAAATTTAAATCAATAAACTGACCAGTATTTCCATGGGGACTATGCTCCTCTCACTGACCACCAATGAAAGAGGTGCCCCTTCCAGAAGTGCGGTGGGGGCCGGATAAATGACCTCAGGGGGCCGCATGTAGCCCGCGGGCCGTATTTGGGAACCCCTGGTCTAGGTGACAGGAAAGTGCTGTCATGGAAGCACAGCTACAAGGTCCATGGCCTTTGGACTTGGGATTCTGGAGGAGAGGGAGCCGAAGTCTGTGTGGCAGCCTTCCTGCCACTCACCCCATGGAGAGCCTTCCAGGAGCTGCCCCGCCTCACCATTGGGCGGCTCAGGAACAGTGGTTCTTGTTAGGCTGCACCTGGGGGGTGGAGGGGGCAGGTGCTTTCCCATGTCATCATCAACACCTACTGCAGTATCTGGTGATATCTGATCATGGCTGATGAAGGGCTGAAGGCCACACCTGGGCATGGAATGCAAAGCTCAGGGCTTAGGCCTCATAACCTGGCTTCTCAGCTCTTTTTACCTGCTCTTCCTGCTGCCTTCCGGTTGTCCTTCCTTATGCTTGGGTTGAGTGACTCACCCCGCTTGGTTGGCTCCATCCAGGACAGAGCCCATTACCAGGCTCTCCAGCTGGTTCTGGTACTCAACCCAGGGGAGCTGAGTGTGACCTTTGCCCTCACAGGCTCCTGAGAGCAGGAACACATTTAGGCCTGGGGAATCTGTGCACATAGCAGGGTTTGGGTTTGTTTTGTTTTTGTGACACACAGAGAGAGAGAGGCAGATAGGGACAGACAGGAAAGGAGAGAGATGAGAAACATCAATTCTTTGTAGCAGCACCCCAGTTGTTCATTGATTGCTTTCTCACATGTGTCCTGGCTGGGGGGCTACAGCAGACCTAGCGACCCCCTGCTCAAGCCAGCGACCTGGGGTTCCAGCTGGTGAGTCTTGCTCAAACCAGATGAGCCCGCACTCAAGCTGATGACCTCGGGGCCTTGAACCTGGGTCCTCCGCATCCCAGTCTGACGCTCTATCCACTGCGCCACTGCCTGGTCAGGCAGCAAGGTTTAGGTTTGAATGTTGGCTCTGCCACTTGGCCACAGTCTGAGCTCCTTGTTTTGCTAACCTCTGGGTCTGTTTCCCCAAGCGTAGGATGATAAAAGACAACCTACCTCTTAGGGCTGCCCCTAAGAGGCTAAAATGAGAACATGTGTATGAACCAGTTTCCATGGTACCTGGCATTCTCCAGTGTGCCTTCGTTGTGTATGTGGCTGCTGCTGACTGCTGAGACATCTCCCCATCCCCAGTGACACGGTTTATTTACAACTTATACCTACAATTTGTAATGTTTATTAGTATATCATTCTTGTTATTCTCCTGTGTATGCCTCTAATCCTTCCAGCAGACCAAGGAAATTGAGTCCCGATAGTTTTGCCAGGCCTAGGATCAGGAGTGGTGGAATCAGAACCAGTGGAGAACTTGTCTTCTCCCAAGGGCTCCTCTCTCGCCTTATTCCACATCTGGATTCTTTACTCCTGCTGCTCGCATCTGTGGGTTCAGGCCTCTAGGAGCTATATCAAGGCTTGGGTCTCTAAAGGGGTCAGTAAAAGCAAGCATGGCCACTCTGGATCACCACTATGCAGCCACCATGGGTTGGAGCCAGCCCTGGTGACCCTTTTAGAGACTGTGCCTTCCTGCTCCTGCTCCATTGGGCCATGGCTCCCTGCATGCTGCATGTCTATCTTGCCTTCCCAGAGCAAGTGATTCTCCATCAGGCCTGTGAGCAGGGAGGGCTGGAATGAGCATTTCCACTTGACAGAGAGGAAGCTGAGGCTCAGTGGGATAGAGAGGGAACAGAACTGTCATTGGCCTTTCTGCTTCCCCAGACGTCTGAAGAGGAGTGTCCCAGCCATAGGAAATGGCATGAGCAAACGTGGAGATGAGCAGGCGCAGGCTTCAGGAAGTAATAAAGGGGATGTGAGGCTGGAACTAAATGATGACAAGTGGTGATGCTGCCTTGGCTGCCACCATTACCCCCTTAGCTCTGAGCTATCCCTCAGAGGGATGCAACCAGGGAGCTCCAGAGCTAGGGACAGTGAAGAGGACCACCATCACCCTGCTCCTGATCTTCCCTTGTCTCACTCATTCTATCCACTCCAGCCTCTCCATATCTGTCCCCTCAACTGTAAACGCTCTTCCCCAGGATCTGCACACTCACTACTCCATCTTCTCCAGGTCTTTGCTCAAATGTCACCTCTCAATGCAGCCTTCCCTGACCACACCAGATACTTTTAACTCCCTACATGTTTCATTTTTCTCCTTAGCACCCATCACCAGCCAACATATTCCACATACTGCATATTTATCTAGTTTGTGGTCTTTTTGTCTCCAGTGAAATATGAGTGTTACAAAAGCAGATTTGGTCTTGTTCACTGATGTATCCTTAGCATACACAACTGACAAAAGTAGGGGCTCCATAAGTATTTAATGAATTGTTGGGAGGGCCATTCTGAGTTGGCTTCAGGTTTTACTAATGGGTGGGAGCAAGAGGGCAGGGGCCATACCTTGAGCATCAAACTCAAACTGGGTGCCTACCCCACCCTAAGCTCAGAGAGGTCAAGGAACTTAGTCAAAATTACACAGCCAGGAAGTGCTAGAGTCAGATACTGAACATGAGTCTCACTACTCCCTGTTTTGCTGACAGTAATTGGGACCAAGCAGAAAGCTCATTTTTTATTTTTTAAATTTATTTTTATTTTTATTTTTTTTACAGAGAGAATCAGAGAGAGGGAAAGATAGGGACAGACAGATAGGAACGGAGAGAGAAGAGAAGCATCAATCATTAGTTTTACGTTGCGACACCTAAGTTCATTGATTGCTTTCTCATATGTGCCTTGACCGGGGGTCTACAGCAGACCGAATGACCCCTTGCTCAAGCCTCAAGCCAGCAACATTGGGCTCAAGCTGGTGAGCCTTGCTCAAACCAGATGAGCCCACGCTCAACTGGCAACCTCGGGGTCTGGAACCTGGGTCCTCCGCATCCCAGTCCGATGCTCTATTCACTGCGCCACCACCTGGTCAGGCTCATTATTCTTTTATTTTGTTTGTTTTTTTACAGGGACAGAGAGAGAGTCAGATAGAGGGATAGACAGGGACGGAGAGAGATGAGAAGCATCAATCATCAGTTTTTCCTTGTGACACCTTAGTTGTTTATTGATTGCTTTCTCATATGTGCCTTGACTGCAGGTCTTCAGCAGACCGAGTGACCCCTTGCTCAAGCCAGTGACCTTGGGTCCAAGCTGGTAGGCTTCTGCTCAAACGAAATGAACACACGCTCAAGCTGGCGACCTCAGGGTCTCGAACCTGGGTCCTCCACATCCCAGTCCTACACTCTATCCACTGTGCCACCACCTGGTCAGGCTCATTATTTTATTATTATTATTTTTACAAGGACAGAGAGAGAGAGAGTCAGAGAGAGGGATAGATATGGACAGACAGGAATGGAGAGAGATGAGAAGCATCAATCACTAGTTTTTCATTGCGCGTTGCGACTTCTTAGTTGTTCATTGATTGCTTTCTCATATGTGCCTTGACCGTGGGCCTTCAGCAGACTGAGTAACCCCTTGCTTGAGCCAGTGAAGCTGGTGAGCTTTTTTTTTTTTTTGCTCAAGCCAGATAAGCCCGCGATCAAGCTGGCGACCTCGGGGTCTCGAACCTGGGTCCTTTCGCATCCCAGTCCGACGCTCTACCCACTGTGCCACCACCTAGTCAGGCAACATTATTCTTTTTTTTTTTTTTTTTTTTTTTTTTTGCATTTTTCTGAAGCTGGAAACAGGGAGAGACAGTCAGACAGACTCCCGCATGCGCCCGACCAGGATCCACCCGGCACGCCCACCATGGGGCGACGCTCTGCCCACCAGGGGGCGATGCTCTGTCCATCCTGGGCGTCGCCATGTTGCGACCAGAGCCACTCTAGCGTCTGAGGCAGAGGCCACAGAGCCATCCCCAGCGCCCGGGCCATCTTTGCTCCAATGGAGCCTTGGCTGCGGGAGGGGAAGAGAGAGACAGAGAGGAAGGCGCGGAGGAGGGGTGGAGAAGCAAATGGGCGCTTCTCCTGTGTGCCCTGGCCGGGAATCGAACCCGGGTCCTCCGCACTCTAGGCCGACGCTCTACCGCTGAGCCAACCAGCCAGGGCCAACATTATTCTTTTTATTTAGCTGTATCTTTGCCTGTTCTATCCTGGGCCAGGCTGACCTCTTCAGAGGCCGTCTCTCCTACTGGTCAGTGGGCTCCTCAGCTCAGAAGAAGCCACATTTTATTTATGTTATCTCCCCAGTACCCAGCTCGGGCATGGCTATACCAGGTACATGTGAATGTCTGACTGAATTAGTGCAAACACTGTGATCGCCGGTGGAGGCAGACAAACAGGGTTTTAGTCTTGCCTCTGCCACTTACTAGCTGTGTGACACTGGCAAGTGAATTTCTATGATCCTCACTTGCTGTGAAATGAAGAGCTTGGTATTTAATCTTTCACATTACTATGTCTTCATGAATGTAAAGATTTTGGACTAGCAGCTGCCACATAGATAATGCAGAATAAACGTTAGCTTAAAAATGTTAGACTTGGACACTAGAATCTATGTAAACACAATAAATTAAAATCAATTAAAGAAAAAAAATGTTAGACTTGCCTGACCAGGTGGTGATGCAGTGGATAAAGCATTGGACTGGGACGCAGAGGACCAAGATTCAAAACCCAGATGTCGGCCCTGGCTGGTTGGCTCAGCGGTAGAGTGTCGGCCTGGCGTGTGGGGGGACCTGGGTTCGATTCCCGGCCAGGGCACATAGGAGAAGCGCCCATTTGCTTCTCCACCCCCCCCCCTCCTTCCTCTCTGTCTCTCTCTTCCCCTCCTGCAGCCAAGGCTCCATTGGAGCAAAGATGGCCCGGGCGCTGGGGATGGCTCCTTGGCCTCTGCCCCAGGCGCTAGAGTGGCTCTGGTCGCGGCAGAGCGACGCCCCCGGAGGGGCAGAGCATCGCCCCCTGGTGGGCAGAGCGTTGCCCCTGTTGGGCGTGCCAGGTGGATCCCGGTCGGGCGCATGCGGGAGTCTGTTTGACTGTCTCTCCCCGTTTCCAGCTTCAGAAAAATACAAAAAAAACCCAAAAAACAAAAAACAAAAAAACCCAGAGGTCACCGGCTTGAGCGCGGCTCATCCAGCTTGAGCGTGGGCTCACCAACTTGAGCGTGGCATCATAAACATGACCCCCATGGTCGCTTGCTTGAGCAAGGGGTCACTCAATCTGCTGTAGCGCCCCGCCACACACACCCATCAAAGCACATGAGAAGGCAACTGAATAACAACTAAGGTGCCGCAACGAAGACTTGATGCTTCTCATCTCTCTCCCTTCCTGTCTGTCCCTCTCTGTCACAAAAAAGACTTTTACAATAATTTATTTTTATTTAGACAATTAAATTTAACAGGGTGACATTGGTCAACTAGAGTACATAGATTTAGAGAAAACATTTCCACATCATTTGTTTGTTTGTTTGTTTTTGTATTTTTCTGAAGCTGGAAACCGGGAGAGACAGTCAGACAGACTCCCGCATACGCCCGACCGGGATCCACCCGGCACGCCCACCAGGGGTGTCGCTCTGCCACTACCAGAGCCACTCTAGGGCCTGGGGCAGAGGCCAAGGAGCCATCCCCAGCGCCCGGGCCATCTTTGCTCCAATGGAGCCTTGGCTGCGGGAGGGGAAGAGAGAGACAGAGAAGAAGGGGAGGGGTGGAGAAGCAAATGGGCACTTCTCCTATGTGCCTTGGTCAGGAATCGAACCCGGGTCCCCCGCACGCCAGGCCAATGCTCTACCGCTGAGCCAACCGGCCAGGGCCCATTTCCACATCATTTGGACAGTCAATTATGTTGTATACCCATCACCCAAAGTCAAATCATCCTCCCTCACCTTCTATTAATATTTGTTTCTCTTTGTCCCCCTCCCCCACCCTCTCCGCTACTCCCTTCCCCTCCTCCTGGTAACCATTGCACTGTTATCCATGTCCATGAGTCTCAATTTTGTGTCCCACCTATATATGGAATCATACAGTTCTTAGAAAAGTTAGGCTTTTTAAAAGGTGGAACTGTGCATATATATGAGTGAGCGTCACATCAATGGAAGTGTGCAAATAGAGGTCGAAAACCCCTAGGCATTTAATTTCATCCTCACAGATAATATTATTACCCTCATAAAAATTAGAAAACTGAGGCCCTGACCAGTTTGCTCAGTGGTAGAGCATCAGCCTGGCGTGCAGGAGTCCTGGGTTCGATTCCCAGCCAGGGCACACAGGAGAAGCGCCCATCTGCTTCTCCACCCCTCCCCCTCTCCTTCCTCTCTGTCTCTCTCTTCCCCTCCCGCAGCCAAGGCTCCATGGTCTCCGCCTCAGGCACTAGAATGGCTCTGGTTGCCACAGAGCAACGCCCCAGATGGGCAGAGCATCGCCCCCTGGTGGGCATGCCGGGTGGATCCCCGTCGGTGCATGCGGGAGTCTGTCTGACTGCCTCCCCGTTTCCAACTTCAGGAAAATACAAAAAAAAAAAAAAAAAAATTAGAAAACTGAGTCACAGAGAGGTTAAGTTTCTAGACCAAGGTCTAGGCGAAAGCCACTTTAGGAGTCTGTAGCGGGAATTATCCAGCGGAATAAGAGGTCAGAAGGAGCCAGACTCACCAATGCTACGCGTCTCACGGGCCCACTGAGGATACGGACTCCGCTGCTCAGGCTAAACGTACGACCGGTCCCGCGCGAGGCATCTGGGCACCGCCCGCCTCTGCCCTGCCCCTGGTTCTCGATTGTCCAATCTTACAGCCTTTATGTTAATAAGAACCTAGAGGAAGCCTATGAAAGAGCGGCAGGGGCGTGGTCTTTGGCCACCTCCCGGGCAACGTTCTGATTCATTGTTAAAATAAAGAGGCTGTGACCTCGGCGCCCAACCCACCGCGGTACCCCTGTGCGTGGAAATTCGAGCCGAGGTTAGTACTGCGTAGTGGAAAAGGTGGAGGGAAGGAGAATAAGGAGGAAAAAGTAGAGAGGTGAGGGATACAGGGAGGGGCTGCCTGACTGGCTGGATGGAGAGAGGTCCAGGGTTCCATTCTCTGGTGGGGTATCTGTGTCCTCTGCAGATTTTTCATTGTTATATCCACAGCTAAAGTGCATTTCAGAGAAGGATTCTGACAATTGGTTAGGGGTGGGAAGGAGGAAGTGGGAGCGTTGAGGTGAACATGGAGTAAAGCAAAGCCCTCCACATTGCCCCCAGAAAAATGAGTGGAGGTTTCCATCTGAGGAGATACTCCTTTATGTGGCTGGACTGGGAAAGAACCGCCCAAGCTGGGTGGGACGGATTCATTTCCCCTCTACCACTGGAAGCTGGGAGAAATGCCAGGAGAAGAGCCCTGAGAGGATCAGAGCCACCGAGGGGCCAGTGGATCTCCTCCCACCCCAACAGTGCCCTGCCACCTCCCCAGGGTCTGATGGTGGAGGAGCCAGGAACCTTTGCCCAGGTTGTCCCAGAGGAGAACTTGAAATTCCCCAGCTCTCAGGTTAGATTGGCAAGAAAGGCCTGATCCCCTGGGACAAGGTGGAGGAAATTCTCCAGAGGAGGACAGGTATGGGCAGTGACCTCAGGGCACCACAAGGGGCATGTGTGTTTGAGAATATGGATTCCTCTCACCCCCATTCCTTCCTAGGGCTCTGTGGGTTAGGAGGGCATTTTCTTTTTTTCTTTTTTTTCTTTTTCATTTTTCTGAAGCTGGAAACAGGGAGAGACAGTCAGACAGACTCCCGCATGCGCCTGACCGGGATCCACCCAGCACGCCCACCATGGGGCGATGCTCTGCCCACCAGGGGGCGATGCTCTGCCCATCCTGGGCGTCGCCATGTTGCGACCAGAGCCACTCTAGCGCCTGAGGCAGAGGCCACAGAGCCATCCCCAGGGCCCGGGCCATCTTTGCTCCAATGGAGCCTTGGCTGCGGGAGGGGAAGAGAGAGACAGAGAGGAAAGCGCGGCGGAGGGGTGGAGAAGCAAATGGGCGCTTCTCCTGTGTGCCCTGGCCGGGAATCGAACCCGGGTCCTAGGAGGGCATTTTCAAGTCACTGTTGAGGCCTCCAGCCCACCCTCCAGGGCATGGCATTGGAGCTCTCAGTGGCACAGAAGAGACAGCCAAGTCAGAACGCCAGGGTAGCTTCGCTACAGACTTGCTGCGTGACTTTAGTTTGTTTACGTTTGTTTATGACTTTGTCCTTAGCTCTGAAAATACATGACTGACCTTTTGCCTGACTCCCAGAATTTGCCAAAGGACCTGTGCGAGTTGGCAGTGTGATCCAGTGCCCCGCACATCCACCTCCTAGTGTGTGTGTGTGTATAGAGGAGGCATACAGACCTGGGTTTGAACCCAGTTCAGCCACTAGGACCTTGTAAGTTATGGAACTTCTGTGAAACTTCCTTGTCTCATCTGAAACTGACATTAATTTTATCCACAATGCAGGGTAATTGTAAGGCAGGAGCTGCCCTGGCCTGACTCACCCAATATGGAGGGGGAGTCTGGGAATGTCCCCTGTGAACACTTTGAGGCCAATGTGCTTGCCCAGAGATGTTGTCAAAACTGCTTTCACCCTGAGGAGGCTCACAGAGCAAGGCACCAGGTGGGCTGGCTTTCCTGAGTGGTTGGGGTGGTTTGGGATGGGGAGTCCATGTTAGGCTAAGGCCTGGCTGGGACACTCACTTGCAGTTGAACCCAGACACTGGCCTTCCTCCTGGGCAGAGCCTCAACTTTCTTTTTTTAATGCTAAGTTTTTTTGGGGTTTTTTGTTTTGTTTTGTTTTTAAGATTTTACTTATTCATTTTAGAGAAGGGGGGAGAGAGAGAGAAAGAGAGAGAAGGTGGGAGGAGCAGGAAGCATCAACTCCCATATATGCCTTGACTGGGCAAGCCCAGGGTTTCGAACCAGCGACCTCAGTGTTCCAGGCCGACGCTTTATCCACTGCGCCACCACAGGTCGGCATAGCCTCAACTTTCTCATCTACACAATGAAGTAGTGGGACCATGTTAATGTTTCCCAAATGCATTATTCTCCTGATTTTATGATTATTTTTTTAGCCATAGTTTCATATAATCTATTATTTACCTTATTCTTTAAATCAAAACCCTTTTTATACTTATACTAAAACAGAACTTGACATTATCACCACAAATTGAAAAGTAGGATCATATCCTTTATTTAGAAGGTTAAAAAGAAAGGGGGGAAAAAAAGACAAAAACCAGAAGTGTCATTAAATTCTAACTGGAGATTATTGTTGCCTGAAGGCTCTGAGCCTGAGTCCTGCTGCCTCTATTAAAAAGAGAGATTGGCAGATGTTAGAGAGGTGTTAGAGATACCCCAGCACCCACCAGAAACCTTCTCCTTGAAGATGTTGAAGGAGTGAAGCATTTTCTTACTTTGGGATCAATGTGGTCTTAGGCCAAGTCCCCATACTCATAAACCCAGAGCTCCTAGTACACATGCTATGAGAGGAATGGGACCTGTGAATCTCCATGGCCCTGCCAGCCTCGATCCATTATGGCTCTGTCATTCCCAGAGAGTCCTGAGGCTCCGTTTAAGCCTGGCAGTCAGCACCATGTAGGGGAGTTTGGCTCCAAGAGGTGACCAATATAAGGGAGTCACCATTTAGCTTTGAAGCCACATAGGCCAGAGCTCCAGTACTAGGTTTGACATTTCCTGCTGTGTGACCTTGGGTCATTTACCATCTCTGGCTTCACTCTCCTAAAGAGTAAAGTGGGCTTCTCACTCAGGGCGTCTGGCACTGCTTAAGTCACATGTGGCTAATTCAGTACTCATTAGTTTCCTCTCCCTCCTTCTCAATCAGGAAAACAAATCTGAGATTCCTTTCTATTGTAGCAGCCCCCCATCCCCAATTCTGAGAGCAGATGCCTGAGAGCTCAGTGAGTCCATCTCCCATGGAAATAGCCTTTTCCCAATGGGTAGGGAGTGGCAAATGAGGAACAAGAGAAGAAATTTGGATTCAACAGGTTTGAGGATTCAACAGTCTCAGTCCCACTACTTCCCAGCCGAGACCTCGGGCCAGCTCATACATTCACACATATTAATAGGTACTTAACATATGCCAGGCATTATACTCAATATTGGGAAAACAGTGATAAGTAACACAGACATAGCCATTGGCTCATAGGGTATGTAGTCTAGCAAGAGAAATGGAGACTAAGAAATTAGATATGTAAATAATTATGGTTGTGATAAAAGTTGTAAAGAATAGCAAGTGGCATGAGGATAAATGGTAGGTTTCTCCAAGGAAATAATGTTTCAGTTGCTTGGTAAAGGCTGTCAGGACGTTGGCGGTGAAGTTGGGAGAAGAGGAAAGGAAGGGGACAGTAAGTGCAAAGGCCCTGAGGCAGAAAGGAGGAGGTATATTGGAGGATGGAAAGGCCATCGAGAGAGAGGGGCACAGGAACTCCAGAACAAGGATGAAGAATAGGGTGAGAGCTGATCTCACCAGGCCTTGTGGGGCCTAATAGACATGCTGACTTTTTCCTGAGGGACATAGGAGCCAATGAAGATTTTAAATGGGAATGATGTGATCAGATTTGCATTTTCCAAAGTCACTTTGACTGCAGGACAGAAAATGGAGTGCAGGGAGTGAGAGTAAATCAGAGTGACCAGCAAGGAAAAGGTACAATTACTCTTGTAAGAGATGCTGGAGACTTAGCGGAGAGAATGAATGAATGCATTTCAAAACTAACTGGACAGGAGAATGTAAAAGATTTGGTACCTGAGGAATATGGAGGGGGTGGAACATGGCTGACTTGTAGGTTTCTTTCTGAGGCAGGTACTTGAGATAGGAAATCCATCTAGAGTTGTCTGGAGTGGTGAGTGAGAGGTTCCTGTGGGCCACACTGGAGATGAGGGAAGTTACTGAATTACAGAGCTAAGAAGCCATACCTCAGTGAGATATGAAAGCTCAGGATCTGACGCTGATTGGTCTTGCTCATGGATGAGCAGTTTCAAACTTGTAGAATCACAAAATTTGTGTGTTAAAGAAGCATCCCCCACCCTGGGAGGCGCTGTGCAGTTCTCAGCTGGATCCCTCATTACACCTGGGCTCAAACTCTTCCCTGGGGGCCTGGTAAAGTTAACTTTTGGGGGAGTTCTGACATCTTCACCTATCTGGGAATATGCAGGAATAGCCCAGGTCTCTCCCAGAAGCTTGCTCCGGCTCCCCTAAGATCCCAGCTCTGGATATGTTTCTGCTCTGCTCTCAGCTGAGTCTCTCATGGGTGGGTGTGGTGGGTGGCTTGCCCTGGAAATCACTCTGCCTGATCCCGTCACTGCCAGGATCTGGATGGAGGGAGTGATCCTAAATAGGAGGGTCAAGCTGTATGCCAGGCACCACACATCCCTTTTTAATGTATTTATTCTTAAGTGTATTTAACATCCCATCGATTTAACACTAATAAAATTTCTATTTAATATTTTTATATTCTCTTATATTTAAGATGTCCGGACCAGGCACTGTCCTAAGATAAGACCTTTACAAATATTAACTCATTTAATTCCCATAACTCACCTAGGAGGTGGGGTCCTCTTCTCATCCCAGTTTTGTAAATGAGAAAACCAGGCTCAGAGAGAGGAAGCCAAATGGCTGAGATCACCCAGCTGGGAAGTAGAGGCGCCAGGATTGGGCTTGATGTCTGTCTGAGGCCAGGGCCCGTGCTGACCCGCCAAACAGGAAATCAGAGCCAGGGACTAGCCTCTGGGCCCGCTCCTGTGGGCCGTGGGTAATGATGGAGGCTGGGCATAAGAGCAGAAACGAGGTGCCATGACCGGCTGGGGGTCCTGATGGGCCAAGCCTGGCTGGGACCCCTAAGCAGTACCCAGCAAGCTACTCCCTCTTCATTCATGCGGCAAGGTCCCTAGGGCGGCCAAGGCGCCAGGCCGGGTTGTGGATCTGACACCTCCCGCTGCCGGGCTCTGATCAGAATCTGGCTCCAGGGCAGGGGGCGAAACTGAACCCAGACAGGCTCCTCTGGCTTGGACGGCAAGGCAGACACCCCAGCCCCATTCCTTGGCCTTGCCTAGGTCCTGCTAGTGGCCGCCTTCTTAGAACCCAGAGAGTCTGTGCCCACCCTGGGGCTGTGGCCGGGCTGTGGGCTCAGCCTGAGCTCTGGGGCTCCAGGGTCCCCAGGGAGCCCATGCGCAGGCCCCCGCCCTGCCGGCTCTCAGGTGAGCTGTGGGGATCAGGTTCCTGTGGTTTCATGTCCTGCATTGTTCTTGGCTGGGTCCCGGCTTATGAAACAGTAATGAGGGGCCCCTGCTCCTGCAGCCGGCCCCTCTAAGGTTTCTGCTGCCTCGGCCGCCGCCACCACGGCCCAGAGTCGAGGCCTGGGAGGGCGGCAGCGTGGGGGCCTGAGCCGGAGCCCCCCGGGGATGAGGGTGCTGACAGCCGCCAGCCGCCACCACCGCTGGAGCCCTCCGCCCAGGTAACCCGAGAGGAGGCGGGGTGCAGGGTGCTGTGGCCGCTGTCTCCCACCACCAGGGGAGGGCCCTGCCACCCCAGGAGGTGGGAGGGTGGGGGGGCCTTCCCAGAGGTGAGCAGCCGTTCCCCCTGGGTGAGCCCAGCACCAGCCTTCACAGGTGTGGCCTTGCTGGGGGCGGAGGGAGACAGAGCAAGCCGGCGGCTCAGAGCCTCCTTCTCCACTTCAGGGCCTTGATCCTCCAGCCCAGGAGCCCCCTGTCCTTCCTTTAGTGGGGCAAATCTCTCCTTTCCTCCAAGGCCTTTTTTCCTCATTTCCTCCTGCCTCATACTACCTCTTCCGACTCTCCAGACTGGCTAGTTCTTCCCCACCCTCCTTCCGCATCCTTGCCCTCTAGCTACACAAAACCCTTTGGGGTCCTTTTGTGCACTCCATATACTCAAGCATACCCACCTATGTATGCGCCAACACACATGGAAACAAACTTACATGCACTTGTGCAAACATACGCACTAGTGTACCTCTAGACTAGCCTACACATGCATGCACTTGGGCACAGTTGCACACCCACACATACCTGTACACATGTGTGCATGCACACACCCTCTACCTCGGCCAGCCCTCAGCTTGGTTCCCCAGGGGTGCTTCCAACCTGAAAGACAGCTCTCCTTGAGAAGTCTGAGATCCCAGGAGGAGATGCCTGGAGACGTCCACACTGCCCGGTGGGGGGAGGGGCCCTGCAGGGGGAGGGGAGCCCCCACGTGGGCCATGAGGTGCCTCCTCTCTCCGACTTTGTCCCAGGAGCCTAGGAGCCCTCCAGGTGCTGAGGCACCATACTGCGACCTGCCCTGCCACTTACCTGCCTCTGAGGACCTGCAGACTGCCTCAACCTCTGGGTGCCAGCCTGTGGTGGGCTTGGGCTTTGGTCCAGGGTCCGACAGGTGGGTAAAGTTCCAGGGCCTGGGGAGGGACTCTCCGGGGTAGCCCTCACCTACCCCACCTGAACCTCTCCCCACAATGGTAGTGTCTGTCTGATGGCTGCTGGTGTGAGTCACATGGTCAGTGCATATAGCTGGGCACCGTGGGCACATTCCTTGGGCCTTAGCTCCGCTTCACTCCAGGGAACAGAGCACCCATGCACCCACCCTGCCGTGGGCATGGCTCACAGCCCGCTCACATTTCCTTGTTCCCTTTGCACAGCTTTAAAAAATTAAACAGGTTTATCACCCACCCACCTGACTCTGTACTGCTCCAGGCTCTGGGATTCCCTCCACCGCAGTCCTGAGCTGAACTGTAGTCCCCTTTGGGGGTGAGGTGCTTTGGGAGGGCATGGCTGAGGGTCTAGAAACCTGGGGTCCAGCTTCAGCTTCACCCTGTTGCGCTGTAAGAGCTTGGGAAAGTTATTCCCTCTTTAAAATATAAGAATTGAATCAAATCAGCATTGCTTTGGGAGATGTGTCCTCACAGGTAGACATTATTTTTTTTAAAAAGCAAAAGCTCTGCCATCAGATATGTTTCAGAAAGTCTGGGAAAAACAAAGTTGGGTATCTTTCTTGCAAGACTTGTCAAAGCCTTTAGTTTGCAGACATACCTTGTGCTTTGCGTGGGGAAGGTAGATGTGTGTACTATGTTCCAAACTTATTTGGCTACAGATGTCTTTTTCAGGGGTCAGTACCTATTTTCATCTTTTAGGTCAATCTGTGGGTCACTGTTTGGGGATACTGCCAGCTCTAAGCCTATGTGGGCCCATGGCCACCCTGACTGGCTTCTCCAAAGGAGGGCTTTCTCTGCAGTTCCCTCCCTTGACATCCAGACAGGTGACACTGTCACTGCCCCTGGAGCTCTGCTACCTCTCAGAGTACCCCCATTAACTCAGCACAATTATGTCTTAGTATAACTGAGTTTGAGTCCCCACTTCTGCTTCAGTGACAAAGGGTTGGGGCTGGGGCCACAACCCTTGCTTACAATGCATCTCTGCCCTTTCCTAGCTCTGTGTCCTTGGCCAGTCACTTGGCCTCTCTGAGCCTTAGTTTCTTCATCTGTAAAATGGGAATCATTACACTCACTTCAAAGGGAGGCTGTTGTAGCGGAACAGGGCAACCCACGTATGAAGCCCAGCACAAAGAGCCCTCAGTGTCAACTCCCTCTTCCCCTGTAACATGAGGTGTGTGTTTACCTGAGTGATGGTGTTCCTCCTTAATTCCCATTTCTTTTGGGGAAACAAGTCATGAATCTGTCTCCTCTCTCAGGGGTCCATCAGCGGGGCTCTATGCAGAGGGCCTCATAGCCACCCCTGGGAACAGGAGCCAGGACCCTGAGGCAGCACCCTATCTCGAGTGCCTGGACTCCTCCCTGTGTGGTAGCTTCGACGAGAGCTCTGATTCTGGCACCAGCTCCAGCCCTACCTGTGACACCCCTGATGATACCAGCAACTCGGCCTCTGTGGTGAGCTGTAGGTGGGAGGCTGAGGGCAAGAACAGATCACCCCAAACTTCCAGAGGAGGGCTGAGCCTCTCACACTAAGGAACTGGGATAAGGGCCTCCAGACTTAGTGGGCACCTCAGGCCACTGAGCCTACCCACCTTGGAGGGATATGAGTCTCAGCAGGGTTGGCCCGGGAGGGCTGGGGGTCTTCCTATGGAAAGATGGAGGGCGGGGATTTCATTGATGCAGAGCTCCATGTGAATCACCAACAGGCTCAGGATGTTGGGTGAGCTGTCCAGAGCAAGGATGGGATTTATTCTGGACCCTGCCTTGATTACACACACTAAGCCCTGTGACTGGCCCTGGCAGTGGACAGGGAAGAGAGCAGGCTTGGGGGGCCTGGCCAGGGCTGGGGGCCTTTTAGCTGGGAGAAGAAGAGACTCATGGGAACTCTGTGGGCATTTGCCTCTCAAAGGACTGTCACAGGGTAGAAGAGGCAGACTATCCATGAGACCTCTGGGGGGCGAATGACAGGAAAGTGATGAGTTGGCGAGCATGGGCTCAGGAAGGCTCACCGCCCCCCTTCATGGCCCTGTTTTGGGACAAGAAAACTGAGACTCAGAGAAGGAAAGGAACTTAGTTGAAGCCATACATTTGGGAAATACATACATTTGGGGAAGACTTTAAATCTACTTCTCTCTGGACCCTGGGAGGTCTCTGGGGTGGGGGACTGCTATGCCACGGCCCTCCTACTATCTAGTGTTCAACTGCCCTGGGTTCAAATCCCCTCCCATTGTAACCCATTTCCTAGCTGTGTGATTTTGTGCAAGTTCCTAGCTCTGCAGACTGCCTACATCATGGGGTTGATTAGGATTAACTGAGTTTACACCTGTAAAGAGCCAGGCACAATGATGGGAATACAGCAGGTCCTTTCCCTTTCAATGCCAGGTCCTTTTGCTCTACCTGTCTCATGCTGGGAGTGCCAGCCCTGGGGTCTCTTTTAATCTCCAAGCACACTTTCTCCTTTCCTTCCCTGGCAGGACTGGGATATTGTTGAAAAGCAGGAGGAGGCTCCCAGCTGGGACGAAGTCACCGTGATGATCCCTCGGAAGCTGCAGGAGGGGTCAAGAGCTGACAGTGCCCAAAGGGCTCCATCTGTTCTCACCCGGTCCCCTGTGGGAGGAGACAATGCGAGCCAGAAAAAACAGGGTAAATCCTTCTGCCAGACCAGGTTGGTCCCTGTGACCATGGATGTGGTGATGGCCAAGGGCCTGGGGCCCAGAGAGCCATCTCACTGGCCATGTGGGTCCCTGGGCATGGGAGGAGCTGGAAGCATCAACTCCCATATGTGCCTTGACCAGGCAAGCCCAGGGTTTTGAACCGGCGACCTCAGCATTTCCAGGTCGACGCTTTATCCACTGCGCCACCACAGGTCAGGCCTGATTCATTCATTTTAGAGAGAAAGGAAGGGGGAAAGAGAGAGAGAAACATTGATTTGTTGTTTCACTTATTTATGCATTCATTGGTTGATTCTCGTATGTGCCCTGACTGGGGATCAAACCTGTAACTGTGGTGTTTTGGGGCCAAGGACAAAGGGCTGCCTTCTAGCCAGGAAGGGACTCACAGAATAGTGCCTCCTGGACATGGTGCTCTAGTTGAAGAAACAGCCTGGGCAAAGGCTTGGAGGTGTAAATAAGAAATAATCTGGGACATACAGCTTGAGCATAGATGGGGGCGTACAACTGAGTCAGACCACAGTGGGCCAAGGAGAATGGACTTACTTCTCTAAGTAGTAGGGAGCCACAGGAGGTTTTTGAGGAGGAGAGTGATATGATTGGATCTGTGCTTAAAGGAGTTCACCAGGACAAAGGTGTGAAGGATGAACTGGAGCAGGGCAAGGCTGAGGGATGAGAAACCAGCAAAGGGACTGTTGCAGCCACTGTAGTAATAACTGATTCAGGCACAAATCACCAGCTGATGTTAAGTTCCTGGGTGAAAGGTTGTCAGGGAACAGGATATTCACACGATCTCAAAGTATCACCCCTCAGATTACACATCGATTACAGAGGGAAAAGTCACCCTTAGGATGGGAAGATCTGGTGGATCTTCCTTAATGAAGTGGCTGCTCAGCATCCCAGCGTGGGGCAAATCCGGCATCAGGTGCCCCCATGTAATACACGCGGAGGACACGACATCCTTTCCAAATCTGGCTAAAAATGTGCTGCCTGCATGTAATCCCAGCAAAGTATCAGACAAACTCAAATGAAAGGACATTCTACAAAGTGACCGACAGGACACTATGGAAGACAAAAAAGGCCTGGGGAGCTATTATAAAATAGAGAGGCTACAGGACAAGGGAAGCAAAATGCCATGTGGGATCTTGGATTGGATCAAAGATAGGAAAAGTTTCAGTTATGGAAGACATTATTGGGACAGCTGGGGAAATTGGAATATGAAGTGTACATTAGATAACAGTTTTGTATTCATGCTGTATTTTCAAAGTGTGATCATGGACGGAGATTGTCCTTGCTCCTAGGAGATGCATTAGGAGAGCATTAAGGGTGAAGTGTCACGAGGTCTTCAACTCTCACATGGTTGTACGAGACAGATAGATGGTGGGCAGGTAGAGAGAGATAGACAGGTAGATAGACTGTTAACAGCTGATAACTCTGGGTGGAGAATCACTGTGTGGGTGATAGATACGCCATTCCTGTAACACTTTGGTAGCTCATTGCAGTTGTCAGGGTAAGAGATGGAGAAACTGGATTAGTGCTGTGGTTGTGGGTGAGGAGGGGACAGAGGAGAGAGATTTAGGAGATGGATTTGATAAAATTGGGGACAGGAGAATACATGGTCCTAGTGCCTGGTCTGGGGGTCTGTGTAGATGGCGATGCCTTTTGCCAACAGTAGAGAACTGGGGGGGGGGGGTTGCAAGCATTGTTGGCCAAGGTGGATCTTGAGCCCTGGGGAAGAGGTATAGAGCCAGGGTGCTCAGTGAAGGAGTAGGGTCTTTTTCATTGGCCACTCTCTCTAACTCTCCTTTGCTGATGCCCCTTCCTCTGCTCAACCTTCAAATAAGAATGCTTCAGGGCCCAGTCCTGGGCTCCCTTCTGTTCTCTTCCAGACAACTTAGCCACTTGGCTTTCAATGCTATCTGGAAAAATTGACATCTCCTGAGTTCACACATCTGGCCTTGATTTCTCCCCTGAACTTTTATCTAGTTCATTGTACAACTGACCTCTTCTTTTTTTTTTTTTTTTTTTAGATTTTATTTATTGATTTTTGGAGAGAGGGGAGAGCTAGGGAGAGAAAAAGAGGCAAAGTGGGAAAGAGGGAGGAGAAGCAGGAAGCATCTACTCATAGTAGTTGCTTCCTGTATGTGCCTTGACCAAGCAAGCCCAGGGATTCGAACCAGTGACCTCAGCGTTCCAGGTTGATGCTTTATCCACTGCGTCACCACAGGACTGTACAAGTGATCTCTTTACTAGCGTGTATGATAGCACCTCAAACTCACCACAGCTTCATTTTACTCATTCAGTAATCTTTTTGTTTTTTACAGAGACAGAGAGAGAGTCAGAGAGAGGGACAGATAGGGACAGACAGGCAGGAACAAAGAGAGATGAGAAGCATCAATCATCAGTTTTTTGTTGCGACACCTTAGTTGTTCATTGATTGCTTTCTCATATGTGCCTTGACTGTGGGCCTTCAGCAGACCCAGTAACCCCTTGCCCAAGCCAGCGACCTTGGGTCTGAGCTGGTGAGCTTTGCTCAAACCAGATGAGCCCGCGCTCAAACTGGCGACCTCGGGGTCTCGAACCTGGGTTCTCCGCATCCCAGTCCGACGCTCTATCCAGTGCATCACTACCCGGTCAGGCTCAGTAAGTATTTTTAAGCACCTTCAGTGTGCTAGGTCCTATACTAGTGCTTAGACCCAGAGTGAAGAAGACAGATAAGACCTACTGTGTGGAGCTGGCACTCCAGGGGAAGAGAGCTGATGGAAAATAAATGAAAAGCCAGATCAGAGAGCATGAACTGATTTTTGGAGAATTAAGACAGGAAACTGTGAGATCGAGTGGCCGGGGGAGGGGAGGGACGACAGGGAGGGCCTGGGGAAGCAACATTGTAGCTGAGATCTGAGTTCAGAAGCAGAAGGAACAGCCGGTGCAGATGCCCGAAGGAGTGGACAGAGGTGCTGGGTTTGAGGAACAGAGGAAAATGGGATCATGGGAGCATGTGGAACAGGGGAGAGGGGTGGAGAAGAGGCTGAGGCTGGTGTGGGGGCTAGCAGCAACCTGACCCTCTCTCCAAACCTGTTTCTTCTGCAGTCTGTTCTATGTCACCACCAGTCCAGTGGTGCAGGCCCCAGATCTCGTGTTACCCCAATTTCTTTCTTTCTTCACTTTTCACATCCAGTTACCAGCAACTCCATTCAGCACTGCCTTCACACTCACCTCCAATCTGTTCCCTTCTTGCCATCTCTACCATTACTCCCTGGCCAAGGCACTGCTGCTGCTGGCTGGCATTATGCCAGACCCCCCTCAGGCTCTCCTGGTTCTGCCTGGCTTCCTTCAGTCCACTTCCCCCACAGCAGCTGGAGCCATCTTTATTATTATTATATTATTATTATTATTGGTGAGGCAGGGAGAGAGACAGGAACATCAAGCTGCTCCTGTATGTGCCCTGACTGGGGAATTGAACCAGCAACCTTCATGTTCCAGGATGATGTTCCAACCAATTGAGCTCTCTGGCCAGGGCTTATTATATTCTTTTCTTTCTTTCTTTCTTTCTTTTTTTTGGGGGGGAGGGGAAGGAGAAAGGAAGCATTCATTTGTACATTCATTGGTTGCTTCCGGGGATCGAACCCACAACCTTGTTGTTTTGGGCCCATGCTCTAGGAGCCATCTTTTAAAACATTAATCAAATCTTATCACCTCCCCTCCCATCCCACTGCCCTACCCCGTAGGCCAGTGGTTCTCAAACTGTTTGAAGTCGGGGCAAATTTAAAATCCTACAAATAATTGTAGGCACACTATATACAAATTTCTGAGAAATATGTTATAATAATTAAGTCAAATATTAAAGAAAAAAATAAAGTCCTAGCATACTTTTATGGTAATTAAACAAAATAAGTACAATAAAATTAAATTTATTCTGACATTAAAAACACTTTTATGTTACATTTTTTGAGTTATGCTTTTTAGAATTCGTAAAAAAGAAGGGTTAAAAATTTTTTTTAAATGACAAAAAAGCTTGACCAGGCAGTGGCACAGTGGATAGAGCGTTGGACTGGGATGCGAAGGACCCAGGTTCAAGACCCTGAGGTCACCAGCTTGAGCGCGGGCTCATCTGGTTTGAGCAAGGTTCACCAGTTTGGACCCAAGGTCGCTGGCTTGAGGAAGGGGTTACTCAGTCTGCTGGGGGCCCGCGGTCAAGGCACATATGAGAAAGCAATCAATGAACAACTAAGGTGTCTCAACGAAAAACTGATAATTGATGTTTCTCATCTCTCTGACTCTCTGTCTCTGTAAAAAAAAAAAGGAACTTTCACTTACTCTTTGATTACCTTGCAATACAGTTAATACAAAAAGGAAGGAATAAAAGCTTGTTTCTTTAAAAAAATGACAAAAAAGTTATCTTTTTATATATATAGATACATTCTTAGTAAGATTTAATAAATTTGGCAGGTCCCAGGGTGAATGTGTTAAGTTTTTTCATTCTTGTGTTTATGAGAAACATGAGCCTGATGTGTCCTAGCGATTTCTTCAATGTTTGGGCATATATTTGGAAGGCAAACTCTCATTTCCTCGTCAATACATTGAAGAATTCCTCTCTTTTTACTCTTAATTGTGTTGAGTGCAGAAAACCCCCACCATACATGTCATCTTAACTTTACACCAAACACAGGATAGAAGAAACTTGCCTCCAGTCTTTCTGGGGAACATGGGGGGTAGTGTAAACAATCCAGCACCACAGCTTAACAGCCTTTTGCAACCTAATCAGGCAAGTGAGGTGGGAGGCTGAGCAGACTGTCAGCTCACAGCCAATTCCCCACACCTCTGTCCCCCAAAAATCTAAACTCCAAAATCCCTGTTGGTTTTTTGGTCCCCAACAGGCACATGTTTCTCTGGAATTCCATAGGGTGCACCTGGAAATCTTCTAGGGCGCACCCTTTGAGAACCACTGCCTCAGGCCCTGGGGAGGGCGTCCTTAGAAGTAGTAACACAGGAGGACCAAATTCCTCCCTGGGGTGAATGCCGTAATCGGCAGGTGGGATTTTGTACTAAATACCTGCTTTCTTGCTCTTAAATACATGGGCAGTGGGGTGGGATGAGCCTCACTTTGTGACCTGCTCCATCAAAGGTTGTCACCACTGTCCACCTGGTGGCAGGGTACCAAATTGCAGGCAGGAGGCCAAGGCCCAGGATAAATTAGTCAAATTTAAGATGCTAGAAACTCCTTGACATCCCTCTTGGGGCACTTCCCAGTTTGCAAAGCATACTCTCCTTTTACCTTGAACCTGCCTCTCCTCTCTTTAGATACCAGTGGTGGGAGCCGAAGCGCCGGACAACACTGGGCAAAGCTGCGGGGAGAGAGTGGGCATTTTGTGGAGCGGCACCGGTCTGCGCTAACCCAGGCTTCCTCTGCGGCACCACACAGCGGACCTCGAAGTACCGCCCCCCAGGCTTCCTCTCTCCATCGCTCTGCCCAAAAGGAGGTTAACCAGGCTGCTTCCATACCACTTGATACCCCCCAAGCTTCCTCTCCCTCCCAAATAGCCCAACGGGACAGCCCCAGAACCTCATCCACCCAACAGGACACTCCCAGGACCTCTTCCACACAGCGGAATGCTCCCAGAGTGTCCTCTCCCTCAAGAATCGCCCAACAGGATAACCCCAGAACCTCGTCCACCCAACGAAGCAATCCTCGAGTTTCCTCTTCCCCCAGAGCCACCCAACATGACAACTCCAGGACCTCTTCTACCCAACAGGACAACGCGCAGTCTTCTTTTACTATGTGTACTCCCCAACAGGAAAACTCTAGAACATCTAGTGCCCAACGGGACAATCCCAGAGGTTCCTCTCCCAACCGAACCACCCAGCGGGAAAACTCCAGAACGTCCTGTGCCCAGCGGGACAATCCCAGAGGTTCCTCTCCCAACCGAACCACCCAGCGGGAAAACTCTAGAACATCTAGTGCCCAACGGGACAATCCCAGAGGTTCCTCTCCCAACCGAACCACCCAGCGGGAAAACTCCAGAACGTCCTGTGCCCAGCGGGACAACCCCAGAACCTCCTCTCCCAACCGAACCACCCAGCGGGAAAACTCCAGAACGTCCTGTGCCCAGCGGGACAACCCCAGAAGTTCCTCTCCCAACCGAACCACCCAGCGGGAAAACTCCAGAACGTCCTGTGCCCAGCGGGACAACCCCAGAGCCTCCTCTCCCAACCGAACCACCCAGCGGGAAAACTCCAGAACGTCCTGTGCCCAGCGGGACAACCCCAGGAGTTCCTCTCCCAACCGAACCACCCAGCGGGAAAACTCCAGAACGTCCTGTGCCCAGCGGGGCAACCCCAGAAGTTCCTCTCCTAACCGAACCATCCAGCGGGAAAACTCTAGAACTTCTTGTATTCAGCAAAACACCCCCAAAACATCTTCTACCCAACGGGACAACCCGCAATCCTCTTCCTTTAGGCGGGACAACCCTGGAAGCTCCTCCCCTCAGTGCTGCACCCAACAGAACAATCCTGGACCACCATCTCCCCAGCGTTCCACTCAACGAAACAATCCCAGGAATTCTTCTCCCCATCGTACTAACAAAGACATTCCCTGGGCTTCCTTCCCCCTCCGGCCAACCCAGAGCGATGGCCCGCGAACCTCCTCCCCATCTCGCTCCAAGCAAAGTGAGGTTCCCTGGGCATCCATTGCCCTTCGGCCAACCCAAGGTGACAGGCCTCAGACCGCATCTCCCACTAGACCAGTTCAGCGTGACTCCTCCCAGTCCTCTTCCGGTCCTACCCAGCACAACTCACCATCCCGGGCCACTTCTTCCTCTCACAGCCCAGGCCACCACAGTGCCCCCCGGACTTTCTCACCTCTATACCTCACTACTCGCGGGGCATCCCAGACCTCTTTTGAGTCCTCCCAGCCTCCGTGTGCTGTGTGCATTGGGCACCGGGATGCCCCCCGAGCCTCTTCGCCTCCTCGCTATTTGCAACATGACCCATTCCCCTTCTTCCCAGATCCCCATGCCTCTGAGAGTGAATCAACTCACCATGAACCCCCTTACATACCCCCAGCCGTGTGCATTGGATACCGGGATGCCCCCCGAGCCTCCTCACCCCCTCGCCACACCCAGTTTGACCCCTTCCCCTTCCTCCCAGATACATCAGATGCTGAGGACCAGTCTCCCCAGCATGAACCTCCTCAGTTCCCCCCATTTGTGTGCATCGGGTACCGCGATGCACCCCGGGCATCCTCCCCACCGCGCCAGGCCCCTGAGCCGCCCCTCTTGTTCCAGGATTTTCCCAGGGCCAGCACCGAGAGCCTTGTCCCCTCCACAGACTCTCTGCATGAGCCTCCCCACATCCCCACCCCTGTGTGCATTGGGCACCGAGATGCACCCTCCTTCTCATCACCACCACGCCAGGCCCCCGAGCCCTCCCTCTTCTTTCAGGACCCCCCTGGGACTAGCATGGAGAGCCTGGCCCCCTCCACTGACTCTCTGCATGGCTCCCCAATGCTGCCCCCCCAAGTGTGCATCGGGCACAGGGATGCACCGCGAGCCTCCTCCCCACCCCGCCACCCACCCTGTGACCTAGTGCTTCTGGCACCCTCACCTCCACCAGGCAGCTCAGGGGGTTCCCGGGGCTCAGCACCCCCTGGGGAGACCAGGCACAACTTGGAGAGGGAGGAGTACACCATGCTGGCCGACCTGCCTCCACCCAGGAGGCTGGCGCAGAGGGAGCCAGGGCCCCAGTGCAGCAACGGGGGCCGAACCCGCAGCCCTGGCCGTGCAGAGGTGGAGCGCCTTTTCGGGCAAGAGCGCAGGTGAGCCCAGGGTGGGGTCAGCCAGGTGGGCTGGGGAGGAGGCTCGGCAGCAGGACAGGCAGAAGTTTCAAAGGCTTAGGTTGCAAGATGGAAAGGGTTCAGACCCCTGCCCTGCTACTCAATGGCTGTGTGACCTTGGGCAAGTCACTTCATCTCTGTTGAGTCTTTATTGATAATGAAGAGATACTGTGCATAGCCTAGTAGTTAAGAGCAAAGACTAGGGTCAGGCAGGCTAGTTTCAAATCCTAGATCAAAGCCACTCCCCATCTTTGTGACCTAGGTAAAGTGATTTAACCTACCTGAGCCTCAGTTTCCTCATCTATAAAGTCGGAACATTAGTATATTAATTGAAATAAGGCTAAACTCTCAAACCCTTAATTTAATCCCGAGTCACAGGTTTGTTTGTTTGTTTTTCCTTCTTACATGAGGGAGAAGAAAGTGCCTGTAATTCTTTTCTGCCTTAACAAAGAAAATTCACAGGTACCCATTACCCATGCTTTTCAGAAAACAGAGATGTCAACTTAAAACATATGGCCAGAGCCATTATTTTAATTAAGAGAACTTAGAATCACATATTTTTTAGAGATTAAAGGTTACTTTACTAGGACATGGTGACAACTCTTGAAGCCCAGGTATCCTACAAGTCCCCTTGGTCAGTGGGTCTTCTCACAGGTGGTGTAAGACCCAACAGAGTGTCCACTTCCCACAGCTGAGGGGAAGGGAAGCGTTTCCCTCTGATCTGCCTGAGATTTCTTTCTCCAGCCGTTTAAGCCTCAGGAGTTTTCAGGATCAGGGCTGGAATTCCATTAGTTAGGGTCAAGAGCACAACAAAAAGGTCGGTCTGGAAGTCTCAAAACTTTCAGTGCACAATGAACTATATAGTGTGTTTACCGAGTCCGAGTTGTACAACCATCACCACCAGCCTAATTTTAGAATATTTCAATCACCCTAAAGTAATATTTTGCATCCAGAATTCCTCTCTATTGCCCCTTAAGCAACATTTTCTCTGAGATTAGAATATGCGTGAGAAACCTTATCTTTTATTCTTCAAATTTCCTTTTCCAGTAAGTTCAATTCATTTACTATCCAAGTCTCTAGTATTTATATTAATGTAATTCTTTCTTTGGACTTTTTAAAATTAAAACACACACACACACTCTCTCTCTCTCTCATTTCTAGAGCAGTTTTAGGTTCATAGCAAAATTGAGTGGAAAGTACAGTGAATTCTCATACACACCCTGTTCCCCCCACATGCAGAGCCTCCTCTCACTATCAACACTCTCCACCAGAGTGTACATTTGTTACAAACCGTGAACCTACATTGACACATCATTATCATCCAAAGTCGACAGTGTACATTAGGGTTCACTCCTGGAGTTGTACATTCCATGGGTTTGGACAAATGTATGACAACACATATCCACCATTGTGGTATCATACAGAATAGTTTCACTGCCATAAAAAACCTTTTGTCTTTGCCTTTTTGTGATTACTATTTTTAGTCAGACATCAATTTGCATACTTTGATTTTATCTGATAACTCATCACTAAGGTCTTTAAACCAAAGTTAAATTTGCATTCTTTCTTTCTTTTTTCTTACTGGGGTAACTTTTAGACAGATAAAGGTTTATAATAGAAGTCCAGAATATGTTTATACCTTTATCAGTCATTTTATTGTTTTTACACAGATAGTTTTATTCACTTTAGTTTACTCTCTTTGAAATAAATTTACCTTTTTCAGCTTTATTGAAGTAGAACTGATATGTAAAAAATTGCTTATATTTAATGTATATATTGGTGAAATAGATTATTTACCTTTTAACCAAGGTTTTATATCTCTACTGAGTAATTAATTTTTTTTCCAAGTAGACAACTATTTGTCCTCTGAAAGTGAAATTTTAAAGCCTATTTATCTGGAAGACTGAAATTTCTGAATGGGATGGCTATAGAGCCATACTTTCATTTTCTCCTTTTTCATTCAACATATATTTATTGAGCATCTACTCAATCCAATCATTGTACTAATTGAGCCTGGAAATTTTTCTTAAAGGGCTATCACATTAAAGCATTAGGAATTTTGTCTTAATATCTTCTCCCCTCCATCCTCTGGATGTCTTTGAATCTCTTAGCTTAGAGTCCTATAAGCATTTTGTAGTCTCTTGAATTCAAAATAGAACCTTCATGGAATTTGCTAGACTTGACAGCTTTGCCCTTTAATAGTTTGTGGAGGTGGAAGAGCCCATCAGAGCTTCTAAAGGAAATGCATTTCCTTTGTCACCTGGGTGCAGTCACAGCAGCCCTCAGGAACAGGTGGCCTGAGGACACCATTGTTTCAGTATCAGAAAGGCTGGATCCCTGTTGGTGTCTTAGGTTCTACCTGAGTCCTTCACTCCTATCTCTCAATTCCACATGGGGTCTATATTGAAAATGCACTCACTTGTGAGAGAATACACCTGGGCCTCACTCAACCTGGAGTATTCTCCACCATTGTCACGGTGTCCTCCCCACCTAGTCAAATTTGGAGATTTGTTTCGCAGAGGCTTCTATACCCTGGTTCTAGGGGAAATGCCCTCTAAGGCCTCAGATCTCACAGAGAAATTAAATTTGAAATAATCTCTTGCTTCAAATTAGATTAAAAATTGAGCCTGATGTGGCAGCCTTCAAATTTAGAAACATGTACTCCAGTGGGAAAGCTTTGGTTCCCTGTGAGTCAACTGCTAGGAACTGCTAAAAAGTCCTGGTACTTTATGGATCTGATTCTAATGACATTGCTGAAAGCCATAAGACAATAACAGACCCCAGCCCATAATTTGTTTACTCTCCAAAGTCCGTCGCATTCCAGTATGGTTGTTGAGCTGGAGGCAGGCTACCAAGCACAGTCTTCTCCAAGATTCGAGTACAGGTTCCTCTTACTACTCTCTTCGCTGGCTCGGTCAAGGCTTAGCACCACGAGAAGAAGTCTTTGTCAGACTTCTCCCGGCCCATTTCAGCCACCAGAGATACAGCTCCATTTGTCAATTTAGATGGAGCCAGACTCTCAAAACCTGTTTTGAGACTAGATATCTAGTGGAGTGGTTAGGTCTTTTGCTTTAGATATATGGGAGGGGAAAAGTGGGCTCAGAATCCATTTGGTGTTCCTACATGCAACAGATATGTCATGTTAAATATTAATAACCATGGCTACCAAAGATTAAGACAACTAAGTGGAAATAGGGATTCTTTACAGCTTAGAGGTTATCTTTTTCGGATGTGGCAACAATGCCTCAAATCCAGGTGTCTTAGAAATGACATTTGCATGGACAGTTTATTATGTTGGCCTTCCTGGAGTTGTGTAGGAAGAGGGGACATTTTTTTCTTTCTGATCTTGCTGAGAGCTCTGTTACCAACAGCTAGGACGACCCAGAGTGTTCCAGGCCAAGTGCAGGAATCCTGTTAGTACTAAGGGGAAAAGGTAGGCCTGGAAGTCTGAAACTTATCACGTGAACAGAAAGATGGCAGACAGAATGGAATTTGGGTGCACGTAACAACCCGCATCTCCCGTCTCTACCTCATGTGTTGTGTGAGATGACATGAGATGGTACAAGTGCTGGGCACCTGAAACACAGAAGTGCTCAATAAATGTTTGCTGTTATAATCATGTGTATACAATGCCTGGTGACCAGTAGGTGCTCAATAAATCTTAACTCCCACAAAGACCAGTCTAAACTTTGTCTGGGGTTGAGCGATGGGCTGCTGGCTGGGTTGCAGTCAGAAGCAGGAAATACTGGTGAGACAGGAGGCAGTCAAGGCCAAGGCTGAGCCCCCACCTTTGCTCATTTCTTTTCTCAGTTAATCTCCACAATAGCCCCATAAGGCAGGTAGAGCAATGTCGACCATGGGCATTTTTAGACGGGGATACTGAGGCCCTGTGAGGCTCATTCCTCACTTAGAGGCCTTCAGCTGTGGGTCCCTGAATCTCCCATATCTCTTCCCATTGTGGGTGGGAGTTGAGGAGGTGGGTGCTGGGAGTGGGACAGTCCCAAGGGCCCTCAGAGGGGCGGCTGCATTTGCTCATAGGAAGTCCGAGGCACCGGGGGCCTTCCAGGCGCGGGACGAGGGGCGGTCGCAGCGGCCCGGCCAAGGTCAGAGCCAGCTTCTCCGAAGACAGTCCAGCCCTGCCCTCAGCAGGGAGGTGAGCACTGCCAGCCTGCCGCGGGCCCCTGTACCCCAAGGGGCAAGCCACTGCTTTCTCCTCCCCCAGGTACCAGGCAGGGGTCCTGGGAAGGGAGGTCCTTTATGAAAGGGTCAGAGTCCCGAGCATGGGTGTTCAGCTTCCCCCTCTTCAAAAGAGCCAGCAGCTCTTGGCAAAATTGAGAAGTACCCTGAAAAAAGACGGCCCTTCCCTCTGTTTCCTTTCTTCATTAGGGAGCTGCTATCTTGAATTTTCAGGGAAAGCCTCGGATTCGGCAGTCCAGCTTGAAGGGCTCTCTTCAGGGGTGGGGATTTATATTTTTAAAGAGACTCTTAGAAGGCAAGGCCTGAGCCAGTGGAATGGAGTATTGGTGTGGAAATTCGTGCACCTGATAGCCCAGTTGGAATCAATATCTTGGGGGAGGGGGAAGCCAGGAAGGTGAGCAGCTCTTTGCAGATCTCTTTCTGGAACTGAGGAAAGTGGGTGAGAAGGAAGAGCAGACACCCCAGGGAGGGAATGCAGAGACTCTAGGTACTTTCTGACCTGCTTTAATCCAGGCTGCTGTGAGGACACAGCTTGCCTCTCCCTGAGGCCTGGCTCAGACCCCAGTGTCCTGTGTTCCTCGACAGAGTCCAACCAGTCAGGGTCCTGGAGCCTCACCCATCTCACCTCATCCTCAGGTAACTACACCCCTTGCGAAGCAGGCAGAACCGGCCCGGAGGAGCCGAGCAGAGCTCCCTCATCCCAGGACCCCCGAGAGGCGGCCTAAGGGGGACCGGCGGCCCCGGGGGTCCTCACCACCCCCAAGGACATCAGCCAGGACCTCTGAGAGAGAGCAGCGAAAAGAGAAACCTCTGGAGAGTGGCTGGGTGGGCCCAAGACAGCCTCTGGGTGGGTGGCAGAGTCCTGAGGAGCTGCCAGGGTCCCGGGGCCCTCACAGACACCCAGAGAGAGGCTGGAGCAGTCAGGAGGATGGCCCAGGCCTAGGAGGCTGGCAAGGACTTGGGGATCCCTGCCGGGGGGCTGCCAGAACCCTAGAGGGAACATGGAGTGGTCCTCTCAGAGAGTCTGAGGAGAGCTGGGGGAAGCTGGGTGGCCCTCCATGCCACAGGGGGCAGTCAGAGGCCTGGGAGGAGCCCCCCAGTAATGGGTTGCAGAAGCCCCCTGACAGGCCAGCTCAGAAGGGCTGGGGCAGCCTACAGGAGCTGTTCGGTCCTCACCAGCCTATGAACCTCCCGGAGAACGCCAGGGAAGGCCCAGCAGAGTTCTCAAATTCCTGGAGGCCTGAGACACCCACTGTTACGGGCCGGGGAACTGAGGGAGCATGCCCACACCTGCACAGCCCTGAGAGGCAACTCGAGATTGACTGGAGGGACCTGCTGAGCCTTCTTGGGGTACCCAGAGAGGGGACCTGGACCCGCACAGAGGAGCCAACGCTCTCTTGCCATCTTCCAAGGATAAATTGGGAAGGCCTCTTGGAGCTCCTGCAGGCTCAGCTGCTCCGAAAGGATCCAGCTGTACACTGGGGTGGCCCAGTCACAGCTCCAGGGCCAGACCTTGGTTCTCCTGGCACAAAGGATGCTCTTGATCGAGAGCGACACAGCCAGCCTGAAGGCTGGGCAGAAGCCACCCTAGTCAATGGACACAGCTCCGGGCAGTGGCCCCAGACTTTGGCCCAGCCACCCAGCCCTGCCTGCATCTCCACCCAGTGGCCAAAGACCAAAGTGACAAGTGGACCAGAGACCTCAGCCATAGCTGGTCTGGAGAAGGGCCAGCTGGGGAGTAGGAGTCCTGCAGAGGGCCCCGGCTCACCACAGTGGGAGGTAAGTCTCACTTCTGAACTTCTGAGCGGCAGCCTGAAAATCACCCTGACAATTATCCAGAGAAAGGCCGCCTCCACACCCTCCAAAGCTCAGCCCTAATTCTCCATCCTGACCAAAACCTTCCCCAATCGCCAAAATGGACATCAGCAATAATGTGAGAATTTATTGTGTTAAGCCCTGGTCTGAATGTCTTATGGGTCATCCTCATTTAATTTCCACAGCAACCTTATGAGAAAGGCACTGTTAATTTACAAATAAGGAAACTGAGACAGAGTGGTTAAACCACTTGTCAAGATTACATAGCTAGTAAGGCCTGGGGCAGGGGGGGACCCCAGGTATGCTCAGTGCAGATCACCCTGAGGCCTCATACAAGATGCTCTGGCCAGGGCCTTCTCCTCTCCCAGGCCCACAACACCTGGTTTGTGTTTCTGTGGTGACTCCTACCTGACTTCGGCTGAGACTGCAGCCAGTGTGGTCGTGTCCCCTTCCCCTGCTGTATTCCAGGTTCCTCACAGTCCAGGACAGCCTTGCTTACCCCCTCTGGTTTTGTGTGTGTGTTTTTTTTTGTTTGTTTGTTTGTTTTTGTGGCAGAGACAGAGTCAGAGAGAGGGACAGACAGACAGAAAGGAAGATGAGAAACATCAATTCTTCATTGCGGTTCCTTAGTTGTTCATTGATTGATTTCTAATATGTGCCTTGACTGGGGGGCTACAGCAGACTGAGTGACCCCTTGCTCGAGCCAGCAACCTTGGGTGAGCTTTGCTCAAACCAGCTCAAGCTGGTGACCTCAGGGTCTTGATCCTGGGTCCTCCACATCCCAGTCCGTCGCTTTATCTACTGCGCCTGGTCAGTCTACCCCCTCTGGTCTTTACAACCCCTTTCAGGCACAGTGAAGAGCTTGCATATGCTCATTGGGTTGAGCTGGCTGCTGAGACAGGCTGCTTAAATGAAGACCCAGGTACAAAGTAGGCTCAATTCCTGGCACATAGCAGGTGCTCACCAAGTCCCTTCCCTGCCTTCTTGGCCTGGGGTAGGGTCACAGGGTCAGTGGTACTTGGTCGCTGCCTAGAGCATTTATCTGAAGGTGATGGATGGGGAGGGTCCTGGAGGCCAGAGTCCTGCAGCCTCCCTCAGCTCCCTGGAACACAGCACGTGGTTTTGGATAACTAGCCTCTCCTGGCCCCAGTCTTCCCTTGTAAAATAGGACCAATGCCTTCTAATACAGGTACCACTGTGGTGATGAGAGGCTCCTTATCCTTCATCTGACCCTCCTCCTCTCCTTGATGTACAGTTCAGTGCTTCCTCCGCCAAGGATGACAGGAGGGTTTGTGGTGGGCTCTGTACCTTATATGCTCTGCCATGTATGAGGCTCAGACCAGTTAGCCATTTGCCAGCACTAACACCTGTAAAAGTCATGAGAAAAGAGATCACAATATAGGCTCTAAAAACTGAGCTTTTTTCTTTTTTTTTTTCTTTTAATAATTTTTTTTCTTTTTTTATTTATTCATTTTTAGAGAGGAGAGAGAGAGAAGAGAGAGAGAGAGAGAAAGAGAGAGAGAGAGAAGGGGGGAGGAGCTGGAAGCATCAACTCCCATATGTGCCTTGACCAGGCAAGCCCAGGGTTTCGAACCGGCGACCTCAGTATTTCCAGGTCGACACTTTATCCACTGCGCTACCACAGGTTAGGCTAAAAACTGAGCTTTTAACCACCATGTTGTGAGGTCTCAGATCCCACAGCAGGACTAGGGAGACCCTTTCCCTGTATTTGTGACTTTTTAAAAATTTATTTCTTTTGAGAGAAAAAGAGACAGGAAGGGAGAGAGAGAGGGAGGGGGGAGAGAGAGAGATGAAGGTCATCAACTCATAGTTGTTTCACTTTAGTTATTCATTGATTGCTTCTCATACATGCCTTGACCAAGGGGCTCAAGCTGAGCCAGTGACCCCTTGCTGAAGCTAGCGACCTTGGGCTCAAGCCAGTGACCTTGGGCTTACAGCAAGCAACCTTAGGGTCATGTCGATGAATCTTGCTCTCAAGCTGGCAAGCTCATGCTCAAGCTGAGAAGTCCACACTCAAGCAGGTGACCTTGGGGTTTTGAATTGGGAACCTCAGTGTCCCAGGTTGATGCTCTATTCACTGTACCACCAACGGTCCGGCTGTATTTTGAGACAGACTCCCTTGTGCACCCTGACCGAGATCCACCTGGCAACCCCCATCTGGGGCCAATGCTTGCGACTTAGCTATTTTTTTAGTGCCTGAGGCAGAGGCTCCATGGAGCTATCCTCAGTGTCCCAAGCTAATGCGCTTGAATCAATGAAGCTATGGTTGCAGAAGGGGAAGAGAAAGAAAAGGGGGGTGGGGAGAAGCAGATGGTCACTGTTCTTATGTGCCCTGACCAGGAATGAAACCCAGGACTTCCACACACTGGATCTATGCTCTACCACTGAGCCAATCGGCCAGGGCCTCCATTTTTCTTCTTATCAACTCAATGCACAGATACCAGAGATGCACAGATAAGCCAGCTTGGTTCTGCCCTCAGGCCAAAGGGGAATTTGGGATCCCCACACAAGAAATTGCTATCAGGCTTGTTGGGGAGGCAGTGGGCCACAGGCGGCTCAGGGAGGGCTTGATGCTGTGTCTCAGTGGACCCTGGAATGCCAGGTCTAAGGGGAGAAGGATGGCAGAGAGATTCTTCAGCTAGTTACTCCACAGCGAGGTTCAGGGATCCCCGGGAGGTTAAGCACCACATGCTTAAAAGCATTTCCACAGATGATAACAGAAGCATTCACCTGCTGGGGTTCCAGCTGCTCGCTCTCTATAAAAACCTTTGGTATGGCATTCAAGACCTCCTGGCCTTCTTTCCACCTCAGATTTTCCCTCTAGTTGTGCTGAGTTAGCTGCAGAGCTTTATGAGCACATCTCCCTGCCTTTGCGTGCTGTTCCCATGGCCCAGGATGCTCTCCCTTTCCCTCTTCACTCACTAAATGCCTGTTCATTGTTTAAGTCTTAGATCAGGTGCCCAGTTCTGAGACACTTTCCCCAGGTTGGCGATGTCTCCCTTCTGGGCTTGGTGGTACTGCTACCCTCCATCTGGTCATACTCAATTATCATTTCCCCTAAGAAACATGAGTTCTATGGGGGCAGGAGCTGTGCCTACTTTATCTCTGTACCTCTGGCCCCTGTCACAGGGCCTGACACTGTGGAGGAGCTCAGCTCAGTGGATGGTTGATCAGTGAATACATGGATGTTAAGTGCATGCAAAAAACAGATGAAAGATGGGTGTCAGTGGGTATATTATAGATAAATGATTGATGATGGATGTGTGAATGGGTGGTGGATAGGGGATATATGCTGGATAAATAAGTAAATGCTGGCTGGATGATGGATGGGGTGGATAGATAGATAGGTGATGAATGGACTATGGATGTTGGGTAGATGGATGTTGCTTAGATGACAGATGGGGTGATGAGTGGATGGATAGATGGGTGAATGCTGGGTAGAATATGGAGGGATGGATAGGTGGATGTTGCATGGATGGGTAAATATTGTGGAATATGGATGATAGATGGTGAATGAATGTTGGAAGGACAGGAAGATGGATGAATGGATGTAGGATAGATGGGTAGATGACTAGAGGATGGATGTATAAATGGAATTATGGATATTGGCTAGACGAGTGAGTGGATAATGTAGGATGGATGTTGGATGGTTGGATGGATATATGGGTCTATTTTTTTTTTTTTTTTTTTTTCATTTTTCTGAAGCTGGAAACAGGGAGAGACAGTCAGACAGACTCCCGCATGCGCCCGACCGGGATCCACCCGGCACGCCCACCAGGGGCGGTGCTCTGCCCCCCGGGGGTGATGCTCTGCCCATCCTGGGCGTCGCCATATTGCGACCAGAGCCACTCTAGCGCCTGAGGCAGAGGCCACAGAGCCATGCCCAGCGCCCGGGCCATCTTTGCTCCAATGGAGCCTTGGCTGCGGGAGGGGAAGAGAGAGACAGAGAGGAAGGTGCGGCGGAGGGGTGGAGAAGCAAATGGGCGCTTCTCCTGTGTGCCCTGGCCGGGAATCGAACCCGGGTCCTCCGCACGCTAGGCTATATGGGTCTATTGATGTCAGATCTAGATGGATGTTGGATGGATGGATGGATAATTAGATGGACAGATGGATGGAAACTGAGAAATAACCTGAACTAAGTTATGTCCTTTATTATTTCCAGTTCCAATCAGAGGAGCCTGCGGAGTCAGAATCAAGAGGAGGCCAAGACTCACCGACTGACCAGAATCAGGCAGACTCGGTAGTTGGGTCTTCGGTGTGGGCACATGGGAAGGGAGGGGCTGGGGTAGGAAATCAGACTGGAGGTGGGCTGAGGTCCTCAGATGAGCTCTGGGGTCATCCAGACCAAGGTGGGCTCTGCAGTGGGGTCATCTGTGTGTATGGTGGAGCCTTGAGAAGAGGGGTTCTGATGGAGCTGGGTAGTAGAGCTACCTTCTGGCTTGGGGACCTGAGTGGTTGGACAATCCTGGGCTTAGGGCCCAGGGATCTGCTTTTAACTTGCTAGAATGCCTTCTCTGGGAAAATAGCAGTTTGGCCCCAGTGGTCTCTGTAGGCAAGGTCCTTCTGGTTTTAGAGGGCTGGCCAGGCTGGAGGAAAGGATAAAGCTTCAAAGAGATGGAGCCAGAGAAGCACTGATGGGAGCTGAGGCAGTGCCAACCAGCATCTCCAGGATCTTAGGGAGGAGAGATGTGTGCAGGGGGTGGGACTACCGAGGCTGCTCTGAGGCCTGGCTGCAGCTGGAGTGCATTGCTTTGTCCCACCCCTTCCCCTGACCTGCCAAACAGACTGTTCGCCTTACCCTCAGCCTCCAGAGAGGTGAGGTCAGAGCTCAGAGACTAGGGCAGTGGGAGGGGGGAGAAGAAGGCTCCTTGGGGCTATGCTTTCCTCATCTTGCTGTTCTGCTGCTCCACATGATGCTTCCTGAGAAGCCAGGTATGCCCAGGGTGTCTGTCTGGCAGCCTGGAACCTTGACTCTGGCCCTGCTGCTAGCCAGAGCTGGGGGGATTCTACCTAACCCCTCACTGTGAAGATGAAACAAGGGACTAGGATGTTGTCCCAGATCACACAGTTGGAGGCTGAACTCAAACTAGAACCAGGACCCTAACCCAGCACTTTCTGCTCCCCTGTGCTGCTTCCTGGCCCTGCCTTGATTCCCTCCATGGCCTTGCACAGCAGTAGCAGCAGCGTTCCAAGTGCTTGGTGGGTCAGTCTTTCCATCTGTGAAATGGGACGGGGTGAAGATTACTCATTAAAGGCACTTCCAGCTTTCATAGGGGCTCTGGCAACTTTGCGCTTCCTCTTTTTGGGTTATTTCTTCATACTTCCTGGGGCCAGAGTTTTGTGAACAAAGAGGAAATAGCAATACAGAGTCCCGCTCTAATCTCCACAAAATGGGCTCATCCTAGCAACACCGAAAATCTCTCAATCCATCCCCGAGTAGCCTGGATTGGACAGAATTGGTAACAGCCTCATTCATTCATTCATTCATCCATTCATTCACATACATTTAGTCAGCACCTTATGCATGATTGGGTGTGGGCAGAGGTGAATCAGTGTGCCAGCAAAGAGATCACAGTCTAATAATGGTCAGGGCTGTGGTGGAGGACGTGGTGGCTTTTGGGGCAGCCCTTCCCCAAAGACCTCCTGGACCTGTGCTTTGATGCTTCACGCTCTCCCTGCCTCCAGTGGGTCTCTGGGTTCCAGCGAGTTGGGACACCTGTGCTTTCTGTCCTACTTCACCTGCTCTGTGACTTTGGGCAAATGCTTTTGCTTCGCTGGGACCTTTTTCCTCCAAGGGGGTCGCATGTGGGGGTTCTGCCAGGGATAGGAAGACAGGTGGCTGTAGGAGCCTGTTATTCATTCTTTTCACAAGGGTGAGGAGAATAGGAAAATGGGGGACTTAGGACTGAGGGGAGGCCTGTGTGACCTGTGGCTCCAGGTGGCTGTTGCCATGGAGAAGATGGTCCAGAGTTCCCACATCTATAGATATAGAAAGAGAAGTAAGAAATATACTGCTTACAAAAATTAGGGAACATTTTAAAATAAATATGAAACGATAAAAAAAAAGAAGCTTGGCTCAGTGGTAGAGCATCAGCCTGGCGTGCGGAAGTCCCAGGTTCGATTCCCGGCCAGGGCTCACAGGAGAAGCCCCCATCTGCTTCTCCACCCCTCCCCCTCTCCTTCCTCTCTGTCTCTCTCTTCCCCTCCCACAGCCAAGGCTCCATTGGAGCAATGATGGCCCGGGCGCTGGGGATGGCTCCATGGCCTCTGCCTCAGGCGCTAGAATGGCTCTGGTTGCAACAGAGCAACGCCCCCTGGTGGGCATGCCGGGTGGATTCTGGTCAGGTGCATGCGGGAGTCTGTCTGACTGCCTCCCCGTTTCCAGCTTCAGATAAATACAAAAAAAAAAGCATTTTTTTTTATTAAACATCAGAAAAGCAAACAATAAGTCAAAGAAGGTTGTTTGATTATGCAAATGAGATGCAAAACCAACTTTTATTTCATTGGTGAAAATGCACTATACAAAAGGCTAAAAGTAATGGAGCATCTGCATGTTCCCTGGTCCCCTAATTTTTGTGAGCAGTGTAGGTAATTATATGTTAAAATCTCTTAATATGGAACCTAATGCAAAGTAACCTTGAAAACCCTGCGCAGGCTGAGCACACAGCTGTGGCCTGTAATCCCCCTGCTGGCCACCTGGGGCTCGACTTAAGGTTGGCCAGGTGTACGCCCCCCGGGGTGCTAGGCCTCAGGAGCCCTGTCAAGCAAACACCTTGTAATGTGTGAACAAGGTAACAAGCTCTGTTCTCCGCAGCTCTGGGAGAGGAGATAAATGGGAACACTGGGCCTTTGAGGTGGGCAGGGCCGAATGGGCAGGGGAGGCTATAGTCAGGCACTTCCCCGTCCCACCAAAGGGACCTGGGGGCCAACACTGGACCTGTTTGACAGGAAGACAAGAGGCCAGCGGAGGGCAAGGCTGGGAGCCCCGTCAAGGGCCGACTGGTGACCTCATGGCGGATGCCCGGGGACCGTCCCACGCTGTTCAATCCGTTCCTGCTGTCCCTGGGGGTCCTCAGGTGGCGAAGGGTAGGCTGGCTCCAGTGGCATGGGAGGGGTGAGGGTGGTGAGCGGGGGAGGAAAGGGAGGAGGTTGGCGTTAGTCAAAGAAGAGAGTACAGGCTGGGGGGGGGGTATTTGCAGCCCCCACATGGGAAAGGAGACAAAAGCAGGGTCCTGAGCTTCCCATGGTCTCTGCAAGTGAGTGGGACTGCCCACTTTCAGGGTGAGGGGTGATGGAACAGGAACAATCTACACAGCTGAAAGCTCCCAGTCAGCAACCAGGCCAGGGAGAGCCAGGTTTGGGGGAAGGGAGAGGAAGGAGGGCCCTATGAGGGGCTCTGGTATTGCAAAGTGTGTCTCAGTCCTGGGCCCGGGCCAGTTTCACAAACATCTGGCATTACGTAACCCATCCCCTACCCAGAGAGGCTGTAAACAGTCAGGCCTCTGGTTCAGGGTTTCCTCAAGGGCAGGGAGGCGAGGCAGCTTTGACTTGCTCCCTCCTGCCCTCTTTGCAGCCAGAGAGAAGGGGCTAGCTCGTGAGTTCTCTTTTCTCAGCGACAGGCTGACTCTCATCCTCTTGCTGGCTCTGGGTCCAGCACTAGTCTGGGCACATTAGAGGCAGTATACCCTTTTTACAAATGAAGGGACTAAGGCTCAGGGAGGTGAGTTGACTTGCCTGTGTTAAGAAAACTGGGCTTTAGAGAAGCCAGCCTATTGATTATCCTCATGCCTAGATGAGAGGAAGACTGCTGCGGAGCTCACTGAGCCTCATTTGCCACATCTGTCTAATGGGGAAAATCTATGGAGACAGTCAGGGATGCAGGAAGGGCTCAGTGAGATCAGGATGCACAGAGATGTGATGGGGGGCAGGCATGTCCAAATACTAACTTTCCAATCCACTTCATAATTTCCTTTCTGCTGCCTTTTGGAAATTAAGGCAAGAGGGTATTGAGAAAGGCATGGTTATCTGGGCAGGGTGGTACAAGCCACAGCAGGAATTACCTTATCAGACTATCTTATCAACACAAAGCAGGTCTGGCAGGAAGAGGCAGGTTAAGTCCCTAGTGGAGAGAAATGAGGAAAGGACTCTGGGATAATGATGCTGCTGATGATAACCAGCATTTATTGGGTACCTACTATGTGTTCGGCTGTGTTCAGTGCATGGCATGCCTGATTGCTTTAAGCCTTACCACCAGCATACCAGGGATGGTTCGCATTGTCCACTTAACAGACAAGGAAATGAAGCTCAGAGAAGAAAAATCACTGTTCTAGATCAACAAGACTTCAGAGCAGAGATTTAAATGCTGTTCTGGCTGGCCTCGTGCCCCACCCCCACCTCTTGCATTTGGATCTCCCTGAGCCCTTCCAGCAGGTCGAAGAGTCTCCACGGATTTTTCCCGTTAAACAGATGTGGCGACTGAGGTTTGGTGAGCTTGCAGCGGTTCTCTCATCTGGGAAGGAGGAGAATCAGGAGCTGAGGTATAGAACTGTCAGTGGAGCCTCCCAGAGAGTTACTTAGAGCAGCTTCAAACGTCTCTTGGCTGGACAGTAAAATTAGTCTAAGATCAAGAGCCAGGACACCTGGTCTTGAGCTGTGTCTCTGCACTAACTTGTGTGACTTTGGGCCATTATCTCCCTTTTCTGAACCTTACATTATCCTCAATAGAGTAAGAGTTTAAGAGTGACTAATCCCAAAGTTTGATGGCCCTGTTTAATAACTCACTCCTGGGTCTCTGAGCCTGTGCCATCTCTGTCCTACCAGGGCAAGTTGTTATTAGGTAGTCATTCCTTCATTTGTGCATTCGTTCATTTGACCAGTGTTTGCTAAGGACCTACTGTGGGTTGAGGCTCTGAGATGGAGATAAAAAAACACTCCATCCATGCCCACAAGGAGCTCACAATTTGGTGAGAATACTGACGTGTGACTGGTTAGACACAGTGTGGTTATCACGTTAGTTGTGGAACATAGAGATGCAGGGAGCACTGGGCGGGAAGCCAATGTGGGGAGCATTAGGCAAGGTGATGGTAGCTCTGTACTGGGGGCACTTTGGTTTCCTTTGGACTGAGACTTGAAGAGTGAGGAGGAATTTTCCAGGCAAACAAACATTTGGAGGAAGGGGAGGGAGAGAGAGGGGCATATGTGTGTGTGTTTGGGCTGGGAGACACACAGAGGACAGAAAAGGAAGTGTTCCAGACATGCCAGAGAACATGTGCAGTCCCATCCAAGGTACAAAGGACCTGGCTTCTTTTGGGAATTCTCAGTAGTCCAGTTATGTACCTTCACCTGTAAAATGTGCATGTATAATGATGGAGGGCATCAGGCAGGGGCCAGACTATGATGGGCACAGACTGCTTGGAACAAGAATGTAGAGTTTATCTATTAGCAGGGGGGAAATGTTGAAGAACTTTGAGCAGGGGAGTGGTCTGATCACTGGGTTGATGATACTAGAAGTGGAGTCCCAGAGGCCAGGAAATCTGTAAGGAGGCTGTCAGATGCCCAGGCCCCTGGGCAAGGCACTGGTGAGAGATGAGTTCTTCTGTTTGCTCACTCATTCTCCCAACATTGAAATGCCTGGCTGAGGTGCAAAACGCCAGTGTCTAGAGGAAGATGGGCTTACCCTTGGCCTCATTTCTTAGGGTAGGGGAGAGACTCTCAGTGGGAAATACTGGGAAAGAACTTAGCTCCCTGGGCCTCCATTTCTTTATCTGTGAAATGATGATAGTAATTATAATAGCTATAATTTTTTATCCCCAAAATGAGATGGCAGAATAATTGAAATGGCAATTATTCCAAGCTCCCCTGCCCTTCTACTAAAGGATAGCTAAGTAGGGATAAAGGGGGTGTTCTGGGTACTTTACTTAAATGAACACAATCCTTATAGCAGCAATTTTGAACCAGTGTGCCATGGCATACTGATATGCTGCAATAATTTTTTTTTTTTAAGTGAGAGGAGGGAGATAGACAGATTCTCTCATGTACCTCAACCAAGATCCACTCAGCAAGCCATGTCTGGGGCCAATGCTTGGACCAGCCTAGCTATCCTTGGGGCCAATGCATGAACCAATTGAGCCACTAGCTACAAGAGGAGAAGAGGGAGAGAAGGGGGAGTGGGACAGGGGAGAAGCAGATGGTTGATTCTATTATGTGACCTGACCGAAGATCAAACCCGGGTGTCCACATGTTGGGCCAACGCTCTGTCTACTGAGCCAGGTGGCCAGGGTATGTTGTCATTTTTGTTGTTGTTGACAATCTAAGGGAGAAGAGGTCAGTGCCTCTCACTAAATAATCAGGTACTGCAGTGTTTTAAAATTTCTTGGCCCTGGCTGGTTGGCTTATTGGATAGAGTGTTGGCCCAGTATGCAGGCATCCCGGGTTTGATCTCTGGTCAGGGCACACATGAGAAGTGACCATCTGCTTCTCTTCCTCTTCCACTCTCACAGCCAGTGGCTCAGTTGGTTCGAGCGTTGGCCTGGGTGCTGAAGATAGCTCAGCTGGTCCTAGCGTCAGCCTTAGGTACTAAAAATAGCTTGGTACTTGAGCATTGGCCCATGACAGGGTTGCTGGGTGGATCCCGGTCAGGGCACATGCGAGAGTCTGTCTCATTATTTCCCCTCCTTTAACTTAAAAAGAAAAAATGACAACAGTCAACACAACAATAACTGTCAGCTTTGAATGAATCAAAATTGCACCAATTTTTTTTATTAGCAAAAATGATTTTTTGGCGAGCCACAGAATTTTAGTAATTAGTTTATATGTACTATGAGATGAGAAAGGTTGAAAATCACTATCTTATAGGAACTCCATGAGACAAGAGCATTACCCCATTTAACAGAGGGTGAAGTTGAGGCATAGAGATGTTAAGTACGTTGCTTATGGTAACACAAGGTTTGAAACACAATGCCACACAAGCTATTACATGCAGTTAGCAACAAATTCCACCAAAGTTCTCTCCTCTACTTGAGGACTTAGATGAGCACTTGCCAGCAAAAGACCTCTTAAAAACTGCCAAGTGCTCTGGAAACATGACAAACAGATGTACATCCATCCCCGAGAACTGAAAATGAGGTTCTTAAGCCCAGAAAGGCACGTTTACAGGAGGGGGCACGTAGGGAAGGCCCATTTTGTATAAAAACTATATACATGCTAGGAGTGCGGTCTCCTCTTACTGTGTGACTCTGAGCAAGTTGGCTCACTTCTGGGCTTGTTTTCTCATTAGTAAAATAGGGACAAGGACACCTTCCTGTCAAGTATTTAGTGACGACCAAACTGATAACAAGCGGGGCTCCGGGAGTGGAACCCGCTGAATTGTTAGTAACGGGTGCTTTGCCCACATTCCCATCAAACGCGGGTGTCCAGTGGCTCACGGCTGGGGAGGGGAGCTGTAGCGGAGGGCACGTGGGGACCACTCCTGCGAGGTGACCGGACGAAGTCACCTGCAAGGTGGACCTTTCCTTCCGCCCCACGCACCCGCGACCGAAGTGCGGCCCGCCCTCCTTTCTCCCCGCCCCCATCCGCTCACCAGGCTCGCGCGCCCGTCCCCGGGCCCGTCCCGCGGCCCCATTGGCCAGTCCATGGCCCCAGTCGCTGTTTGTCCCAGCTTTCCCGCCGCTCATTGGCCCACCTGGGTCCTCCCAGGAAGTTTGAAAAAAAAAAAAAAAAAGTTTTATGGGCGGATGGAAGGGGCCAGAGCAGTGCCGGGGAAGGGAAGGGCCGGAGGAGCGGCGGCGGGCGGCCGAGAGGGGCGGCGGTGGCGGGATTCCCGCGCCGCTGAGCCCCGTCCGAGAATCCTTTCCACCTTCCTACCTCCTGCTCCCGTTTCGCCAGGGCGCCGCCATGACGGTGAGTGCCCCCCGGGGCAGCCACTCCGCGCTCCAGGCCAGGATGAGAACCACCGCCCGAGCCTAGCCACTCCCCTCCTGGGCAGCCCCCTAGCTCACTTCCCGGAGGCGAGAGGAGGTCTCCACCGGAGACTAGGAGACCCCAGCTGCAGGGCTGGCCGGCCGGTCTGCCTCACCTTTCCCCAGCCTCCTCACCTCTTCGGGCCAGGAGCCCAGGCGACCCCAACGATATGGGAACGCCCCGTCATGGGCACCCCCCCTTCCTCCCTTTTGCGGGACCAGTCACGGACTAACTCGGGGTGCCCCTTTCCTACCTCCCGTCCGGCTCCCTTAGTGAAAACCTGATCTGATTCTCCAAGTTGCGAGATCCGCAGGGTCTCCCCGGGCTCCGGACCTTGGGAGGGGCGGAGATAGGCTTGGCTTGAGTCTGGCGGGGAGGGAGTGGGGGGAGGTGGGTCTCTCCCGGGGCTGAAGAGAGGTGCCTCCTGGTTCAGATGGGTTTCGTTGACCCGAACCTGAGAAGACTGTTCACCCGTGTGGAGGGAAGTTGGGTAGGTGAGAAGGGGTCGCAGCGCCCCACCGTGCCTGGGACCCCATCCTGGGATTTCTGAAATGGCAAGATACCTTGTTCTCCTGGGCTTGCCCCTTTGCAGCAACACTGGGCCTTGGGTGGGGCAAGCCCGCGATTGGGGGTGGGGTACACGGTGGCCGAGATTTATCTTTCTCTTGGAGTTGAGCCCTACCCTGATTCTATCAATACCTGTGCCTTAATTATCATATTATGCCTCACAGCTGAGTTCACTATTATTCCCATTTCACAGTCAGATAAACTGAGGCTTGGGGAGAGGCTTTGGTGAGTGTTCCCAGGTTATCCTGTTTGTAAGGGAAGGGGTAGCCTCTTTCCAGGTCAGTCTGACCCTGTGGTGTTCTGGAAGGGAAGGGCTGCTTTTGGTTTCTGAATGGTGCCTTAGGGAGGCTTTGAAAGCTTGTGAGGAGAGGGGTGTTAAGCACGGTGTGTATGTGCATGCATCTGACCTTTTCCCACAAGCAAGTGAAGCGGGCTAGGCTGCTGGGGGGCACGAAGGTGGGTGGGGAGAGGGGCCTCTGCCCCTGCGAGTATGATGACCTGGCGGCTGCCTGGACTTCCTCGGCCTCCGCACATCCTGCCACCTCCCTGCTGGCCCTTCCTGTCGTCAGCAGCCTCCCCTGCCCTGTCAGAGAGCAAAGAGGGATGTGAGGGAGGAGCTGAGTCAGTGCCCTGCCCCCATCCCCCCAGGCCAGGGGGAGGGTGGTCACATTGCCCACTGGGTGCCTACCAGGCCTTGAACTGGGTGTTTTCACATTACCAGTTGATCTTCTAAGGTTGACGGCAACTCCCCATCTAACAGATGAGGACAGTGAGGTGTAGAAAGGTGACATAGCTGAGCCCTGACTGAGCCAGAGTTGGTATCCAAAGGCTATCCCAGTGTTCTCTCTAGGAGAGATAAGAAATGTACACAGTTGCCTCTCCTGGGGAAGCACATGCTCAACAAGGGTGAGGCTGCTGGAAAGCAGCATGTGGGGCGTTGGGAGGAGGGACAGCACATCCCTGCTGGTGGGAAAAGCCTTCCTGTAATTATAGGACTCTGTCAGGTGGAGATGGGTTGGGAAGGGAACAGTGTGTACAAAGGCTGGTGGTCACTTTTGGGAAATAGTGAAGCATGGAAAAAGGGCCTGGGAGAAAAGGGCCAGGAAGAGTGGCTTAGGCTTTGGTCAAAGTTACTGGAGAATCATGAAAGATTTTGAAGCAGAGAAAAGGCTGACAATCACTACTGACAGTTTACTGGTTTCATCCTAGCCACCTGCAGACCTGTGCCTGCTCCAGGCTGATGTCTTTCCTATACCTTCCTCATACCCTGTCCTCTTCTGGCCCAATCTTCCTGACCTCAGGGGTCTGTACAGATCAAATGGTAAAGGTGCTGTAAGTAGCTAAATGCTTAGAGGCTTCTGGAAGCAGGCCTGGAGTTAGGATTTGCTCCACCTCCTTTTGCCTGAGCCCCGTCCAGCCTTGTCCTGGAGCTTCATTCCCTAGCCACTGCCTGGCATCAAATTATATACCTGTTCACTTGTCTGTCTCTCTCCTGACTCCCACCACGCCAGGGGCACGCCTTTCGTTCACAGCAGACTTCCTGGTCTAGAACAGCGCATGATACTGAAAAAGAAAAAAAGAAGGGTGGCGGGGGGGAGATTCCACAAATATTCTCAGGTCCTAGGGGATAAATGGCACGTGTTGCTGCCTGTGAGGTGCTTCTAGTCAAGCCTGTGAGGGACAAGTAAATGTCTTCAAGATAATCATGGGTATAACAGGAGGCTTCTCCGGGGGACCAGGGGAGGGCAGCTAGGGTGGTATGTGGTGTGTACTGGGACATGGGCCACAGAGGAGGCAGTTAAGCTGGGTCATATTCCATGCGTACGAGTTTACCTGGTGTTCAAGCAGAGGATGTAGGCACGTGTGGAGGGCCTAAAGTCCTGATGTGTTGGAGATCAGTGAGGTTGTGGAGACATGAACACGGGGTCCTCAAAGCATGGGAGAGGCTAGGCTAAAAGGGTGGGGCTGAGGCTTTTGCACCATCCTAAGGGAGCTGGATTGATTTTGCTTTGAAGCCACCTGGAGCCATCCCGGAGGTTTTAAGCAGATGTGTAACACTAGGCCTTTTTGAATGGGTCCCTGTGCCAGAGAGTGCTTAGAAGAGGCCATGTCAAAGGTCCAGGTGGGTGGTAGGCAGTGCACACCTGTAGCCAAAGGAAGGCGGGTGGACTGTGCGAGCCTGTTGGTGGTCTTTAAGGATGAAGGAGAAAAGTGAGCTTCCTGAAGGTGGAGGGAGGTTGGCTGGGGCCTGGGAAACTGAGTGTTAAGGTGCAGTGTGAGAGATCTAGCTTATCAGACCTTGTGACCTTGGGGGTGTGGGTTCCCAGGTGACCACAGGACCTCTTCTCCATAAGGTCATTGTGTTATCCCATGCCTGATGTGGTGTGTGACATGTTTGTACTGGCTTCTACGGGATCACTGGGCTTTCCACAGGTAGCACATTCAGTCTTTGTAAAACTTGAGGGAGGGCAGTATCCCCCACCATTTACGACATTAAGCAAATGGGCTCAGGGAGGGGATATGACTTAGGAAGGTCACTATGACCCTACTTTCCAGGCAGCCATTGGGGTCCCAGTCTGTCATTCTTGCTGGGGAGTCCTTCCTCAGCAGAAGTTAATGGCTGATTTACTATAAGCCATCCCAGAAAGCCTAGCTCCTCAGGGCCGAGGGGTGGTGGTGGGGACTGTCTCCAAAGCACAGAAATTTAGACTGGGTAGAGGAGGGTGGATATTTATTCAGCAGGTTTTTCCCTGGGGTCTGGCCATAGCATGCCTAGTCCTGGGGCCATGGGATATCCTACACTGAATGTAGGTGAACCCATGAGCCCAAGGAACTTGGTGGCCTTGAGCAGGGCTACTAGTCTTCATTCAGTCTTAGTTTGGGACTCCTGTTGGGAAGCAGGGCGGGGAAAAAAAGCAGATAAGGTGAACACCACCCAGAGTTTCTCAGGTCTGAGCAGAGCCTGTGTTCCTTCCCTCAGACAGGTATGCAGGGGTGGGGCTGCCAGGCTGCTGAGATCCAGGGTCCCTGGTCTGACGGCCATGGCTGTGGGTGACTCTGAATGGCCAGGTTCCTGGCCCAAGCTCCTCTGAGGCCTCTTCATCCAGCTGAGGAATAGGAGAGTGGACTGCCTAGAAGGAAGGCAGGTCAGGGGAGGTGGCCAGGTCAGGTGGCTCTGGTTTCCAGGCTTCCAGCTGCTGTTCTTGTGGCCCACCCCACTGAGCCGTGCCACCCGCTCCCTTCACGCAACCAGACACCTTAGCCTGGCGAGGCTGTGATGCAGCCACTGATAGGTGGGCTCAGAGCCATGGCAACAGGTGGACGCCTCTTCCTTGTCTGCCAGCCCTGCTCTCCTCCCAGTGGGCAGGAGCTGAGACTCTGCAGAGGGACCAAGAAAGACTTTGATGCGAGAGGTCTCCCCAGCAGGCAGGAAAAGTCTGGTATTTGGCACCCACCAGGTGGACACGGCCAGAGAAAATGCCAGAATGAGCAGCTTCTTTATCTAGACCTCGGTGGGAGTACATAGCTCATAGGCCCCTTTGGACCATGCTGCAGCTGGGAGCTCCCAGACCCCAGGGCCGTGCCCCCCTGGGTAGCACCAGGCAGGTAGGGCTTGCTAGGACTAACCCATCCAGAGATTTAGCGGGGCCAGAGGATTTCTGACCCCAACCTGTGCTCGGTTCCATCTTTCAGGGTCTTTAGGAGACAAGGGAAGGGCAGGACTGGTTGGACCACAGGAAGATCATTGGGTTTGGGGAAGGTGACAGCATTAAGGCATTTTCCTGGAGGGCCACCTGGGCCTTCTCAGTGAGAGGAACTGGACGGTTCACTCACCCTGCTGGTCCGGCCTGTTCTCAGAGCTCTCTAAGGATCTCTCCAGAGGCAGCATTCTCTTGGCCCCCTTCTCTCCCTCTCTTCGGTGAGAAAATAGGCTGGTGGAAGGGGAGCTTACACATCTCTGGTGGATGCCCCAGTTGCCTGGTGCACCTTCTTGGCAATCAGATTGCCGGATGCTGGGGAAAGGTGCCAAAGCTGCATTAGTGGCTGGGGAGCCTGCCTGGATTTTGGGGGGTTACCTGGACCCTCAGCCCGCCTCCTGGCTTCCCAGGTCCTTAGTCTTACGGGACTCAGGGCCAGGACAGGTACTACACCCTCTCCTTTCCAGCCCCTTCGGGTTCTCCACTAGGCCTGACTCATCTGCCTCCTCGTCTCCCCATAGCCCGATCTGCTCAACTTCAAGAAGGGATGGATGTCGATCTTGGACGAGCCTGGAGAGGTAGGAGGGCTGAAGTGGAGAGGAGGAAGGTGGCTTGCTGCAGGGGGCAGCCCAGGGAGCTGAGCTGCTTTCACTTGCCTGTCCAGCCTTTTTGAGACCCTGATCTCTGGGTGGAGGGGGTCCAGGGTGGGGGCCAGAAGTGGGAACTCTGAGGGCAGGGTGTTTCGTGTCCAGCCTTGGACTGTGGGAGTGTTTGGGCAGTAAGAGTCACCAGGGAGGGGGGCCTCCTGGCTCCTCAACCTCTGTACCCCATCCCCTCATCTTACCAAGAGCCCTTGCTCCTCCCACCTCTTAATGACCCTGCTGGGTATCCAAGGGTCTGGGGTGGAAAGACTCACAGAGATCATCTGGCCTAAAACATGCACAAATTTCCAAAAACTCAGTCATGCAGCAGACTCCCCCTACTCCTGGGGGTGGGGCTCAGCACATTTCTTAAAGTCTCACCAGTCTGGGGCCCCATTGGTCAATTCACAGCTTCCTCTGGTCTCGGTGGTCACATCTGTGAAATGCGCATAATGGATAATGGTGATTTCTTCGAGAGTGGATAACAGTCATGAATGTTGAGCATGTAAAGGGTCCCGCATAGCCCCCAGTGCCTGCTAGGGCCTCAGTAGTAACCCTTCCCTTTAATGTGTCTATCCTTAGAACCAGGAGGGACAGTGGTCTCTTACTGGCTTTGCCCTTTCAGCTGCCAGGCTGAAGCAGGAGCTGGAGCTGGCTTTCTGCCTATCCACCTTAGGAGGGGACGTCTCCCTGCCCCTATCCTGCATGTGCTCGTGGCTTGGGTCTGTGTGCAGCCCACATGCCAGGAGGGCTTGGAGCCAAAGGGAATCGCATTGTGTTTCTGACCCACATGCTTTATGTTCCCTCCAGCTCACTGCCTTCTGTAGTCACTGACTGCTTGCCGGTTCTCTGGTGGCTGCACTCCAGCCTCACACAAGGCCTGGCACCTTGCCAGTGACCCATCCTGGCCTCTCCACCCAGGGTCTCTGGACGGCAGAGATTATGGGCCCCACCCAGAACTGGCCGTTACTCATTCTCTTTCACGAGGTTTTGGAATGTCCAAGTTGGAAGGGCCCTGGGAGTTCAGCCAGCCCAGCCCCTTGATGCACAGACAGAGACAGGCCCACAGGGCTTCGATCTCTTTCAAGCCTAGCAGTACCTTGGGCAGACCCAGGCCTGGAACTTGGGGCACGTGAGACCCACAGAGCTCCATCTAGCTCCCATCTCAGATAGTCATAGACTAGGTCTGGATGGGCCAAGGACATCATTTGGTACAGAACCTCTGCCCCACTTACAGAGGGACAGTTGAGGTCCTGAAGCAACTCAGGCCAATCAGTAAGAGGAGGGTGGTTCTAAGTGGGGCCAGCCTTTTAGAGCAGCTGCCAACAATGTGATGCCCAATCCTACGCCAAGTGCTATGAGGGACATACAAGACGGTTAGGAACTTTTAACCTCATAGGAAGGCTTAGGGACTCCTTATTAATTCTACAAGTCAGACAGCTGAAGCTCAGAGAGGTCAAGACACTTAACTAAAAACACACAGCTGGCAAGGGATAAAATAATGTTACCCTAGGTCTGTTGAATGCTAAGGTGAGGCACTGTGGAAAGAAGTAGAAAATGTCATCCTGGCACATCCTTGAAAACTTACCATCTTCTTGAGGAAAAAAAGACTAAATACTTGAAATAACAAACAATGTTGATAGAGCTTGGTGATGAGTGGGAGCCCCGGGAAATGCCAGGGACGGAGTGACATGCACTGACCCTGGCAGTGGCCGGGCTTTGAGTAGCATTCAATGAATGGCCAGCAGCCAGAAGAGGGCTGAGCTTGGCACATTTAATATCAGGCTGTTCTGGTGTCCCTACCCCTTTCCTTTCCAATGTGTTCCACCAACTTAACTCTGGCTGGAGCAGAGAAAGGCACTACAAAAAGGTACCCAAATCATACGTGTTCAGGTAATGCATTTCACAAGGTGAGCACGCATGTAACCAGCACCTAGATGGAGAAACAGAGTATGACCAGCTTTTGGACACCTGCCCCTGGGGCACTTTTCAGTCCTGTCCCCTGAGAGACCTGTCCTTGGCAACTGAGGAGATCCAGAGGGGCATATGCAAAAAGACTTGGGAAGTTCTGGTCCCTGGCTTGGTAGGCAGATGACCTCACACAGGTCATGATCCCTTCCTGGTCTGCACTGTGGGGATTTGCTTGTAGGAGCCTTAGTGATGAAGGTGGAAAGGATCAGGACAGGTATGGAAGTGTTTACAAATCAGAGAAGGGCTCCTAAAAGGAAAGGGAGGTTGTGGTTACTGAGAAGAAGGTGACCCATTTCACAGATGTTGCTCCTGTAGCTCAGAGAGGAAACGGAGGGCCAGGCTTCAAATGTGAATTTTCTGACTCTGCTCTGTCCCCTGCTCCCACCCTTCTGTAGGGTAGATAAGGGTGCCAGGCCTCTACTGTGAGCAGAATGGTTATCTGGTAGCACTCAGGGAGCCCACAAGGGGACACACTCGTAATCTTCCATCCCCCCCACCCCACCACACTCACCACCACCTCTCCCTCACAGTGGAAGAAGCATTGGTTTGTGCTGACAGATTCAAGCCTCAAGTACTACAGAGACTCCACCGCTGAGGAGGTGAGATAGGTGGAGGGCTCCTTTTCCCCATCAAGTGCTAGGGGACCCCTGAAAGGGGCTTGGGGGCTTGGGTGGGGTCACTGGAGTATGTGGACCATTGTGGCCTTCTTGCTGCAGGCAGATGAGCTAGATGGCGAGATTGACCTGCGCTCCTGCACTGATGTCACTGAGTATGCAGTACAGCGCAACTACGGCTTCCAGATCCACGTGAGGCTGCGTGAGGCTGGCGGGTGGCATAATTAGAGGGCCCCCCAGAGGAGTTGTGAAGCATGGCTCTCTATCAGAGACCGGCTCCTGTCACACATTTACCCAGATACCCTGTAATCAGAGCCAGTCAGAAGCTCTGTTGCCAACACAGCATATCTGGGGAGACCCCGGGTATGATTGGTAGGGGTGGTTCAGATATTAGAGAGATGTTGGAGCCAGTGGGGCTCTTTCAAGGATAGGCTAGTGGAGGGGAGGTATTGCTTCCTCTGCTCACCTCCAGGCTCAAGACATTGGACACCTTCTTGGGATGGAAAGACTACTCTGGGGTCCATAGTGGGAAGGGAGCAGTGAGGCTGGCCATGTGGCAAACTATCTGTGCGGGGAACTTTCAGACCAAGGATGCTGTCTATACCTTGTCGGCCATGACCTCGGGTATCCGAAGGAACTGGATCGAGGCTCTGAGGAAGACCGTGCGTCCCACTTCAGCCCCAGATGTCACTAAGTACGTGCTGGGTTGGACTGGGGTTCTGGGGAGGCACTCACCTGCATACCTGATTACTGTTCTGGCCATCACCTGGGGGCCCTCTGGCTGTGCCTTCTGGGCCTCAGTTTCTCAAGCAGCAGAATGGGGAGAGGGCAATGATCATTCTTGATCATTCTTGGCGGTCCTCCAGAAATATATTGAGGATTTAGGGTTTGACTACCATCCCTCTATGTCCTCCACATCCAAAAGGGTGTGATAAGGTCTCAGCTCTTCGCAGAAGATGCCAGCGAGTCAAAGGACCCTGCTAGGTGGCTGACTGTCTTTGCTGTAGGGGCTATGTCTCATCCATTGTTAGGGAGTGGGGATGGCTAGGCAGTCTGAGTGGGGAGCTCACTTCCCCCTGGAGGTCACTGTGAGTAGAGTGGTAGGAGCACTCAGTTACTGGGGGTAGAACCTGCACACAGTATAAACCCCAGACACCCATGGGGGCTGGGACTTGTGGCTGTTGGGCATCAGGAATGGAAATGTGGTATTGAGGGGCATCAAGTGCAAGTCTCCTTGTGGACCACAACCAGGCTGTTCGACCTGTGGCTGGTTGCTTTCTTGCCTGAGTCAGATTCTTCATCTGTCAGACTAAGGGTCATCAAAATGTGCACAGAAGCCCTTTGTGAGCTGAGGTAGGTGCATCTGGACTGTTACTTAGTATATAGGCTCTACAAGAAGCCCCAAACATAGTAGCTTAAACCCTGAGTTTATTTCTCTCTCCGCTGTAGTTCTGAACATGGTAGCCCTCGACTCACAGCTTTGCCTCTGGCTTGGTAAACTGTTGAGGTTTTCCTGTAGTCCTAGACAGGAGCCAGGCCAGGGTATACCCAGTCCTTTTAGGGCTGCCACCTCTCACTTTCACTGGGCAGAATGTGGGCACATGGCCACACATAGCTGCAAGGGATCCTAGGAAGTATAGTTTTGGGCTGGGTGGCCACATACCCAGCTGCTATTGTAGAAGAAGAGGAGCACCGCCAGAGTTGTTATGTCTCCATAATTTGTGCCCTGTCCACCAGGTGGTCACTGTTTCCCTTCTCATTAGTGATCATGGGCATTTCTTTTATTACACTATGAGCCTTTTGAACCCAAGACATTATCTCTCTTTATTTTTTAAAGATTTTATTTATTGTTACAGAGATTAAAGGATGGGGGAGAAAAGTATGAACTTATACTTGCTTCACTTTGGTTATTCATTGGTTGTTTGTCATATGTGCCTCAGCTGGGCAAGCCCAGGGTTTCAAACTGGCGACCCCAGCATTCCAGGCTGACAGTCTATCTACTGCGCCACCACAGGCCAGGCAAACCATACTTTTAATAATAATGCTTTGCTCACCGTTTGTAACGGGTTTCCTGGTTGCTTTATACACGTTCACCCACCTAGTTTTCATATTTATCCTGTGAGGCAGTGCTGTCCAGTATTATAAATGAGTGACTGAGGCTCAGAGGAAAGCCAGATGTCCTGCTCCCTCTCTGGTAAGTGGTGGAGTTGGGATGGCTTCCAGGTGTGTTAATGATGGAAGCTCTAGTTCTAACCTTCAGGTTGGGCTGCTTCCTCTCCTGGGGCTCATCCCTAGGCCCTGGCACCTGGTGACACTCCAGAGGTGGTTGCAATTAGGACTGAGTGGGAGATCCTGCCTGACGTGACTCTGCTGGCACCCTAGGCTCTCGGACTCCAATAAGGAGAACACGCTGCACAGCTACAGCACCCAGAAGGGCTCCCTGAAGGCAGGGGAGCAGCGTGTGGGCTCTGAGGTCATCAGCCGGGCCAGCCCTCGGAAGGCAGATGGACAGCGGCCATCTCTAGACTACGTGGAGCTCTCCCCACTGACTCAGGGCTCCCCACAGCGGGCTCGCACCCCAGCTCGCACTCTGGACCGCCCAGCCAAGCAGGAGGAGCTGGAACGGGACCTGGCTCAGCGCTCTGAGGAAAGACGCAAGTGGTTTGAGGCCGTGGACAGCAGGACCACTGAGACATCAGCTGGTGAGGGCCCACGCCGGGGCCTGGGCGCACCCCTGACGGAGGACCAGCAGAATCGGCTCAGCGAGGAGATCGAGAAGAAGTGGCAGGAGCTAGAGAAGCTGCCCCTGCGGGAGAACAAGCGGGTGCCTCTCACTGCCCTGCTCAACCAAAGCCGTGGGGAGCGCCGGGGCGCCCCGAGTGACAGCCATGAGGCCCTGGAGAAGGAGGTAGACATCATGCTGGCCTCTGGGAGCTCCCTCACCCCATTAACACCCCTTCTATTGCTACAGTCATGATATGGCATTTAGCATGCATACCTACATTGATAGGGAGCTCACCCCTGTCCGCATAGTCCGACACCTCAGATTCCTTATAAACTGAAATCTTTCATGGACCCTGGGATATTTTTTTTGTTATTTTATTTTATTTTTCTTAGTTCTGTCCTCAGTAACCACAGAGAAGGGAAGAGGAAGAGAAAGGAGAGACCATTTATTGTGTCTTGTCCTGGGCATTCTTTACCTACAGATTCTCCTATATGTTCACAGCAGCCTCACGATCCCATAGGGTAGATCTCATCACAGTTTTACTGATGGGAAACTGAGGCTCTGAAACGTTTCCCCTGCCACCTACATAATGTAAATATCTGTACCATAGTTTTCTGTTCTCAACCCTGTCCAATCTTCTCTGAGTCAACGCTTTTCTGGCTCATTGACCTTGCCATCCAGAAAACAGCTAGAATGTCCTCCTTGCCTGCACATCCCCATGAGGGCCACTTCTCAAATCCAAAGCGGCTCACTGCCTCTCAGCAGCTCTGTTCTTGCTCTAGACGCCCACTGACCTCATCTCCTCCCTTCACAGGTCCAGTCTCTTCGTGCCCAGTTGGAGGCCTGGCGTCTCCAAAGGGAGGCTCCACAGGGTGCACCCAGATCCCAGGAGGATGGTCACATCCCCCCAGGCTACATCTCACAGGTGAGGCTGAAGAGCTGTTACTTGGGGGATGGGGGCAAGTTTCTGGTTGCCATGTTTTCAGAAAACAGCTAATATTTTAGAAGCCCTTCCTGTGTACCAGAACCATGGGAGGCATTTGACATGCATTGTCTCATTTAATCTCCCTGGCGGATGGACATGGGCACTGTGCCGATTTTATAGACAAGGCTACTGAGCTGTAAGAGGTTATGTGACTTGCCCAAGGTCAACTGACCTATGGATGTCAGAGGTGAGATTTGAACTCTTGTCCGGCTGACTGCCCCCATGTAACACCCTGTACTTGGACCTCGTTGCCCACACCACCCTGGGGAAGTGCAGAGCCAGTAGGGGGTGGGAGCCCCAATGGGCAGGCCCCTGGAAGGTGCTCCCTAAACAGGGAAATCCTGCCCATGCATTGCCAGGCCCAGGCCCTCACAAGGTGGTCTTCGGGACTTGGGAGCTTCCATTGGTCTTTGGGGACATACGGTATGACTAGGACAGCAGTTCTCAACTGAGACTGACTTTGTTCCCCTGGGGACATTTGGCCATGTCTGGAGACACTTTTGATTGTCACCATGGGGACAACTAGCTCTCCAGAAAAAATACATGCATGTGTACACACATACACACTTCTATATGCTATAGATATATACATATATATGTATAATAAATATATATTGATAAGTTATACTGATACAAAGGATATTTAGTACACAACTTACAAATAAAAGGTACTATAACTATTTATTGTAACTTCCATATAGCAACTTGACTTTTCTCAGAATACTTTTGTTGGTTTTTTCAAATGCTTAACTGACAGACCTTCTAACATGAATGTTGATTGCCATTTTTATTAGTGATAATGAGTAAGACTAGAAACATGTTGAAACTTTACGTGGTCAATGAATGTCATGAACAATCTTTTGGTTGAATCAGAGAATAGTTTTCTATTGTGAATATTTTCTTGAAGAGTATTTCCTCAGTATTTTTGTTCTGTTTACAATGTGATGGGCACAGATACAGTGCACTTTTAAGTTTAATCTATATTAGCATTTTCTCATCACTTAAGTCTAGACTACCAACAAACCAGTAAATTGAGTTCTGATTTGTAATGCTTACCAATGTCCATGATATAAGCACCCCTACTGTGGCTGAAGGACCTGAACCTCGGAGTTGGGAAGATATGTGCACACCATTATAGAGCATGTCTACCATACAGATACAGAAGACAAAAACCTCGACAGCATAGCTAATAATAAAATGCAGTGAAATAATTAAGAAGTGATGAATTTTGAGTATCAGCTTTGTTTTTAATGTAAATTATAAGTTTATATGATTTTTAATAATGGCCATGTTTAACAACTGCATCACAAAATTCCTAGAAATTTGATAATCAACTGCCTCTAGTCAGTACACCATTGCCCGAAGCACAAAGAATGCTGAGATCCCAGGCTCTGAGCCGAGGAGCCTTCTAGAAGTTTCAGTGGGGGAGGTTGCTGTGGGGGGCTCTCGGGAAGCCTTCTGAGGGGCGGCGGCATGGAGCTGAGCACTGGGGTGGGGTGGGGGAGTGGGCTCTGGTGGAAGGCTGGAGGTTGCCTGTCCTGGAGACTTCCGCTGCCGAGCCAAGGAGTTGGAATCTCATCCCACACACCTGAGGAGGTTTGAGGTCTGACAGTGACATCAGAAAGGTGGTATTTGAGTAGAGGGGGCTTGGGAGGGGCCAAGGCCAGTGTCAGGAGCTAGCATGATGACTGCGGTAAAGAACGATGTAGGGGAGTACGTGAAGGGAAGTGACTGGGCCCAGGGAAGGCAGAGGTCTCTAAGGCTGTGGCTTCTGTCAAGGCCTGGGCCTGTCTGGGGCTGAGTGGTTCAGCTGAAGGGAGACCAGGGCCTAGGGCAGTTGGGGCCTGACATGGAGGGCTAGCTTGGGGGTCACCGCATACAGGGAATGGGACCAGTGTTAAGGCCAGAGGAAAGAGTGGGGCATCTCCAGGCAGGGTGGGGCTTAACACCATGGCCTGAGGCAGTTGGGGTCACCTCAGACCCCCACCCAGAGGGCTTCAAGCTGTCCACTGTGGAGCCCTCGATCTCCCAGGGGACTACCTTTTTGGGTGGGTCCATTCACAGCCAATGGTAATCAGAGCAACTCCATCTTTGTCCATTTTACTATTAGAACCTGCATTGGATTTACTTTGGAAAAAGATTTTTGTCACTAAAATGAAGTTTGAAAAGCACTTCTCTGACTTCTCAGCTTACAGATAGGGAAACAGACCCAAAGACAAGGTGAGACCTTTGAGCTGTAGGCAGACCTGTGCCTGCAGTCCAGGCCTCCTGATCCCCAGGGGCCCCATTGGGCACTCCAAGGGCACCAGCATTTGTCTGCTGGGTTGGGATGGGTAGGGAGAGCAGGCAGAAGGGGGGGGGGTTTGAGAGGAGAAAAAAGGGGAAACGGAGAGTGAAGATGGGAGAGGAGGAGTGGCCAAGATGCGGAGGGCGCCAGAGAAGAGGAGCTGAGGCGTCTGTGTCCTGCTCGAGTGCTGGAGGAAGCAGCTGGAAATTCGGTGGATCCTGGAGAGGTGACAGCTGGGGAGGGGTCCCTCAACCTGGTATCTCAGGCCAAGCAGGTACCCTTCTATTAGCTGATCAGGCTGCTACCACAGGACAGGAGCAGGGGGTCTGGGACTTCACTGGGGCTGCAGTGCCTCTAGCAAAGGGAACTCTTTCATCCTATTACATTGGGCCCATGGGCAATTCTTTATCCACTTTGATCAATGTCAGAGCTGACAGTGGACACCTTGGGCCCACAGGAAGGTACATCAGAGCAAAATCTGGCCTTCTAGAAGTCCCTTCTCATGGGCTGTTTCCCACCTCTTGACATCAGCCTCCTAATTCCCTATTGGCTACTGGCTCTGCCTGCCTGATCTGACCCTCTAAGAACAGGTCTCCATCCCACCCCCATGTTTCTCTGATCTCTGCAGGTGGGCACTAGGTCGCCTTAGGGACCCTTGGCAGTTGGTTTTATGGGCCCCGTTTTAGAGATGAGGAGACTGATAAATTCAGAAGGGGGAAGGGACTTGTCAAAGTTCATTCCATAGTACAGCCAGGATTAGGACTCCAGCAAAAGCAATGTCCTATTGTGCTAACTTGGAGCACAAGCACAGGGTCCAGCAGGACAGATACCCTTGCTCACTACCTAAAATACCTGGACCTATGTGGCCTGGCACTTAACCTTCCTCTAAAGTGGCTTCAAGGTGTGGCTGCTGGAGAGTTGTGGGTTGTCCCCACCACTGAGGTGCCTTATGCCATGAGGGGGAATATAATTTTTTATCTGGTCCTCTGGATCTTGGTTTCTTCCCTGGCTCTTCCCCTTCTGTTTTTAAAATGACCTTAAACACATATATCTTTTAATTTTTATTTATTGATTTTAGAGACAGACAGGAGCATTTGTCTTTTCCTGTATGTGCCCTGACCAAGGATCAAATCGGCAACCTCTGCACTTCAAGACAACGTTCTAACCAACCATGCTATCTGGCCAGGGCTAAATATTTTTTAATTATATAAGAAATAGGTTGGCCCTGGCCAGTTGGCTAAGTGGATAGAGCATCAGCCCGGCATGCTGACATCCAAATTCAATCCCCGGTCAGGGTGCACACATGAGAAGCAACCATCTACTTCTTTCCCCCTTTCTCTCCCTTTTCTCTCTCTCTTCCTTCCCCTCTTGCAGCTGGTGGCTCGATTCATTTGAGCGTTGGTCCCAGGCACTGAGGATAGCTTAGTTGATTCACGCATCGGCCCCAGATGGGGGTTGCCTGGTGGATCCCGTTGGGGCTCATACAGGAGTCTGTCTCCCCTCCTTTTACTTAAAAAAAAAAAGTTTACATTTTCATAAATAATTCAAACAAATTAAAAGGTTAGAAATAGCCCTGGCCAAGTAGCTCAGTTGTTAAAGTATCATCCCAGAGCTCCAGGGTTGTGGGTTTTATCCCTGGTTGGGCACATGTGGGAATCAACCAATGAATACATGAATGGGTGGAACAAGTTGATGTTTCTCTCCACTTCTCTCTCTAAAATCAGTAATTTAAAATGTTTTTAAAAAATATTATAAACAAACACATGAACTCTAGTTGCCCTGCCTGCTCTGACCCCAGGAGTCACCTAAGTGTCATCTGAGCCATCTGTGTAGTTTTCTATTTGTTAGCATGGGTCTTGCTGGGCTAAAATCCAGGCACCTGCAGACACTGTGTTTTCTTCTGTAGGCTCTGGGTAGGATCCAGTTTCTTGCCTTTTCCAGCATCCCGTGATTGCCCACCTTTCATAGCTTATGGCTTCTTCATCTTCAAAGTGTGTACGGAAGTCAAGTCCCTCTCACTTTACCTCACTCTGACCTTCTACAGTCACTTCTCCCTCCCTCTGCTCTCCTGCCTCCTCTTCCCCATTTATGGACCCCATGGCTACACTGGACCAGTGCATAATCTAGGATGGTCTCTCTATTTTAAGGTCATCTGATTAGTAAGCTCAGTTCCCCTCTGTCACTGTGTAAGGTGACATTCACAGATTCCAGGGAGTAGAACATGGACATCTTTGGGGCTTAGTACTCAGCCTCGCAGGGTCCTTCCCTCCCCTTTCAGTGTTTTTGCACACCTGTACCTGGATGTCTGGCTCTGTTTTGTTTCCGGGAGTGGAATTATTCCACATATGTCAGAAACCTAGAGCTTTCATCACCTAAGTTTCCAGACTCCTTTCCCCAGCAGTCCATGTGGGAAGGTCTGCCTGACAGCTGCCTGGGTCCTTTGTAAGGCTTGATCTCATAATTTATTTAAGGGTTGTTTATTTAGATTGTTTCCAGTTCTTGGCTGTTGGCAATATTGCCCTTTTCCAAGAGTCTTTGTACACGTGACTTTCTGCGGCGTCATTTCTGTGAGTGGACCTGCTAGGTTAAGAGATAGGATCATTAAAAATGCATCGAGGCCCTGGCTGGTTGGCTCAGCGGTAGAGCATCAGCCCGGCATGTGGAAGTCCCAGGTTCGATTCCTGGCCAGGGCACACAGGAGAAGCGCCCATCTGCTCCTCCACCCTTCCCCCTCTCCTTTCTCTCTATTTCTCTTCCCTTCCCACAGCCAAGGCTCCATTGGAGCAAAATTGGCCCAGGCGCTGAGGATGGCTCTATGGCCTCGACCTCAGCTAGAATGGCTCCAGCCACAATGGAGCAAAGCCCCCTGGTGGGCATGCTGGGTGGATCCCGGTCGGGTGCATGTGAGAGTCTGTCTGACTGCCTCTCTGCTTCTAACTTAGGAAAAATAAAAAAATGTGTCGTTGCTATCAAACTGCCCTCCATATACCCAATCGCAGTGACTCTCCTAGCAGTGGGTGTTACTAGTTTTTTAAAGACTGGCTAGTCTGATCCATAGGTCCTGTTCTGATAAGTCATTGATCTCAGCTCACCCAGCACCTGCCACAGGTCAGATCCTGGCCCAGACCCCAGGGACTCCAAGCTGGATCAGATTTTTTTTTTTTAAGTTTATTTATTTATTTTAGAGAGGAGAGAAAGAGTGAGAGAGAGAAAGGGGGGAGGAGCAGGAAGTATCAACTCCCATATGTGCCTTGATCAGGCAAGCCCAGGGTTTCAAACCGGTGACCTCAGTGGTCCTGGTCAACACTTTATCCACTGCGCCACCACCGGTCAGGAAAGATCTTTTCTGTCTTTGGGAAACTTATGGTCTGGCCGAAGCCAAGGCCTTTGGTGGCGGCAGGAGGTTTCCAGAGACAGGGCTAGAAGGACATTTAAGCTGGGCTGCAGGTTCTGAATTACCCAGGAAGAAAAAGATGCAAGAGAATGTTCCAGGTAGTGGAAATAACATGAGCTAAAGCACAGAGCTGTGAACATGCCATGAATTGTGTTGTTGTTTTTTATAACTGGGGGTTCTTGGTGGGGAAGGGCCAGAAATGAGGCCACAAGGGTCAGGCATGGGAGTAGGGACTTGATCCTGCAAGATGGGGGCCTCGGACCTCAGAAGGGTTTGAAGCATAAGAGTGACAGGGTGAGGTTTGTAGATGGGGAAGTGGAGGGCTGAGGGGTATGGGTGCAGGCTGGTGGTGCCAGGGTCCCTGGACCAGGGTATGCCTGCTCCTGAGGCTTCTCACCTCAGGCTGGAGAAGGACCACTGTCCCAGGCAATGGGACAGCCCTGTGACCCCAGGCCTTCCGCCCGCAGGAGGCATGGGAACGCAGTCTGGCGGAGATGGAGTCCTCACACCAGCAGGTGATGGAAGAACTTCAGCGGCACCATGAGCGGGAGTTGCAGAGGCTGCAGCAGGAGAAGGAGTGGCTCCTGGCCGAGGAGACGGCAGCCACGGCCTCAGGTGAGGACCCTGGGCAGGAGTGGCACAGCAGGGCTTGGCTCCTCGAACCTCCAAGCTGAGGAACCTCCTCACTGGGTTTGGGAGTCTTTTAAATAAAAGGCTGAGGTCTCCTCCCGCAGCCAAGGCTCCATTGGAGCAAAGATGGCCCGGGCGCTGGGGATGGCTCTGTGGCCTCTGCCTCAGGCGCTAGAGTGGCTCTGGTCGCAACATGGCGACGCCCAGGATGGGCAGAGCATCGCCCCCTGGTGGGCAGAGCGTTGCCCCTGGTGGGCGTGCCGGGTGGATCCCGGTCGGGCGCATGCGGGAGTCTGTCTGACTGTCTCTCCCTGTTTCCAGCTTCAGAAAAATGAAAAAAAAAAAAAAAAAAAAAAAAAGGCTGAGGTCTCAATGCCAGACTTGAGATAAGAGATCAGGAGGTGGCCCTGGCCAGCTGTTTTCAGTGGTAAAGCATTGACCCAGCTTGTGAAAGTCTCAGGTTCGATTCCTGGTCAGGGTACAAGGAGAAGCAACCATCTGCTTCTCCCTTCTCCCTCCTCTCTCCCTCTCTCTCTCTCTCTCTCTCTCTCTCTCTCTTTCCCTCCACAGTCAGTGGCTTAAGTGTGTTGGCCTGGGTGCTAAGGATGGTTCCATGGAACCTCTGCCTCAGGCACTAAAAATAGCTTTGTTGTGGTCATGAGGCCCAGATGGGCAGAGCATCAGCCCCAGATGGAGGTTGCTGGGTAGATACTGGTAGAGGTGCATGCAAGAGTTTGTCTCTCTATCTCCCCTCTCTCACTTAAAAAAAAGAGAGAGAGAGAGACCAGAAGGAGTTGAAAGTCCCCAGCACTGGCCTTGGACCCTACTTAAAAGGAGAAAGTCAGGCAATAAAATGAGCTTCCCCCACTGGTTATGAGTACTCTCTCTCGAGACCTGTAGCTACTGGCAGGTCCACCTTAAGCCACTTACACAGTGAGCTCCAACTGTGTCCAGGCCTATGCCATGTACTGGGGGAGAGACTGCTCAGCCTTAGACCCAATTCTCATAGGGAGACCATCTCACTGGGCGTACAGGCTGGAGAGCAGGGAAAGGTGCAAGCATTTACCAAGCCTTGTTACCCAGCCCAAGTCCTTGCAACCCATTTCACAGATGAGGAGATGGGCTCAGAGAGGTTAGTGATTTGACCCAGATGGCACAGCTTAGAGGTGGCAGAAGCTGGAGTTGGAGCCCAGAGCATGCTGACTGCAAAGCCATTCTCTGCTCTCCCAAGCCAGAAACAGGAATGTTCAACCAAGGTGTTGGGTAACTTCCTCCTTCGCTTTGTCAGCTGCATGCCTGTTGTATGTGCTTGGTACATCCCATGTACCTCCAGGGTATTGTAGAATAATGGAAATTAAGAAAGAGATCACATGATCTAGAACTTGGCACTTGCTAAGTGCTTCACGCACTCAAGCCCATGGTCCCTCATCCCGAACCCTGGGGCCCATGCACTTTACATTTTAGGAAGGTAACCTGGTGCATATATTAATTATCCCCATGCCCCAGCTGCATCTGGGCTTCATCCTGAAATATAGCACTAAGGTTTTTGTAATGAAAATTTTCAAGGTCACCTTAAGTAGGATAATAATGACCTCAAATAGCCTCATGTTTGTTCAGGTCAGGAATTGTCACCAAAAGAGTTATGAAAAACTGTCAGTGTTCAGAGCTTTTGGATTTGGAATTATGGATAAGACGATGGGTGAGAACTTGTTTAATCCTCACAGCCACCCCATGTGAGTGTGAAAACAAACAGTCATTAGGAGCTCATAGTCTGAAAAATAAACCAGAAGTTAATGTCCGTGCTACACATTGTTCTAAATGCTCTACATACATCTTCCAATAACTTATGAGAGAAGGTGCTATTGCTACCCTGCTTTCCAGATAAGGGACCTGAGGCACAGAGGGGTTGAGTCCCCTGAGCAGAGTCACCTAGATTTGTACCAACTACTGAACCTGTACTGTTTTAGGATTTTTTGTTGTTGTTGTTGTTGTTAATCATTTTAGAGAGGGTAAAGAGAGAGAGAGAAAGAGTTGAGGAGAGGAGCAGGAAGCATCAACTTCCATATGTGCCTTGACCAGGCAAGCCCGGGTTTTGAATTGGCGACCTCAGCATTCTATGTCAGTGCTTTATCCACTGTACCACCACAGTGCCACTAAGCCGGGCACTATGCTGGGCAAGGCAGATGGCTTGTTTTTTGTTTTTTATTTATTTTAGTGAGGAGGGAGAAAGAGAAGAGGGGAAGATGGCTTATTAAAGGACCCTCCAGGTTATGCAGGGACATTGGACTATGGGTCCAATGTCCCTGCATATGGGACTATGGCCATCACTAACAAGAGGTACCCGTGGTCAGAAACTGAGGCGTCTCCCCAGCAAGGTCCATCAGACAGGGATTGTTATCCCCTATTGCTAGACAAGCTTGAAAGGCCGAGCAACTTACCCAGAGCGACTCAGTTCATGCCACAGTGTGGTCCAGTGCTCTTCGTATGCTTCTCCCCGATTCTGTCTCCACGGTATGTGTGGTGTCTTAGAGGAGGTGGAGTTTGGTGTTGCTGCCCCTTCTCCCCAATCTCCCCATCGCTTTTCTGCCCTGCTTCCAGCCATTGAAGCCATGAAGAAGGCCTACCAGGAGGAGTTGAGCCGGGAGCTGAGCAAGACACGGAGTCTCCAGCAGGGCCCAGATGGCCTCCGGAAGCAGCACCAGTAAGATGGCACTTGGGGCCTGGGGTCTGCGGGCTGGGCTCCCTCTGAGCCAGGGGCCCAATGGCCTACACTGATAGTTACAAATCAGGGACTTATGCTGACACCCATTGGCAAAGGACATGTCAGTTTTTCCCTAACTGAGATTCCCACTGTCGTCCTTGTGGCACAGAGAACAGAAGCAGCAGGGCCCTAGCCAGACCTCCATGCCATCTACATAACAGTTCTTCAGGCCCCTTCTTGTCTAGCTGACCTTGGCCTCTATATTCCTCTTCCCTATGTTAGTGTCCCCTAGAGCTGGCTGCAGTGTCCCCTGCCACCAGTGGCTATCCCTCCCTGCCACAGAGCACGGTTATGGAATATTGAGGCTGCAGAGGCTTGAGAGATGGGCTCTGTCAACCCAACCCTTATAGAGGAGGCACCTGTAGCTGTGAGTCCATCATCAGTTCACAGCCCTGTGGGTGAGCTAAAAGCAAAACTAGGGTGGGAACTCAGGAGTCCTGAGCTGTTTGAGTCTGCCATGACATGACTCCAAGTGTGATAGAAGCCCGCAAGCCCGCATCATCCTTCCCTCCTCCGCCCCGGGCAGGTCAGACGTGGAGGCGCTGAAGCGGGAGCTGCAGGTGCTGTCAGAGCGGTACTCTCAGAAGTGCCTGGAGATCGGCACCCTGACGCGGCAGGCCGAGGAGCGCGAGCACACGCTGAGGTGCTGCCAGCAAGAGGGCCAAGATCTGCTGCGCCACAACCAGGTGGGCCTGGCCCCAGTGGGGGTGGGAGCACAGGCGCCCGGCGGCCCTGCACTGACCATCCTACCCCCCAGGAGCTGCATACCCGCCTGTCTGAGGAGATTGACCGGCTGCGCGGCTTCATCGCCTCACAGGGCTCAGGCAGTGGCTGTGGACGCAGCGAGCGGAGCTCCTGTGAGCTGGAGGTGAGTACCTGCCGGCATACCAAACAGCCCAGCTGGACCTCAGGCCTAGACATGGGCCCCAGCGAGGAGATGCCAGCACAGCTAGGAAGGACACCTGCTATATGCCCAGCAATACTGCAGCCAGAGTCCTGCCCTCCCATCCAGGGCCTGCCACCTACCTGCTGTGTGCCCAGGGCCATTTGCCTCACATTTCTAAGCCGTAGTAGCTCATCTGTAAAATGGGACTGGCACCCATCTTACTGGGATAAGTTGCAATAAGAAAATGTAGGCATGATCTTAGGATCTCTCTGGTATTTTATTTTACAAACATTTATTATGGCTTTTTTCTGAGCCTGGAATTTCTATAAGCCAAAGTTCTTTTTTTTTCTTTTCTGACCTTTGCTTTATTTTTTACAGGGGTGGGGGGGATAGATAGGGACAGACAGGAACGCAGAGAGATGAGAAGCATCAATCATTACTTTTTCGTTGTGACACCTTAGTTGTTCATTGATTGCTTTCTCATATGTGCCTTGACCGTGGGGCTACAGCAGACCGAGTAACCCCTTGCTGAAGCCAGCAACCTTGGGTCCAAGCTGGTGAGCCTCGCTCAAGCCAGATGAGCCCACGCTCAAGCTGGTGACCTCAGGGTCTTGAACCTGGGTCCCCTGCATCCCAGTCCAACACTCTATCCACTGCGCTACCACCTGCTCAGGCTGTAAGCCAAAGTTCTTAACTCCGTGAATCTCCCTAACAGTCCTGTGAGGTACATGCTATTACTGTCCTCGTTTTTTAGCTAAGGAAACTGAGACACAGGAAGGTCAAGTACCTGCCCAAGGTTGCACTGCTAGTTGGTATGAGACCTGGGATTTCAACCCAGCAGTCTGGCTCCGGAGGCTAAACTCAGACCTCCCTAGTCTGGCTGAAACTATCTCCTCTTTGGTCAAGTCAAGACAACAATACCTGCTTCTCCGGGTTTGTGGAGGGGTTCATGAGGTAGTCCACACGGAATCCCAACCTCTCTGGTTCAGGGTAGGGCCATACTATGGCTTCCTTTTGTCTTCTTTGCCCTCAAGTTGAGGGCCTGGTGCTATAGTATGGACAAGGGCAAGAGCGAGCTTGCTGGAGAACTGTGTCCCTGGGGTGGAGTGGCTCTTTGTGAAGGTTGTGAGCTGCATTCTAGGGGCCTGAGGCAGGAAGAATACAGGCTGCAGTACACTCTGGGCCGGGCAGCTCTGGCCTCTGGTCCTGCGTCAGCCTGACACCCATGACCGCAGGTGCTGCTACGAGTCAAGGAGAATGAACTTCAGTACCTGAAGAAGGAGGTGCACTGCCTCCGGGATGAGCTGCAGATGATGCAGAAGGTGGGTCCTGGCTGGCTGACATGGGGTGTCAGTGGGTGGGGAACCTCTGGATCTACCTGCATGCCCCATCCTGTGAGCACCTGCTCTGTGCCAGGCCCTTCTTGTGCCTCTCACATGAAGATCTCATTATCCCCATCTACAGAGAAACTGAGGCTAAGAAAGAGTAGTGACCTGCTCAAGGCCACATTTGCTTTTATTTATTCAGCCAGTATTTATTGAATACCATGGTAGGTGCTGGGGAGACATCTGTGAAAAAGACCCAAACCCCTGCCTTTACAGAGCGTATGTTCCAGTAGGAATAAGCTGTGTTGTTGGCAGGGGGAGCGCTGGGATTCGGGCCCAGGTCTGAGTCTGTGGTTTGCCTGGTGTCGTGTGCCTGTGTCTTTGACACGCACTGTGTGTTGGTGGCTCTAGGAGTGGGTGTGAGTCAGACTCATGGAATGGGCCCAAACCTTGAGCTAGGCTGACCTGGTTCTCATCCTGGCCACTGGTTGCCATGTGGTCTTGGGCAAAAGCTTCACCTCCCCAAGCCTCAGCTCTCATCACAAGCAGGGTGCAAGTAATGCTGAAATCTGTCACTAGATGGTGCTGGGAGGGGTTAGTACAGGCCTGGGGGCCACTGAGGACTGTGGAGGGGCCTGGCTGCTTTGTGCTGGCCAACAGAAAGTATGTGCCAGGTGGGGAGGGCTCTGTGCCCTCATAGCCCCTGCCTGCCCCCAGGACAAGCGCTTCACCTCAGGAAAGTACCAGGATGTGTACGTGGAGCTGAACCACATCAAGACGCGCTCAGAGCGGGAGATCGAGCAGCTGAAGGAGCACCTGCGCCTCGCCATGGCTGCCCTGCAGGAGAAGGAGGCCATGCGCAACAGCATGGCTGAGTAGAGGTGGGCACCACAGGGCGGTGAGTGGGGCCTGGCAAGGCACCTAGCCTGGAGGTGGGCGCTGAAGGCTCCTTCACGCCTGACTCGCTGGGCCACCTGCGACAGGGCACTTCCTTCTCCTGGCCTCTGTTTCCCTTTCTATAAATAGGGACCGTGACACAGTGGCACTTCTTAACACTGTGCCACAGCCACCGCCTGATAAGCCTACACCCCTCCTCAGAGCTGACAGTGTCCCTGGCTTGGGTGGCAAATCCAGTGTGTCCACCTGGCAGCAGGGACACATCATTGATCACTAATAGTACTCCTTCCACCCAATCCTGCACTTGGAGGACAGGTCCTTGTGGACTTGAAGGCACTCAGGAGAGGCTACCCTAGGGGCCAGGCTCTTTGGGGAAGAGACTGGAGGAGCAGATCTGGCCTGACCTTTGGGGCCAAGGGGTGTTCGAAGGACCTGCTGGCCACGCTTGCCTGGCCTAAGCCATGCTGGGTCCCAAGGCCAAGGTTGAGGCTTCCCCAGCCCTCAGCTCCCTGACTCTTATCTTCCAGGTCCTTGTGGTCCAGCCCAGCTACAGACCCCCAGTCCAAGGGGACCAGTGGCCCTCCTCTGCTGGATGGAAGTCAGAAGCCAAGCTTTCTCCCCACCCTCTGTGGGCCACACGTGCACTCACAACAATTACATACATGCACTTACACACAGGTGCACTCACAGACACACACCACACAGACACACACTACACAGGCACACACACGTACACACACTGCACAGACACACACCCGGAGGCACACACAGACACCACACAGACACACATGCACAGGCACACACACGCATACTCTCTGCATATCTGAGCGCACCCCTCGCACTGGGTCTTACCTTGCACCTTCTTCAGGATTTTATATGTGAAGAGATTTTTATATATAGACTTTTTCCTTTTTTTTGTTTTCTAAAACACTTTGTACTTTTTGAAAAGTAATTCCTTGTGGCCGTGTGCCCCCAGCTCTGGCTCCCCCTCTGTCTCCATCCTTCTGCTTGGGCTGGTCACGTGGCCCTGCCCTGGGTCTGGCAGTGACCATGGCAGGTTTGACTCTGGTGGGAGAGGCAAGGAGCCAAGAGCCTACCACCCTCTTCCTCCCCTACCTCCCACTAATACTTCCTGCCCTGGGGGACCCCACATTCTAGGACTCTGGACAGAGGGAGCGGCCCCTGTCTCAGTGGCCCCACTGCCTCCTCTGGGGGGTGCTGGACATGGAACCGCTGGAGCTGCCCGTGAAGGCATTGTCTCTCCTGATCCATCAGCCTTCTTAACTTAATAAAATGTTCTTGCAGCTCTGGTATCCTGGATGGCTCGGGCAGGGTGGGCCATGGAGTTTGGTGTTTCTTAACCCCCTGCCCTCCAGTACTCCCCCCTTCCTAGAGGGTGGTATGTGGGCTTCTGAGGGCGGAGTTGAGAATCTAGTTTTTCCACCAGGCGATACTTTGCAGCTCTGCATGGGATTTACAGACTAGCACCACCTCACCCAAGGAACTTGCAAGAAACACCACCACGTCCAGGTCCCACCCGACCTTCTGACTGAGCCTGCACTTTAATACAGTCCCCAGTGGTTCACATGAACCTCAAAGTCTGAGAAGCACTGGTGTAGGCGCTTGGCCCAACTGGAGCCACAACAGCCCCTGACTGACCTTGGGCAAGTCGGCCCCTCTCTGAGCCTCCATTGGTCTGTGTCTTTTAGCCCCAGTGCCATATTGAGGCTGTGCCCAGAGGTCATGGTCAGCCCTGGGCAGGGTTGGGGTGGGGGCAGTGGCTGTGGGGGCCTCATCATGGCTGACTGGATGTGCCACGTGAGGTTGGGAAAAGGGCCCCTTCCTGAGTTGCCCCAGGCCCTGGCTGGCTGTCCAATTTGCAGGGTTGTGGCGAAGATGATGAAAACAGCAGGGCAACTTGAGCCAGCCTCACCCTCCTGGCTGTTCCCATCAGTCCTTAGGCATTGGGTGCATAGAGGTAAATAAGAACTGGCCCTGCCCCCACTGAGGCCACTAAAATAAGCCACGTTGGGTTGGATCCCAGAAGGCTCTGAGAACCCCAAGGAGACCTTGGTCCAGCCTGCAGGTCAAAGAGGGCTTTTGGAGGTGGCTTTGAAATGGGGCTTTCCCAGTTGGAAAAATCAAGAAGAGCATTCCGAGGGAGAAGCACGAGTACATGCCCTGTGAATATCCCTGGTGTGCACGGAAAGACCACAGGGCAACAGCCTTGTGGGGTGTGGGGCAATGGGCCTGATTTCCTTGCCAGTGATGGGCTTAGAAGTGGCATGGGGCGCAGTCCAGCCACTGAGATGCCAGGGAAGTCTTGGTTGGAGGTGGAGGGCCAGAGGGGTCATCAGGAAGGTCTTGCTCTTTTTTTTTTTTTTTTTTCCTGTATTTTTCTGAAGCCGGAAACGGGGAGAGACAGACAGACTCCCGCATGCGCCTGACTGGGATCCACCCAGCACGCCCACCAGGGGGCGCACTCTGCCCCTCCGGGGCGTCGCTCTGTTGCTACCAGAGCCACTCTAGCGCCTGGGGCAGAGGCCAAGGAGCCATCCCAAGCGCCCGGGCTGTCTTTGCTCCAGTGGAGCCTCAGCTGCAGGAGGGGAAGAGAGAGACAGAGAGGAAGGAGAGGGGGAGGGGTGGAGAAGCAGATGGGCGCTTCTTCTGTGTGCCCTGGTCAGGAATCGAACCCAGGACTTCTGCATGCCAGGCCAACGCTCTACCACTGAGCCAACCGGCCAGGGAGGTCTTGCTCTTAAAAAGGGCCACAGGAAGGAAGGCTTCTCTTTCCCAACCTTCGGACAGTGTTGGGTGAAGTCCCCACATTGCCACCATCTTGCCTCATCAGTATGCTAACAATCGCCTGGCAGAAAGAACGGGACCCCTGAGCCATCAAATCACCCAGCCTTGGTGCTTCTCTGCCTTGGGACTTGTCTCATGAGATAAGTAGCATTCCAGAGCTACTGTCTGCTCCTTGCAGCCTCGGTATCAGGAGTTGAGTCCAGATCTCTATCCACCCTCGCTGTGCTGTTGCCTCCCAGAAATCCTCCTGGATATCCCTGTTCCATGCTCTGCCTCCATGACCCTCAGCCAACTTGAGGCTCCCCCCTCCTCACTGGCTTTCTACCACCCCTTGACAGGGCCAGCTCGACAAGCTAAAAAATCAGGCCAGTATATGAAAAGGTGCTCCACTTTGAATTCTCACTTCCCATGTACTAGATAGCTCAGTGAGAAGGACTGGCAATCCCGAGAGCCTGCAAGGGTGCGGTAAACTGGGGTTCTCCCGCACCGAGGTGGCAGTATTCGTGCCACCACTGTGGGCAGTGACCTGGCAGGTTCTTAGAAAGCAAGACACATCTACCCTATGACCTAGATTTCCACTCCTATGGGCTTAGGTCCACAAAATGACCAGAACAATAATATTCATAGTGACCTATTGGTAGCAGTTCAAGTCAAAACATAATACGTATGTCCATCAGTGGTAGAACGAATAAATGGTGTTATGTTCATACATTTGAATACATACAATATGGCAATGAAAAAATTACTGCTACACACAACATGATGAATCTTCAGACATAATGTTGAGAGAAAGAAGTCGGCTACAAAGGGCATTGTGAAGTTCAAGAACAGGAGAAACTGCCTGACTAGGCAGTGGCGCAGTGGATAGAGCGTCAGACTGGGATGCAGAAGACCGAGGTTCGAGACCCCAAGCTCTCCAGCTTGAGCGAAGCCTCATCTGGTTTGAGCAAAAGCTCACCAGCTTGAGCCCAAGGTCACTGGCTTGAGCAAGGGTTACTCGGTCTGCTGAAGGCCCGTGGTCAAGGCACATATGAGAGGGCAATCAATGAACAATTAAGGTGTTGCAATGTGCAATGAAAAACTAATGATTGATGCTTCTCATCTCTCCATTCCTGTCTGTCTGTCCCTGTCCATCCCTCTCTCTCTGTCTCTGTAAAAAAAAAAAAAAAAAAAAAACAGGAGAAATTGTCACTGTGATGATGGTCATCAGAACAGTGGGTGCCTCTGGGCTGAGGAGGGGCACCTTCACTAGAAGTGGGCACAAGGGAACTTGTTGAGTGTGAGAAATGTTGCAGACCTTGATCTCTGGGTAGTGGTCACAGGGATGTGTACACATGTAAAAATGTACCATGCAATATACTTGATTTGCACACTTTACTGTGAATCCTGTCTCAAAAAAAAAAAAAGGGGTTTCAGCAGGTGCCCAGGTGAGCTACCTGGGAAAGCCCCATTAACCTGTTACACAGGGCATTTGGCCAAAATCACGTTTTGGCAGCCAGGGTGTCTTATGGAAAGCATAAGCTGGGCTATCGGACAAACTTGCTTGGGTTCAAACTCCAGCTGTCGCCACCAACTGGCTACATGAACCTCACTGAGTGACATCCCTCTCTGGGCTTTATTTCCCCATCTATTAAGTGGGGACCATAATGTACCACGGAGGGCCATTTAGGTATTAAATTCTGAACTCTTTCAACTACCTATTGCTGTATAACCAACAACCACAAATGTGATGTCTTAGAACAAATCTTTTATCACACAGGGTCCTGTGACTGGGCTCAGATGGGCAGTTTTCTTGGTGTCTCTTTTGCAGTTGCTTTTATATGGTGGCTGGGCTGGAGTCATCAGAAGGCTCAGTTGGGCTGGACGTTCAAGATGGCTGCTTCACTCATATGTCTAGACCCTCAGCTAGGATGACTGTGAAAGGATTCCTGGACATCTCTCTCTACATGGCCACTTCATGTGGCTAGCTTGGGCTTCCTCACAGCATGACTGTCTCAGGGTAGTAGTCTGTGTCTGACTTTTCACATGGCAGTTGACCTCCCAGAGAAGGAGGGTTTCAAGAGGTGCAGTTGGAATTACAAGCTTCTAATGACTTAAGCTTGGAAATACTGTGGCGTCATTTTTATCACATTAGTCAAAAGTAGGTCACAGGGCCAGAATGGATTCAAGGGGAGGAGACAACAGCGGGGCATGAGTGCTGGGGTGGTTCCCTGAGAGCTGTCCTCTGTGCTTCTGCTTCTCTGGCTCCCTCTCCCCTTCCTTCTCAGCCTCCCCCTTTTCCTTCTGCCCAGCCCTTTAATGTTGGGGTTGCCCACAGTGTGTCCTCAACAGTTCTGTCTTCTCCTTCTACATGCTCCCTGTGATAACCTTGATCTCGTCCTTGGCTTTTGCCTCTCTCCAGCGCAGACCTTTCTCAGGAACTCTGGATCTTGGCAATCTCAGTCAGTCTCAAGTCCACAGTCAAGGCCCTGTCTCCCCTCCAACCTGCTCCTCTTGAGTTAATTGCAGGAAGCCACAATCCGCACAGAGGATGCAGCAAACCCAGCCTGGGAGGTCAGGGGAGGCCTCTTGGAGAAGCAGGTGTTGGAGCTGAGCTGGAATTAGCTGGGTGAGGAGGGTGGAGAGCCTATTTCAGGTTGAATGAACATCACATTCAAAGGCACTGTGATGGGACGGTAAAGCCCATTTAGGGACAGAACAGCTGGGTTTGGCTAGAGTTTGGAGTATGTAGAGTGGTCCAAATGAGGCTGGAGGGGCAGGCCAAAGCTAGAAACATCTGCAGGGAGGTGAGGGTCATGGGTCCAAGCTCTAGCTTCATTCTGAACCCAGTGGGGAGTGAGCCACTGGAGACTTTTAGGTGGGCATGCCCTGGCTCAGGACAAGGTCTGAAGATGGGAGTGTGGATGTCATCAGCACATGGGGATCAGTGAAGGCCCTGAGAGTTGGTCCGGGGGTGGGAGATGGGGTGGGATGTGGAGAAGAGGACAGAACTCCAAGAAAAAGCAGAAGGGGGGTTCACAGTAGCCAGAGGCAGTAAATGTGTCAAGAAGAGAATGGCCAAGAGGAGCCAGAAAGAAAGACCCACTAGAGTCCACTGAATTGTCTTGGGTCGCAGAGAGTGGGGAGCCATGTGGCATTTGGGCTGGGGGAGGACTGAGAAGCTTTGTCACTTCCTTATCACCAGTGAGTCAGATTTTACTCTACCTTCCTTTTCTAAGGCCTAGAGATCCAGTATTCCTAGCCCCACCACTCCAGGGGCTCCAGGACCACCCACGGTTCTCAGCCCCAGAGACCTGTAGTGTCCCTAGGTAGGTAGGAGAAAATGTCTCCCACAGCAGCTTCCCTTTAGGAAGCACTAATGATGAGACACACACACACACCCTCCATTTCTTCCCAAATGCCCTTGTTTATACCCCTGCCCCTGGACACCCCTACCTCACCTGGCACAGACACCGTGGAGGGGGGCAGGATGAGAAAGAAATAGGAGCCCAGGACTGGGGTCACACAGCTCTCCCATCTGTATCCTTGTCCCAGCTCTGCAAATTTGGGTTTTATAGCTTTTCTGTGCCTCAGTATCCTCTTCTGCAAAATGGGGATAGCAGTGCATGCTTTACAGAAGTGTTGTGAAGAGCAAAAATGAGCTAATAGCCTGACCAGGCGGTGGTGCAGTGGATAGTGTCAAACTGGGATGCGGAAGGACCCAGGTTCAAGACCCCGAGGTCGCCAGCTTGAGTGCGGGCTCATCTGGTTTGAGCAAAAGCTCACCAGCTTGGACCCAAGGTCACTGGCTCGAGCAAGGGGTTACTCGGTCTGCTGAAGGCCCGCGGTCAAGGCACATATGAGAAAGCAATCAATGAACAACTAAGGAGTCTCAACGAAAAACTGATGATTGATGCTTCTCATCTCTCTCCGTTCCTGTCTGTCTGTCCCTATCTATCCCTCTCTCTGACTCTCTGTCTCTGTAAATAAATAAATAAATAAATAAATAAATAAATAAATAAAGCTAATAGATGTAAAATGCTGAGAAGATTACCTGGAACTGAGTAGGTGCAATACAAATGTTGCCTAGTATTATTGTGGTGGGGGTGGGGGTGTTATGGGGCAGTTATGAGGATTGAATGAACTCATAAAGTAAAATGCATGGCACAAGGCCAGGAATACAGGAACTATGATTTTATTATTATTAGAAGTTAGCTGGATGCCCCTGCCTTCTGCCATCCCCAGGAGATCTGGTTAAACTTGGTCCAAACCCCAATTCTGTGATCTGTGAGGATCCAGACCCCTTCCTTCAACTTTGGCAGGTTCCCACCTTTCTCTTGGGGTGGGACGTGTTTCCAGGTACAAAGCCAGACCCATCAGGGGGTCTACAAAAAATTCCCTCGAAAAGAGTGTCCTATGAGGGAGCTCTCAACATCTCACCCCTTGCACCATCTCGACCCCTGGCTGGTGGAGGGGCACCGGGCGGTCTGGGAAGAGTCCAGCCTGATCACCGGGAACTGCCCAACTCCTCCTCCCCACCAAGCCCCGGCCAGCTACTCTTTCCTGCTCCTGGATGCAGCTGTTTATCCTGTCCCTTGATCATGTCCTCATTCAGTCTCTTCCCTGGTCCCCCCAACCATGACCTGTATCAGCCTCTTCCCCATTCCCTAGCCTCTGGTTTCTCCCTTCCCATTCAATCTGCATATCACTAATGTGAACTTTCTAAAAAGAGCTGGCAGTTGTTTTGCTTCGTGAAGCCTGCCCTGCCCCTTGCTGTCCTTAATCTTGGCACATGAGAATCTCGGCCTGTCCCAGCCCTACCCCCTGCTCCTTCAGGCTCCCTGGGCTCCAGGACTCCACATGAAGCCACCTGCAGCTCCCAAGGGTACCCAACCATGAACACATCTGTCCTCACTGCTCTCCTCCAAATGCACCTGCCCATTTCCTGATGGCATCAGGACTCAAATCACTCATCATCTGCCATCTCCAGGCAGCCATCAAGATCCCCCAGATGGGGCTAGATGACTGCTTGTTCATAGCCCCTCCACTTGCCATGTTTTTCATCCATGATTCTCTCCCAAAACTTTGAGCCCCCTGAAGCTAGGGACGAGTTCTAATTCACTTCTGTTTCCCCAGGGCCCAGCACAGAACACAAGGAGTCTCAGTGGGATGAGTGTTTGTTGATTAGATGAATGATCTAGTGACAGGAAGTGAATGACTACCCAGCCAGGCACCCTCTGGACAGGGCTCAGCCACAGCTTCCGCCTCAATCACATGCCAAATGTCAAAGGGCGGGGTCTCCCTATAAACCAGCTGGGAAGCCCAGCTGCTACTCCTGGGAGGCTGGGGGCTAAAGGCAGTTTCCTGTACATGAAAGGACCAGGCTGTCATCCCAGCGTCCCAACTGGACTTTACAAGGGCCCTGTGGGCTCTCAGTCCCAAAGCAGGAGGAGCTTACTTTGATGGAGCTTCTTGCCACAAGCAAACTTTATAGACACCATTCCTGTTAATGCTTACTCAAGTTCCCATTGCTGTTCCCACTTATGGAAGAGGAAACTGAGGCTCAGAGAGGGGACATGACTCATCAAGGGCAACCATTTAGTGACTCATATCTCTGCACATCTGGCTCCAGAATCCAAATCTCTTTATTCAGGCCACCTGCCCTAACAGTAATAATATCCACCTTTTGTTGAGCACTCACTGTGTGTAAGCCCAGCAATAAGCATTCACATTCATTATCTCCTTTAACCCAGAGCAGCCCAATGAGGAAGGTGCAAATTAACGACTATAGGTGAGGGGCCAGTACTCAGAGCAGCTGTCAAAGAGTCCAGGATTGTGGGTCTCACTGCACAGGTGGCTTCCTGAGCTGAGCCAGGTCTTCTTATCAGAGACTGCTGGGAAACCAGGTGCCTTGCGCCTTCCACTTGGGTTGTCAGTGTGGGGAGAGATCTGGGTGCACCTCTGTGGGGCTAATTTGGATGAGCCACCTCCACACTCCTGCCTCAGTTTCCCTAGTAAAGCAGAACAAAAGCTTCCTCTTAAGGGGTCAGGAAGGCGGGAGGGTGTGGCAGGGGTACCCGCATCATTGGCTGGCCCTTGCCCCTTCATCATCCTGAAGCTCTGGACTACCCATGCATCATAGAGGTGCCAACCACACTGTCTTCCCAAAGCTCCTGCAGTGTTGCTCCCTGTCTAGATCTCCATCTTCCTTGATTTCCTGGCCAGACTCTCCCCAGGTCTGGCCACCCAAGATCCAGTCGGCCCCACTCTCTAAGCTCCCTTGCAGGTCCACAAGGCCATGGCTCCATGAGGCCAGCAGCCATCTCTGTGTCTCGATTCTTCTCTATCAGTGCAGATGAGGAGCCTGCATCCCAAAGATTGTCACCTGAGCTCTGGTTTGGCTACCCACTGGCCCCATGACCTCAGCTAAGGCATCTCCAGAGCAAGGCCCCAGCCTCGGAGTGTGGCAGCCGGCTACACTGGCCCAGTGAGACTGAAAGGTGACTAATGGTGGACACATTTCACCAGCAGTGACCTCACTGCATGGAGGAGGAGGAGTTGAAGGGGTGCTGTCAAGAGACCTGCATGTGGGGTCATCGGCTGTGACCCTCTGGACTCCAGCAGATTCTCATGATCTACTCTTTCTTTCTTTCTTTCTTTCTTTCTTTCTTTCTTTCTTTCTTTCTTTCTTTCTTTCTTTCTTTCTTTTTTTGTGTGACAGAGACAGAGTCAGAGAGAAGGCCAGATAGGACAGACAGATAGGAAGGGAGAGAGATGAGAAGCATCAATACTTGGTTGCGGCACCTTAGTTGTTCAATAACTACTTCTTCATATATGCCTTAACCGGTGGGCTACAGCAGACCAAGTGACCCCTTGCTCGAGCCAGCAACCTTGGGCTCAAGCTGGTGAGCCTTGCTCACATCAGATGAGCCCACGTTCAAGCTGGAGACCTCGGGGTCTCGAACCTGGGTCCTCTGTGTCCCAGTCCAATGCTCTATCCACTGCGCCACCGCCTGGTCAGGCAGTCTCCTCTTTCTTTAGAAGAAGGATTTGCAGATGTTTCCAGCCCCACACCCAGGGTGCCCCCATAACCCAGGGCCCAACCTCATACACTCTCCCACCTCTTCATTCACTCATTCATGACCCATTCATTCAACGAAAATCTATGTCTATATGTCAGCATTCATTGAATCACCAGAAGTAGGAAGTGTTTAAATTCACTGTGGTGCCTAGCACTTATTAAAAGCAATGAGGACAGCTCTGGCTGGATAGCTCTGTTGGTTAGAGCATCGTTATTATACGCAGAGGTTGCTGGTTCAATCCCTGGGCAGGGCACATACAGAAACAGATTGATGTTTCTGTTTCTCTCTCTCTCTCTCTACCTTCTTCTCCCTCTAAAATCAATCAGATTTTAAAAGTACATAAAAGCAGTGAGGACATTCTCTATATGCTGATGCGGAGAGATTGCCAAGATGTATTGTGAAGTAAACACAACAGGGTACAGAACAGGGTGTGGGATGTGGCACTATTCGTGTAACAGAAGGAAATTATGGTGGGGACAGATGGGCTTATGTGTGTATATGTGCTTAAGATTTAACCTCTCTGGAAGGATTTGCAGGCGCACACACCCTGAGTGAGGAAATCAAGTGTGAAGGGGGCCCTGGACATGTGAGAACCTGGAACAGCAGTTGCCTCCGATGGGAGACGGGAAAGCTGGGGACAGGGGTGGAGGGACACTTATTTTAACATTATATTCTCACACATTCTGAATTATTTCCGAGGTTCATGTGATCTCTATCCTGAAATAAATATTTTAAAAATAATGAAATAGCCCCAAAAGGGCCTGACCTGTGGTGGTGCAATGGGATAAAGCATCAAACTGGAATGCTGAGGTTGCCGGTTCGAAACCCTGGGCTTGCCTGGTCAAGGCACATATGGGAAGTTGATGCTTCCTGCTCCTCCTCCTCCTTCTTCTTCTTCTCTCTCTCTCTCTCTCTCTCTCTCTCTCTCCTCCCTAAAAATGGAATAAAAAAAGTTAAAAAAAAAAAAAAAAAGAAATAGCCCCAAAAGGGAACATGGTATGGAGACAAGAGAGCCGGAGCTAAGCTTGGGGTTTGCTTCCTGGCTCTGCCGTGTGCCTGCTCCAGCCAGTTACTCTCTGAGGCCTCATTTCCTACTCACCTGCGCCTAATAAGTGGATTTAAAGTGAGGTCAGGAGGGCACTGCTCCTTCACACAGCCCTGCCTGCCCACTGAGTGACAGCTGTTATCATTACTGCTAATGTCCTAGTCAGGCCTGTTCCAGACACCTGGTGACACAGACTTGAAGGGACACACCCTTACCACCCCACCCCCAGGATGACAACCAGGGAAGACTGATGACGCCACCGAGGAAGCCAGGGCTGGCTGCAGGCAGAGGTGGCGACGCCCCACTGAGTCTCCACAGATATGTCGGGGTAATCAGGAGACCGAGGTAAGGAGGGCGCTCCAGGCAGGAGGAGCAGGCGTCACATACCTACAGCAAAGTCACGTAAACAGAGTTGTAGACACATGTCATCATAAGCCCCTGTGCACACACCGTGTCCTACACACGCTCCCCTGCTCTCATACAGCCTATGCGCTTGTATGTGCACTCATGCTTGTGGTCTAGGCTGAGCATGCAAGGCAAGGCAGCTTGAGGGTTAGCAGCGCAGGCTGGGAATAGACTGCTGACTGCCTGTGCGACCCCAGGCAAATCATTTAACCTCTCCATGCTTCAGCTTCCTGGAAATAACATTGGTGACCTCATAGGGACTTGGTGAAGATTACATGAGGCAGCTCGTGTAGAGCACAGAGAACACTATTTAATAGATCTTGATTGTTATGCTGGTGCGACTCGGTCAGAGGCCAGCTGCTCTGGATGGAGAGAGGGCCCCAGGATCATGGTGTGTGTGTTCTTAGCCAGGGAGCCCCTCGAGGGCCAGTTGCAACAGAGTTCCTGCAACCCAGCACAGTAGCACAGTGCCTGGTGTTGAGCAGGAATGCTGGCTCCTAGCAAGAGTTGACTAACAGTGTGAACAAATGGCTTACCTAATGTATGAAATTGAAATTAGAGTTGTCTTGGGATTGTTTATCTTACCTTGATCTCCCCTCTGGACTTGGAGTTTCATAATGATGGGCTCATGTCTGATTTGTATTTGTTCCCGGCTCCAGTTTCTGGCAAAGAGTGAGCCTCAGTGGGTGAATTAGGATATATTTGGCTATAAGGGGCAACCATAATAGCTAACCAAGAAAGGCATTTCTGTATCTTATCCAGAGAAATCTGGAGGGAGGGATCCCAGGCTGAGCCATAGAGTCTGGGATCCAGACTCCTTATATCGTTATAGCTAGCACCTAGACTCCATCATGCACAGCCTCCACTCATAAATGCACCACATGGTCCAAGACGGCTGCTCTAGTTCCAGTCAACACATCTTCATTGCAGCCAGCAGGGAGGAGAGGTGAAATGAAAAAGAGGTAAAAAGCCTGTGCCAGTTCTCTATTAAGAAAACTCTAGCACAACACTAATACTTATATTCCTTTGGCCAGAACTTGGCCACATGGCCACGCCTAGTTGCAAAAGAGGCTGAGAAGTGCAGTTGCCATTTTGAGTGGCCATGTGCCCGAGCCAAACTCAGAGGCTGTATCACTGTTCTTCAGTGGGGACATTGAAGAGTGGCTCCACCATTATCAGTGTTTGCTAACTCAGCTGTCTGAGATTCAGAGAGCTTCTCAGGAATTCTTTGTCTGTCTGGAAACACATAAACTGTACTCCAGCCTGTACAGAGAAAGGATAGCAGTAACTTCTGAGAAAAAGTGAGACAGCCAGGTAATGGTTGAGGTCATGTGCTTTAGAGTCTGAAATGGTTTGGTTCTAGCTCCAGCACTCACGGTTCACCTGTGTGATTGTGGGCTGACCCCTTGACTTTTCTGAGCCTTTGCTTCCTCATCTATAAAGTGGGAATAATAACCCCTGCTTCAGAGGAATGTCATGGGGAGGCAATAATGTCATAAACACAAGGCACTTAGCACAGCTCTAGGTCCAAGGGGACCCTCAAGAAAACATCTCAGAGAGGTGATGGGGCCACCTAATCCAGCAGAAATTTAGGGAATTGGGAAAAGGCTCAGCCACCAAATGACCTGGAGGAACCAAGTTTTTGGCCACTTTTATTATATCCCTTCTAAGTTTAAGAAAGTGTTATTTAGCCCTGGATGGGTAGTTCAATTGGTTGGAGCATCACTCTGAAGTGCAGAGGTTGCCAGTTCAATCCCTAGTCAGAACAGATCGATGTTCCTGTCTCTCTCTCTCTCTCTCTCTCTCTCTCCCTTCCTCTCTCGCTAAAATCAATCAATAAATGTTTTTTTAAGTGTTATTTACTATACAAGTGGGGTATATTAATCTTTAGAAGAAAAAGCAAATGAGCTAAGTTTAAAAATATATATATCATCAAGCCTGACCTGTGGTCAACAGAGGGGATGACTTGCAGTAGATAAAGTGTTACTGGTTCAAAGCCCCGGGCTTGCCCAGTCAAGGCACATATAAGAAGCAACTATGAGTTGATGCTTCCCACTCCTACGCCCCATCCTGCCTTTCTCTCTTTCTCTTTTCTCTCTAAAATCGTTAATAAATTTACACCTAGAGCTAAACTGTATTCATTTGTTGACTATCCTGTCAGACTTCTGTAATTCTGTATATACACATAATTTTGCATACTTATATACTTCTTGGGGTGTTAGTTTATGCTGTTTATTAACCCACATGCAATTACTTGTCATCTGGTTTCTTGCAGCAATAGGTCAGACATTTGCCACAAAAATGTCTGTCAAAGTGGCTGGCCATAAAAACTCCAGCACCGCATATATCTGAAGGGCACTCCCAACAAAGGTGAATGATTTTGCCATTTTCATTCACTTTGTAATATTTAAGGACAGCTAGCTAAACCTTTTCTCTTATGCCAGTTCTTCTTGGGAGTGGTGCAAGACTGCTTCTTTTTCTTGGCACAACCAGAATGTCTCAACATAAGATGAAGAGTGGACTCCTTTTGAATGTTGTAGTCAAAGTATATCCATCTTCCAGTTGCTTGCCAGCAAAGATTAGTGTTTTTATTTTTTTTATAGGCAAAAGTTTATTTAGAAAGTCACAAAGGTAGAAGAAATGAGAAGTGAGCTGTTGAAGAAGTCAGCCAGCTGGGCTGTGTGGGCTCAGGAAACAAGTTAGAGAGGGAAGAGGAAGGCTCTTGGTGCTTAGGAGAAAGAAAGCAAAGATACAAGCCTTGAGGGAGAAAGGGGGAGGAAAGGCAGAGGCGTGCTAGGGAGAGGGAAGGGGAGGAAGAGGGGGAGAGAAAGAGGGGGGGCCACTGAGAAAAGAAGGGGGTGGGGAAAAGCACAGGTGTGCTGGAGAGAGACCCACTGAAGATCCATCTTTGCTGATCAGGAGGAATTCCTTCCTTATTCTGGATCTTGGCCTTCCCGTTTTCTCTTGTTTCTGAGTGTTCAGCCTCAAGAGTGATGGTCTTGCCTTGGCCGGATGGCTCAGATGGTTAGAGGATCATCCTGAAGCACAGAAGTTGTAGATTCAATCCTCAGTCAAAGCACATACAGGAACAGATTTATGTTCCTGTTTCTCTCTCCCTCTCTCTCTCTCTCTCTCTGTTCCTTTCTCACTAAAATCAATGAATAAAAAAACATTATTAAAAAAAAAGTGGCAGTCTTCCCATAAGGGTTTTCATGAAAATAATGCATCTTGGCAGCAGTTCCATCACAGATGGTAGATCAGAAAGCTACATAATTCTTATTTATTTATTTATTTATTTATTTATTTATTTATTTATTTTCAGAGAGACAGAAAGAGAGAGACAGAAAGAAAGGGAGAGAGATGAGAAGCATCAATCGTAGTTGCATCACTTTAGTTGTTCATTGATTGCTTGTCATAAGTGCCTTGACCTGGGGCTCAAAAAGAGCCAGTGACTCCTTGCTCAAGTCAGCGACCTTGGACTTCAAGCCAGTGGTCATGGAATCATGTCTATGATCCCACGCTCAAGCCAGCGACCCTGCACTCAAGCCCGATGAGCCCAAGGTTTAAGGTGGTAACCTCAGGGTTTCAAACCTGGATCCTCAGCATCCCAGGTCAACGCTATATCCACTGAACCATCACTGGTCAGGTACTACATACTTCTTTTAATGTAAAAAATTATATACCTTTCATGGACTCACACTACACAAAAGCTACTTGACAACCTCAAAATGCTAAAAACTACCCTGTTGAAATACAACTTTTTTACCTCTTGATATATTAACATCTCTCTATGCTAACAAATTGGAGAGCTCTATTATTCTTACTAGTTTCATAAAACCTAGTAGTCTACTGGGCCCTCTGACTGTTTCACATATAAATTTTTTCCAATTTTTCTAAGATTAAAAATAATACTGCAGTGAACATCTTTGTACACAAATATTTGTGTGAATTTCTGGTTATTTCCTTAGGTTAGACTCCTATTAGTGGGCCTCTTTTATGTTTTAAAACTTTTGGTCTCTCAAACAAACCACATTCAGGGATAAGAGATTCCCATATTTTAAAAAAATGAAGCAAGCCCTGGCCGGTTGGCTCAGTGGTAGAGCGTCGGCCTGGCATGCAGAAGTCCTGGGTTCGATTCCCGGCCAGGCCACACAGGAGAGGCGCCCATCTGCTTCTCCACCCCTCCCCCTCTCCTTCCTCTCTGTCTCTCTCTTCCCCTCCCGCAGCCAAGGCTCCATTGGAGCAAAAGATGGCCCGGGGGGCGCTGGGGATGGCTCCTTGGCCTCTGCCCCAGGCGCTAGAGTGGCTCTGGTTGTGACAGAGCTACGCCCCAGATGGGCAGAGCATCGCTCCCTGGTGGGCGTGCCGGGTGGATCCCGGTCAGACACATGCGGAGTCTGTCTGACTGCCTCCCCATTTCCAGCTTCAGAAAAATACAAAAAAAAAAAAAATGAAGCAAAACCATATGAAACTACCAGTCAAAGCTATGGGTCAACAGGAGAAAATCCACAGTTCCCACATTGAATTGATGTAAATCTTAGCCAAAAGTAAAATGCTTACCACATTCGTGAGTCTCTGAGTCTCTGCTGCCTTATTGTGGACAACCTCATCATTTCTATCCAGGTCTGAAATATCAACAGTGATGATGCAGCTAAAACTTACACTGCACTGATTTCATGTGTCAGACACTTACATATATATATGTAGTACTTTATATACATATGTATGTAATTTACATATATGAAATTTATTATATACATATCACATATATATATCTATTCATATACATATATACACATTTAGTGTTCAGGAAAACTCTGTAAGATAGGTGTCATTATTCAATTTTATTGATTGATTTTTTAGGGAAAAAGAAACATCAATTTGTTCCATTTATGCATATCATTGGTTGATTCCTTTTTTTAATTTTATTTATTTGTTTGTTTTTTACAGAGACAGAGTGAGTCAGAGAGAGGGACAGACAGGGACAGACAAACAGGAACGGAGAGAGATGAGAAGCATCAATCATTAGTTTTTCATTGCGCGTTGCAACACCTTAGTTGTTCATTGATTGCTTTCTCATATGTGCCTTGACCGTGGGCCTTCAGCAGACCCAGTAACCCCTTGTTGGACCCAGCGACCTTGGGTCCAAGCTGGTGAGCTTTTGCTCAAACCAGATGAGCCCGTGCTCAAGCTGGCGACCTCGGGGTCTCGAACCTGGGTCCTCTACATCACAGTCTGACGCTCTATCCACTGCACCACCACCTGGTCAGGATGTTGATTCCTTTTTTTTTTAATGTTTATCGATTTGAGAGAGGGGGGGGGGGGGGACAGGAACATCGATTTGTTCCTGTAAGTGCCCTAACTGGGGATCATACTGGCAACTTCTGTTCTTCCTGATGCTCAAAACAACTAAGCTTTCTGGCCAGGCTTTTGGTTGATTCCTGTATGTGCCTGATCGACCCACAGACTTGGCATATTGGGATGATGCTCTAACCAACTGAACTACCCAGCCAGGGCTGAAAGGTACCATTATTATTCCCAGTTTACAGTGGAGGAAACTGAGGCACAGAAGGATCATTTTGCCAAGAGTTTCATACCAGTAAGTGGTAAAACCCAGATTACATGGATCTATAGTGCTTGGACCTGGCCAGTGTGCTGGACTTGTGGATTTTGAGTGGGTTGATGAGCTCCAGCCAAACTCTGAGTATACAGGAGAGCATTCATGGGCCCAGAGAGGGCTAGCAAACTACTTTAGGGCACACAGCAGATTTAGGTGCTTCTCCCACCCACATTACCTTCTAAGATGTGTTTAAACACTTTCAATACTCATGAGTAAAGGGACCTAAACTTTTCTAAAGAAGCCACGACTCAGTTTATGCCCACACCTCTCCAGGAGTAGCTCTTTGCTCCCAGCCAGCACTAAAGCATGTTTTGAACGCCGCAGAGTGTGATGCCAATTGCATTTGGGCCCCAGTTGGGCATGGCCCTTGTGATATAGCAGCCAGGCCTTCTGTGTGAGCCTCCTTGCCATCCCAGGCATCCCAGCCTTGGCTCTAGGGCCCTTAGGCTGCTGTTGCTGGTCAGGGCACCAGTAGTGCTTTTTTTTTTTCTTTCTTTTCTTTTTTTTTTTTTCTTATTTTTCTGAAGCTGGAAACAGGGAGAGACAGTCAGACAGACTCCTGCATGCGCTGACCGGGATCCACCCGGCACGCCCACCAGGGGGCGATGCTCTGCCCCTCCGGGGGGTCGCTCTGCCGCGACCAGAGCCACTCCAGCGCCTGGGGCAGAGGCCAAGGAGCCATCCCCAGCACCCGGGCCATCTTTGCTCCAATGGAGCCTTGGCTGCGGGAGGGGAAGAGAGAGATAGAGAGGAAGGAGGGGGAGTGGAGAAGCAAATGGGCACTTCTCCTATGTGCCCTGGCTGGGAATCGAACCCGGGTCCCCCGCACTCCAGGCCGACGCTCTACCGCTGAGCCAACCGGCCAGGGCACCAGTAGTGCATTTGAGAGGGTGGTGCATGGAGTAAAAAAACTATTTCGCCCTGGCCGGTTGGCTCAGTGGTAGAGCGTCGGCCTGACGTGCAGGATCCCGGGTTAGGTTCCCGGCCAGGGCACACAGGAGAAGCACCCATCTGCTTCTCCACCCCTCCCCCTCTCCTTCCTCTCTGTCTCTCTCTTCCCCTCCCACAGCCAAGGCTCCATTGGACAAAGTTGGCCCGGGCGCTGAGGATGGCTCCATGGCCTTTGCCTCAGGTGCTAGAATGGCTCTGGTTGCAACAGAGCAACACCCCAGATGGGCAGAGCATCGCCCTCTGGTGGGCATGCCAGGCAGATCCCGGTCGGGTGAAGGCGGGAGTCTGTCTGACTGCCTCCCCGTTTCCAACTTCAGAAAACACAAAAACAAAACAAAACAAAAAAACTACTATTTGCCTAAGCACTCCCCAGCCATAAGAGATTGCGACTCTAATATTTAATAATTCTAACCTATACGAGAACTCTAATGTAAGTATAGAATTCTCAGCTTCCATAATTTGATTATCTCAAATTATTTAATTCTAAAAGTCTTTGACCTTTATTCCCAAAACTGGAACCAAGGAAGGCCATTGTTCCTTCCTCTGGGCAGTAAGGAAGCGCTGACTGGAGGCTATCCGTGTTGGTGGACAGCTGGTTTAGGTACCTCAGAGAGCAGGGGCCACAACCCATGTCCTTTACCATCTTTTCCTGGAACCTTTGGTCTTGCTTTATAATGTGTGTTGCTTCCAGAATGCCCTAACCCCTCCATGCCCAGGGACCCCTCCTTATCTCTTCTTGCAGGCAGGCTTTTGCTCAAGTAAAGGGCCCCAAGGTCAAGCTCAGCTGACTGCTTCAATAGCAGAGTATGTGCCCCAAGGTAAGGAAAACAGCTGGTGCTGATGTTAGTTGGGTATTACTGCCTTTTTTTTTTAATTTATTCTTTTTTTAGAGAGAGAGGAGAGGGAGAGACAGAAAGAGAGAGAGAGAGAAGAGACAGAGAGAGAGAAAGGGAGGAGCTAGAAGCATCAACTCCCATATGTGCCTTGACCAGGCAAGCCTAGGGTTTCGAACCGGCGACCTCAGCATTTCCAGGTCGACGCTTTATCCACTGCGCCACCACAGGTCAGGCCGGGTATTACTGCTTTTTGAAAAAAGAAACACAAACAGCCCCTCCATGTGCTCTGGGCTCCAAGGCGTCAAATTTAGGATGGGGTGCTTCAGGGCCTTTCCTGGGAGTCCTCCATCTCCAGGCGCTTCCAACCTCTGTAGTATGGCTGCCTGTCCAACAGTTGCCCATGGCTAGAAAAGACAAACTCAGAGTGTTGGAGATGATAGGTGGGCAAGTCCAGCAAGAAAATGGTCCCAGAGCAGGGCTAAGGGGGGGACTCAGGTTAACCACAGGTAGAACCAGGACTGGCACTCAGTCTCCCTGACACAGCCCAGCCTGAGTGCCAAGTCTGGGACCAGTATAGGATGTGGCCTCATCCTGGGCCTGATGTGGGATGAGCAGTCAGGTGGAAAAGACTGGCTCAGGAATCTTGAGCAGGACCAGAGTTGGGGAGGAGGCGTATGGAGGGAGCCCCCAGACAGGCCTGTAAAAGGGTCTCTAACCTGGAGGTACTCAGGGTGGGGCTCTAAGGACTGGGACCAGAGCCAGGGTCAGCCTCACCAGGCTGGCAACCCTTGCCTCTCTCAGGTACAGGGCTGAGAGTGGGCCTCGCCACCAGACTCACTTGGCCTTGAATACCGTTCCTCCAACTTATTCTGTACATTTAAAATTTACAGGTGAGCTGCAAGAATAAGACAATAAATACCCACACATCTTTTGCCTAGGTTCACCAATTGTCAGCATTTTTCCACCTTTGCTTTCTCTGTTGTGCTATTAGTATCTATGTCTATATATGCACAAATCCATCCACCTTTATCTTTGTCTAAGTATGTATTTTGCCGAAAGATCTGAGTTGCAGATATCCTGACGCTCGCTCAGTCCTCCAGCATCCATCTCTTAAGTAAAAAGACATTCTCTTACATGCCCAATGTGCATGTTCTGGGAATGGAACATTGGTACAATATTATCTAATATATGCTCCATGTTCATATTTCCTCATTGTTTCAATAATGCCCTTTATAATTTATTCCTTTTTAAATTTGAGGTCCAATCAAGGATCATGTATCACATTTAGTTGTCAGGTCTATTTGTCTTTCATCTGGAACCATGTCTCTTGCTTTTGTAGTCTTTCATGACTTCAACATTTTTGAAGGGTTCAGGCCAATCATTTTGCAAAACATCCCTCATTTTGGGTCTGTCTAGTTCTTTCCTCATGATTAGATCCAGGTTGAGTTTGAGCAATTTAAGGCTCTTGATTCCTAGAGGCAAATAGTTACCCAAATGTGTTGATATCATGTCCTATGTACTTTGTGAACAGGTGAGGAAGTGCCCAGCTCACTCCCAGCACTATTCTCATTTCTAAAAACCTTAGTTAACATCGAAGGTGCCTGACCAGGTGGTGACCCAGTGGATAGAGCGTTGGACTAGGATGCCAAGGACCCAAGTTCGAGACCCTGAGGTCGCCAGCTTGAGCGCGGGCTCATCTGGTTTGAGCAAGGCTCACCAGCTTGAGCCCAAGGTCGCTGGCTCGAGCAAGGGGTTACTCGGTCTGCTGTAGCCCCCCCGGTCAACACACATATGAGAAGTCAATCAATGAACAACTAAGGAACCGCAACGAAGAATTGATGTTTCTCATCTCTCTCTCTCTTCCTGTCTGTTCCTATGTGTCCCTCTCTCTGACTCTCTGTCGCTGCCACACACACAGAAGAAAAAAAAAAACATAGAAGGTGACAAACACGAGGCCCTGGCCGGTTGGCTCGGTGGTAGAGCGTCGGCCTGGCATGCGGAAGTCCCGGGTTCGATTCCCGGCCAGGGCACACAGGAGAGGCGCCCATCTGCTTCTCCACCCCTCCCCCTCTCCTTCCTCTCTGTCTCTCTCTTCCCCTCCCACAGCCAAGGCTCCATTGGAGCAAAAGATGGCCCAGGCGCTGGAGATGGCTCCTTGGCCTCTGCCCCAGGCGCTAGAGTGGCTCTGGTCGCAACAGAGCGACGCCCCGGATGGGCAGAGCATCGCCCCCTGGTGGGCGTGCCAGGTAGATCCCAGTCGGGCGCAAACGGGAGTCTGTCTGACTGCCTCCCCGTTTCCAGCTTCAGAAAAAATACAAAAAAAAAGAAGGTGACAAACACAACACTGCTGTTGTTTCAAGCAGCACAGCTTTGCTTCCTTACGAGATCAAAGTGGCTATAAGTATTTACTTGTCTATAAATGATCTTTCTCCCATCAGGGTGTTACCATTTTTCTCTTAAGGATTTGTAACAGTATTTTATATGCTAAAAATAATTACTATTGCCTGACCTGTGGTGGTGCAGTGGATAAAGCATCAACCTGGAAATGCTGAGGTCGCCAGTTCGAAACCCTGGGCTTGCCTGGTTAAGGCACATATGGGAGTTGATGCTTCCAGCTCCTCCCCCCCTTCTCTCTCTCTCTGTTTCTCCTCTCTCTCTCTCTCTCTCCCCCCCTAAAATGAATAAATAAAAAATAAAAATAAAAATAATTACTATTTATTATATTTACTCTGAAGGTATTTTCTATATTACTTTTTGCCTTTTCATCATATGTATGTTTTTGACATTATGAAGATTCTTTACTAAAAAATTAATACATGCTTATTGTTTATAAAATTAAACAACACTGGTGTAGGTCCTGGCCAGGTATCTCAGTATGTTAGAGCATCGTCCTGATATGCCAAAGTTTCAGGTTTGATCCCCAGTCAGGGCATATATAAGAATCAACCAATGGCCTGACCTGTGGTGGCGCAGTGGATAAAGCGTCGACCTGGAAATGCTGAGGTTGCCGGTTCAAAACCCTGGGCTTGCCCGGTCAAGGCACATATGGGAGTTGATGCTTCCAGCTCCTCCCCCCTTCTCTCTCTCTGTCTCTCCCTCTCCTCTCTAAAATGAATAAATAAATAAAAAATTAAAAAGAATCAACCAGCCTGACCTGTGGTGGCGCAGTGGATAAAGCGTCAACCTGGAAATGCTGAGGTCGCCGGTTCAAAACCCTGGGCTTGCCTGGTCAAGGCACATATGGGAGTTGATGCTTCCAGCTCCTCCCCCCTTCTCTCTTTCTCTGTCTCTCCTCTCTCTCTTTCTCTCTCTGCTTCTCCCTCTCCTCTCTAAAATGAATAAATTAAAAAAAAAAAAAAGAATCAACCAATGAATGCATAAATAAGTTGAATAACAAATCAATGTTTCTCTCTCTCCCTTCCTCTCTCTAAATTCAATTTTTAAAAAAAATTCAGTGAGAGGAGGGGAGGCAGAAACAGACTACTGCATCTACCCCGACCGGGATCCACCCAGCAAGCCCACTAGGAGCAATGCTCTGCCCACCTGGGGTATTGCTCCTTTGCTCAGCAACTGAGCTCTTCTTAGTGCCTGAGGGGGAGGCCATGGAGCCATCCTCAGCTCCCAGGGCCAACCCACTCCAACTGAGCCATAGCTGCAGGAGGGGGAGAGAAAGAAAGAGAGAAAGAGAAGTGAGAAGGGGAGAAGTGGAGAAGTGGAGAAGCAGATGGGTGCTTCTCCTGTGTGCCCTGACTGGGAATCAAACCTGGGACATCCACACGCCAAGCCAATGCTCTACCACTAAGCTAACCAGCCAGGGCCTAATATCAAATTTTTGTGTGTGTGTGTGTGACAGAGATAGAGAGAGGGACAGATAGGGACAGACAGATAGGAAGGGAGAGAGATGAGAAGCATCAATTCTTTGTTGCAGCTTCGTTCATTGATTGCTTTCTCAAATGTGCCTTGACCAGGGGGCTACAGCAGAATGAATGACCCCTTGCTCAAACCAGTGACCTTTGGGCTCAAGCCAGCAACCATGGGGTCATGTCTATGATCCCATGCTCAAGCCAGTGACCCTGTGCTCAAGCCAGATGAGCTTGCGCTCAAGCTGACAACATTGGGGTTTCAAACCTGGGTCCTCTGTGTCCCAGTCCGACGCTCTATCCACTGTGCCACCAGCTGATCAGGCCTAAAATCAATTTTTAAAAAAAGGTTTTATTTTTTCATTTTACAGAGAGAGGAGAGGAGGGGGAATCGAAAAGCATCAACTTGGTTGCTTTATTTTAGTTGTTCATTGATTACCTTGACTGGGGAAGCCCAGAGTTTCGAACCAGCAACCTCAGCATTCCAGGTTGATGCTTTATCCACTGCACCACCACAGGTCAGGCTAAAATACATTTTTTTAAAAAGACAAGCCCTGCCTGACCAGGCGGTGGCGCAGTGGATAGAGCGTCGGACTAGGATGCAGAGGACCCGGGTTCAAGACCCCAAGGTCGCCAGCTTGAGTGCAGGCTCATCTGGTTTGAGCAAAAAAAAAAAGCTCACCAGCTTGAACCCAAGGTCGCTGGCTCCAGCAAGGGGTTACTCGGTCTGCTGAAGGCCCGCGGTCAAGGCACATATGAGAAGGCAATCAATGAACAACTAAGGTGTTGCAACGCGCAATGAAAAACTAATGATTGATGCTTCTCATCTCTCTCCGTTCCTGTCTGTCTGTCCTTGTCTATCCCTCTCTCTGACTCACTCTCTGTCTCTATAAAAAATAAAATAAAATAAAATTAAAAAGACAAGCCCTGGCTGGTTAGCTTGGTTGGTTAGAGCATTATCCCGAAACACCATAGTTACAGATGTGATTCCTGGTCAGAGCACATATGGCAAGCAACCAACGAATGCACAACGAAGTGGAACAAATGAACGCTTCTCTCTCTCCCTCTCTCTCTCTCTCCCTCTCTCTCTCTCTCTTTCTCTCTCTCTCTCCCCCTTACCCTCACCCCCTTCCTCTCTGTCTAAAATCAATCAACCAATAAAAAAAAAAGACAACACTGGTGTATAAATTAAAACGAGGGTATAATAAAATTAAAACATGTTTAGCAATTTTCAACCGTCTTCATCTCATGGCACACAGAAACTATTTACTAAAAGTCTGCAGCACACCAAAAAATGTATCTTTTGTCAATCTAACACACACAAAAAATAGACATAATTTTGATTCATTTATACCTGATGGCTATTGTTGCATTGGCTGTTGTGATTTTCTTTAATTTGACAATATAAGGGAAAGAAGGTCAGTGTCTCTGAATAGCCAGCTATTGCACGTTTTAGAAATTCTTATGACACACTGGCTGACAAATGCTGCTTTTAGGGTTAAAAGTAAAAAATAAAAGCCTGCCATGACCCAGTTCCACTTCTCACAGAAAACTGAGTAATAATGTGGCGTGACCCCACGCATATAGTCACGGCCCATTTGCGGAGCGTGGAGAATGGCCAGGTCACAGTGCTATATGGTTGTTTTTTTAACCAATCTCTCAAGGACTCTTGTGCATTTATTGGTAAGAAGCTCAGTGTCTCCCTCTTGAGGTCTCTTCCAGGATAGTCTGAGAATCCCAGGGGTTCCCTCCATCCAGAGGGGCCAGTCCCACTTCCCCAAGGGCCTGGTCGGCCTGCCTGTGGGCCCTACAGTTACAACCCTCTCCTTCATACCATGGGCTCAGTCCTTGCTCCCTGAAGTGGGAATGATGTCCGAATGCATGGGCCCGGCAAACTTCCAGCCCACGCCACACATGGCCACTGCCTCCTCACAATGCCCAGCCTCTGGCTCTGAGCTTGGGCCGCCACCTGTCCTCACCTAGCACCTAGCACTATGTGCCAAGCACATAGTAACTACTCAGTAAATGTGAACTACTATTATATACCTGTGGAGGGAGCTTCGAATTTCCCTGTTTTATAAAATAAGATCCTCCACGCATATTTTTCTTAGCTTGCTTTTCTCAGCATACCGTAGACATTTTCATGTCTGCACATGCAGCCTCCCCTCCTGTGTAAGTGCCACAAAGCCTTCCTAAGGGTGGTGTCCACGCAGCAGACTAAACTATCCTATGGGTCAAAACCTCTGTCTTTGTCTCGGTGATGTCTTCTGTTGCTTTAAATCTTAGAAAACGAGTTAAAGTTTAGTTCAGTTAAATTAGTTAAAGTTTAACTGTGAAGCTGTCACCTGCATGCTCATTCCTTTGTCCTGGGGAGTGTTTGTCCATCATTTGACTCTCAAGCCACGTAGGGCTGCCATGTTTTCCTAATTTGGGAGAAGCAGGTGAGAGATCAGCTTTTTCAGCATGAGGCTGAGGGGGGGCCAGAAGAGTCTTCTTTTAGCGCAGGAAAGGGGAAGGCCACTGAGAAAGGGTCCTGGTGCCAGACTCCCTGGCTATCACCATCGCTGGGCCCACCCTCCTCCTTGCTTTCCCTCCAGGAACTTGGGAGTCTTTCCCTAAACCCCAACAATGAATCCTTCAGCAAGTCCTGTGGACTTGCCCTCTTAAATATTTCTCACATTTGACATTTGCCCATTCTTTCTACTTCCATTGCCATCTCTTTTTTTTTCTTTTCTCTAATTTCATATTGATTGATTGGTTTTAGAGAGGAAGGTGTATGTGGGGGGAGAAACATTAAAATGCTGTTTCACCTATCCATGTATTCACTAGTTGACTCTTGTGTGTTCCCTGACCAGGGATCAAGCCTGCACCCTGGCGTATCAGCCATGCTGCAACCAACAGAGCTACCCAGCCTGGGCACTTTCATCTCTTTAGTCCAGTATCTACATAGTTGAGATGGCCTCTACTGGTCTTGCCAACCTCTTTCTGCCCTTCCCTAATCCACCTTCCACACTGCAGCCCGCAAAAAGCACAGGTGTGACCTGGGAAAGCTGAAGCCACACATGTTGCTGCTCCTTTCTGTTCGCACCAGGACCCTTACAGTAGAAAATTCACAGCAACACTGGAAAGCAAAAACCTGCAAACAACTCAGATGTCCATACAATCTAGTAGTGGGTTAGTTTCCTTAAGCCTTCTCTAATAAATTGTCCCAAATGTGGTGGCTTACAACAACACAAATATATTATTACCTTATGGTGCTGGAGGCCAGTAGTCCAAAATGTGTCTCACTGAGCTAAAAGCAAGGGGTTGGAATGTGTGTGTCCCTTCTGGAGGTTCCAGGGGAAGATCTCTTATTTGCCTTTTTCCAGTTTCCACAGGCAGCATGCATTCCTTGGATTGAGTCAGGTCTCTTTCATGATGCCATCTCTCTGGTTCTGATTCTTCTGCTTCCCTCTTCCCTATTTAAGGACATTTGTGATTACGTTGGGCCACCTGGATCATCCAGGATAGTCTCCTATCTCAAGATCAGCAACCTTAAATTCCATCTGCAACCTTAACTCCTCCTTGTCACATAACAGAACATATTCACAGGCTCCAGGAATTAGGACATGGACATCTTTGGGAACCATTCTATCATAAGTAGAATGGAGACCAACTGTGGCCTCTTCCTATAGTAGAATCACATTCGGGGATGGATTCACTGTGAAGGGACCTTGCCAAAGTCTTAAGGTCGCTCTCTTTTATTATTTTTTCCAAGTGAGAGGAGGAGAGATAGAGAGACAGACTACCACATGTGCCCCAGCCAGGATCCACCCAGCAACCCCCATCTGGATCCAATGCTCTGCCTAACTGGGGCCATGCTCACAACTGAGCTATTTTTAATGCCTAAAGTGGAGACTCCACGAAGTCATGCTCAGCACCCAGGGCCAATGAGTTCAAGCCAATCGAGCCATGGTTGCAGGGGGGGGGGAAGAGAAAGAGAGAGAAGTGGGAGAGGGAGGTGTGCAGAAGCAGATAGTCGCTTTTCCTGTGTGCCCTGACTGGTAATCGAACTTGAGACATCCACATGCCTAACCAACACTCTACCACTGAGCCAACTGGCCTTAGGGTCCCTCTCTTGCCCAAACCCCTTCTAAGGCCCCAAGGAATCCCCAAGTCACTTGTAAGGCTCTGAGAGGGACCCTACCCATGTGGATCAAACAGTTAATTAGTGAAAAGAATATATTTCTGGAAGTTGTTATGCTTGTAGTATTTATCAGTTTTTTTAAAAAAATCTACAACTTGTGCCCTGGCCGGTTGGCTCAGTGGTAGAGCGTCAGCCTGGCGTGCAGAAGTTCTGGGTTCGATTCCCGGCCAGGGCACACAGGAGAAGCGCCCATCTGCTTCTCCACCCCTCCCCCTCTCCTTCCTCTCTGTCTCTCTCTTCCCCTCCCGCAGCCCAGGCTCCACTGGAGCAAAGATAGCCCGGGCGCTGGGGATGGCTCCTCGGCCTCTGCCCCAGGTGCTAGAGTGGCTCTGGTCACAACAGAGCAACGCCCCGGAGGGGCAGAGCATCGCCCCTGGTGGGCAGAGCGTCGCCCCCTGGTGGGCGTGCCGGGTGGATCCCGGTTGGGCACATGCGGGAGTCTATCTGACTGTCTCTCCCTGTTTCCGGCTTCAGAAAAATACAGAAAAAAAATAATAATAAAAAAATCTACAACTTGTGAGTTCTTTTCTCATTCTAAATATAAGTTCAGTTATTTGCCTAATATTCTATTAAATTTTATATATTTTTTAAAAGGACCCCCAAAATTGTAGAAACTTAAGGCCCTACAAAACCAGTACGTGCTCTGATCACAGCAGTGAATATGAATGAGCCTCAGCTGCTTGCACCAATGTGGATTACTCAAAAATGTCACACTGAGTAAAAGAAGCAAGTCAGAGGAAAAACACCCACGATATGATTCCATTTGTATGTGGTCCAAAACCAGGCAACACCAAGCTGTATAGTGTACGGGAATAAAGCCATATATGGGAAAACTATAAAGAAAAACAAGAGACTTGTTTACCTAATTTGAGGGTAAAGGTCACAGAGATTTGATCAGGGAGAGGTACAAAGGGGCTTCTGAGGGACTGGTGATGTTTATTATGTTAACTTGAGCGATGGGAACATAGTTGTTCATTTCCATATTGGTTTTAGAATCATAAATGTGTTGCATAATGTCTAGCATGAATGATATTGGTCATAATTTAAAATTTTATCTTAAAGTAACTGGATTAATTTTTTAAAGAAACTTAAATTTTTGCCTGACCAGGTGGTGGCGCAGTGGATAGAGCATTCACCTGGGATGCTGAGGACCCAGGTTCGAAGCCCCAAGGTCACTGGCTTGAGTGCGGGCTCATCCAGCTTGAGTGCGGGTCACCGGCTTGTGTATGGTTTCATAGATCTGACCTATAGTTGCTGGCTTGAGTCCAAGGTCACTGGCTTGAGCAAGGGGTCACTGGCTTGGCTGAAGCCCCCTGGTCAAAGCATGTATGAGAAAGCAATCAATGAGCTTGATTAGATGGTGGCGCAGTGGATAGAGCATCGGACTGGGATGCAGAGGACCCAGGTCTGAGACCCTGAGGTTGCCAGTTTGAGCGCGGGCTCATCTGGTTTGAACAAAGCTCACCAACTTGGACCCAAGTTTGCTGGCTTGAGCAAGGGGTTACTTAATCTGCTGTAGCCCCCGGTCAAGGCACATATGAGAAAGCAATCAATAAACAACTAAGGTGTCACAACGAGCCTGACCTCTGGTGGCGCAGTGGATAAAGCGTCGACCTGGGAACACTGAGCTTGCTGGTTCAAAACCCTGCACTTGTCTGGTCAAGGCACATATGGAAGTTGATGCTTCCTGCTCCTCCCCCCTTCCTCTCTCTCTCTCTCTCTTCCTCTCCCTCCCTCCTCCCTAAAATAAATAAAAATAAAAATAAATTCTTTAAGGTGTCACAACGAAAAACTAATGATTGATGCTTCTCATCTCTTTCTGTTCCTGTCTGTCTGTCCCTATCTATCCTTCTCTCTGACTCTCTCTCTGTCTCTGTAAAAAAAAGAAAAGAAAAAAGAAAGCAATCAATGAACAACTAAAGAGCTGCAATTAAGATTTGATGCTTCTCATCTCTCTCCATTCCTGTCCATCTGGGTCTCTCTGTCTCTTTTCTCCCTCTCTCTCACTAAATAAATAAATAACTTTTATTTATTAATTTTAGAGAGAGTAGAGAGAGAGAGAAAGGTGGGGGCAGGGAAGTGGGAAGCATCAACTCATAGTTGTTTCTCGTATGTGCCTTGACCCAGCAAGCCCATGGTTTCAAACTGGTAACCTCAGTGTTACAGGTTGACACATCTTCATCCACTGTGCTACCACAGGTCAGTTAAAGAAACTTACATTTTTTAGCTTAAAACTCTGCAGAGGTGCCTGACCTGTGGTGGTGCAGTGAATAGTCAACCTGGAATGCTGAGGTCACTGGTTCAAAACTCTGGGCTTGGCCCTGGCCGGTTGGCTCAGCAGTGGAGCGTCGGCCTGGCGTGCGGGGGACCCGGGTTCGATTTCCGGCCAGGGCACATAGGAGAAGCGCCCATTTGCTTCTCCATCCCCCCCCTCCTTCCTCTCTGTCTCTCTCTTCCCCTCACGCAGCCGAGGCTCCATTGGAGCAGGGATGGCCCGGGCGCTGGGGATGGCTCCTTGGCCTCTACCCCGGGCGCTAGGGTGGCTCTGGTCGCAACAGAGCAATGCCCCAGAGGGGCAGAGCATTGCCCCCTGGTGGGCAGAGCTTCGCCCCTGGTGGGCGTGCTGGGTGGATCCCAGTCGGGCGCATGCGGGAGTCTGTCTGACTGTCTCTCCCCGTTTAAAATTTAATAAACCCCCCCCCAAAAAAAAACCCTGGGCTTGCCCTTGTCAAGGCACATATGGGAGTTGATGCTTCCTGCTCCCCCCCACACACACTCTCTCTCTTTCTCCTCTCTAAAATGAATGAATAAAAATAAAAATCTTTTTTAAAAAAACCTCTGCAGAGGCTTTTCAGTGCACTTACAACAAAATTTACACCCCTTGCTGTGGCTAAAATTACTGCATGCTCAGGTGAGTTCACTTCTCTGACGGCATCTCACACCACACTGCCCTTCACTGTCCCCATCCAGCCACACAACACCTGATCAACATAAGCCTGCCTGTCACCCCCTCTCACAGCCCTGTTACTTTCCTTCTAGGAACTTGAAACAATTACAATTTGCAATGATATCAATGCCCAACCTTCTTCCTGGACTCGAGTGCCAGGAGGCCAAGTGCCTTCTCTGTTCTGGTGCCTGCCTGAGCCTCCTCCACTTCTAAAGGGCTGTGGCTTATACAGTTCTGGTTGAAGCTCACACTCTGTGAGGGGGATGAGACAGTGAGAACAGATGAGAGAACAAGGCAGACGGGAGAACACAGGGAAAGGGGGCACGATCTGGCGATGGAGGGGTGGGAGATGGGGGAGAAGGCCGGGCCAGAAGAGTAGTTCCCCTCACTATTCAGGAGATAGCTGCAATGCCCTGGAGGGTTGTGTGTCCTCCTCTCAACAAGGTTCTGTGGTTTCACTTTGTCTAAGAGCTGCCACTCAGCCCTACTGACTAGCTATCATTTACACTTCTTTTTAAGGTTTTATTTATTGATTCTACAAGAGGGGGAGATGAGAAGTAGTCGCTTCATTCTAGCTGTTCATTGTTTGCTCGTCATATGTGCCTTGACCAGCCCAGCCCACCTTCTTGAACTGCAACCTCAGCGTTCCAGGTCAGTGTTTTCTCCATTGCACCACCACAAGCCAGGCCATTTAAGACTCTTTAAATTGAAAAGCAAGGAGCATTTAGGGACTCAAGGGATCAAACAGAGGACAAAGAGTCACACTGCTGCAAGGTGACTACAAAGTGCCCTATCACCACCTTCAGCTCTCTGCCCAACCAGGAATTTCTCAGAACATGGCAACAGCCCTGGATGCGAGCTGGACTTCACTTGGGCCACAGTGGTTGTGAGGGTATTGTTCACATCCCCATGCCTGCCCAGTTATGCATGTAGATAACTGTGTGTGAGAAATAGAATAATGGCTCTCCAAAGATGTTTGTGTCCTGAACCCTGGAACCTGTGACTAGGTTATGCCACATTGCAAGAGGGAATTAAGGTTGTTAATTGGATGACCTTGAGATGGGAGATTATCCTGGATTATCCAGGTAGCCCGATGGAATCTCAAAGGCCCTTAAATGGGGGAAGAGGGAGGTGGAAGTAAGAACCAAAGAGATGGCAGCATGAAAAACAATCAATTGTTGATAGCTTTTATGATGGAAAGGTTCACAAGCCAACAAATGCTGGCTGCCTCTGGAAGTTGGGAAGGGCAAAAAACAGATCCTCCTCCTTAAGCTTCCAGAAGGAATGCACGCCTATTGACTCCTTGATTTTAGCCCAAGGAGACCCATTTTGGACTACTGACCTCTGAAACTGTAAGATAATAAATATGTGTTGTTTTAAGGTTGGGGAAATTTATTACAGCAGCAGCCAAAGACTCTAGGTCAGGTAATTTGTTCTTTTCCTAGCTCTCCTCAAAGTAAAAGGCAGAGGCCTAAGGACAGCCAGCCATAACTCTCTGACCTCATCTGGGGCACTGAGATGCAAAATTTTCTCTACTTTTTTTAAAAAAATTTTATTGATTTGAGAAAGAGAGATAGGAAGAGTGAGAGAAAGGGAGGAGAGAGATGAGAAGCATCAACTTATAGTTGTTTCACTGTAGTTGCTCATTGATTGCTTTTTATATGTGCCTTGACTGGGGGGCGGGGAGGGCTCAAGCCCAGCCAGTGACCTGGGCTTAAGCCAGCAAAATTGGGGCTATGTTGATGATCCTGCGCTCAAACCAGTGACCTTAGGGACCAGGGACCTCAATATTCCAGGTCCATGCTCTATCAACTGGGTCAGGCAATTTTCTCTACTCTTAAGAGAAGCCTGGACATAGTCATACATCATAATATAACACTGCAGTCATTTACAGGACCATATATATGACAGTGATCCCATTGGATTATAATGGAGCTTAGAAACTATCCCCTAGTGCCCTCATAGCACACCTATAATGTGTAAAGTACTACACAAAAACTTACCATTGTGTTACAGTTGTCTATAGTATTCAGTACAATAACATACTCTACAGGCTTGTAACCTAGATGCTATAGGGGAAAAGAATGTCACCCCAATACATGTTTCTTCAGCATAAGGATTATTTTGAATTGGTTAATTTTAAGAGGTCCTATCCTAGTGCCTGGCACAAAGCAAGTGAATTCCTTAGGGTTCCAAAGCCCAGAATAAGTGCTGTCTTAGAAGGTCTCAGGAGACCACAGGTGATGCAGTGGGAAAATCATTGGCTGGGGAGTCTGTCCGCAGTCATACTCCTTCATGCTGTCCCACCTTGGACAGATCCTTTAGCCATTCTAGATCCCTCTGCCTGAAAAAAGAAGTTATGGATCAAGGGCTCAATAAATGCTGGCACATGCACACACGCACATTAGTAAGAACATGACCCCTGACACTCTAAAGCGATTTACACTTTTCTATACAGGATTTCATTTCACCTTCACCAACCCCACAAGTAGGTAGAGCCCTCTTTTTGACACCAGGGAGGCCTGGGCGTCTCTCCGCGCGACTGGATGGACGATGTCTGACCTTCTCCCCATGCCCGGGGCGACCGGCAGTTGCGTAACTCGCGAGGGTCCTGGGCTGGGGGCGCAGAGCGGGGCTCGGCGGTCGCCAGAGACTACATTTCCCAGGAGGAGTTGCCAGCATCTCTGCGGCTCCGGGATTTTAAAGGGCTCGCGTTAAAGGAGGCGGAAGGAGTTCCGCTGGGTATAGGCGAGAAAATGACTCTGCGATAGGTGGGGACCCTAAAGTAGCCTTCCCGGTGTCCACTGGGTCCCAGTTGGAATCAAGAAGTCCCCAGGCTCCGCAGAGGCGAGGTGCGGCTAATATGCAGGCAGCCTTTCCTCACCTTGCCCCCCTCGGACTCGGACACTGCGCTCAACTCTAGGGGACCCCCTCCCCTCAATTCTCCCGAATAGAGAGATAGGGGCAGTGAATTCGGCCGCCAGGGGAGGGGGCTGTCCGCGAGTGGGAAGCCCTCGCGACCCCTCTCTCCATTTCTGGCTTCCGTTCCAGGAGAAAATGTACAGGTCGTTGGAATGGGTGGGGATAAGGATGTGACAGCTACAAAATCAAATAAAAGTCTGGGGGCACCAGGAGCTGAACCTCACAGTGCGCCCCCATCCCCCCCCCCATCTACCCTAACGAGTGTCTCGGCCTCCACAGGAAATAAAAAGTGGTGATGGGGGGAGTGATCACTTGACTGCCTCCCCAGGCTGGGGGGTGGGGGCAAGAATCAAGAAACAGGTGAAGAGCACTTTGCAAATTGTAATGCGCCCTATAAATAAAATTATTTCTTAATTGTGCCCAGAGGCGGATTAAGGTCGGTTGAGGTCCCTGCACAGAAGAAAATATTGGGCCCCTTAAAGAAAAGACAGGGAAAATAAAAATACATGTTAACTATATTTTTAAATAAATAAAAAATTATTATGTACTATTAATGTTAAAATTGCACATATGAAACCAAACTTGGTGTCAGAAAAAAGTGTAAAGTTGGAGTTTTGTGGGGCCCTTCAGAAGTCCAGGCCCAGGGTGCGCGACCGTTAAATCCGCCTGTGATTGTGTGATTGGATTTATCCAGTCCTTATTCTAAGAGGTGTACAGACCTAGGAGATGAGGGGATGACATGTCTCTGATTTGGGGGTAGAACATCTCAGACCTGGGGGTGTCTATTTGGAGACCTATTTCCCCATCCAGATCTTAGAAGCAGGAGAATTGTCTTTGAAAATAACCAAAACAAACCCACCAGAATGTTGTTTTCCAATCAGGAAGCTACAGAGTAACTGACATCAACCAAATAAGACCTTGACCTTTTGAACCAACCTGGCCCTTCAACGCTTCCCTTTCCCACCTGTGCCACCAAGATAAGCCCCAGAGAAAGCATCTGATACCAAGTCTCAGGCCTCCCCCCTCCCTCCCCCCCAATCATTTGGATTAATCCATCTCTTGGTGAGACACCGAAATCCAATATGAGCCCTTTCCCCCACTCTCCCCATCCCTACTAAGACCCTGTCCTGCATCTAAATCCTCCAACCCTTCCCCCCTCCCTTCTCAATAGCCAGTGCCTGCAACAGCTCCCGGGCAATACCCAGAGACACAGTTCATCATTTTGACCAGCTATAAATGCCCCCACTCCCGGGGTATTGTTTTGCGTGAAGAGTGATGGGCCTCTGCTTAGGGAATAAAAGCAGGTTTGTTGTGGGAGATGGCTTAGGAAGCGAGCGTCCCAGAATTTCAAACAAGGGTCCCTGCCTATCAGGACCCTGCATGCGAGTAGGAAGATGTCTCTCCCAAACAAGGTGCTCTGTCCCAGGAGTTCTGGGGTCCCTTCCGCTGGCCTGTGGGCCTCTAATTATTCTAAGAGCCCCTTAAGATTCCATAAAGACTATGGCGCCCCTTGTTTGCCTCATCTATACCTGCCAAGTACCGGGTGGGGGCGGGGGGATGTATATATTTTAACAAAGACACTGCATCCTCCCAGCAAAATGGCGGTGGTCCCGGCCCCGGTTCCCTGACCCACCGCACACTTTCCGACGATTAGTTAGTACCCAACGAACGGGACCCCTCCTCGACCTCTCCCCCAGAGCCTTGTTTTCACAAACTCCCAAAACATTCAGAGCTTTTCCTCATCCCAGGGGCCCCCAGGACAGTCTCTGGCTAGAGCCTGTGGAGCAGCTCCTCCATTGTGGTCCTTCTGCCCCCAAGACCCTCGCCTTGGGAGGTCCTTGGAAGGGGGACTGGACCCCCCAAGCTGGGCCTCACGGGTGGGGGCAGCGGGCTCTGCCTCTGACACCCCAAAACTCCTTGGCTGAAGGAGACATATAAATGAATTCCTGGTTAGTATATATGGGAGATGTGGGGGTCTGTGAGGAGAGGAGGCGTCTTGGGATACCCCTTCTCACGGCCTCAGGGGAATGTGGAAGCATTGGGGGTTCGGCCTCAGGAGAGAACCTCCACCTCAGAGGTCAGGGGGCCGGCTGGGGGAGAGTCGATAGAAGAGGGGGAAGGGACAAAGTTTGAAAGTGCCCTTTCAACTCTTCCAGGGAAAGTTTGCTTAGGGGCCCAATGGACAAAGAGGGGGTAGAGGTGCAGGGGTCTCGGTGGCGGGATGACCCCCGAGAGGTGACTGGACCCCGGGGGAGCGACCCCTCCCCCCTGTCCCGGCTCGGCCCGGCTGGGAGTCGCCCGGCTTGGGGCCGCGTGTGTTAGTTGGGGCCGCTTTCCGGTCACTCCGCCCGGCTGAGGGACCCCGCAGCGGGTTGAGAGCCGGGTCCCTGGTAGCCCCAGGGGGGAGCTTTGCTACGGGGGGTTTCCCGCGTCGGGGCTCCCCAACCCCGCAGAGCCAGCCCCCCGCAAAGGGGAAATGTGCCGGCGCACCAGCGGTCCTCGGCGCCGTTTGGGGCGCCTGGCGGTATCGGGGGGCGGTGGCTTGGCTTGCGGGCCGCCTGGCGGGGGAGCCCAGGGAGCTGGGCAGCGACCCCGGGCGGCGGCGAGGAGCGGGAAGGCCCGGGGCGGGGGGAAAGGTCGGATTTGCTCGGCGGAAGAAACACAGATGGCGGCAGCGCAGCGCCATTCCGGGCCGGGAACAGGCAGCCAGCAGCCCTGTCCTCACCGCGGTCCGCCCGCCGCCGCTAAATACCCGGATGCGCCGCCCGAGCGCCAGACGCGGAGCTGGGAAAAGAGAAGCAGCGGAGGCGGTGACAGAGCCAGAGCCAGAATCAGAGCCAGAGCCGCAGCCGCAGCCGCACGCAGAGACAGACCGGCGGGGCCGGGCCACGCAGAAGCGGCCCAGAGTCCTCCCGCGGCCTGAGTTAGATCCCAGAGAGCCAGGCTTTGGAGTGGCCTGAGAGGGGTGCGAAAGCTGATACCGAGTCAGGCTTTTCTCGGCCTCTGACGGGGGTAGCCCTTTTGAAGGCGCATTCTTCAACAACAGGACCAAGGCAGCCCACCATGACTGAAAACTCCACGTCTGCCCCTGCGGCCAAGCCCAAGCGGGCCAAAGCTTCCAAGAAGTCCACAGACCACCCCAAGTACTCAGACATGATCGTGGCTGCCATCCAGGCGGAGAAGAACCGCGCTGGTTCCTCGCGTCAGTCCATCCAGAAGTACATCAAGAGCCACTACAAGGTGGGCGAGAACGCCGACTCCCAGATTAAGTTGTCCATCAAGCGCCTGGTTACCACCGGGGTCCTCAAGCAGACCAAAGGAGTGGGTGCCTCAGGGTCCTTCCGGCTAGCCAAGAGCGACGAGCCTAAGAGGTCAGTGGCCTTCAAGAAGACGAAAAAGGAAGTCAAGAAGGTGGCCACGCCAAAGAAGGCAGCCAAGCCCAAGAAGGCAGCCTCTAAAGCCCCCAGCAAGAAGGCCAAAGCCACCCCAGTCAAGAAGGCCAAGAAGAAGCCGGCTGCCACGCCCAAGAAAACCAAAAAACCCAAGACTGTCAAAGCCAAGCCAGTCAAGGCATCCAAGCCTAAGAAGGCCAAACCAGTGAAGCCCAAAGCCAAGTCCAGTGCCAAGAGGGCCAGCAAGAAGAAGTGACAGTGAAGCTTTCCTTGTGGACACTCCTGCCTGTCTCCTATTTTCTGTAAATACTTTTCTCCTCTCTTACTCATCTGCAACCCCTTCTATCCTGACTTTGAGAAACCAAATTTGGATTCCTCAGAAATTAGGGAATAGTTCATTTTCCTTAGCCAGTCGTGCAAGGACAGCAAAAACAATCTCATCCCTGTAATGATGAGAGTGTACTTATATTTTGTTCTGTTAATTTGTTATTAATCTACTTAGGGTTTGGGGTGAGTTTGTGTTTTATTTGGTTGGATGATTTGTTCACCATGAAGGTAAATGTTGGGGGGGGGGAGGGGAATCGGGAGGGCAGCTTGTTCTGGCTAGTTGAGAGGGAGCCCAGAAATTGTAAGGTTTGTAGGTATCTTTAAGACTAGTGAGCTTTAAGTTGAGCCATCCTTGTGAGTTTCAGAACCTTGATGGGGAGGAGAGGTGTGGCAGCAGCTGGACACCAAGTAAGGAGTTGGAATAAACTCTCTCTGGGCTGTCTTCCACCTCCCAATGGTGAGCAGTGTGTTTGTGTGTGTTAGGTGGGGGTGTCCAAATCAGTTTCCTTCTCACTTCTGTTAGTCTGTACCCATGGCCTCCCTATTGTCCTAGGGAAGTAAGGGGGGTGTGGAAGTGACAGCTGGTCTGAGAAGCCGTGGCTTCTTTCAGCTGGAAACTAGCCATTGTGTGTGTGTGTGTCTGTGAGTGCGCGCGCGCGCGTGCGTGGGGGGCGGGGGCGGGGGGACAGGAGGGGGTCTTTGTGGCTTCAGAAAGTCTCCTGTTATGGGAGTAGAAACTTTGGGGGAAGAGTGGGGAGTCAGTCAGCCAAGTGCCTCAGTGTGCCCTCTTGAAACTTGGGTTTTTCCACACAATTGGATTGTGTCCTGGGAGTACTTTTATTTTCCCTTGGTTTTTGGTTCCTCCTTTACAAGAGGTGGCTTTGGTGGTCTGGTGAGTCGCCAGCACTGCCACCGTCACTTAAAAACTTCCCGACCTCTTTACTTCTGAGTCTTTTCTACATAGTGGTAGTTGGGGGAGGGTTAGTGGGCGGGGAGTGGACAGTAAGACATACTGCAGTCGACTTTTGAATTGCTAAGTAGTTTTACAGAGCTAGGTTTGTGTATGTGCGTGTAAATGTGTATATATCTATCTAGAGCTAGCATTTAGATTTCACGCCCGGGAGCTGGGAGAAAAAAAACCCTGTACAGCCGTCTTTCTCATAAAATAGGGAAACGCGCAATTGCGCATCTTACCCCGACCCCCTTTTTTTTAAGTGTTTGTGCCGGGAAGAATTTGCTGTCTTTGTAATTTTAAAACTTTAAAATAAAAATAGGAAAAGTACAAAATTTGGGCGGTGTTTTTTTCTCTTTTCTAAGACTAGACAAGGCGAATAATTGCACTGGCGAGTAGTGGCGGGGTGGGGGGGTATCGGGGCGTTTGCACCTGAGAAGAGAGGGAGGGTTCTAAGAGTTCCACCGGGAAACCTTATCTGGAGGAGACTGGACGTGCCTCAGGCTGTTCCTGCATTTGGAGTCCTGAGCACCCCTCCCAAGGGATGGATGTGTAGGCAGGGGATGAAAATGGGATCGGAAGGTCTGGTGGGCTGGGCCCGGCGGCGTTGCCTCCCTTCCCCCTTTCATGGGCCGCTCCAGTCTCAACTTACAAATCAATCCACTTTCGTCCTATGAGCATCCCGGCTGGCTCCGCCCCACTGCTTCTGGGTCCGCCTTCCCGCCCCTTTCAGGGAGCCCCTTTCGCCCCGATTGGCTATCAGAGCCCGGCCTCCGGCCACGTGATCAGTCAGTCACAGTGCTCACAGCTTCGGGACTGACGGATGGACTGGCGGGCGGGCGGGCGAGCTCGCGGGAGGTAGGCGAGGTGAGCGCCATGTGGGTCGGTTCCGTCTTCCGCGCCGCGCTCTCCTGGTACCCCCGCGGTCGCCGCGCGCACTCAGCGGTGGCCCAGCTGCGTGGCATCCTGGAGGAGGAGCTGGAAGGGATCCGCGGGGCTGGCACCTGGAAGAGCGAGCGGGTCATCACGTCACGTCAGGGGCCGCGCATCCACGTTGATGGCGTCTCCGGAGGTAATTCCCCCTACCGGGAGTCGTCGGACGTGGCTGGGTGTTAAGAGGACCGTTGCGAGGCTTGAGCTGAATGGAAGTCCTGGAGACAGTGGGAGGCAGGAACCCCAGCATATGTAGCCACTGGCTCCTTTATCAACTATCAGGCCTACTTTACGGCTTCCTAGTGTTAACTCCAACCTGGTTAAACTCGTTTCCCGTGAAGGTAGATGATTTGCCCTTGAGCACCTGTTGATTTAGAGGAAGAGGCGGGTCAGAGACCCAGCCCTCGGAGAACCGTGAGAAAAAAAGAGACCATACCCAGGTGGGTCTCACTATGCTGCTTCAAGGAAGTGATAGGAACGCACAGCAAGAGACCCCGCTTTTCTGGAGCTGCTGCTTTGTGCAGGCCTCTAATTGCTGCACTTGGACTCCTGCAAACCAACAAACGTAGAAATGGCTAATCCTACTTTACAAATGAAAAAGCCCAAAGACGTGAAGTGAGCTGCCCCCAAACCCTTAGGTAGCTGTAGGCAGAGCTGGGCTTTGTTCCAGGTCCTCTGGTATATTGGAGCTGGAAGGTCAGCTAATGGGCCAGAGAGGCCAACCTTCTGGCCAAAGTCACAGTGAGGGTTCCATGGGCTGCTTCAGGAGTCACCCCATGAATTGGCCCATCAGTTCTCCCTCATGTCTGTCTAACCAGCAGTTGCTGCCCCTCTGTACCAGATCCCAAGTGAGTGCTGATTATAAAGTCCCCCAAACCAGCCTATGCCTGTGGAATCCTTAGTGCTATTGCACTCATTTGTAAAACAGAAATCCCAGGAAATCTCTACCTTCCCCCAGGGGAAGCTTGGATCAGGTCAAAAGGTCAGAAATAAGGAGATCCAGGTACTCATCCTGTTTTTGCCTCTTCCAGGTTGAGTGAACCTTCCTTCTCAGGCCTTTCCCACTTAGGTCAGCCATGTTCACTTTGTAGTTTATAATTCAGGATCCAGTTATCAGAGATACCCTCTTTTAGGCCTGTGACTCTACCAGGCAGCAAAGTCAACTATAGAGTTTGAAAACCACAGTTTTCTTTTATGCAGGAGGAAACCAAGGCCCAGAAGATGGGTTGCTGGTTGTCCTTGGGGACAGGAGAAACCTGTGAGGCAGGACTGAGTTCCTTCTTGGGGGAATGTGATTCTGAGCCAGAGTTTAAATTTTTCATCTCTCAAGATGCTGCTCTGAAAATCCTATCCTGACCCTTCCTCACCTGTGGCCTCTGCCCCAAAATAAATCATACTGTGTGGTTGTTGCCTCCTCAAGGGTGAATCTGGGTTCATTTACTCTGTGGGTCCTCAAGACCTGGCACTGACACCTTTCCAGGCCTTTCCTTAGGGCCTTGAGCTGTTGTCTGTTCCATGTCCTTTACGTCAGGAATCCTTAACTTCTGTGCCAACAACTACCTGGGCCTGAGCAGCCACCCCGAAGTGATCCAGGCCGGTCTGCAGGCCCTGGAGGAGTTTGGAGCTGGCCTTAGCTCTGTCCGCTTCATCTGTGGGACCCAGGTACACAGTGAGTGTTGTGGGGGCAGAGGTTGGGTAGAGTGCGGCCCTGTCCACAGCATTGGGCACAGACCACAGCTGTCTGCTTCCCACAGTCAGCAGGGCTGGTTTCGCCAGCTCAGCTCATCCCCTCCCAGAGCTGTGGGCCCATTTTTAGCCCCAGAACTGTCCACTAGAAATATTGGGTTCAGGCTTCTGTTTTGCTCTGGAACCTTGGGCAAGAAACGACCTCTCCGAGCATCCACTTTCTCACCTGCAGAGCGGTGTTCACCTGTCTTCCTACAGGAAAAGAAGAATAGAAGGCTGGGATTGAGATAGAGGTTTCTGGAGCTATTCTGCCTGAGCTCAATCCCTAGCACCACCTGTTATTGGCTTTGTTACCCTGGGCAAGTGTCTTAGTCTCTCTGTGCCTCAATCCCTTAAGTAGTAAAATGGGGATAATAGTACTTAGTAGGGTTTTATAAATAAAGAGTTAGCAGAGGTAAAAATGCTTAGAACAGTGCTTGACATATAGCAGTGCTCCATGAATGTTGGTTGTTATTTTATTTTGTAAACGTTACAGAATTAATAAAAACCTGAAACTTACAGTGTTTACTATGTGTCAGGTACTGTTTTAAGAACATTACAAATATTAACTAATTAATGCTCATAACAATCCTAAGTGAGCCTGACCTGTGGTGGTGCAGTGGATAAAGCATCCACCTGGAATGCTGAGGTCGCGGTTCAAAACCCTGGGCTTGCCTGGTCAGGACACATATGGGAGTTGATGTTTCCTGCCCTGCCCTCCCCCTTCTCTCTCTCTCTCTCTCTCTCTCTCTCTCTCTCTCTCTAAAAATGAACAAATAGCCTGACCAGGCGGTGGCACAGTAGATAAAGCGTCGGACTGGGATGCGGAAGGATCCAGGTTCGAGACTCCAAGGTCGCCAGCTTGAGCGTGGGCTCATCTGGTTTGAGCAAAAAGCTCACCGGCTTGGACCAAGGTCGCTGGCTCCAGCAAGGGGTTACTCGGTCTGCTGTAGCCCCACGGTCAAGGCACATATGAGAAAGCAATCAATGAACAACTAAGAAGTCAGTCGCAACACGCAACGAGAAACTAATGATTGATGCTTCTCATCTCTCTCCGTTCCTGTCTGTCCCTGTCTATCTCTGCCTCTGTAAAAAACAAACAAACAAAAAACAATCCTAAGTGATAGGTACTGACTATTTTCATCTCTGTTAAAGTGATGAGGACACTGAGGCCCAGAGAAGTGAACTGACTTGCTTAAGGGCACACAGGCTTTCATGGTAGGATTTGAGCCCAGATGGTGTGGTTCAAAGATCTCTGCTCCTGTTTGTGATTATTATTACCTATCCTCTCAGAAAGATGAGGATGAAATGAATGATGGAACTCCTGACTCCCACCCAGCCTGGGCACTTTGCAACAGAATCCTCACCCAGATAGGATAGTTTTCAAATCTAAGAATTTGAGGTCCGAATGAACTTAGTTACTTAAGTAATCTTCTTTGTCATAGATCAACCAAAAAAAAGGACTCAGTTTGATATCAGAAAGACACATCTTCCTTTGCCATTAGTACCCATAATTTCACCATCTGACCCCCATTTACAAAAAGAAGATCCAACTAGGAAGGGACACGTAGTAAACCCCTAATTCCTCAGTGAGTACTATCTGCCTGATTCTTGTCGGCTCTAAGGAACACTTGTGGTAAAGAATGAAAGGCCAAGGCTGCAGGCTTTCTAGGCTGGGTGTGTTTTTGGCATTCTTAGCCTCTCAGTCCTCAGGACTTGTCCCGTGTGACTCTGCAGGCATTAACACCTGTCTCATTCACTTTCTTCAGAGCATCCACAAGGATCTGGAAGCAAAGCTAGCCCTTTTCCACCAGCGGGAGGATGCCATCCTGTATCCCAGCTGTTTTGATGCCAATGCTGGCCTCTTTGAGGTGTGTGGGGGCCATGGGTAGGAGCTGGTGAAGCCTGCTAGGCTGTGAAAGGAGAATGCTGACTGTAGGTAGTCAGAACTTGGCAGGATATCAGTGCCATGGCTGGAGACTCCAGTCATCATGTGTTACGGAGGTCAGGTTGGGCCGCATAGGTGCTCCAGAAAGAATCCTGAGGCTTGCAAGGAGGCCATCTTCCAGGCTATTTGAGGGTGTGTGGCTGGGGGTGACAGGGGCCGGGCAATCACCAAACACATTCTCACCTGCTCTCACCAGAGTGGGACCCTGGTTCAGCCCAGTCCTGGGGCTCTGGGGACTCATATAGAGGCACAGGGCTCCTTGCCTCCCTGCCCAGAGGAATGCCCTAGTTGGCAATGAAATTTGGACTCAGGCCTGACCTGTGGTGGTGCAGTGGATAAAGTGTCGACCTGGAAATGCTGAGGTCGCCGGTTCGAAACCCTGGGCTTGCCTGGTCACGGCACATATGGGAGTTGATGCTTCCTGCTCCTCCCCCCTTCTCTCTCTCTCTCTCTCTTTCTTTCTCTCCTCTAAAGTGAATAAATAAATAAAAAATTAAAAAAAAAAAATTTGGACTCAGGCAGAGTCATAGGAGTGGGAGAATCCCAAGGTGGTTGGATGATGGCTTTACTCCAGCTGCTTTCTTTCAGGCCCTGCTGACCCCGGAGGATGCAATACTATCAGATGAGCTGAACCATGCCTCCATCATTGATGGCATTCGTCTTTGCAAGGCCCACAAGTACCGCTATCACCACCTGGACATGGCTGATCTAGAAGCCAAGCTGCAGGAGGCCCAGGTGGGGCAAGACCCAGGGGTTCCAAGGGCAAAGACTGGGCTTATCCTCGGCCTCCCCCTAGTGAAGGAAGTGAGGCTTGGGGGGGCCAACTCCATACTCACAATCAAACAGCCTGAAAGTTTGTAGCAGCCAAGATTTGAACCCAGATCCCTCAGACCCTGAGCTTTTTTCCATTGCACCATGCTGCCTTGGTCACCTTATGTGTGGCAGGCCCCTAGTAGGCATAACAGCGAAAGTAAAGAACTGGCCCCACCCCACACTGTATTCTGAAGGGGACACTGAGAGCGTTCTCACTGCCCAGGGCTCAGTGTAGCTCCAGACTGCTCTGAAACAGATGGTTAGGGCTCACAGAGGTATGGATGAGGAAGGGGATGTTCTAGTTCCAACACAGGAGTGCTAATGTGCCTAGTACTGAGCACTGGGCAAGGTAAGCTGTTAGAGCCCTAGAAGGTAGGCGGTTTGACCCTGCTTATGACACCAGCTACTACCTGTCCTTGCCTTCCCTGCAGAAGTATAGACTGCGTCTGGTGGCCACTGATGGGGCCTTTTCCATGGATGGCGACATTGCACCCCTGCAGGAGATCTGCCACCTTGCATCTCAATATGGTGCCCTGGTCTTTGTGGATGAATGCCATGCCACTGGCTTCCTGGGGGCCACAGGACGGTGGGAGCATGTGGCATCCAAGGCCTGGGGTCGGGCTTCTAACAGTGGGTGGGAAACTGAGAGGCCAGCCCCCAGTTCAACCCATGATTGTAGGGTGCTCAGGCGGCCAGTGGTGGCAATGGCTTTCCTTGCAGGGGCACAGATGAGCTTCTGGGCGTGATGGACCAGGTCACCATCATCAATTCCACACTGGGGAAGGCGCTGGGCGGAGCATCAGGTGCTTACAGCATTGTGCCCTGGGGTCCCCTTATCCACATGAAGGACCCTGGATGAGTCTCAGGGAAGGTGGGTGGGGGGAGACCTGGGACAGCAGACAAGAGGGCAGTAAGGGCTGTACTTTCAGGAGGGGCTTATGGTAAGCTCTGGCTCTTGGCCCCTGACTACCCCCACCTCTGCTCTTGTTCATAGGGGGCTACACGACAGGCCCTGGGCCCCTGGTGTCCCTGCTACGACAGCGTGCCCGGCCCTACCTTTTCTCCAATAGCCTGCCACCTGCTGTCATTGGCTGTGCTTCCAAAGCCCTGGACCTGCTCATGGAGAGCAATGCCATTATCCAGTCTATGGCAGCCAAGACCCAGCGGTGCAGTCCCTGGCAGGGGTGGGGAAGGCTGGGTGGGGAGCTACTGAGGCCTGCCCCTTGTGCCTGCCCAGCCCATGCCTATAGGTTCTGGCTCTGCCCATACCACATCCGTAGCAGGTGTACTGGGGCTCAGTCTCTTCCTTCAATTCCTGGCACATTTCTCTGCAAATGACCTTGTGTCTCCCTGTCTTATGCAATTCAGTCTTCCTGCCTTCCTTTTTGGTATGCTTGTTTCTCTGCCTGGCTCCCCATTTGACTTTCTAGGTGTGCATTTCTGTTTTTTTTGGTCCCTCTGCAGACTTCAGCACAGATTTTGAGTCACATACCCATCAGGACTAGGTGTGAATAATCCACAGCCCCGACTGACCTGTGACACCCAGTTTGTACCCACAGGTTCCGCAGTAAGATGCAGGCTGCTGGCTTCACCATCTCAGGAGCCAACCACCCCATCTGCCCTGTGATGCTGGGTGATGCCCGGCTGGCCTCTTGCATGGCAGATGACATGCTAAAGAGAGGTAAAGAGGCCAGGACAAAAGGAATGGCTGTGGGTCTGAAGAGAAAAAAGAAGGGAACCCCTAGACCAGGCATCCCCAAACTACGGCCCGTGGGCCACATGCAGCCCCCTGAGGCCATTTATCCAGCCCCCGCCGCACTTCGGAAGGGGCACCTCTTTTCATTGGTGGTCAGTGAGAGGAGCACTGTACGTGGTGGCCCTCCAACGGTCTGAGGGACAGTGAACTGGCCCCCTGTGTAAAAAGTTTGGGGACCCCTGCTCTAGACTATGAATACTCCCCCTTACCCCCATCCTACTACCCTTTTTAGACCAGCTGTCCAAACTTGGAAAACCCAGGCCATGAGATAGTCCCATGTCTGAGAGACCATGGGCTCCCTTGCCCCCAGCATGCATGTCACACCCCAAAGCCTGCCTGACTCTTAGAAGACCCAGGTTGACTTTCTGTCTTCCCAGGCATCTTTGTCATCGGGTTCAGCTACCCAGTGGTCCCCAAGGGTAAGGCCCGGATCCGGGTACAGATTTCAGCAGTGCACAGCGAGGAGGACATCGACCGCTGTGTGGAGGCCTTCGTGGAGGTGGGGCGACTGCACGGGGCATTGCCCTGAACCCTGGGTAGTGACAAGCAGAGCCAAGGTCCCCTCCCTCCATAGTGACAAAGGGGGCATTGGATCATCAGACCAGGCCAGAGGCTCTGAGCCCTGTCAAAGTTCTAGGGCTGGGCGTGGGCAATACATGTGCTTGTGGCTGTGAGTATGAAACAGCTGTGGAAATAGATTGTGTCTCATTGGTCTGCTTTATTCTCTCTGAGTGGGTTGATGTGCTCTGTGATTAGTTGAAGAAGCAGGCAGGAGCTGGGGTTTTGTGTGCAGGCTCTGAAACTATTAGACCTCAGAGCTGACCGCCTCTCCCAAATTAAGATGAGACCCAGACAGCTGGGCCAGTTATAGCAGAGACCACCATCTGGCTCAGCTAGATTCTGTGCTGCTGGAGAGGGAGCTGAGCATCTCTGCAGGCCCTTTCCCATGCCACTCACCCCTACTTTGCTTCCTCCAGAGGCTAGCCTTGGCGAACACCTTGGCCTCTGCTCCCTATCCAAAAGATGGCCTACAACTGCCCAGATATGGGGCTGGGTATCCAAAACCATGTTTGGAGGAAGCAGAAGATTCAGGCCCCAAAGCAAAGACTATGGGTCGCTACTGGAAATTCCCCTGCTAACCTGGAACCCTGTGTTCTAGCCCACTTTGTCCTTAACTCTGTCCTGGGGCAGGCCCCATCACCGGTGTGTGCCTCAGTTTCCCCTGCTGCACCAAGCATGGATGTTATGTTAATATTATATCTGGGGCCCTTCCAGCTTACTTATCCCAAGACTTGCTGGCCTGATGATCAGCCACCAGGGGGCACAGCGAGCCCAGGCTTTGGATGCTATGTCTTCCCCTCCAGACTCCAGGCCTTGGACTTGGCTGTTTGGGCTGCCCTGCAGGCAAGGCTAGGAGGGCCAATTGCCTGCTGTGAAGGCCCAAGTCACCCTTCTCCACAATGCCTCTCTGTGCTCTTTCTGGAGATGGCAGCCCCTTCCCACAGTTACTTTCCCTAGCCTTTCTCCTTCCATTGTCCTTCCCTGCTCAGCCTTATAGGCACCGGGTGGGGGTGAAATGGCTTCTGAGTCACTGTAGCTCCAGTCTCAGCATGGTGTGTCCTTGGGAAGCTCTCTTGTAGGGTTCTGTGGGTAGAGCAGGAAGGATTAAAAGGCCCTTACGAACAATGTGGAACTAGGACAAGGTCTCTGACGCCCTGTACCCTGAGCCCTCCCAGTCTTAGGATGGATGATTTGGTTGAGCTACTGCCCAGTCCTGCAGGATCTTAACACTGGGATTCTGGAAGTCCTAGCCTATGATCTGATCTGCAAAAGCTTAGGACTCAGGCCCAGGAGCCCAGGGTGCTGGGGGATGCAGCCAGGGGAAAGGGGCTGCTGTGGCCACATCAGCTGCAGGAACACTTACATGCTGTCACCATCGGGGTAGGGCACCTGGTGCCAGGTGCACTGCTGCAGCAGCAAGAGTACACAGCCTACAGCCTGACACCAGTACTGGGGCAGCCGGTAGCTGGATGTGCACTGTCTGCAGAGGCCAGCACATCATACCCAGTGATCACATGACAATTGGTGTGCCCTACCCAGCAGAGCCAGAGCACTGGGCCCAGATCTACCAACCAGTGGCACAGAGTGTGCACTGCCACTGGCATAGCACTCCCAGTGGACAGTGCGGGCAGGAGCAGCATCAGGACACTCTGGGCCTGGCCATGGTAATGCACTGGGCGATTGACTGGGCCTGGCGCCCCTTCCCACTTTCATTTAGACGGGGTCATAGGAGGGACCATCAGGAGTAGCAGTAGCTTAGGTCATCTAGTCTTGGGCATGTGTTGGTAATTCCCACTGGACACCCATGACAGGCTCAAGGGCCCACCGTAGATCAGTCACACTAATGCTGTACGGCGGGGCCGGGGGCTCAGGGGACCTCTCCCAGGACCACAATCCACAGCCTCTGCATTGGGCATAGGGTTCAAGTTGTGGCTGCCAGGAGCAGCAATTGGAACAAAGGGAAAGACAGGATACTAGGTGCACATTGGCTCTGGGCATGATAACGATATGCCTTTCCTGACTGTCCCACAACCAGGCCTTCTGTGGTCTCCGCGTCCTTCCCTCCTTTGCTCTGTGTCTGTTATCATAGCTGCTCAGCCTGCGGCTTTTGGGAGTTCCCCGAAGTACTGTCAGAACCCAACCAAGGGCGAGGTAGAGGGAGGTAGGTCAGTATGGCAGGAATCTCCAGGGCTTACAGGGTGCAGGCCGGCCACATTGGTGAGCCCAGGCTTCTAGGAGTCTGTTGGTGCATTATTTTCATAAAGGGTGGTATAGACCTCTGTCAGTGAATCTAAAATTTAACCACACTGAATCTAGAATCCTACAATTAAGCCTTTCAGTGATAAATCTACAGTTCTAATTCCTTAATTCAATCTGATGTCTCTGGAGAGTCTAGGTGTGAGTCCTAAAATCTTAAGTGATTCTCTGCTTCAAAAGTTGAGGGTGCTCTGCCCATGGGGCAAGTGACATGAGGCTTTAGAGGAGCACTTCTCAGCACTGGCAGAAATCCCAGGGGCCTGCAAGAGTTCTTCAGACCTTGAATGCAAGTCTTTGCTTCATCAGCGTCCCCTCAGACTATTTTCATTATTTTCCCAGACTTCCCTCTTGACATTCTCTCCACCCTCCCAGCTTCTAGAAAGACTCCACATACAGTTCCTACCATCCCTTCTCTCCTTGAACTCCTTGCCCCCATAACATTTGTTGCTAAATCCAATGCACCTTGCCCCCTAGGTGCTAGCCTCTAACCCTTTTGACCATGTGGTCCACTCCAAGAGGTCAGGCCAGAACCCCTTCACTGAATCAGCCATTCACCAAGACCTTAACCTCTTTGGCTGTTGCCTGGAAAAGTGGCTTCTAATGGATCGCTCGTTAAATCGCTCCCATGCTGTATCCCCCCCCCCCCAGGCTGTAATAAAATAACAAGTTAAATGGGCAGGTCATGTTCCTGCTCTAGAACTTATACTAGAGCAAAGCCAGACTCTTTGGGCAGGTACATAAGCTCTCCAGTCTTCAGACTGAGCCCCTGGACCAAGCTTAGGGAAGCTGATAGGTTTCAGGGTTCTCAGGGCCTGGGGGAGGAGTCCTATCTGAAGTCCACAGAAAAGGGACTAAAATTATGGTTTCCTAGCCTAGGACACCCAATTCAAGACTAGGAATCCACCCTGGCCAGATAGCTTGGTTTATTAGAGCACCATCCTGATACATAGAAGTTGCTGGTTCAATCCCTGGTCAGAGCACATACAGGAACAGATTGATGTTTCTGTCTCTCCCTCTCTCTAAAGTCAATAATAAAGACTAGGGCCTGACCTGTGGTGGCACAGTGGATAAAGCGTCGACCTGGAACGCTGAGGTCGCCAGTTGGAAACCCTGGGCTTGCCCAGTCAAGGCACATACGGGAGTTGATGCTTCCTGCTCCTCCCCGCCTTCTCTATACATTTTTTTTTTTTGTATTTTTCTGAAGCTGGAAACGGAGAGACAGACAGACTCCCGCATGCGCCCGACCGGGATCCACCCGGCACGCCCACCAGGGGGCGATGCTCTGCCCCTCCGGGGTGTCGCTCTGCCGAGACCAGAGCCACTCTAGCGCCTGGGGCAGAGGCCAAGGAGCCATCCCCAGCGCCCGGGCCTCTTTTGCTCCAATGGAGCCTTGGCTGCGGGAGGGTAAGAGAGAGACAGAGAGAAAGGGGGGGGGTGGAGAAGCAAATGGGCGCTTCTCCTATGTGCCCTGGCTGGGAATCGAACCCAGGTCCCCCGCACACCAGGCCAACGCTCTACCGCTGAGCCAACCGGCCAGGGCCCTCCCCCCTTCTCTAAAATGAATAAATAAATAAAATAAAATAAAGACTAGCGCCTGACCTGTGATGGCACAGTGGATAAAGCGTTGACCTGGAATGCTGAGGTTGCTGGTTCAAAACCCTGGGCTTGCCCAGTCAAGGCACATATGGGAATTGAAGCTTCCTGCTCCTCCCCCCTTCTCTCTCTCTCTCTCTCTCTCTCTCTCTCTCTCCTCTAAAATGAATAAATAAAAATTAAAAAAAATAAAAATAAAATAAAGACTAGGAATCCTTTCTGAGCTTGGATTGAAGCAGGGAGAAGGGAGGTTGGGAAGTGCAGTTGTTAGGCAAAGCTACAGGAGGTGGGAGTGCTAAGGATAAACTGGGACCTGGATACGGAAGGGTTAACTACAAAGCAAATCTCAGAGCGAGATCAATGGGCTACTCACTGCAGAAAGAGGCAGAAGCAACGCAGAAAGCCAGAGAAAAGCCAGGCAAAAGAGCATGCCACCTGGGGGAAATCACAGACTGAGGAGGAGGTGGTCACTGGGCACTCTGGAGGCACTGCCCAAGCCCCGCTCAGCAGAGGAGGGGCCTTAAAGAAGAAGAGGGAGAAGTGAGAGGCAGACCTCTCTCTGCAGGGAGGCACCAAGGGCCAGGAGGCAAGCTCAGCCGGACCAGTTTACCCAAGATCAGGCGGAGACCCAGTGCCCAGGATTGAGGTGGGTGTTGTTCATCCTGCCCTTGGAATGGTCTATTGCATGCTGGGTGCTTGGGGAGGCAGATCGCTCTTTTTTTCCCTCCCCCGCTTCCTGAACCCCTTCCCTTAATTTTTCCCACCAACTCAGAGGCCCCAGGCTTCAGAGGGATCCACAGGTAGTAGCTGATGTGCACTGAGTGTGGGGCAAGGGTGAGAGAACACAGCTTGCAAAAATGCACGTGCGCACACACACGCAGATTATTACATCACCACCTGTTACAGGGTCTCAGATGAGCGCTCCAGCCTAGGAGAGTACCAGGTGGCAACAGCCCCAGATCTGCCACTGAAAGTGTGATCTTTATGCGTCCCTCTCTGAGCCTTGATTTCCTCGTGTGCAAAAATGGGCCAGTGACCTATATGGTTTTCCTAGCTGTGTTACTGTGGGGCTCTCACTAAACGACTCTCCAATGACACAGGGATGTCACCCATGTTTTGCTGACCTTGACCCATGGCCAAGAATCTTGCCTGAGCTTCAGATCCCCATTGAGAAGAAAATATATCAGCTCCTGATGTTGGAGTGCCCCTCCCTTTCCCACAATGTCCTCAACCCACTCTGCCTGGCTTTACCTGCATCATTGGTTAGAAGTGTCTATGGGGGTGTTCTCCAGGAAACTGAGAAACCCACCTCAGACACCAATGTGACTGTGCCAGTGCCAGGGGCTTGCACAGTTCTCATAGATAACTCTTGGCTCTGTCGACCCCTCTACTTCCACCCCCAGGAGCTTTTAGCTGGGGGAGATCTATCCAGGGCCAGGCTGAGGAAACTAGACCCCTGGGTCAAGTGACCAGAGCTGGGAGCCCCTGCCTGAGAACTTCCAGCTTCTCTTCCCCAGGTGACCAATCTGTTGGAGAGATGACTGATAACCAGAACATTTCGCTGGACAGCCCGGGGACTGTGGGGGCTGTGGCAGTGCCTGTGGTCTTTGCCCTCATCTTCCTGCTGGGCACAGTGGGCAACGGGCTGGTTTTGGCGGTGCTGCTGCAGCCTGGCCTGAGTGCATGGCAGGAGCCAGGCAGCACTACAGATCTGTTCATCCTCAACCTGGCCGTGGCCGACCTCTGCTTCATTCTGTGCTGCGTGCCTTTCCAGGCCGCCATCTACACGCTGGACGCCTGGCTCTTTGGGGCCCTTGTCTGTAAGGCTGTGCACCTGCTCATCTACCTCACCATGTATGCCAGCAGCTTTACACTGGCCGCCGTCTCTGTGGACAGGTGCGCTGTGCCTGAAACCTGGCTGAGTCTGGGCTGGGGAGGGAAGACTTGAATGCATGCTCATTGGCCTTAGGAAAGAGAGAATGGGAGATCAGAAAGAGAGATAGGAAAAGAAAAAAAAGAAAAGAAAGGGAGATAGGAAAGAAACAGCTCTCTGGCTGCCCTCATCCAGTCTCTGGGTACCTGCAGGGCGTGCTTGAGGGGACCATCCTGCTCTCCCCCTACTTCCCATTGTGAGCTTCCCAGACATCATTGTGTCTCCTGTCAGCACTGGGTCTGGCACATGGTAGGTGCTCTGTGGGTATGAAATGAATGGCGCAAGGAATACACAAGTGAATTTAGATATTTTATTACCACTCACACCTGGTAGGTTGTGGTCATACCTGTTTCCATGGCTTGAAACTTGGGGTCAAATCCAAGCTCACTCCTCTAGCTGATCACTTTAGCCAAGTAACTTTCTCTGTGCCTCCAGGCACTGCTCTAAGCGCACTGACACGGCGCCCGCCCGCAGGTACCTGGCCGTAAGACACCCGTTGCGTTCGCGCGCCCTGCGCACCCCGCGCAACGCCCGCGCCGCCGTGGGCCTGGTCTGGCTACTGGCTGCGCTCTTCTCGGCCCCCTACCTTAGCTACTACGGCACGGTGCGCTACGGCACGCTCGAGCTCTGCGTGCCCGCCTGGGAGGACGCGCGCCGGCGCGCCCTGGACGTGGCCACCTTCGCGGCGGGCTACCTGCTCCCAGTGGCTGTGGTGAGCCTAGCCTACGCGCGCACATTGCGCTTCCTGTGGGTGGCTGTGGGCCCGGCAGGCGTGGTGGCGGCAGAGGCCCGGCGCAGGGCCACGGGCCGCGCAGGGCGCGCCATGCTAGCGGTGGCCGCGCTCTACGCGCTCTGCTGGGGCCCGCACCACGCGTTCATCCTCTGCTTCTGGTACGGCCACTTCGCCTTCAGCCCGGCCACCTACGCCTGCCGCCTGGCCTCGCACTGCCTCGCCTATGCCAACTCCTGCCTCAACCCACTGGTCTACGCGCTCGCCTCGCGCCACTTCCGCGCGCGCCTCCGCCGTCTGTGGCCCTGCGGTTGCCGTCGCCGCCACCGCGCTTGCTGCCCCCCGGGCTCCTCCCGCGCTCTCCGCCGCATCCGCCCGGCGTCCTCGGGTCCTGTCGGCTGCCCTGGGGACGCTCGGCCTCGCGGGAGGCTGCCGGCGGGTGGTGGCTGGGGCAGGGAGCCTGGAAAGTGGGCTGCCCGCGGCGGGGATGCTGGACCAGCCCTGTCTGCCAGGGGACCGAAATAAACCTTGTCCACCTCCACTCTGCTGGGTTTCCTTTGTCTATCATTCCCCTCCCCCCAGGGCCGACGCTGCTAGGGGATGAGGCCAAATCCAGAAGCCCTGTGAAGAACAGTGGCTGGAGCTCCAGCCCAGTAGACACTCCTGAGCGGTCAAATTGGGTGGATAAACTTAGGCAGTCCCTGAATGGCAGCCCCCAGATTGTGTCCATAGCTAGTCTGGTAAGAGGGTAGGGCCTCTCCCAGCCCTCCAACTCCGGCCACAGCCCCTAAGCCCTGAGTCCTCCACAGCCCTTCACCACGCCCCTTTTCCCTTCAAAGTCCTGTCCTGGCTTACTTAATACTAGCAGCTAATGTAACAAATATTTGTTAAGCACTTGCTATATCATCTTATATAGAGCTACATTCTTCCATCTAATTATCAAAACAGCTTTGCAAGGTTGATATAATTTGTCCCATTTTACAAATCAAGAATCAGAGGTTTAGTGATTTGCCTAAATTCACATGGCTAAGTGTTTGGCAGAGGTTGGATTAAAACCCACTGGGGTCTAAATTCTCAGAGGAACCTCCGCTTTCCCTTGAGGCCTCTGTTCTGTTTCCGTGGTTTCCAAGTGGGTGTTTTTGGTGTTGATGTGCTTCCTGATTCTGCATCAGTCCTCTTCCTCACACTGATCGGATGCCTTGGAAACCCCAGAGGACTCCCAATTCCCTTCCTTAGGAGAGTTCTGTTCAGATACTCAGCCTACCGGGTCCTGATGAGCTTCTAGCCCTGGGCCCATTGCCTGACCTAAACCCTTTGCATCATTCCTCAGCTATTTGGCACTTCTGGCTCAGGAAAGACATTAAGCCACACTCGGGTCCCAGCTGGCTTCCCAGTAGCCCTGACTGCCTTATGTACCCTTCTTTCCCTATCTCTGCACACAGCTGGGGTAATCTTGTGGCTGTGGGAACCTCCTAATTAAACAATAAATCAGTTTCAGTGGTTGTATTGTAGATCAGACAACTTCCCTTCCTCCCTCACCACATGCCAATAATGTTGATGAGCTTCTGGCCAGGGCCTGAGACCTTTCAGCCTCCACATCTCCCCAGCACATCTTCTGGCTGCTGGGCACTCTGGGAGGGCCCCTTCCCGACAGGAGGCAGCTGCTAAGTTCTGGTCACTGCCTACCAGCTGCCACAGACCCAGGGGTCAGAGTGGCAGCCACTCTTCACAGGGGGAAGCTAAGACCCAGCTAGGGGAACAACTGCTTCAAGGGCCCAGCACAGAGGCCTGACACCCGATCCCATGTTCTTTCTCCCAGGCCTTTGCCAAGGTTTCCATGGCTGACCTGGGTCACAGCAGTGGGAGTGATGCTTTCTTCCACAGCACCCAGCATGGCCTCTTCTCGCTGTGGCCTCACTTACACCTGCACTGGCTCGACTGGGCCTCATGCCAACCCTGACTGGCAAGGAATATTACTTCCATTCTCAGAAGCAAAAGCTGAGGTTTAAGGAGGTTAGGTAGTTTGACCAGAGCCAAATTCTCGGCAGGGCTGGTATCCTAACTGGGCCCCAGGGATGGCTCTCACTGCAGCCCAGGCAGCATGGGGAGAAACATCTAAGAGCATCTGACAAAGGTTACTGCACAACAATGGTGAGTGCCTGCAAAGCAAACAAAGGAAACAAAATCTCCCAGTTGGGCTGCTGCTTCTCCACAGCCACTTCTGTAGGCATGGACAGCCGACCAATTGGGAATGGCCTCCATCTAGGAGGAGCAGGAGACAAGTTTACCCAGGCAGGGAGCAGCAGAGTCAGAGTCTGAACCTGCATGAAACCCCAGGCCCCAGGGAGGGGGTTGGTTGGTGGAAACCCTCCACAGGGGCCTGGGGCTCTGCTCAACTGGCAGACAGTTGTATGGCCCAGGCCTCTGGCTGAACTTTGAGGCCTCCTACCTCTGAAGTAGGTCTCTTTGGCCCATTGGAGTCAAATAAAGAAGCCAGAGGCCCTGATTAATGGAGGACAGTGCAGCCTGGCCCAGAGTAGGCCCAGAGCAGATATTTGACACATGATGACAGAAGTGCCAGGGAAGGAAAGACATAACCCATCTCTTCCGTCTTCCCTTTATCCCTCAGACATTTGAGTGCCTGCCCTAAGCTAGGCCTTTAGGGGAGGACACAGATGGCATGAGCTGACTGGTCTCTCCCTTCCAGGAGCTCTCCATCTAGCTGGAGAGCCATACATCAAAAGAAGAAAGGACAGCCTGACCTGTGGTGGCACAGTGGATAAAGCGTCGACCTGGAATGCTGAGGTCGCCGGTTCAAAACCCTGGGCTCGCCTGGTCAAGGCACATATGGGAATTGATGCTTCCTGCTCCTCCCCTCTTCTCTCTCTCTCTCTCTCCCTCTATCTCTCTCTGTCTCTCCTCTCTAAAAATGAATAAATACAGTCTTTTTTAAAAAAAAAGAAAACACACAAAAAAAGAAGAAAGGACAGCAGCATATGATGGGGTGCTGAAACAGAACACTCACTGTTCTGAAAGGGCACAGAGGACAGTCCTGCCTTCTATGGCACTCCAAGCAGTAGTCACGAAGAAGGTAACTATTAAATATGCATTTTATGCCCCTGGCCAGTTGGCTCAGTGGTAGAGCATCAGCCCAGAGTGTGGAAGTCCCAGGTTTGATTCCTGGCCAAGGCACACAGGAGAAGCGCCCATCTGCTTCTCTACCCTTTCCTCTCTTTTTTCTCTCTATCTCTCTCTTACCCTCCTGCAGCTAAGGCTCCACTGGAGAAAAGTTAGCCCGGGCATTGAGGGTGGCTCCACGGCCTCCGCCTCAGGTGCTAGAATGGCTCCAGTTGCAACGGAGCAACGCCCCAGATGGGCAGAGCATCGCCCCCTGGTGGGCATGCCTGGTGGGTCCCGGGAGGGCACATGCAGGAGTCTGTCTCTCTGCCTCCCCACTTCGCACTTCAGAAAAATACGAATAAATAAATAAATATGCATTTTCCTGGGAAAAGGTGGGAAGGGCCTGCAAGATGGAGCAACAGCTTGTGCCAAGGCAGAGTACAGAAAGGAGCAGTAAGTGGGTTCATGCCACTGAAATAGGGCAGGTGAGGTCCAGGGAGGCTGGGAGGGTGTGGTGAGGTCATGAGGGCCTCCCCAGCCATGAAAGTTCCTAGAGCGCAGGAACTTTCTCCTCTGGCTGGTGGTGATACCATTGAAGGTTCTCAGGAGCAAAGGGGCTCCATCAGACGTGTGGTCAGAAAGCCCCAGGGTTGCAATATTAGAGGCTGGGTGGGAGGTGCCAAGCTGGCAGCAAGGAGCCCAATCCTGGGCTACTCTGTGAGCCCTTGGCCAGGAAAGCTGCCACCAAGGTCATGGCCTGGGGGTGGGAAATTATTTTTGACATGGATTTGGCAGGAAGATTGATGGTCTGCTGCTTGACGTGGGCTTAGCCGCAGAGATGCCTGGGTCTCCTCCAGGGGGCTAATGAAATGCTTGGAACAACAGATAGTCCTAATACAGCAGATCCTCCAATAACATCATTTCATTCAATGTTGTTTTATTATAACGTTGATGAGATGTCATGGGAACTTAACTCTAGTTTATATCAATTAGCCTATAATAAAATCAGTTTTATTATATGTCATTTTGCTTAAAATCACCGAACCTATTGATGATGTTAAGTGAGAACTTACTGTACTTTGGTTAGGAGAGAACTGTGAGTCCTATAGGGCCAGAGGCAGGCAATAGGGGATGGAGTAGAAGCTGAATGAGCCCTGGCTGCTGCCCCCCACGGCCCAGGAGAAGCCACCTGACCTGAGCACCCTGCAAGGTCTCAGGCTGGGCCTGGGGCAGCCTGGAGGACTGAGAAGGAAGGTTTAGTTGGAGGGAGGTTTAAATTCTGCATCCATTTCACTCTCCTATTTGTACAAATTTCTTAGGGATGGGCCTGCAGCATTCATGTCTGGGCACCTAGTAGATATAGGGTTCTCCTGCAGGAAAGAAAGACAAAGGCACAGGTGATGGTGGAAACCCAGAGGAGGGCCCTAAGCCAGCATGGAGAGGAAGAGAAGACTTCTTGGAGAAGCTGGTACCCAAGCCAACTCCTGAAGTGGGAGTTAATCAGGGCAGACAGGGACAGGGAGGTAGAAAAGCATGTGCACGGCTGCTTGGAGTCAAGCACAGCATGACGTACTGAGGGCCTGGAACAGGGCACATGGGAGCCCCAGCAAGAAGAGGTGGGGGCAGTCACAAAGGATTCTGTAAATTATTCTCTGAAACTGAGACTGCACTTTGTGCTGAGGGCAATGGTGAGTTTTAAATACTGTAAAAGAATGACCAGGTCAGATTTATTCTTTCAGAAACACTTTCTGGGTACAAAACAGGCCTTCCTAGGGTGGAAGAAGAGGAGGGTAGTCAGGAGGCTGGTGTGAGAACCCAGAGATGAAGATATCTAAGACGTTGGCAGTGGGTAGGGAGATGTGAGACAGAACAGATGGGATAGCCACTTGGGAAGTACACTTGGTGATTGACCATGTGGTGGGAGGAGAGAGGTGTCTCAGATGACACCCCAGACTTCTGTCTTGGGTTATGATGGATGGCAATGGGAATGTTGAGGGTCAGGCTCGAAGGGGAACATGTTGAGCTTGACTGGAAGATTTGAGACTGAGGGGCCTGTGGGACATGTGAGGGGTGTCCAAGGACACTGGTGCATGGGACACCTATTGCCTTTCAGGCCTTGGGCTTGGCCTAGAATGTGGGTTTCATCTGCTTTGGAGTTTGAAGATAAAAACACTGAAGCTCAGAGAGATGAAGTAACCTACCCAAGATCACAGAACTAGTCAGAAACAGAACTGGCATCTTTTTTTTTTTTAATTTTATTTATTCATTTTTAGAGAGGAGAGAGAGAGACAGAGAGAGACAGAGAGAGAGACAGAGAGAGAGAAGGAGGGAGGAGCTGGAAGCATCAACTCCCATATGTGCCTTGACCAGGCAAGCCCAGGGTTTCGAACTGGCGATCTCAACATTTCCAGGTCGATGCTTTATCCACTGCACCACCACAGGTCAGGCAGAACTGGCATCTTTAATTTGGGTTTGTCTGATTTCGGTTCTATGGTCTTTAGGGAAGAGAAGAGGCAGAAAGGAGTTGATTGAGGGGGAGAGAGGAACTTGGATGTGCAAAGAAGGTAACCCCTCCTGCTTAGCAACTGTGGTCAGGGCTAAAGCTCAGTCCTGGGGGTGGGGGGTGAGGTGAGGGCCCTGGCACAGCCATGTTAACCCACCCCTCTCCCTGCCTCAGGCTGGCAGGCACAGTATCGTCTATCAACTTTGAGGTGTGTACCCAGGGACATCAATACCAATTAAGAGCCCAAGGTTTCCCATTAATGAACATCCAATACCAATTAAGAGCCCAAGGTTTCCCATTAATGAACATCAGTTCCTCAGTCCTGATGCAGGGCTCATTTGCAAGCTGCCAGCTGGATCCAAGATGGCCCGAGGCCGGAGAGCCAGGCTATGTAGGCTGGAATTGTTTCTGGTGTAAGGCCAAGACTGATTTACTTAAGGTGTCTTTTTAGTGCCATGTTTCAGTGGCCCAGGCTCAGGGGAGGGGTGAGATGGAAGCAGGAGGAAAGGTGGTGAGGAGAGTTAAGGGGCATGGTGCCAGCTTGGAATACCTGAAGGTCCTCTGAACAGTGGTGGCACTGGCCCAGGCCAGCACAGGTCAACACAGGTGGCATAGTGCAGGGTTCAAGATGTGGACTTCAAACCACACTGTTGGGCTGGAATCTGGGTTCCTGCACTTCAGAGCTATGACCTGTTTGGGCCTCAGTGACCTGCACAGAGCTCTCTGCCTGAGCCAGTCCCTCTGGAGGCACACATCCTCATGTTGCTCATTGGCTGCTATTAACCATATGTGAGATCTCAAGGGCTCCCCCAGGCAGATCCTGGTTTCCAGCTGAGGAGACATGGCTCATCCACCTGTGCCCCTCAGATGCACTGACTGGCAAGTGCTTCTGTAGCACATGGCATCCCCCCAGGCTTCCAAAGCAGGAGAGTCCCAGGTTGGCATGGGCCAGTCAGAGAGACAAGAGAACACTCTGGTCTCTGCTCTGGGGTTTCAGGCAGGATTCTTTTGCTTCAGAGCCTGTTTCCTCCTCTGTAAAGTGAGCTGGCCATCTCTTCCTGCAGGCACTGAGGCCTTGGTGTCGGCTGTTGGTGAGCCAGCATCTGGGCATTTGGACTGTAATGCTCTTTGGGCTCCACAGCTGGTGGGGAGCCAGGGTCTTTGTTGGTATTACCTAGGTATCAGTCCAGCTTCCCGACCTCCTCATGTGGGCTTGGGTTCAGCATCTGAAGCAGTCTGGGGAGCAGGCAGCTCTGGTGGGGGCAGAGGCTTTCTTCCAGAGGGGCTTTTCCCCAGAGCTCATGGTGTCTGCTCAGAGTAAGGACACATCTTACCTCCAGATCGAGGTGACAGCCTGCCTCATCTGGTTTCTGCCACCTTCAGACCTCAGGACTTCTGTAGCCTGGTTGTACCTTCCTCTCTGGCCAGCTAGTCACCCTCCTGGTCCCACAGCCAGCTCTCAGACCACCTCTGGAGGCCTGTTAATAGTGGAGGCAGCCACCAAAAATTAGCAATGACCATTCCAGACTCAGCTCAGCCCCATTGCCTCATGCTGTCCTTTCTCTTCTCCCAGGTGACCAGATACATGTCTTATCCACCAAGCACACTGTATCCTGTGCTAAGTGAGGAAAGGGCCAGACCGTCCTGTACCTGAGGCTGGTCACAGAGAGACTTGCTCAGTAAGGTCCATGGATTCCTACCAACTGGGTCCTGGGGCCACTGGAGATGTCGGCACTTTGGAAACTTTTGTAGAAATTATGCTAAACCTGGACGAAATCTAGCTATTGGACCTCAAACAAGTTTCTTTCTCTGAGCCTCAATTTTCCACGTCTATAAAATAGTGGGAGCAATACTGTTGGCTACCTCACATTTTATTGCAAACACTAAATCAAAGGGCTTATATGAAGGGCCTGCCTGTACACAGTAGGAGCTCAACAAATGTCACTGCCCTTCGTTTTAGGACACTGCTTCCAAGAAGGTTTTAATTTCAGGCCAGGTGGAAACCACACAGGCTTGGGGGTGGATCGAGGTTCCAGTCTAGCTGCCTGGCTGGGTCACCCTGGCAAATCTGCATTTTTTCACCTATCAAAGGCAGCAGCAAGCCAGTTACCTCACAGGATGGTTGTGAGAACCTGTGATTATTCTTCTCCAAGCACTTCCCATAATTCGCCATGGACCATGTCACACAGCGATTTTGTTCTTTTGTTTCTGCTGCATTCCCACCTAGAACAGTGCCTAGTGCACAGCAAGTGCTTAGTATTTCTAACATGAATAAGGTGAGGTATAAAGCAAGGGACTTCCAGAGCTGAAATCAAGAAAGATGGATTTTTCTTCCTGTATCCCCCACCACTCCCTTCTGGGCTTCACTCCACAAACTCAGGAATTCCCAGAGCAGCAAGTAACAGAGCTTACTCTGTGCAGGCAACCCTGTGAAGTTCCTGCTCCTGCCCCTGCCCAGCCTACTTGTGTGCTTTCTGACTCACTCCAGGGTCGGGCTGACTTGAACTGGCTGGCTCTTCCCAGATTTGGGATTGTAGGATAAATCCTGGTTGGATATGGGGCGAGACAGATTGTCTAGCTGCCTCACTGTCTAGCAAGTGTTCGATGACGGGCCTATAAGCCACCTTCATCTGTCAAGCCCTTTGTTCACTGTCCACATGGCCAGGGAGGGAGTAGACAATGACCTCTTCACTTGCCCCCAGCAGCCTGTTCCCATGGTTATTTGGCTACAGGGCCAGGGTACAGGCGGCAACCACCAGAATGGAGGATGTTGATTTTCAGATGGGGACGGGTTGGTCCAGGCCAAGGACTTGTTGTGTTAGCCAGTGATTCTGTGTCAGGTTGTCCTGGAAACACACAGTCATCTCAGCACAGCTTCACAGATTCTCAGCACCACCCCCACCTCAGCTTTGCCAGTACAAAGCAGCCTGCCCGAGGGGATTATCTGTCCCAGAAGGGCCCAGGCAGTCCCCAGGATGACCTTGATACATCCCTTACCTAGCCACTCCCAAAGCTCTACAGCAAGAGATCCTACCATGTTTTTTTTAAAGTAATTTTTTTATTTGTTAACAGAGACAGAGAGTCAGAGAGAGGGATAGACAGGGACAGACACAGGAACAGAGAGATGAGAAGCATCGATCATTAGCCTTTCATTGCGCATTGCGACACCTTAGTTGTTCATTGACTGCCCTCCCATATGTGCCTTGACTGCGGGCCTTCAGCAGACTGAGTAAACCCCCTGCTTGAGCCAGCGACCTTGGGTCCAAGCTGGTTGCTCAAACCAGATGAGCCCGCGCTAAAGCTGGTGATCTCGGGGTCTGGAACCTGGGTTCTCGGCATCCCAGTCCGACACTCTATCCACTGTGCCACCGCCTGGTCAGGCCCTAATGTTTTTTGTTTTTGTTTTTGAAATTAAAATTTTTTTTTTTAATTAAATTTAATGCAGTGACATTGATAAATCAGGGTACATATGTTGAGAGAAAATATCTCTAGATTATTTTGACATTTGATTGTGCTGTATACCCCTCCCCCAAAGTTAAATTGTCTTCTGTCACCTTCTATCTGGTTTCCTTTGTGCCCCTCTCCTCCCCTAACCCCTCTCTCCTTCTTCACCCCATCCCCCCCCTAATGTTTTTTTGAGTGTGGACCCTGCTGAGGATGAAAGCTGTGGAGCCTTTTATCAGAAACACACATGCACTCTCCATACAAAATCTTATATTGTGTCAGGGGCTTCATACATCAAGGGCCTGTTAAATGAACCCCTTAGACCTGAGGTTGAGAAACCCTGCCTCAGCTTTCTCCAGGGTGATCAGCCCTGAAGGTGTGGCAGGGGGAGGCCCAGAGAAGCAGGTCCCAAGAGAAGGGGCCTGCCTGTTTGAAGTCCACTCCCTCAGTCCCCTGCCTCTCCACTGACCAGGACTCTTCTCTTCCCAACCCCATCACTGGGACTATGGCCAAAGGGAACTGTGTCTAGGCACGGAGCCTAGCAGAGTACCTGCAGGAAGGGAAGCTCAACAAGGCCTCTGGGCCTGAGTGGGCAGGCTCACTTGGAGGGTTAATAACATGGAGAGAAAGGGAGAAAAGCCATCCCATCCCTCATCCCTCTCCCACTCGCTCCTCAGCTCACTGTGACCACAGCCCAGGCAGCCAGCTCACTCACCGCAGCAGGAATCCGAGTTCCATGGAGACAGCTTACTGCTTCCTCTGCCCCCCTCGCCCACTCTTGGGGCCACCACAACACTCCCTCCCAACCCTGCCTACCTGGTGGAGCTTTCGGCTTCCCCTCACAGGGGTCTCATACCCACAGAGACCCTTTTTTCTTCTGGGTCTGGAGAGCAGCTGGGTTCCATGAGTTTAATTCAGATCTGATCAAGCTGGGACTTGGGGAACAAGCTCTCCTCCTCTGAAAAGTAGTTAGGATTTCAATTTGGTGAGAGTAAAATTTAGGCAGAGCCAGAGTGAACATGACTGATGACCCGGAACAGGTTTGTCTTTACTCTGTAGTCAGATGCCTCCTTAGAGAGGCAGTGCCTTCCCTTTGGTCTTCCCTCTGTGGCGACCCCTGCCACGAGGGGCAGCTGGCTTTTGTGTGTCCATGGCCTACAACAAAGGGAACGTCTGCTCCTGCGGGAGTGGGCGTAGTGCCTCCTCTCTAGTGAGTTTTGAGCCTTTTCTAGTATATGTTTCCCATTGCTGCTGCAACAAATTACCACAGACTTACTGGCTTTAAACAACACAAATTTATTCTTACAGTTTGGATGGTCAGAATTCTAAAATCAGACTGACTGGGCTAAAGTCATGATGTCGGCAGGGCTGGTTCTTTCTGGAAGTTCTGAGGGGAGAACCCATTTCCTTGCCTTTTCTAACTGGTGGAGGCCACCTGTATTCCTTGGTTCGTGACCCCCTCCTCACATGACTCCAGCTTCTTGTCTCCTTCACTGTACCTACTAATTCCTCTCTGATCTGTTTCCTTCTCATAAGGATCCTTGTGATTACATCTGGTCTACCTGCATAATCCAGGATAATCACCTTGTCAAAAATCCTTAATTTATGACATCTGCAAAGTCCCTTTTGCCATATGAGGTCACATTCATAAATTCTTGGCATGAGAACATGGACATCTTGGGGCCACTATTCAGCCTACCTCAACTAGGCTGCAGAACTGCTCTGCCCTCTTGCTGCTTAAGTGATGGGCAGAAAAAGGGTGAGGAGCTTCTGCTTTGGGTTCAGCAGGGTTCTTTTCAAACTCGTAGTTCTAAGGTCTAGGCTTGACCAGCCCAAACCTCCCCTTCCAACCACTCACTGCAATGTCTCCTTGAAAGTCCAGTGCCAAGTCTAAATCGAAGTGCTGGTGAGAGGTGCAGGGATAGCAAAGAAACCTCCTAGGCCCGAGGGCGCCTGCCCAATTCCACACTCTGCTGGCTGCAACAAAGCCATGACCGGGAAGGGACACAGAGAAGGGTCTGGGCCTGCTGAGGGTGCCAGGGAGACCATGGGACAAATGAGCCCTGCTGGGACAGCGCATGTTGGTCAGAGCAGAGGCGTGGCTGCAGTGATGTGGGAGTCAGGAGGAAGCAGGAGACGGTGGTCCCAGCCCAGACACAACACAGACACGACTGGGAGAGGCTCTAGGTTGGCAGGACAGCATCTCTGGCCACAGCATCAGGGGGTGGGGGCGAGGGCATCCCAGATAAGTAGAGCTCTAAAGTCCCAGGCATCAGGCTTTTCTTTGTAATGAGAGACTAGGCGGGCAGAATGGGCAGGGGCAGGGCAGGAAGCAGGGAGTCCCTCTTGCTACCTCTTCTCCATGTTTTGCATCTGCAAACTGAGGGAGGTGAAGCTGGCCAGGAGGTCGGTCACCTCATCCACCTGCAGGACAAAAGTGAGGCTCTGTAATAGGGTGCAAGGACAGGCCTAGGCACCTGGGCCCCTAGGTCTCCTTTCCAATACCACAGGCTGGGCAGCCAGGTATTGTCTCTTCCCAAGGCATATGGTGGCTTCCCTGTGACTATGGAATGGCTGTCCAAGGGTTAATCCTCGAAAGCAGGGGTCTTAGACCATCCCAGAGAGAAGGAACACTAGCAGCTTCAAAGGAAGTGGACAGAGGCTTTGAGGTTCACAGTGGCGTGCAAACCCACAGCTGCAGCCTTGTTCTGCGGTGAGGGTCTGTCTGCATCAGAGCGCGATGGCTTGCTCTGCGGCCACCGCTCACCTGCTCCCTGGTGCTTGTCATCTGGAGGCGGGTGCACAGGTCATCCAGCCGTTCCCGCTGCTCGTGCCGCCCCAGGCGCTCCAGGTACTCCCTCAGCATCTGGATGATCTGAAACGAGGGCGGGCTGGGCTGAGCAGTCCTAGCTAGGAAGCCCAAAGTGGCTGACGCTGCTGCCAGGAGGCACAGTGGCAGGTACCAACTGGAGTCACTGTGAAATGGCCTGGGAGCCCTGGTGCAGGAGGTGGGAGTGTCTGTGGCGAGGGCAGCACCTGTGCGGCGCGGGCACCACCTGTGTAACACTTGCTTGGTGCCGTGGGCTCAGCACTAGAGGGGTGCTCACCTGCTTCACCTCCAGCCGCACGGCCTCCAGGCATTGGGAGTGGCCTTCCTGCAGGATGTTCAGCTTTGACTTGGCCAGATGCAGGGGTGTGCGGCCAGCTCGGTCCAGGGCATCGACACGGGCCCCTGTGGGAACAAGCAGAGGTGAGCACTGTGGGAGGGGGGTGAGTGTGAAGGAGAAGGGGAAGGCACCACATACCTCCTCGTAGCAGTGTGGTGATGACAGGGACGTGGTTGGTGCAGGCCGCTGAGGAAGAAGAACAGGGATTGAGGTTTGGCCCTGTGTACCCGCTGGAGGGAGCAGGACTGTGTTTCCGAGTGTGCCTGTGTCAGGTTACACCTCCTAAGAAGGTATCACCAAGGCAGCAACTCATCAGGACTCAGCAATCAAGTCCAGCTCCCTCTGGGGAAACTGAGGCTTGGAGATGGTAGCTGCCTCACCGTGAGCTGTGGTGTGAGTCAGCCACAGGGCAGGAACCTGTTGCAGGTTTCCTTCCCTAACCGAGCTGCCACTGAGTCAGTTTAGGTTGCTAAGTCAGCTCTTCTCAGGGCACAGCCAACTAGTGGTCGACTGGGAAGTCCATGTACACAGGTGGGGGCTGAGGCTCTCCCTAGATGATAAGGGATCCTGCTGGGAGCCTGCAGGGCCCCAGGCTCTTCATCAAAGGAGCCTACCTGTGCTGCAGAGAAGGGTGTCTTGGCAGCTTTTCAGACACTTACCCAGGTGCAGTGGTGTGTTGCCCAGCCCATCTCGCTGGTTGGGATCAGCTCCGTGGTCCAGGAGCAGCTGCACTAGAAATGGGAATACCCAAGAGGAGCTGTCAGAGGCTTCTGTGGATTGGACCCTAACCTAGCTAAAGTGGTTCACTTAAAAGTGTGGACACTGAAACTAAACATGGTTCCTTATGTTGTTTCATTCACTCACTCTCTCACAGAGTTCATGTGCAGGACTCTGAGGGTTAGGAACTGAGGATTCCAGGAGGGCCTTCTGGTCTACGCAGGAGTTATGAGATTTTAAGGGTTAAAGGAAGTTCTTCCAACAGTAGTGGCTGCTGGGGAAGCTTCTCAGGGGCATGTTCTGCTCCTTTCACAGCCAAGTGCCACATTGGGAATTAGAAGAGCAGATGGTGCTGAGAATCCCTTCCCTGAGGGTCTCCAGGCCACCTCAAGGGTGGCTGTGGTAACATGAGGGTTCCTCAGTTACCCAAATGGATGTGCAGGCAGACTAACTCAGCGGGGCCAGGCTGAATGTCACACCACATACAGAAACTAATTCAGAGGGACCACAGACCTCAAAGTGAAAGCTCAGTCAGGCTTCTAGAAGAAAACAGGACAGTGACCTTCAGATAGGCAAATATTTTATTTACTTTTTGACAAGAGACAGAGAGAGTCAGAGAGAGGAACAGATAGGGACAGACAGGAAGAGAGAGAGATGAGAAGCATCAATTCTATGTTGCATGCAGCTCCTTAGTTGTTCAGTGATTGCTTTCTCATATGTGCCTTGACGGTGTGTGTGTGTGTGGGGGGCTACAGCAGAGCGAGTGGCCCTTTGCTGAAGCCAGTGACCTTGGGCTCAAGCCAGTGACCTTTGGGCTAAAGCCAGCGACCATGGGGTCATATCTATGATCCCACACTCAAGCCAGCAACCCCGTGCTCAAGCTGGTGAGCCCGTGCTCAAACCTGATGAGCCCATGCTCAAGCCAGCGACCTCAGGGTTTCAAACCTGGGTCCTCTGCGTCCTCTGCTCTATCCACTGCGCCACCGCTTGGTCAGGCAAAGATTTCTTAAATAGGTAAAAAAATATCACAAAAAAGAAAAGATTGATAAATTCATTAAAATGTAAAAGAACTTGCCCTGGATGGTTGGCTCAGTGGTAGAGCGTCGGCCTGGCGTGCAGAAGTCCCAGGTTTGATTCCCGGCCAGGGCACACAGGAGAAGCGCCCATTTGCTTCTCCGCCTGTCCCCCTCTCCTTCCTCTCTTTCTCTCTCTTTCCCTCCCGCAGCCGAGGCTCCATTGGAGCAAAGATGGCCCGGGCACTGGGGATGGCTCCTTGGCCTCCGCCCCAGGTGCGAGAGTGGCTCTGGTCACAACAGAGCGACGCCCTGGAGGGGCAGAGCATCGCCCCCTGGTGGGCAGAGCGTTGCCCCTGGTGGGCGTGCCGGGTGGATCCCGGTCGGGCGCATGCGGGAGTCTGTCTGACTGTCTCTCCCCGTTTCCAGCTTCAGAAAAATACAAAAAAGAAAAAAAAATGTAAAAGAACTTGTATTCATCAAAAGACACCATTCAGAGAACAAAAAGGCAAGCTCAGGAAAGATAAGTTATTTATATTTGATAAATGACTTGCAACCAGAATATGTAAAGAATTTCTATAAATCAATAAAAGATAGGCAATTTGTTTTAAAAAATAGACAAAAGATTCAAACAGGAACTCCACAAAAGAGGATATAAAAATGGCCAATGCATACATGGAAGATGTGCTCAACATCACTGGCTGTCAGAGAAACACAAACTAAACCACAACGAGATACTACTATACCAAAATGGTGAAAATTCAAAAAAGATAATACCAAGTACTGGCAAAGATGTGAAAGTATTCGGAACATTCTTATAATGCTGGTGGGAGTGTATATTGGTACAACCACCTTGGAAGAAGTTTGGCAGTACCTACTAAAGCTAAATATATGTGTACCTAGTGACCCAGCAACCCCATTCCTGGGTTTATATCTAATGTACGTAAGTGCTTATATCCACCAAGCCACATGTATAAGAATATTCACAGCAGCTTTATTCATAATAGTCTCAACCTGGAAATAATACAAATGTCCATCGACAGTAGAATGGGTGAATTGCCATCCATCACACAATGAAATACTATCCAGCAATAAGAAAGAACACATTCAGAAATAAATATCAAGTATATAATTTAGAGTGAAAGAAATCAAGAAACAAAAGAGTGCATACTGTATGCCTCCATTTATGTAAAATTCAAGAACAGGCAAAACTAATCTACGATGAACAAGATCCACATGGAAGTAAGGACTGGGAGGGGCAGTCAGGCTCTGAGGTCCTGAAAATATACTGTCTTGATCCAGGTGGTGGTTATACTAGGGTACACATAAAGTTCACTGTGTATAGCTATACCATACCCTAAAAAGACTCCTAAAAAGAGGCTGCCCCGCTGCTGCCCTTGGCACCGAGTAAATATGGCTTGAATGTCTTGAAGGACTGGTCCCAACCCTGGAGGCAATCACATTCTTCCCCCAGGTTAACCCCTTCCTCAGTTTGCCAGCGCCAGAGCCACAGGCTCAGAGAGTGAGAGGAGAGGGCACCGCCCCTGGCTGTGCAGATTTTCTCCAGCGCCTCTGTAAAGATGCTATGCCATGCCCCCCACCTCCTGCACCACCGAGGACTCACCAATCTGGTCATTGCCATTGCAGGAGGCGAAGTGTAGAGCTGTGCGACCCTTGTCATCTGCTGCACAGGGATCTGCACCATCTTCCAGCAGCTGCTGCACTGACACCACCAAGACACAGGGAGGCAAGGGGAAAGAGTGACAGTGTTAGCTAAGCTGCAGTCCCTAGGGAATGGGGAGGGATGCTCAGGGACTCTTCCAGGCAAGGCATTCATAATGCAGGGGAGAGTTAGTACTTCCTGGATGCTTGCCCCATGGGGACTGCTATAACAACGGACTTGTTCTCCTGAGGGCACAACTGACTTCTAAGGATTCTGGGTGTTCAAACTACTTGTCTAGGGATAGAACATTGTCAAAGGATCCTGGCCCTCAGAGTCAGGAATTCTAGAGTCAGGGAAATCCCCGGCACAGACTGTGGCCCCAGCTACCACCTGAATTTGGATACACAGCTGCCCAAGCTGTTGGTCGATGCTTACTTTGCTCTCAGGAGGCAGCACTTTAGAGTGGACAGAGCACCAGGTTCTGGAGTCACAGACTAAACCGCAGGCTAAGCTGAGCTAAAACTAAAGGTGTACGTTGCCAATAGCATGGGGCAGTGGGAAGAGCTGAACTGGGAGTGAGAAGGTCCAGATTCAGGCCCTGATTCACCAGCAAATTGGAGTAATATCTGCTTTGCCAAGCTCCAGAGCTGCAGTGATGAGAATAATGGATGTGAGATTCCCTTGAAAAGTATGGAGCCATTATAAAATGTGAGGCATTATGTATTACATATACTTGTTCAACTGAAATGTAGAAATTGCTGCCAAACATCATTTCAAGGCAAGCGACATTTCATCTGCTTCAGCAAATCTCTCAAGAACTTGAGTCCTTCTGGACAAAGACCAACTATCTCTTCTTCTATGACTCTTTCCCGTCTCTTCAAGCTGATTAGCCACTCCTCTCCTGCATCTTAGTGCCCTGTTCATCCTGCTACTTTACTATTAACATGCTATGCTGTTTTAGAGTAATTGCTTCTGCACACTGGCTAAGCCCCTTGGCCACCCAGCTAGGTACCATGTCCATTTTATAGACCAGGAGACTCCAGCCCAGAGAACTCATGTGACGACTCCAAGCCACATTCACCCTATCTACTTTTGGCAAAGCTGGGATATAAACTAAGGCTTCTCTGGCTCCAGAACTTACACCTCTTTTGTTAAGCATAAAACTTCAGTTTCAGGGAGAGTTTTGTCTTAGAAATGGTATCACTTTAATAGTCTTCTTTTCCAACTATATTATAGGGTTTTTGTTTTGTTTATCTTAATGCCTCGAACCAAGACATTACTTGTCTTACCCAATGAATGCTGCTGGCTGACTGACTGAAGGAAGGAAAATGTTTGTGAGAGTAGAGGAGAAATAAAAGAGCGTCGGGCTCTCTCAGTGTTCATCAGTACGATCACCAAAATTGGACAGGATCAAAGAGGTACGGAAAGCTAAAGTAGCTGGTTCTATTTTGTGATTTGTGCAGTTATAGTCTTTGGAAAGTATTTTAGCAACATCCATCAGAAGCCATCAACATATGCATACCCTTTGATATAATAATTCTATACCTGGAAAATTATCTTAAAAATGAAATACCAATGAGCAAATATATGACTAAGTCAATTTTTTTCTCCCTTTATAGGCTAGTGTGCATCCATGAAATACTGTGATTATAACTGGGGAATGAAATTATAAAGTGTTTATTGCTTTTTACTTTATAAGCTTTAGAAAAATCCTAGTCATGTATTCATTCTATAAATAGAAATGATGCTTCCATTTTGAAAAATAAACAGTTACAAAGACTATTAAAAATATTAGTGATATACCAAAAATTATGTGGGCTACAAAAGTGTGCAAACCCATAAAGAAAGCTCCTCTCACAGGAAGAACTGGAAGGATATTCACCAAAACAGTAATGGAGATCAGTTCCTCTACTGACATTATGGAATTTTTGTTTTTAAAGATTTTATTAATTTTAGAGAGGAGGGGGGGGGGAGAGAGAGGGGGAGAGAGAGAGAGAGAGAGAGAGAGAGAGAGGAGAGGAGCAGGAAGCATCAACTCCCATGTGTGCCTTGACCAGGTAAGCCCAAGGTTTCAAACCTATGACCGCAGTGTTCCAGGTCAATGCTTTATCCACTGAATCACCACAGGTCAGGCTGGATGTTTTACTTGTATATTTCTCTAATTTCCAAAACATTTTAAGTACGTATATTAAAACAAAATGTTAACCACAAAAGAAAAGGAGTGAAGAAGCTAATCCTGTAGCTACTTTCACCATCAGAGACCTTTAAGAGCCTCATAAAGCTAAAGGCCATTTAGGCTTGAAAATGGGTGTGTCAGAGGCTCTGAGTGGAAAATTACATCCTTTCTATCAAAATAATAAAACCACCATGTGAACACCTGATTCAAGATGAACTAGACTTTCTGTGGAAGGATGCACATCCACTCCAGTGTACACAGCTGCCAAGCTGTTGGTGGAGGCTTACTTTGCTCCCAGGAGGCAGCCCTTTAGAGTAGACAAAGCATAGGTTCTAGAAGGGAAATATAATGAAAATATTCTTTGGTCACACACTAGAGATATTAAAAAGAGAACACTTATCATTTTTCCTTGAAAAGCTATCTAGATTGCTGTCCAAATATTCCAAAATATTAAAGTTTGTGGAAAAGAGACAAAAGGAATAAGGGTAGAATTTAAAGGCCCACAGTGCAACACCCCAGCTCCTGATGTAAACTTCCTCTCCACACCTGCTGTACATGGGCTCTCTTACCCCATGGCCAAATCCGTGCTCACATTCTATCTGTTAACCACACACAAAAACAGAATGATATGCACTTGAGGTAGGCAGAATAATAGCTTTCAAAGATGCCACGTGCTAATCCCTGGGATTTATGGATATGTTACCTTACACGCCCAAAATAGACTTTGCAAATGTGATTAAGGTTACAGACCTAGAACTAGGCATATTATCCTGGATTATTCAGGCTCAATTTAATAACATGAGTCCTTAAAATCAGAGAACCTTTTCCGCTATGAGGTCCCGAGAGACAGCAGTGTGAGAACTCAGTCCACTATTGCTGAATTTGAAGATGGAGAAGGATGGCTTCTACAAGCCAGAAATGGCAGGGAAACTGATTCTCACCTAGAGCCTCCAAAAAGAAATACAGCCCTGCAGGCACCCTGATGGTACACTGATGGTGAGACCTCTTGGACTTCTAACCCAGGGAACTGAATGATAATGCATGTGTATTGTTTTATACCATGCTTGTGGTAATCTGTTACAGCAGCCATAGAAACAAATATACCACTTTCCCCAGATTCACAGAAAGAATTATGACAGTGGATAAAATTAAAACTTTTTCCCTCTAACTTGTCCTTTGATACTCCTACTGCCCTATCAGTTAGTGAATGCTGGAGAGCAATGACAAAAATACAGAGGGATGTCTGCTAGAAGTGCCTCCCATGTCTTCCAGATTTTCTGCCAAAACACAAGTTTGAGAACCAGTGACCCAACTACCACAAAGCCTCGGTGAGCAGCTGAAGGTGGTTGCTCTGTGCAAATGGCAGCTCTCCTGGCAGCTAAAACTGACGGTTCATTCCCATTACCCAGAAGTTTCCAAAAGTTCCTAATCTGCTGGGTGTCAGGGATACAAAAGCAGACTTAGTCCCCACCATCAAGGAGCCCACTGGTGACAAATACTGAGACATCAGAAAGTTCACAGTGACAGGGAAGCATGGGAAGAGGGAGCATGTAAGCCAGACATAGCTTCTGCAAGATGGCTGCAGTTTTGCAATAACTACAGTAAGCATGGTCCATGGGGTGAGCTATCAGGCTGACTAAATTCAAGCACTGTCTTCCCAGGTAGTGGTTACCTTGAGTTTTCCTTCCCAAATCAGCCCATGGAGCTGGATCCGCTTTGCACACTCACCTGTTTCCACATCGTTGGCATTGGCCGAGTCCCTCAGCCTCTTCAGAGCTGTGAAGAGAGTAAGAGAATACCAGTTAAAAAACCACCACCAACAACAGTAGCCATGATGAAGGAGAATGTGGATGGATGGCTTCCTAGTTAACCCACCATTCAGCCACTGTAGCATCTAAAGAGAAAGAGAAGTGTCAGGATACAAGAGACACTACCCTGGGAATAAGGAGAAACTTGACATATGGCACAACTAGTGCAAAAGACACATTCTGTAGCAAATCCTCCAAGGCCTTTGGAGCCAGATCTTGACTTTGCCATGTATAGTAGTCGGGTGACTTGAGCAGGTTAGTTAACCCAGCTCAGTCCTGAGAGCCCAGTTGCAAAGACAAAATGAGATGTTTACATGAAAGCTCTCTGTGAACAGGCTACATAGATAATCTTATATGTTCATTCAAAATAGACCATTCCCAAATGATTTATTTAAATTTTCTAATTCCTGAGCAGAAACATTTTTTCCTACAATGACACTCACTACTTCTATACATATTAGAGATTAATAAAAACAATGACTTTGTCATCACAAAAATGGTCAAAAATTGCAACTCAGATATATAATGATTCCTTACTTTCATAGAGTACTTTGTGGATTATATGGCACTGTCAAATTATCATTTAATCTTTTTTTATAACATTGATTTTAGAGAGAAAGGAAGGTAGAGAGGAAGACAGAAATATTGATCTGTTCGTGCATGTGCCCTGACTGGGAATCCATTTCATATCTGGATGATAATCAAACCAACTGAGCTATCTGGCCAGGGCTCTCATTTAATTTTTTTTTTTAAATTTATTGATTTTAGAGAGAGAAGGGAGAGAGAGAGAGAGAGAAACATCAATCTGTTTCCACATGTGCCCTGACCGGGGATCAAACTGGCAACCTCTGTGCAGTGGGATGACCCTCCAACCAACAGAGCTATCCAACCAGGGCTCATTTAATCTTTGTAACACTGTTAAGATGTGGGTGGAATCACACAGGCAGTACTAGAAAGGACCCTAAAAGTCTCCATTCTTATATCTTTCAGGGCATTGGTTTCCATGTCATCCACAAACTGTAAAGAAAATACTATAGACTTATCAGAGCAGGAGTGTGAGTCTCGCAGACCTGGGTTCTAATACCAGGGCAGCCACTTTCTAGCTATGTGACTTGGAGCAAGGCACTTTTCTCTAAGCCTATTTACTAACTCTATAAAATGGGATCAGTATCTGGATCTCAATGAGTTATTATTGTGAGGATTAGAAATGATCACAGCGGTGTTTGGCACAAAGCAAAAGCAGATTAATGGCTACACATGTATTACCTTAACTCTCACAAAATCTCTGTAAAGCAGGTATTGTACTCATTTAACAGGCGAGAAAACTAAGGCTGAAAGATTTTATAGTTTGCTTAAGGCAGAAATGAGGTAGAGGAATCCAATCCAGGTCTATGCATTAAAACAAGTTAGTAGGACTTGGCTACAGGCTCTGGCCTCCTGATTGTTAAAGTATTTCCCAGTACTCCATTTTATTATCTACTAATAAACACCTGGAGTCATGAAAAGTTTCTATTCGGGAATTACTGTGTGAAAAACCTTGGGTGACTGGCTCTGAGCAGAAAAAGACTTGTTTTTCTTCTTTCTTTACATTCACAGTCCTCAGCAGTTACACGTAATAATTACTACTGAAAGGAGAACCAGGGGTCGCTCTGGGCCCTTAGATTGGACGTTGGAGGGCTCCAGACTGCCGGGGCTGGGGAGAGGTCAGGGGCTGGTTCCGGCGGAGGGCCGGCCCCGCCCCGCCGCCCGCGCTGCTCACCGTGCACCTCCTTGCCCAGGGGCCCGAACCGGCGGTGGGGCCTGGCGGCGCGCCTCAGCCTGCCGGCGGGGATCTTACAGAGCAACTCATCGCGGGGCTCCGAGTCCTGCTGCCACAGGACGTGGAGGTAACGCAGTGGGGATTGGGCCCCGCCTGATGCCCGGCCCGAGAGGCCCGCGGCGCCGCCCAGCGCAGACCCGAAGTCGGCGAAGGAGAAGAGGCCCTCGGGGCCTGTCAGCGACTCCGGCGCCACCGCGCACTCGCCATCCGAGCTTGAGCGGCCTGAGCGCGGGTCGTTGTCGGCGCCCCCGGCGGCGGCTGCCATGGCAACAGCTCCGCGCGGACCTGGCCGCTGGAGCCTCGTTCCCGAACGACCAACCGACCCACTTCCCTCCACCTTGTGCCTCACTGTCAGCGGGCTAGCGGGCGGGCCGGGCCTGCAACCACGGCAACCGAGTGGGTACAGACTCGTAAGCTGGAGCGCTCCGAACCAATGAAAACCCTCCTACCATAAATCCCTCCCTCCCACCGGTACAGCTAGGGAAATAGACTTGGTTTCCGGCAGCATGACTGACGGATATAAGAACCAGTCATATTTTTGAAGTGCCAAAGCCTTTGCTGTACGTCGCTACAACGGAGCCACTAAAACGTGAATTGAAGACACTCTTTTTTTCCATTTCCTCCGTCGGATCATGGGAAAGTAACGAGCAGATGTTTTAACCAATCACATCAAGAAGACATGCAGCCAATCGCAAAGGAAAGTCAAGAAACCAAACTTCTAGGGGAGATAAATACATAAATATTAGATATATTTTAAATCAATGAATGTGGAGAAAAGAACTTCCCACAGTTGTATAGTGTAAGTAGGAAAATGAGAATATGTTAAAACTGGGGACTAGCACCATGAACTAAGGAATAATAGCTTCAATATGCAATAAATACCTTTATTCAGGGTTCTCTCAGTAACCCCAGCGTTGATCACTGATTTACAAAGAAGTTCAATTCAACGTAGTTACACCAGAGCGACGCTTCAGTCCGAGAGCCAGTCGCTACGCCAGGTAACTGTGTTAGGTTCTGGATGCAGGTTCAGACTCCATTCCCGCTGAGATGCTCACAGCCCTACTGAAAAGTCAGAGCTAGAAACAGGGAAAGATTACGCAAATAGGTAATGATGAGCTTAGCAACAGTGCAACTGGGTAAGAATTTTCACAACCCTGTATCAGAGGAAATCTAGTGAAGATAAGGAATATATAAAATGAAGTCACTTTAAGCAACCTGTTATAATTATTAATGTTATGAAGGTGGAAGCATGAGGAGAGCCTATTCTTGTTCACTAGACAGTTAACTTACTCTTTTAACTTTCCAGCCCTGTGTTAATGCCTAGACATACACCTGGGCATATGCTAGATGTCCAGATAACCCTCTGATTACCTCCTCCCTCTAGGCTCCCATATCCAGACTGCCTGACCTCTGACTGATAACTGTCCTGGACCAATTTTAGGGCTAAGAATGCAGGACTGATAATTCTCAAGAATGTACATTTTACTCTAAGAACTGTTCTTTCTTCTTTGAAACACTTCTGGGTTTTTGCCTAGCTCTGTCCCCAGTTTGCATGTACTAAGACCCTTGAATAAATCTTTATTATTCATTTCTAGCCAAAGCCCCAGACTTTTCAAGTTCATTTAACATACCTCATAAACACTTCTATAAGGTAGACAAGTAGGACCATCCCTATTTTATAGATGAGAAGCTGAAACCAGAGAGATAAGGGATTTGTTCATAGATGCCCAGCTTTCTTGGAACTAGGGCTTCAGTCCAGGGAAAAGTTCTTCCCTCTCATTCAACCCAGTTAAAATGTAATTTTCCTCTGACAATTTAAAGCACTTTCAGAATTTGCAGTGCTCTTAGAACACCATTATGAGATTTACCACCATACTGTATAAAGGAGAATATGTTATTTGAACTCTACCCCATAACCAATGATTTTTGACAAATGTATACACTTATGCAACAACCACCCCAGTGGAGATATAGTAAGATGACAACTATATTTTTAAGAATTTGAGAATTGCCCCATCTATGACACTGTGGACGAGCCTAGGGTATTTCTTCCAAGAAGCAGGTAAATTGATCTCATTTGCACAAGGGCCACTTAACTATGTCTTGCCTGAATAGTCAGGTTTTTTATTCTTCCCTCGAAGATCTCTGTTGTGGGTGTTGATAGTCCTATTTTCTGCTGCTTTGTTTAATATATAGTGTTTCCTTTATTCCTCCTACCTCAATGCCCCACTCACATTTCAGGCTGGGACCTACTCCTAATTTAGAGCTCTCTTTCCCCCTTTTGCCAACTTCTATTATGAATTTACCTTTGCCACCCAGCTTAGTGTATCCCAAGGTTCACTTTACCAAGCCACAGTCGCAGAGCACCAGGGAAAAGCAACCTGGTCTCATCTCTCCAGGCAGAGGAGAACAGAAGCTCCATCTCCACACATGCTGCAGATGGCTTTTCCAGTCTACCTGAATCATTACCAGCTAGAAGCAGAGGTCATTGAGACTTGGACATGAGCTGCAAAGTATAGAATCGTGACAACAATTCCAGTGCCATGCGGACTTTTCCTGGAGGTGGACTTGTCCTGGATTCCTGCTCCTAGTGACAGCTCCTAACAGACTGAACTGGGGTTGGGTTGCATTTTTCAGGGATTTGGCATGGTGTTGGGGCCAACTTGGACTTGGTGAACATGTTAAGGACACTACTCTTTTATGGATTCTTGCTGTATTGGCCAAGAGTTTGTTTAAAGGCTTTAATCACTGTAAAAAAAAATAGAAGACTGGATAAAGAAGATGTGGCACATACACACCATGGTATACTATTCAGCCATAAGAAATGATGACATCGGATCACTTACAACAAAATGGTGGGATCTTGATAACATTATACAGAGTGAAATAAGTAAATCAGAAAAAAAATAAGAACTGCAGGATTCCATTCATTGGTGGGACATAAAAAACGAGACTAAGAGACATGGACAAGAGAGTGGTGGTTAAGGGGGGCGGAGGTAGGGAAGGAGGGAGAGGGGGAGGGGGAAGGGGAGGGGCACAAAGAAAACTAGATAGAAGGTGACAGAGGACAATCTGACTTTGGGTGATGGGTATGCAACAGAATTGAATGCCAAGATAACCTGGACATGTTTTCTTTGAATATATGTACCCTGATTTATTGATGTCACCCCATTAAAATTAATAAAAATTTATTTATAAATAAAAAGAATTTGAGAATTGCTCTTCTAGGCTACAGAAAGCAGGCCCTGTGTTTTCAGAAAAGTGAATATTTGTGGGCAAGAACAATAGTCTTCAAAGTCTGGTGAAAGAATGGATACAACTTAACATGTGGTCAGGAGAAAGCCTGCTACTTCACTGTCTTTTTTCTATCTAGTGGATTCCTGTGCTAGAAGATTCTTAAGGATGCTTTTACTTCTGACTTATAAAGACTGAGCTATTGCTCTCATAAGGCCCACATATTATTGCAGCAAAGGAACTGGGCAGGGACTTGTGAGACAGATCATTGACTAGGAGAGTGAAACAAACAGGACAGTAAGTGAACTACAAACAGGAGGTTTTGGGGAAGTGAAGCTTGAAATGAACTCAGATGAAGAGCCCAAGCTGACTGTAAAATATAACTAATGGCTTTTCTGAGTCAGGTGGAGGCATGAGAAGAGCCTATTCTTGTCCTAACTAGACCGTTAACTTAATCTTTTAACTTTCCAGCTCTGTGTTAATGCCTGGACATACATCTGGGCATACGCTAGATGTCCAGATAACCCTCTGATTACCTCCTCCCTCCAGGCTCATATCCCAGGCATAAAAGATGAAGAGAACCAGGGCAGTTTTTCAGCTGCTAAATTCTCTCAACAACTCTCCCACATAAAATTCCAGGAGCTTTGGTCTGTCTGCAGTTTCTTTCCCTTTGAAGTACTGTTTTTCCACTAGCAAGGGAGCCTTGCAAAATCACTCTGATCAAATATTTTATAGTCTGTACTGGAGTTCCAGCTGTTTTCAGATCTAAGTTGCATTTCTAAGCTGATAATGTGCTGCCAAGCAGTGACCTGTTTCAAACCAAAGGCAATTCTACAAATATGGATTGGAAATTGGAAACAGGAAGTAGCTATTACAATGCAAATGAGATGATGGAAGCTGGGACAAGAATGACAAGAGACATGGTGGTGAGAATTGAGTCTGGGAATATTTTGAAGTATAGAGCCAACAGAATGTAGATGCAGCAATGTGTGCTTTAAGTCAAATCAAGGGTGTTTTGAAGGCTTTGGCCTGAGCAACTGAAAGAATGAAGCTGCACTTAACTAAGGGAGGAACAAATTCGAGGCAAAAAATCAGAAGGTAAGATTGGACATGTTAGGTTTGAGGTGACTATTAGATTTCCAGGTACTCACTTAGGCCATTGAACCCATTCAGGGGTGGGCTCTGGAATGGAGATATGTAGACAGTCAACAACATATGGATGATATTTAAATAAGATGACCAACATTTTTACAATGAAAAGGAGGACAAAAATAAATGGAAGAAAACAATATTGTAAATAAAAGAAACATTTTATTCATTGCAACAATAATACACTATAATATGATAAATGCATAATAAAAATATTTGTAATATTTTATATTGTAATTATGCTTACATGCCTATTAATTTTTAATAATTGTAAGAAAAAAGTACTCATTTAGATACAAATATGTCACATCACACGCAATAGATTGACTCTGCATCGATCGAATACGGACATTTACAGATTAGTCTTCCAATATAAAAAAGGAGGACATGTAGGAGGACACTTTTCGAAGGAGGACGGAACTTACAAAAGAAGGACAGTCCTCCCTAAAGGAGGACGACTGATCACCTTAATTTAAACATTGTGGATTGGATAAACCACCCTGGGAGTGAAGGTAGATCGAGAGGGGACCAGACCCAGAGTAAAGGAGCAGTCTACTACTGGTATATAGTGGTTAGAGAGAGAGGAAGAATCAACAAATGAAAGGGAGAAAGAGTAGCCAGTGAGGAAGGTCCTCTCAGAGACTTTACAATTCTTTAAGCTAGAGTGTGCATTCTGGGAGAGGTAGAAAGTCACAAATAAATAAAATGTATGTTACATGGTTATAAACAAGGGATTCAAGTTTCTGGTAACTGAAGCTTATGTGAAGAATACAGAATAGAAAATTTCAAAATTGAAATTTGGTAGGAAAGAGAATATTTATTTTATTTTATTTTTTAATTTTTTGTATTTTTCTGAAGCTGGAAACAGGGAGAGACAGTCAGACAGACTCCCGCATGCACCTAACCGGGATCCACCCGGCACGCCCACCAGGGGGCGACGCTCTGCCCACCAGGGGGCGATGCTCTGCCCCTCCGGGGCGTTGCTCTGTCGCGACCAGAGCCACTCTAGCGCCTGGGGCAGAGGCCAAGGAGCCATCCCCAGCGCCCGGGCCATCTTTGCTCCAATGGAGCCTCGCTGCGGGAGGGGAAGAGAGAGACAGAGAGGAAGGAGAGGGGGAGGGGTGGAGAAGCAGATGGGCGCTTCTCCTGTGTGCCCTGGCGGGGAATCGAACCCGGGACTTCTGCACGCCAGGCCGACGCTCTACCACTGAGCCAACCGGCCAGGGCGAGAATATTTATTTTTTAAAAAGTTTGTTAGTCTTTTGGTTGCCTTTAAAATTTCTTTTTATTGATTGATTTTAGAGGGAGAAATGGGGGAGAGAGAGAGAGAAACACCAACATTGATTTGTTGTTCTATTTATGCATTCATTGGTTTATTCTTGTATGTGCCCTGACCAGGGATCAAACCTGCAACCTTGAACCTTGGCATATAAGGAGGAAGCTCTAACCAACTGAGCTACCTGGCCATGGCCAGGTAGAAGAAGAGAATATTTAGAACAAGGAATTACAACACAAGTCATGGGAGAAACCATGCAATTACAAATTGCAATTTGCAATTTAGAAAAGCTGAGAAATAACATAATCACAAAAGCTAGAAAAGAAACATATTTGTTAGTTTTCTTAAACCTCCATAATATTTTTTCTATTTTAGCCTGAATATACTTTGACCGTTTCTTTTTAAAATTTTTTTATTTATTGATTTTAGTGAGAGAGGAAGGGAGAGGAGAGAGAGAGACAATAACATTGATCCCTTCCTGTATGTGCCCTGACCAGGGATCGAACCAGCAACCTCCATGCTTTGGGATGACTCTCTAACCAACTGAGCTATATGGCCAGGGCAATAGCCTCTTTTTATAACAATCATTTTGTGTCATTGTTTCCATAATGAGAATATTAAGATAACTTGTCTTTCCTCTAGCAAGGAACTTTCAACCAGTGCACTGTAAGAATTTTTAAAATATGCAATACCTGATTATTTCATCAGGGGTACAGACCTCTTTTCCTTTAGTTTATCAAATAAAACAGTGATAGTAGCTAATACAGCAATAGCTGTCTGGTGTAAATGCATCAAAATTATACCTAAAGTTTTTGTCAGATCAGCAAAAAGTTATTTTTTGGTGTCCCTCAGAAGTTTAGTAATCAGTTTATGTGTGCCATGAGATGAAAAAGGTTGAAAATCACTGCTTTGAAATGTTAGATCTATTTTTTTATTGCTTAAATTAAAAAAATTATTTATAGATTATTTTTTAATTTTTATTTATTCATTTTTTTAGAGTAGATAAAGATAGAAAGAAAGAGCGAGAGAGATAGAAGAGGGGAGGAGCAGGAAGCATCAACTCCCATATGTGCCTTGACCAGGCAAGCCCAGGGTTTTGAACCAGAGACCTCAGCATTCCAGGTTGATGCTTGATCCACTGCGCCACTACAGGTTACGCTTTATAGATTATTTTTAAGGCAGAGAGAAATTTGTTGTTCCACCAATTCATGCATTAATTGGTTGATTCTTTTTTTTTTAGACAGGGAGAGAGATGAGAGGCTTCAACTAGTAGTTGTAGCACCTTAGTTGTTCACTGATTGCTTTCTCATATGTGCCTTAACCAGGGGCTCCAGTTGAACTAGTGACTCCTTGCTCAAGCCAGCAATCTTTGGGCTCAAGCCAGAGACCAGAGTCATGTCTATAATCCCACACTCAAGCCAGTGACCCCGCACTCAAACTGGTGAGCCTGTGCTCAAGCCATTGACCTAGGTTTTTTTGTTTGTTTGTTTTTTCTGAAGTTGGAAACGGGGAGGCAGTCAGACAGACTCCCGCATGCACCCAACCCGGATCTACCCGACACACCCACCAGCAGGCGATGCTCTGCCCATCTGTGTGACGTCACTCTGTTGCAACCCACAGAGCCATCCTCAGCACCTGGGCCAACTTTGCTCCAATGGAGCCTTGGCTGCGGGAGGAGAAGAGAGAGACAGAGAGGAAGGAGAGGGGGAGGGGTGGAGAAGCAGATGGGCGCTTCTCCTGTGTGCCCTGATCAGGAATCGAACCCGGGACTCCTGCACACCAGGCCGACGCTCCACTACTGAGCCAACCAGCCAGGGCCGACCTAGGGGTTTTGAAACTAGGTCCTCAGCGTGCCAGGTCAACACTTTATCCACTGCACCACCACCTGATCAAACTAATTATTTTTTTCCATTGGTTGATTCCTATATGTGCCCTGACCACAGAAGGAACCTGCAACCTCAACATGTCAGGACAGCACTCCAACCAACTGATCCACTCTGCCAGGGCCAGGCCTATTTTTTATTATTCATAATTTAGGAAAACTTCTGACTTAATTCCTTTTTAGTAATGTCATAAACATTTTGAGATTTGTCAGAGTTGGGGCAACCCATATCAAATTTTTGTCTTATATGAACTGTAAGATTTCAGGTAATTTCAAGCTTTCCAATGCCTTGATTAACCTTAAATATTCCTTCCATAGAGGACACACACTGATCATAGTGGATAGTAGGTATATCTTACACACTCAAGGTCAGCAATAACCGTACACATAAATGGGTTCTACTAAACTGAAATGTTTCCAATTGGATATCCTCTAGCTGGATCCCAAACTCCACTAAATAAGGGAAAGTATTATGGAGGGGAAATAGAATAGAGTGTGGTTTTAAGTGATTGCAATAAAAATACTACTTTTTTTGGACACAATTTTTTTTTTTGTATTTTTCTGAAGTTGGAAACGGGGAGGCAGTCAGACAGACTCCCGCATGCGCCCGACCGGGATCCACCCGGCATGCCCACCAGGGGGCAATGCTCTGCCCATCCCGGGTGTTGCTCTGTTGCAACCAGGGCCATTCTAGTGCCTGAGGCAGAGGCCACAGAGCCATCCTCAGCGCCTGGGCCAACTTTGCTCCAATGGAGCCTCGGCTGTGGGAGGGGAAGAGAGAGACAGAGAGGAAGGAGAGGGGGAGGGGTGGAGAAGCAGATGGGCGCTTCTCCTGTGTGCCCTGGCTGGGAATCGAACCCGGGACTCCTGCACGCCAGGCCGACGCTCTACCACTGAGCTAACCGGCCAGGGCCCTAAAAATATTACTTTTAATTTTACAAAAATATAGGCTCATGGGAGCAAATTGCTGGGAACCCTCCTCGAGCCATGGAAGAGTCCCAGGGAATAGAGGGGCCCTAAAGCTTAAGCTTTAATTCCATGATGGTACCACCGCTTGGTGATACTGCAAAGAAGGAAAGCAGGATAAAAACACAGAGCAGGGAGTTGAAACCTGGCGCTGCAATTCTAAGGGAGGAGGACTGCATTCTAGGATCTAGACCAGGTAGTTGTCAAAGCAAAAGCCCCCAGGGGGAGTGTGCCACGCTGGGAAAAGCAAGGAGGCCTGTGTGACAAAAGAATGCGGAAGCTGGCGCCTAAGGAGGGTGAGCTATGTATGCTCCTAGTAACACTGTATGTACATCAGTGAGAAAGCAGGGTGTTGTGGATGGGCAGAGAATTGAGCTAAGGCGCTTAAACCATATACCGATTTCTGTTGCTTTATAACCCCGTCCCTAACTCCACGGCTTCCCGGGGACACAAAACCACACTACTACAGCAATCCGACAAGACCCAAAGCCTGCGACTTCAATGATGCACGTGTGGGTTCCAGGACCCACCTAGGGCCTCAGCAGAGCTGGCCTCCTTTTTGCCTGTTCCAACCTTAACCTCCAAAGTCGGGAGACGCCTTTCTCAATGCCCTCTCACTACATGGGACCAACTCTCAACTTTTACACCCAGTAAGTTTGTCTTTTTTTTCTTCTTTCTTAAAGTTTAGTCCTTTGAGGCCGGAACGTTTGCAGACATTTGTCGCCGCTGGCAAACCGCTTACACCTAAATCTAACATCAAGCCCTCTCGAATCGAATTTCCCTTCCCGCGAGAATCCGGCCCGAAGAAGCTGTTAGCCATCTTTTGTGTGGCATTACTCGGGGTTTCTTTGCCCATTGTTTATTATGCCAAACCATTTCATGTCCTTATTTCTAAATTTACTCAGGTACTTCAGAATTACCTGGCTTATAAGGCCTCTATTTGATGAAGAAAGAAAAATGTAAGCGTTTGTTGTTTTTACCTTTCCTAACATGGCTGTCTCACATTGCCGGCGGTCCTGGAAAGGCTTCCGGTTTCCCTGCAGGCCTCTACGGGGTTGAACTTCCGGTCTCACGACAGAAGCGAAGGCAACTCTTCCTTTCTCCGGCGGTGTTCACAGCCTTGCAACTATGTCTTATCCGGCTGATGATTACGAGTCTGAGGTAACCTGGCCCTAAAGCGAGTGCTGGGCTCCGCGATGGGGGCGGGGCTGTCTGAGTGTTGGGCCCCGCGGTGAGACGGTATTCCGCCGTCTCTGGGAGCCCCCGCGGGCCGCGACCAGCTCGGGCCTGCTGCTTTGCCTGTGCGGCTCTTACCCCTCTCGGGTCCTCATCAGGCTTGTCTCTGCCCGTCCACTTCCCGTGTCCGGTCCCCTGGAACAGAGGCTGGTTATGGGTTCTGCGCTCTGTAACAACTCTTCTTAAGGTTTGGGCTCAGTCTTGTTTAAACTCCGTTGACTCCCACAGTCTCTGTTGCTTTCCTCTACCTTAAATCGCCGTAAGGTTGTATCGTCATTGTCTATTTTCTCTCTTTTTAGAGGCGTATGAATTCCTCAAAGGCAGGGACTGTTTTATCCAACTTTGTATCCTTAGTACCCTGCTTGGTACATAAGTCCTAGAACGAGCGTTTTGGATTCACGAATTGGTGACTGTTCTCTTTTTCGTTAAACAGGCTGCGTATGATCCCTATGCTTACCCAGGCGACTACGATATGCACACAGGTAAGACTAAGAGTTTGTCTCCTGCCTGACCTGTGGTGGCGCAGTGGATAAAGCGTCGACCTGGAATGCTGAGGTCGCCGGTTCGAAACCCTGGGCTTGCCTGGTCAAGGCACATATGGGAGTTGATGCTTCCAGCTCCTCCCCCCTTCTGTCTGTCTCTCTTTCTCTCTCTCTCTCCCTCTCTCTCCTCTCTTTAAAAAAAAAAATGAATAAAAATAAAAAAAATAAAAAATAAAAAAAAGAGTTTGTCTCCTTAGCTGGGTACTTACAGGGATTGGCCCCTTTATTAATGTCTTGAAACAGCGATGACGCTAACGAGAACCTGTTTAATGTTGCTTGATGGTCTAGGGTTGGAGTCAATTTTTAGCTCTCAACAGGAGGGTGGCATAGAGCCTAATAAACCAATCCTTTTTTATGATCTACCCAAAAACCTCTTAAGTATTATTATTCTGGCTGTGATTTTTGTTTGTTTTTTGGTTAAACTATTAGCTGAAGAAGAATATCTTGTAAAAAATTAAAGTGATTCAAACCAATCCCAAATGAAATCTTTTTGCAAGGTTTTTGAGATTTCCTGAAATGTTAATAGTGACTTATCTCGACTTAGTGCTATGCATTATTCTGGGTACTTTTTATTTATTTTTATTTTTTGGTGACAGAGGGAGGCGCAGACAGGGACAGACAGACAGGAAGGGAGAGAGATGAGAAGCATCATTTCTTCATTGTGTGTCACCTTTGTTGGTCATTGATTGCTTTCTCGTGTGCCTTGACGGGGTAGGGAGGAGGCTACAGCAGAGCAAGTGACCCCACACTCAAGCCAGCGACCATGCACTCAAGCTGGTGAGCCCATGCTCAAGCTGGCGACCTTGGGATTTCAAACCTAGGTTCTTTGCGTCCCAGTCCAGCACTCTATCCACTTCACCACTGCCTGATCAGGCTGTTCTGGGTACTTTGTATGAAGTATTTCACTTAGTTCTTACAACAGTTCTTTAAAGTGCAAATTAATATTGTCTCAATTTTGCAGATGAGAAAACTGAGCACAGAGAAGTTCAGTTACTGGTACCAAGTCATATAGGTAGAAAATAGCAGTAATTTATTCATTCAAATAATACTAAGTACCTACTACTTCTTCTCCCTTTTCACAGTTTTCCCCCCTCCTGCAACACATACAACTCTTCTAGGTCCTGAAAGTACATCTGGTACAAGACAGACAAGGTTCTTTCCCTCATAGACTTTAGGTTCTAGTGGGAGAAACAGATCATAAATAGCTTTAGTGGTAAATATTTTGAAGAAACCGGGTGATGGGATTGGGAGTGCCTTCGGGAGTATTTAAAAGGGGAATAGTCTATCTGATTTTGTAGGTTTAAGTTTAGTTGAGAGATGGTCTTGACCTTTTGTTATATCACATATATGGCTTTGAAAACACTTTGTAAAATATTTGTTACATCCAACCTCTAGGAGATCCAAAGCAGGATCTGGCTTATGAACGGCAGTATGAACAACAGACCTATCAGGTGATCCCCGAAGTGATCAAAAATTTCATCCAGTATTTCCACAAAACCGTCTCAGATTTGATAGACCAGAAGGTGTATGAGCTACAGGCAAGTCGTGTCTCCAGCGATGTCATTGACCAGAAAGTGTATGAGATCCAAGACATCTATGAGAACAGGTATGGGCTGCCAGTTGAAATGATTTCTTTCTGGGTAGGTCTGGCTTAGTGTTGTAACCCCTAAAATGGGGGTGCAATGTAATAATTTTTCTACAAAGAGAATACTTTCTGTGATTCCTTCGGGTTAAGGACATGCTATATTGTTGGACTCTGTTCCCAGAGTTTGTACAAGGGCAAAAATAACATCACTATCAATCATTATAATAGCAGTTAGCCTGTCTGGTGGTGGCACAGTGGATAGAGTGTTGACTTGGAACCCTGAGGTTGCCAGCTTGAGTGTGGGCTGGTTGGCTTAAATGTGGGGCTTGCCAGCTTGAGTGTGGGGTCGTTGGCTTGAGCAAAGGGTCTTGGAGCAGCTGTGAGTTGATGCTTCTCATTTCTGTCCTCCCTCTCTTTCTACTTTCCTGTTTCTCTCTGTCTCACTCATCAATTTTAAAAGATAATATAGTAACAATTAATATGTATGGTTAGTACATATCAAGCAATGTTTAGAGTGCTTTTCCTGTATTTACTCATTTATCTTTCACAGTAACCCCATGAAGTAGGTGTTATTCTCATTTTACAGATGAGGAAACAAAAGTAGGTCACATAACTAAGTGGAGGCGCTGAGATTTGAATCTGCAGCATCTGACTGCAGAGCCTAATTTTTTTTTTTTTTACATAGACAGAAAGTCAAAGAGAGGGATAGACAGACAGGAACGGAGAGATGAGAAGCATCAATCATTAGTTTTTTGTTGCGCATGGCGACACCTTAGTTGTTCATTGATTGCTTTCTCACGTGTGCCTTGACCGTGGGCTTTCAGTAGACAGAGTAACCCCATGCGACGCGCTGTCCACTGCGCCACCGCCTGGTCAGGCTGCAGAGCCTAATTTTTAAGCTGTACTATATTTATACTCAGAATCAAAAGGGTGAGCTGAGCTTTGAGTGGTTGGTTTCTTCCCAAAACCACTAATGTAATGGGGATTGCCCTTGTGTAATGGGCATTAGAGATGAGACAGGTCAGTCAGGGTTGGGATAGTTAGTCAAGACTTCACCAAGGAAATAGAATTTAAGCAATTTCTATAAGGATGGGTAGAAAGCAAGTAGCCAAGTGCCGATTGGGTCAGTGAATACCAGTTAGTCCCTGACTTGTATTTCCTTCATCTTCCTAGTCTTTCTGGTAGAAATGTATAGACCAGTGCTGTCTAATGCTAGCCTCATGTATCAGCTACTTTTTTATTTTTTATTAAATGAAAAGAATTAGGTGAAGTTAATTTTAGTAATTTAATTTAATCTAACGTCTGAAAGATTTTTACATTAATTAGTATTAAATTGTTAAGATAGTTTACTTTTTCTTTGTAGTCTTTTAAATCCCCTATTTTACACTTATATCAGTGCTCAGTTTGTAGAAATACTTGATCCCTATCTAGATTTCATAATATTCACAATTAGGGAAGTAAATTCACATACCCAAATCGTTCCAAATATAAAATATATTCTAAAACTTGAAAGTCCCAATAACTGAGTTAAATATTTTTAATTTAAATTAAAATTAAAAATTCAGTTGTTTAGTCACATGTGGCCAATAGCTGCTGTACTGAACAGTACAGGCAGATATAGATAGTAGTTTAGCCAAGCATGTGGTAGGTATTCCCCTAGGAAAGTGGTTCTCAAAGTGTGCGCCAGGGCGCACTGGTACACCCTAGAAGATTTCCAGGTGTACCCTATGGTATTCCAGAGAAATATGTGCCTGTTGGGGACCAAAAAACCAACAGGGTTTTTGAAGTTTAGATTTTTGGGGGACAGAGGTGTGGGGAAATGGCTGTAAGCTGACAGTCTGCCCAACCCCCTTCCTCACTTGCCTGATTAGGTTGCAAAAGGCTGTTAAGCTGTGGTGCTGGATTGTTTACACTACCCCCCATGTTCCCCAGAAAGACTGGAGGCAAGTTTCTTCTATCCTTTGTTTGGTGTAAAATTAAGGTGATATGTATGCGGGGGGGGTTTCTGCACTCAACACAGTTAAGAGTAAAAAGAGAGGAATTCTTTAATGTATTGATGAGGAAATGAGAGTTTGCCTTTCAAATATATGCCCAAACATGGAAGAAATCGCTAGGACACATCAGGCTTATGTTTCTCATAAACACAAGAATGGAAAAACTTAACACATTCGTGCCGAGACCTGCTCAATTTACTAAATCTTACTAAGAATGTATCTATGTATATGAAAAGATAACTTTTTTGTCATATATATATATATATTTAATTTTTTTAATTCATTTTAGAGAGGAGAGAGAGAGAAAGGGGGGAGGAGCTGGAAGCATCAACTCCCATATGTGCCTTGACCAGACAAGTGCAGGGTTTTGAACCGGCGACCTCAGTGTTCCCAGGTAGACACTTTATCCACTGTGCCACCAGAGATCAGGCCCACATCTTTTTTTTTTTTTTTTCATTTTTCTGAAGCTGGAAACAGGGAGAGACAGTCAGACAGACTCCCGCATGCGCCCGACCGGGATCCACCCGGCACACCCACCAGGGGCTACGCTCTGCCCCCCAGGGGGCAATGCTCTGCCCATCCTGGGCGTCCCCATGTTGCGACTAGAGCCACTCTAGCGCCTGAGGCAGAGGCCACAGAGCCATGCCCAGCGCCCGGGCCATCTTTGCTCCAATGGAGCCCTGGCTGCGGGAGGGGAAGAGAGAGATAGAGAGGAAAGCGTGGCGGAGGGGTGGAGAAGCAAATGGGCGCTTCTCCTGTGTGCCCTGGCCGGGAATCGAACCCGGGTCCTCCGCACGCTAGGCCGATGCTCTACCACTGAGCCAACCGGCCAGGGCTTTTTTTTTTTTTTTTTTTAACAGAGACAGAGAGAGAGTTAGAGAGAGGGATAGACAGGGACAGACAGACAGGAACAGAGAGATGAGAATCATCAATCATTAGTTTTTCGTTGAACATTGCAATACCTTAGTTGTTCATTGATTGCTTTCTTATATGTGCCTTGACCGTGGGCCTTCAGCAGACCGAGTGACCCCTTGCTCAAGCCAGTGACCATGGGTCCAAGCTGGTGAGCTTTTTGCTCAAACCAGATGAGCCCGCACTCAAGCTGGCGACCTCGGGGTCTTGAACCTGGGTCTTCCGGATCCCAGTCTGATGCTCTATCCACTGCGCCACCGCCTGGTCAGGCGTCATTTTAAAATTTTTTAACCCCTCTTTTTTTACTAATTCTAAAAAGCATAACTCAAAAAATGTAACATAAACGTGTTTTTTAATGTCAGAATAAATTTAATTTTGTCGTATTTATTTCATGTAATTACCATAAAAGCATGCTTGGACTTGATATTTTTTTCTTTAATATTTGACTTAATTATTATAGCATATTTCTCAGAAATTTGTAAACAGTGCGCCTACAATTATTTGTAGGATTTTAAATGTGCCCCGACTTCAGAAAGTTTGAGAACCACTGCCCTAGGAGAATGCATAGTGAGAAGAGTGGCTGGCACCTCGGGAAATAATGTTTTTGGTGGTGTGGGCAAAGAGAGGAAACAGCTGCCTGGCCTGTGGTGGTGCAGTGGGTAAAGCACCGACCTGGAAGGTTGAGGTTGCCTGTTTGAAACCCTGGGCTTGCCCGGTCAAGGCACGTATAACAAGGAAGCAGTGAACAGCTAGAATGAAGCAACTACTTGTCACCCCCTTCTCTCTGTAAAATCAATAAATAAAATCTTTTTAAAAAAATAGAAAAAGGAAGTAGCAAAGGAAACAGCAGAAAGAAAACTAGATAGTGAGCAGAGAAGTGTTAGCAAAGTAGATAGTAAATTGAAAGAAGTGGGGAAGGGGAATAAAGAGGGACAAGTATATACCTCACATAGGTGGGATATAAAACTGAGAGTCATGGCCTGATCTGTGGTGGCGCAGACGATGAAGTGTCAACCTGGAATACTGAGGTTGCCGGTTCAGTACCTCGGGCTTGCCCAGTCATGTCCCATGTGAGAAGCAACTACTACGAGTTGATGCTTCCTGCTCTCCTCTCTCTCTCTCTCTCTCTCTCTCTCTCTCAAATCAAATAAAATCTTTAATAAAACAAAAACAAAAATCATGGACACAGATAAAACTGAAGTGGTTACTAGGTGGGGACAGATATACGGTGATGGAAAATGATCTTTGAGTAATGGGCACACAACACAATCAACAGTTCAGATGCTATAGAGATGTTCACCTGAAACCTGTGTACCCTTACTGATTAATGTCACCCCATTAATTTTTTTTAAGATTTTATTTATTGATTTTACAGAGAGTGGGGGAGGGGAGAGTGAGAAGTATCAACTGATAGTTGTTTCACTCAAGTTGTTCATTGATTGCTTGTCATATGTGCCTTGACTGGGCAAGCACGGTGACCTCAGCATTCCAGATTGGCACTTTATCCACTGTGCCACCACAGGCCACACTCACCCCATTAAATTTAATTTCTAAGTAAATGAAAAGTAAAATACTGAAAAGGAAAAAGAAAAGAAGTGTCGCAGGAACCAAAGAGAGGGGAGACTGAAGCAAGGAATGATTAACAGATCTGTTCTTTGCTTTAGCGAGATTGAGATGAGAAAGGAACCAGTTGAACTTGATATTTAGTAACCTTAGCAAGTCAGTTTCAGTGCAGTGGTCCAGGAGGCAGATAATAGTGGGGTGAGAAATACAGAGACAGAGTGAATCAGAGAGAGGGATAGACAGGGACAGACAGGAACGGAGAGAGATGAGAAGCATCAATCATTAGTTTTTTTTTTTTATTCATTTTTTTAGAGAGGAGAGACAGAGAGAGAGAGGAGAGACAGAGAGAGAGAAGGGGGGAGGAGCTGGAAGCATCAACTCCCATATGTGCCTTGACAGTTAAGCCCAGGGTTTTGAACCGGCGACCTCAGCATTTCCAGGTCGATGCTTTATCCACCGCGCCACCACAGGTCAGGCAAATCATTAGTTTTCATTGCGCGTTGCAACACCTTAGTTGTTCATTGATTGCTTTCTCATATGTGCCTTGACCACGGGCCTTCAGCAGACCGAGTAACCCCTTGCTGGAGCCAGCGACCTTGGGTTCAAGCTGGTGGGCTTTTGCTCAAACCAGATGAGCCCGCGCTCAAGTTGGTGACCTCGGGGTCTCGAACCTGGGTCCTCTGCATCCCAATCTGATGCTCTATCCACTGCGCCACCACCTGGTCAGGCAGAAAGGGGAATTTTTAAGTGTAGAGGACTTACAGGGTTATTGAGACACGTTTCCATTTTGCTGTGTGTGTGTGTGAGTGTTTGAATTTTTCCATTGATTGGAAAGAGAGGAAGGAGGAGAGAAAGAAGCATCAACTCATCATTCCACTCAGTTAAGTACTCATTGGTTGCTGCGGGGACTTGAGTGTGTTTCTGTGCTGAACTGAGTGGAAGAGAGAGAGGTGGGGCTTGAGAGTCAGGGAAAGTGGAGGTAGCGGCTGAAAGGGTCAGGAGGAAAAGTGAACAGAAACCTCTTGTAGGGCTGTGAAGCATCTTGGACAGCAGTGTGTATTGTTGGATGCTCTAGGTCAGTTGTGGCATCAGACTTCAACAAATTGATTTGATTCCATGTTTGGAGGGGTGGGCACAGCGCTCCAGGAAGTGGACATAGTATTGCTAAGGGAGTGGGTAGGAATATCTGAAAAGTAGTTCTCAAATCAGGGACTAGCCAGCAGCCAGAATTTATGATGCAGAGGCAGAGATGATCCTGAAGAGTGTGCCTAACTCATATAGAAGGAGAGTTTGACTGTATTGAGAAAGAGGTTTGAGGAACAGTATTGGGTTGTAGGAAAGTTGTAGACTTGGAAAGCTCTGGCCCTGGCTCTATTTCTGTGACATCTTCCCCTTTTTGAGCCTAGGTCCTTATCTGTAAAATGTAAGGATTGTCTCTCTCAGATCCTTTTCGTTTTCGAGTTCTAGAATTATTCTGCTTGGTTTTCAGCTGGACGAAGCTGACAGAAAGATTCTTCAAGAATACACCTTGGCCTGAGGCTGAAGCCATTGCTCCACAGGTTGGCAACGGTAGGTGAGAGCTCTTTGTCCTGTGTGCTGGGGGTCATTAGAAGCTCAGGATAATCTGTGTTTGTTGCTCACCATTTATTTCCATGTACCAGGGCTTGGTACATGGTAGACCCTTAGTAAATAGCTTGTTGAATGAAGGCTAAATAAAGGAGGAGGACAGAGATCTCTCACAATTGGTGAAAACTGAAGTTGAAATCTTTGTCTTGACTTGTTTCCATTTCCTGCTATAATTTTGGGGTCATTACAATGACTTGGGGATTGGCTCTTCAGCCTCCTTTTACCTTTCACTTTTTGGGTTTTTTTTTTTTTTGTATTTTTCAAAGTGAGAACCAGGGGTGGGGGATGAAGGGGTACAGACTTCCACATGTGCCCTACCGGGATCCACCAGGCATGCCCACCAGGGGGCGCTGCTGCAACCAAAGCCATTCTAGCAGCTAAGGTGGAGGCCATGAAACAGTCCTCAGCGCCAGGGCCAGCTTGGCTCCAATGGTGCCTTGGCTGCAGGAAGGTAAGAGAGAGATAGAAAGGAGAAGGGGAAGGGTGGAGAAGCAGATGGGTGCTTCTCCTGTGTGCCCCGGCTGGGAATTGAACCCAGGACTTCTACACTCTGGGCCAATGCTCTACCACTGAGCCAACTGGCCAGGGCCTGCCTTTCACTTTTTAATGGTGTCTTTTATATACAGTGTGAATTAGGATGGTCCAGCTTCATTCTTCTGAGTGTGGTATATAACTGTTCCTGCACCAATTTTGGAAAGACCAATCTTTCCCCATTGAATTGTTTTGGCATGGTTGTTGAAATTGGTTATCATGTAAATGTTGTAAGGGTTTGTTTCTGGACTTAGAATTTGATTTCATTGTTCTACATACCTATCCTTAGGCTTACTACACTGTCTTGATTGCTGTAACTTTGTAGTGAGTTGTTCTCTTTTTATTTTTTTATTTTTTACAGAGACAGAGAGTGAGTCAGAGAGAGGGATAGACAGGGACAGACAGGAATAGAGAGAGATGAGAAGCATCAATCATTAGTTTTTCATTGCGCGTTGCAACACCTTAGTTGTTCATTGATTGCTTTCTCATATGTGCCTTGACCGCGGGCCTTCAGCAGACTGAGTAACCCCTTGCTGGAGTTAGCGACCTTGGGTTCAAGCTGGTGGGCTTTTGCTCAAGCCAGATGAGCCCACACTTAAGCTGGCGACCTCGGGGTCTCGAACCTGGGTCTTCTGCATCCCAGTTCGACGCTCTATTCACTGCGCCACTGCCTGGTCAGGCGAGTTGTTCTCTTTTAAGATTGTTTTGATTCTTCTGAGTTTCTTGGGTTTCCATATGAATTTTAGGATCAGATTATAAATTTCTATAAAAAATCCAGCTGAGATTTGGATAGGGATTAGCTTGAATTTGAAGACCAATTTAGGGGAGGATTGCCATTTTTATTAAGTCTTCTAGTCCATGGACAAAGGATGTCTTTCCATCTATTGAGGTCTTAATTTCTTTTAGCAAAGTTTTGTAGTTTTCAGTGTATATATCTTGCATTTTTTTATACCTAACTTTTTTTTTTTTTGTATTTTTCTGAAGCTGGAAACAGGGAGAGACAGTCAGACAGACTTCCGCATGCGCCTGACCGGGATCCACCCAGCACGCCCACCAGGGGGCGACGCTCTGCCCACCAGGGGGCAATGCTCTGCCCCTCCAGGGCGTCGCTCTTTTGCGACCAGAGTCACTTTAGCGCCTGGGGCAGAGGCCAAGGAGCCATCCCCAGCGCCCGGGCCATCTTTGCTCCAATGGAGCCTCGCTGCGGGAGGGGAAGAGAGAGACAGAGAGGAAGGGAGGGGAGGGGTGGAGAGGCAGATGGGCGCCTCTCCTGTGTGCCCTGGCCGGGAATCGAACCCGGGACTTCTACACGCCAGGCCGATGCTCTACCACTGAGCCAACCGGCCAGGGCATACCTAACTTTTTTTGAATACTTTATTAGTATCATCAATCGCTATTACACAAGTTTAGAACTCATTCTGAAATAAATGTTATTTCTATGTTGCCCAGACCTTATGCTCTGTTTAATATAGAGCCTGTTTGCTTATAAAGAACATAATATTGTGTATATTAAGAACATTAGGAGTTGGCCTGTGGTGGCACAGTGGATAAAGCGTTGACTTGGAATATATATATATATATTTTTAATAAGGTTCTTTTTTTTTTTTTTTTAAAGACTTTATTCATTATAGAGAGGGGGGAGAGAGAGAGAGAGAGAGAGAGAGAGAGAAGGGGGGAGGAGCAGGAAGCATCAACTCCCGTATGTGCCTTGACCAGGCAAGCCCAGGGTTTTGAACCGGCAACCTCAGCGTTTCCAGGTTGACGTTTTATCCACTGCGCCACCACAGGTCAGGCTGACCTGGAATATTGAGGTCACCAGTTCGAAACCCTGGGCTTGCCTGGTCAAGGCACATATGGATTTGATGCTTAAGCCTGCTTCTCCCACTCTGCCTTTCCCTCCCTTTCCTCTCTCTAAAATCAAAAATTAAAACCTAACTCCTCAAGCTGGGAATTGTAACAACATGTGTGGGAAGTTGTCTGTCAGTGGAGCTTATTACAGACTCGGTGTCCAGGAATTTTACTGGGGGTCAGTCGTGTGGCACACACTCTGCCCAGCATGTACTAAAATTCCAGACTCCTAGAAGGAATAGGAGGTGTTCAGAATAAACCTTATTGTTGGCACAGTTTAGGCACAGCAGAAAGAGCGCCTTATCAAGGTAGTGGGAACCCTCCTGAAATCTAGGTTCCCATATGCCATCCAAGGTCCACCTAAGTCAATGATACCCATGTACTTGCAATTTTGATAGGTAGCATTATATTGGTTTTCATGGAGCTGATACCATTTACTTATGTGCTGGTTTATATAAGCAACTATATGGCAAAAGTCTCTAAGTCATGAACAGAAGTGGGCCTGGATTAGATGAGGTTGATAAGGTAAAATAAAAGATTTTTTTTTTCTTTTATTATATATTTTTAAGTGAGAGGACGAGAGATAGACAGACTCTCACATGTGCCCTGACTGGGATCCACCCAACAACCCTTGTCTCAGGTGAATTCTTGAATCAACTGAGCAATTTTTAGCTCCTGAGGCTGAGGCTCAGACCAACCAAGCTGTCCTCAGCGCCAGGGGCCAACATTTGAACCAGTTGGCCACTGGCTGTGAGGGGAAGAGGTAGAGAAGAGGGAGAAGGAGAAGAGAATCAGAAGCTTCTCTTGCCCTGATGGGGAATTGAACCCAAGATTTCCATATGCGGGGCTAGCGCGCTATCCACCTAGCAAGCCAGCCAGGGCCGAATTTTTCTTTCTTAATTAAATTTATTGGAGTAACATTGGTTAATGACAAATTTCAGGCAAACAACTTTTATCTAAAAAAATTTTTTTAAAGATTTTATTGGGTTTTTTGTTTGTTGTTTTTTTTGTTTTTTTTTAAGAGGGGAGGAGAAATTGGGGGTGGGTAGAAGCTGGAAGTATCAACTCCTAGTAGTTGCTTCTTGTATGTTCCTTGACGGGACAAACCCAGGGTTTCAGACTGGTGACCTCAGTGTTCCAGGTTAATGCTTTATCCACTGTACCACCACAGGTCAGGCCAGGTGAACAGCTTTATAATACGATATCTGTATAGTCTAGTACGTGCTCACCATTTGAAGTCTAGTCTTTCCCTTGATAAACAGATTTTCTTTTTCTTTTTTTTTTCTCTACAGAGACAGAGAGAGGGATAGACAGGGACAGACAGGAATGGAGAGATGAGAAGCATCAATCATTAGTTTTTCGTTGCGCGTTGCAATACCTTAGTTGTTCATTGATTGCTTTCTCATATGTGCCTTGACCACGGGCCTTCAGCAAACCGAGTAACCCCTTGCTTGAGCCAGCGACCCTGGATCCAAGCTGGTGAGCTTTTGCTCAAACCAGATGAGCCCGCGCTCAAGCTGGCGACCTCGAGGTCTCAAACCTGGGTCCTCTGCATCCCAGTCCAATGCTCTATCCACTGCGTTACCACCTGGTCAGGCTAAACAGATTTTCTTGTTGAATGTGTTCTTAGATGTGTTAGAGTTTAGCTGTTGTTTAGTCATTGAAGTCAGGTTACTGCCCCCAAGGGGCTAAAATTGCCAGAAGACCCTACTTGTGAATTATTGAAGCATCCCTCTGCCACTCTGCCATCTCTTTCAGATGCTGTCTTCCTGATTTTGTACAAAGAATTATACTACAGGCATATTTATGCCAAAGTCAGTGTGAGTATCTAAATGTTGCTGGCAGTTTTTTAAACTCTACCATTTTGTCCTCGGAACACAGTCACTACTTTATACTGGTTCATTGTTCAAGACTGGTTGGCATTTTTCTTTTAAGAAATAGCAGTGGGGTGATTGAGCCCAGAAAGCTGAATTTCTGTTGCAGACAACCAATAATATTGCATGGCCTATATATCCTTTTCAATTTCTCCATCCCCGGTTCTTGCTGGGCAGTCATCACCGTGCACTGGGTTGCAGGCTGCCGTCCTAAGTGTGTTCCAAGCACCTTGTGCTGTCTCTGCTGCCTTTGCTTTTCCCCTTCAGCGCATTGCCACGGAGCCTCCTTCCCTCTAAAATGTAAATTACACTGTCAGGTTTGCCAGGCACAGTGCTGGGCACCTGGCACACATCTTCATGTCTCCTGCAGAGTAGGCAAACAGGTGCAAAGGGGGAGCTTTACTCAAATTCCCAGTTAAATTACAAAACTTAAACCCAGACCTGTGTTACTGTGACACCAGTGTCCTTTTACCACACTGTCTCACCTTTGGGTCCTTATTCTATTCTTTCTGATTTCTAAATTTTAGAATGCCTGAAGGTTCTTTATAAATACTGTCTACACTATTTATATACACCAGTTACTTAAAAATCTCTATCTTAAGCTGCAGTCTCTTCAGATCCAGACTCATTTATTCACCTGCTCAACACCTCCACTTGGCTGATTGTCACCTTAAGTTTAAAACACCCATAATTGAACTCTTATTTTCTCTCTAAACCTGTTTGTCACATGTTCATTATCTCAATAAATGATAGTACCATTTACCCAGTTACTTGGACTGAACACCTTGGTATCATTCTTGACTTTTCTCTCATTTGACATCAACTTTGCAGCAAATTCTGTTTTACTGTACCCTCAGCATACTTCCTGAAACCAACTACTTCTTTCTGCCACCACTGCCCTAGTTCAAGGCTTTCTCATCTCATAGTTGAACTACTGTGTAGCTGCTCAGCGGCTGTCAAGTTTCTATTCTAGCTCGCTTAAATTTATTCTCAGCCTAAATCAGCACGACCCTTTTGAATTGTAGTTTCATCAAATTACTCCTCTCCTAAAGCCTACCATGACTTCCCATCATACTTAAAATAAAATCCCAAGTCTTAGCCTCCTGCTTGAACTGGCCCCTCACTAGCCAGTCTCATTTCCTGCAACTTTCCCTGGGCATCTTCTCATACTCGGTGGCCTTTTAGAGCACGTATCACTAGCTGACATTTTGTAAATTGTTTATTTAGTTTTTCTTTGTTTCAGCCACTAAAGGGTAAGCTCCACCAGAGCATAGAGTTTGTCTTGTTCACTGCTCTAATCCAGTGCCCAATCCCTGAGGATATGTTAATTATTGGAGCATGTGTATGGATGTTATACATGAAGGAAACTGGCACTATAATCTCCTTAGAATGTTTCCACCCAAGGAGGTCCCAGTTACTCACAATTCCTTACCTCTCATCCCTGAGAACCACTCGATCTAACTAGACTCCTGCCTTGGCAGGAGCCGCCATCAGTGATAGGAACTGGAGGAGTTCTTGTTCCCAAAGTAATACAGAGCGCCCTGTCTTTCTGGCATCCCAGTGAGATCTCTGAGTACCTTATCTGAGAGAAGGTCAAGAATCCCTCCTACCATTGGTGCTGTGGGTCAGGTACTTATGGAATAGGCTGAGAATCTAGCCAGCCTGTAGAAGACAGTGGCATCAGAATGCATAGTATATAGCTTAGTGTTCATACAACATCAGAGTGGTTACGTCTTCCACAGACCTACATGGTCTGTGGACCGGTGGTTGAAAAACACTGGTATAGCTGGTTTTACCACCTCTAATTTTCCCTCTGGTTTATAGATGAAGTTTCAGTAGAAGTTTATTGGCCCCATAACCTCTTTGTTAGGTACCAAATGAGGCACTTTCACATACATGACCAGTTTTAAAACCCTAGATGGAAATTTATCTTTTCCTTTTAAGTGAGTGGAGGGAAGATAGACAGATTTCATATGCACCCTGACTGGGATCCACCCAGCAACCCCTGTCTGGCGCCAGTGCTCAAATTAGCCAAGCTGTCCTCAGCACCAAGGGCCCACACTCGAACCAACTAAGCCACTGGCTGCGGCAGGAGAAGAGGAAGGGAAGGAGGAAGGGGACGGGGAGAGAAGCAGATAGTCACCTCTCCTGACTAGGACTCAAACTTGGAACATTCATACTCTGGGCTGTCACTCTTTCCACTGAGCCAGTTGGCCAGGACTGGTTTTTCATTGAAAGAGCATTTATTGTTAAAAAAAAAAAAAGCCTGACCTGTGGTGGCGCAGTGGATAAAGCGTCGACCTGGAAATGCTGAGGTTGCCGGTTCGAAACCCTGGGCTTGCCTGGTCAAGGTACATATGGGAGTTGATGCTTCCAGCTCCTCCCCCCTTCTCTCTCTCTGTCTCTCCCTCTCCTGTCTAAAATGAATAAAGAAAAAATAAAGAAAAAATTAAAAAAAAAAAAAAAAGGAAAAAAGGCATTTACTATTTAGGTACTACATAATCTCGTTTTACAGAGAGATGGAACATCTTTTCAGAACACTACAGTTAATAAACAGTAGGGCTAAGACTGCAAGGCAGTGTTCTTTCTACTCCATTATAAATGCATCATTTGTCATGTTCCCCAGCTCAGAAGCCTTAAGTGGTTCTCAGATGCTTGCAACATAAAGTCTAGATTGGGGGTCAGCAACTTCTATTGATATGAAAAGTGCCGGCCCTGGCCGGTTGGCTCAGCGGTAGAGCGTCGGCCTAGCGTGCGGAGGACCCGGGTTCGATTCCTGGCCAGGGCACACAGGAGAAGCGCCCATTTGCTTCTCCACCCCTCCGCCGCACCTTCCTCTCTGTCTCTCTGTTCCCCTCCCGCAGCCAAGGCTCCAATGGAGCAAAAATGGCCCAGGCGCTGGGGATGGCTCTGTGGCCTCTGCCTCAGGCGCTAGAGTGGCTCTGGTCGCAACATGGCGACGCCCAGGATGGGCAAAGCATCGCCCCTGGTGGGCGTGCTGGGTGGATCCCGGTCGGGCGCATGCGGGAGTCTGTCTGACTGTCTCTCCCTGTTTCCAGCTTCAGAAAAATGCAAAAGAAAATGCAAAAAAAAAAAAGTGCCAGGTAGTATTTTGGACTTTAAGGGCCATAATGGTTTCTGTTGATTTTGTGTGTATGTGTGTGTGTTTTTCTGAAGTTGGAAACGGGGAGGCAGTCAGACAGACTCCCACATGTGCCCGACTGGGATCCACCCGGCATGCCCACCAGGGGAAAATGCTCTGCCCATCGGGGCGTTGCTCTGTTGCAACCAGAGCCATTCTAGTGCCTGAGGCAGAGGCCATAGAGCTATCCCCAGCGCCTGGGCCAACTTTGCTCGAATGGAGCCTTGGCTGCAGGAGGGGAAGAGAGAGATAGAGAGGAAGGAGAGGGGGAGGGGTGGAGAAGCAGATGGGCGCTTCTCCTGTGTGTCCTGGCCGGGAATCGAACCTGGGACTCCTGCACGCCAGGCCGACACTCTTACCACTGAGCCATCCGGCCAGGGCCTGTTTCTGTTGAATTTGTTCAACTATTCCTTTCTAGCAGCAGTAGAAAATGAGTGGTCATGGCTGTGTTTCAATAAAACTTTATTTACAAGCCCTGGCTGGGTAATCAATTGGTTAGAGCATTGTCCCAATTAAGCAAAGTTGCTGTTTCAGTCCCTGGTCAGGGCACATAAAAGAATGAACTAATGAACTCATAAATAAGTGGAACAACAAATCAGTTTTTCTCTCTCCCTTTCTTTTTCTTTTTTTCTTTTTGTATTTTTCTGAAGCTGGAAATGGGGAGGCAGTCAGACAGACTCCCGCATGCGCCCTACCGGGATTCACCCGGCATGCCCACCAGGGGGTGATGCTCTGCCCATCTGGGATGTCGCTCTGTGGCGACCAGAGCCACTCTAGCACCTGGGGCAGAGGCCACAGAGCCATCCTCAGCGCCCGGGCCATCTTTTTGCTCCAGTGGAGCCTTGGCTGCAGGAGGGGAAGAGAGAGACAGAGAAGAAGGAGAGGGGGAGGGGTAGAGAAGCAGATGGGCGCCTCTCCTGTGTGCCCTGGCCGGTAATCGAACCCGAGACTTCCACACGCCAGGCCGATGCTCTACCACTGAGCCGAGTGGCCAGGGCCCCCTTTCTCACGTTTTAAAAAAAAAGTCAGGGCCCTGGCTGTTTGGCTTAGTGGTAGAGCATCGGCCTGGCATGCAAGAGTCCCGGGTTCGATTCCTGGCCAGGGCACACAGGAGAAGCACCCATCTGCTTCTCACCCCTCCCCCTCTCCTTCTTCTCTGTCTCTCTCTTCCCCTCCTGCAGCCAAGGCTCCATTGGAGCAAAGTTTGCTGGGGCGCTAAGGATGGCTCTGTGGCCTCCGCCTCAGGCGCTAGAATGGCTCTGGTTGCAACAGAGCATTGCCCCAGATGGGCAGAGCATCGCCCCGTGGTGGGCACACGGGAGTCTTGTCTGACTGCCTCCCCGTTTCCAACTTCAGAAAAATACAAAAAAAAAAAAAGTCAGTATTTTCTTTAAGAAAAACAGGTGATTGATTTGGTGACCCCTGGCCTAGATTTTCATTTGGAACTTAAAGACCTCTTTGTTCCTGGCCTGGTGTAGCCCAGTGTAGCCCAGTGTAGCATTGTCTCCTCTTACTCTCCAACCTTCAAGCCTCACAGTTTTATTGCTTTGCCTTTGTTAGTATTGTTTTTGCTGAAACACCTTTTCTCTGCTTTGGCAGATCTGCTTATCTGTTTGCTAACGTTTGGTTAAGGTTATTGCCATAAAACCTGACCATTGCGGTCTGCTATTCAGTGCCCCTTTGAACTGCTATAGCACTTACTGTCTTCCCTCTCACTTCAGTGCTCTTTGCATACTAAGAGTACACAACAATTCTCTTATATTTGTTTTTAGCCATCATGGTAGGCCATGAGTAGCACATTTAAATTATCTATGTTCTAATGTCTCTGCTCTCTTTACAGGGGGGACCTTCCTTGGAGCAGAGGTTTGAATCCTATTATAACTACTGCAATCTCTTCAACTACATCCTTAGTGAGTGTAGGGTTTGGCCAAGTGGGGGAGGGTATGATGAGGTGTAGTATTGGCCTCCAGCTCCTTTTAGCAGGATTTAACGTGCAGGTGGGGAGGGGAGGGATGCCTTGTGATTCACAGTCTTTTTATTTTTTTTTATTTTTATTTATTTATTTATTTATTTTTTGTATTTTTCTGAAGCTGGAAACGGGGAGAGACAGTCAGATAGACTCCCACATGCCCCGGCACGCCCACCAGGGGCCACGCTCTGCCCACCAGGGGGCGATGCTCTGCCCCTCCGGAGCGTTGCTCTGCCGCGATCAGAGCCACTCTAGCGCCTGGGGCAGAGGCCAAGGAGCCATCTCCAGCGCCCGGGCCATCTTTGCTCCAATGGAGCCTTGGCTGCGGGAGGGGAAGAGAGAGACAGAGAGGAAGGAGGGGGGGTGGAGAAGCAAATGGGCGCTTCTCCTATGTGCCCTGGCCGGGAATCGAACCCGGGTCCCCCGCACGCCAGGCTGACGCTCTACCGCTGAGCCAACCGGCCAGGGCCACAGTCTTTTTAAGAGAGAAATTATAAAATGTGTCTGCAGCCTTACTAAGTGGGTTTGACTTTCTGTGATCTGCACAGATGCTGATGGTCCTGCTCCCCTTGAACTACCCAACCAATGGCTCTGGGATATCATTGATGAGTTCATCTATCAGGTATTTGATTAGCCCTTGGCCTAGTTTGAAATAACTCGTCCAAGCAAGGTGCAGCTATTACCATTGCTTGTGTTGTTAAAAAGATGCATACTATAAAAATAAGCCCATCATAATCTGAAATTTCCCAGGAAGGTAGACTCCTCTTTTGGGGTTTTCTAAAAGGTCAGTGAGGCCTAAGAACTTTAGGTAGGAACTTAGAAGTCAAGAGAGTTGAACTTTTACCAAATTCTTACCTGACCTTGAGAAGGTGGTCTGGCAGGAAGAACATAGGTCTTACGGGCTTTGGGGACAGGTGGAAATGGGTTTTAGTCTGGGGGGCCGTTGGGTAGCTCTGCAATAGTGACATGTTTTTTAAGCTTTCCAAGCCTCACTTTCCTTGCCTATAAAACAGAAATGCTGTATATTCTGATTGTGGTAGTTGTTACTCAAGGATATGCTAGATCAGAATAAAATAGAACATTTTTATCAAAATAGGAATCTTATCCCCTCAGAGTGCCACTGTTGAGGTTTCACTGAGAATTATGCCAGATGTGAAGTACTGCAGCTGTGGGGCCTGGTATAAAACTTTAGATTTTACAATTCACTAGCCCTGGTCCCTGGACAAATTACTAACCATGGAAATCGTGGGGTTTCAGAGCTGAAGTCAGCATCCCAGATTGATGCTATCCACTGTGCCACCATTGGTCAAGTGGGAAGTCCATTTCCCTGGCCGATGGCTCATTGGATATAGAGTGTTGGTCTGGCATTTGGATGTCCCAGGTTCGATCCCCAGTCAGGGCACACAGGAGAAGCAACCATTTGCTTCTCTCCCCCAGCCTCTCCCACTTCTCTCCCTCTTCCTCTCCCACAATCAGTAGCTTGAGTCGTTCGAACATGGTTGGAGTCCATCAGCCTTAGGTGTTGAAAATAGCTTGATACCTCAGTACTTGAGCATTGGCCTCAGATGGATTTGCCAGGTGGATCTCAGTCAGGGCACATGGGGGAGTCTGCCTCACTATCTCCCCTTCTCACCCAAAAAAAGATGTCATTTGAGCTCCCTGGACCAAAGACCCTTTGTGAATACAAAGTGCTGCTAAGCTGTGGTTGGTGAGCTGAGAAAACCTTCCTAGGGCTCTTTGAGAAAGAGACTTCCTGCTTAGGATGAGGCTTCAGTGTCTTTGTGAAATTTTGGCCATAAATCACACTGGCCTTGTTTGCTCTCTGGTTCCTTGGCTTGTGTCAGCCTCTAATTTGGCATGATTTTAGAAGGTTGGTAATCCTGTCAACTTAAAGCAAGTCAAGGAGGATCATCTGTGCTAAGGTTCCTCTTCCCCCTTAAAACCATTATAATTCCCTCAGTTGAGCTGGTATTTTCTTCCTAAGGGGCTTAAGGTGTTCTCGTTTCTTTTCTTCCTTTTTTTTTTTAGCGGGATGAGAAGCATAGATGTAGGTGTGTCACTTTAGTTGTTCATTGATTGCTTCTTGTGTGCCTCAACCAGGGACCTCTTGCTCAAGCCAACGACCTTGGAATTATGTCAATGATCCCGCACTCCAGCCTGCAACCCCACGCTCAAGCTGGTGACCTTGGGGTTTTTTTGTTTGTTTTTGTTTCTTTTTAAGAGACACAGAGTCAGAGAGAGGGATAAGACAGGGACAGACAGACAGGAATGGAGAGATGAGAAGCATCAATCATTAGTGTTTTGTTGCAACACCTTACTTGTTTATTGATTGCTTTCTCATATGTGCCTTGCCTGTGGGCCTTCAGCAAACCGAGTAACCCCTTGCTCAAGCCAGCAACCTTGGGCTCAAGCTGGTGAGCTTTTGCTCAAACCAGATGAGCCCTCGCTCAAGCTGGCAACCTCGGGGTCTCAAACCTGGATCTTCCGCATCCCAGTCCAATACTATCCACTGCGCCACTGCCCAGTCAGGGACCTGGGGTTTTGAACCCGGGACCTCAGTGTTGCATTTTGATGTTCTATCCACTTTGTCACCACTGGTCAGGCAAGGTGTTCTCATTTCTAACAAAGACTGGCCACTGAAGGCCTGGTGGTTACTCCCAGTCAGATTGATGCCACGTGGGGTGAATGGCTCTTTCCAGCCACTTTTTTTTGTTTATTTTTATTACAAGTAACATGAATATGTTAATACCATTTTTAAAAAATTATTGATTGATTTTAGAGAGAGAAAGAAACATCAGTCTATCCCTGTGTGTGCTCTGACCAGGGATTGAACCCCCAACATTCACGTTTTGGGACAATGTTCAACCAACTGAGCTATCTGGCCAGGGCTATGTTAACACCATTTTTAAAAGTTTATTTTTTTTCTTCCCCAAACTGCAGGTAAAATGAAAGTGTCTTCCTTGCTTTGAGGAGGCATCAGTTATTGTCTGGAAGCTGAGAAGCATTTACATAATACTACTATATTGATTATTTTGTTATGGCTTGAAACACTTGATATATCTGTATACAGGTTTGCCTTATGTAATGTGGATAAACCACTCCTGGTGAACATTTGGGTTTTGGTTTTCACTATTATAAACAGTGAGTCTGAATATCCTTGTATGTGTAACATATAGGTATCTCTTTAGGTATAACTAGAAGTAAAATTACTGCTTCAAGGATATTTGCCTTTAAAGTTTTTTAAAAACAGCCTGACCGGGCGGTAGCGCAGTGGATAGAGTGTCCAACTGGGATGCGGAGGACCCAGGTTCGAGACTCTGAAGTCACTGGCTTGAGCGCGGGCTCATCTGGTTTGAGCAAAGCCAAGGTCGCTGGCTTGAGGAAAAGGTTACTCGGTCTGCTGAAGGCCCACGGTCAGGGCGCATATGAGAGAGCAATCAATGAACAACTAAAGTATCGCAACGAAAAACTGATGATTGATGCTTCTTATCTCTCTCTGTTCCAGTCTATCCCTCTCTCTGACTCTGAAAAATAAAAATAAAAAAGAAATATCTTTAAAAACAACTATAAGAGGCAGAATTTACATACAGTAAATGGACCAATTTTAAGTGTATACACAACCATAATTCAAGTTATAGAACATTTCAATCACTTAGATTTTTAGTAAATATACTGCTCACAAAAATTAGGGGATATTTCAAAATGAATATGAAGCAATAAAAAGGCACTTGATTTTTTTTTTATTAAACAAGAACATCAGAAAAGTAAAAAAAGTTTGATTATGCAAATGAGATTCAAAACCAACTTTTATTTCATTGGTGAAAATGCACTATACAAAAGGCTGAGAGTGCCTGACCTGTGGTGGCGCAGTGGATAAAGCGTCGACCGGGAAATGCTGAGGTCACCGGTTCAAAAGCCTGGGCTTGCCTGGTCAAGGCACATATGGGAGTTGATGCTTCCTGCTCCTCCCTCCTCCTTCTCTCTCTCTCCCTCCCTCTCTCTCTCTCATTCTCTCTCCTCTCTAAAAATTAATTTAAAAAAAATCAAAAATCAAAAGGCTGAGAGTACTGGCGTATCTGCACATTCCCTAATCCCCTAATTTTTGTGAGCAGTGTAGTAATACACTGCTCTCCCAAAAGGCTGTATCAAATTATACTACTACTGCCTGACCAGGTGGTGCCGCAGTGGATAGAGCGTCGGACTGGGATGCGGAAGACCCAGGTTCGAGACCCCAAGGTCGCCAGCTTGAGCACGAGCTCATCTGGTTTGAGCAAAAGCTCACCAGCTTGTGCCCAAGGTCGCTGGCTCAAGCAAGGGGTTACTCAGTCTGCTGAAGGCCCATGGTCAAGGCACATATGAGAAAGCAATCAATGAACAACTAAGGTGTTGCAACGCGCAACGAAAAACTAATGATTATGCTTCTCATCTCTCCGTTCCTGTCTGTCTGTCCGTGTCTATCCCTCTCTGACTCTCTCTCTCTGTCTCTGTAAAGAAAAAAAAAAAAATTATACTACTAGAATCTTTTGAGAGCACACTAGATTAATTAGTCTGTCTAATTTTTGACAATTTGATGGGAAAGAAATGGTAATCTCATTTTAATTTACATTTGTCTGATAACTAAAGAGATTGAGCCTGACCTATCGTGGCGCAGTGGATAAAGCGTCGACCTGAAATACTGAGGTCGCCATTTTGAAACCCTGGGCTTTCCTGGTCAAGGTACATATGGGAGTTGATACTTCCTGCCTCTCTCCCCTTCTCTCTTTCTTCTCTTTCTCCTCTCAAAAATGAATAAATAAAGTCTTTAAAAAAGAGAGAAAGAGGCCCGACCTGCGGTGGCGCAGTGGATAAAGTGTCGACCTGGAATGCTGAGGTTGCCAGTTCCAAACCCTGGGCTTGCCTGGTCAAGGCACATATGGGAGTTGATGATTCCTGCTCCTCCCCCTTTCTCTCTTTCTCTTTCCTTTCTAAAAAAAATAAATAGCCTGACCTGTGGTGGCGCAGTGGGATAAAGCGTCGACCTGGAAATGCTGAGGTCGCCGGTTCGAAACCCTGGGCTTGCCTGGTCAAGGCACATATGGGAGTTGATGCTTCCAGCTCCTCCCCCCCTTCTCTCTCTCTGTCTCTCCTCTCTCTCTCTCCCTCTCCTCTCTAAAAAAAAATTAAAAAAAAAAAAAAAAGAGAAAGAGATTGAGCATTTTCCCTGTTAATAGACCAGTCCTATTTTCCTTTGAAGTGGTCATCACTTTCCTTTGAGTGTGCACCAGAATCAACTAGGGTGCTTTTAAAAATTCTGATCAAGTAGGTGGTCTCTTGTGTTACTCTCGGAGTGGCTGATGAGTATCCTTTGCCTGTTTTTCTATTGGAACATTTTGTTTTTATTAATTTATGAGAATTCCCTATATGTTCTGGATATTATTCTTTGCTTGTTGTAGATTTGACAATCTTTTCTCCTACACTCTTAGAGGAAGGTAATACTTGAGGAACATTCTTTGGTTATCTAGGACTTAGAGCCTTTCTAGGTCACTGGTTTCCAAACCTGAGTGTGCACTAGGGTGCTTTTAAAAATTCTGATTAAGTAGGTGGTCTCATGTTACTCTTGGGGTGGCTGATGAGTGGTGTACTCTCGGGTGGGCTGGTCAGATAGGAGCACTCCCCAAACAAATATCTGTGACATGTCTCCCTATGTATGCCTTACACTTGGCTCTGTGCTTGACGCAGAAATGACAGATGGATTCCTATTCCAGGAGAATCGATGGTCAACTCTGGTAGGGCCTGACCAGGTGGTGGTGCAGTGGATAGAGTGTCGGACTGGGATGCTGAGGACCCAGGTTCGAGACCCCCAAGGTCTCCAGCTTGCGTGCGGGCTCATCTGGTTTGAGCAAAGCTCACCAGCTTGGACCCAAGGTCACTGGCTTGAGCAAGGGGTTACTCAGTCTGCTGTAGCTCCACGGTCAAAGCACATATGAGAACGCAATTGCCTGACCAGGTGGTGGCGCAGTGGATGGAGCATTGAACTGGGATGCGGAGGACTCAGGTTGCCAGCAGAGGGCTCAAGTGCGAGACCCTGAGGTTGCCAGCTTGAGCGCGGGCTCATGGCTTGAGCATAAAGCTCACCAGCTTGGACCCAAGGTCGCTGACTCAAGCAAGGGGTTACTCAGTCTGCTGCAGCCCCCGGTCAAGGCACATATGAGAAAGCAATCAATGAACAACTAAGGTGTCGCAATGAAAAACTGATGATTGATGCTTCTTATCTCTTTTCATTCCTGTCTGTCTGTCCCTGTCTATCCCTCTCTCTGTCCCTGTAAGAAATAAATTAAAAAAAAATTTTTAAAAGCCTGACCAGGCGGTGCGCAGTAGAGTGTCAGACTGGGATGCGGAAGGATCCAGGTTCAAGACCCCAAGGTCGTCAGCTTGAGTGCGGACTCGTCTGGTTTGAGCAAAAAGCTCACCGGCTTGGACCCAAGGTCGCTGGCTCCAGCAAAGGGTTACTCAGTCTGCTGAAGGCCCATGGTCAAGGCACATATGAGAAAGCAATCAATGAACAACTAAGAAGTCGCAATGCGCAAGGAGAAACTAATGATTGATGCTTCTCATCTCTCTCCGTTCCTGTCTGTCCCTGTCTATCTCTGCCTCTGTAAAAAATAAAAAGAAAGCAATCAATGAACAACTAAGGTGTTGCATTGAAAAACTAATGATTGATGCTTCTCATCTCTCTCTCATCTCTCTCCGTTCCTTTCTGAATGTTCCTGTCTATCCCTCTCTCTGACTCTCTCTCTGTCTCTGTAAAAAAAAACAAAAAAAACTCTGGTAGGGAAGGCACGCACATAGGAATACGTACTGCCACTCTCCCACAACATCTTTCATACGTAGAGTCACGTATAAATAGAGGTTTGTTACAGACTACCTGGTGGCCAGATTAACTGTGTTGTGAAGCTCAGAGATATGAAATTACTTCAGGCTGTGTTTGACTCCAAAATGAATGAGGTGTTTTTTTTTATAAACTACTTCAAACCTTAGAGATTTTTACTTAACAGTGGAACAAAACGTAGTAGTGAACAAAATTGACAACTTACTCAAAGAAGCCTCTGAAAACAGTGTACAGAGAGGTTTAGCATGAGGATCATAGGCTCGCCTTCACCTTCCCCAGCCCAGAGTCCTGGGCATGCCTCCCTTCAGCATGTTCACACGGGCTGTCACTGTGGATTTGATGCCACTGCTGCATCGTCCCCTTCTTCCCCAACAGTTTCAGTCGTTCAGTCAGTACCGCTGTAAGACTGCCAAGAAGTCGGAGGAGGAGATTGACTTCCTTCGTTCCAATCCCAAAATCTGGAATGTGCACAGTGTCCTCAATGTCCTTCACTCCCTGGTAGACAAGTCCAACATCAACCGGCAGTTGGAGGTGTACACAAGTGGAGGTGAGTGCTGCTTGCCATCTGTCCCATGCGAGTAGATATCGCAGGAAGTTCAGGCGAGTCACCACCTTTTAGTAATGGGCTGTCATTCTCTTTGGTGTTTGGATGTGGCAGTGGCCGAGTACCCAAGTTGGAGGCCACTGGGCTTGGCAGTTGTTGGCTGACAGACTGAACCAGCACTTCTGAGTGTGCATCTGTAACACTCGGACTCTTTCTGCAGGACATTTGTTTAAAATGGGGCACTTTTCTAACTTTTTGGTTTCAGGACCACTTTACGCTCTTAATAGATTGAGAAGATGTGCATTTTTGCACATCTCTTTAGTGTCTGATTTGTAGAAGAGAGGATTCTCATTTCTATTCCTGTTTCAGGCAGTTGCAGTATGCTGTTTTGGTTGAAGTATGAAGGGAATATGGCCTCACCAAGATACTTAGTGGGGAAAGGAAGAAATTTTTAACAATCTTTTCAGGGGGTATGATGTTCTTGGATATCACAGTGAAACTTGACAAGTGTAGTGTCTTACTAAATTAGTTGCAGCCAGGAATCTGAAACCATATCAGTGAATTTTTAATTTAACTTAAAATTTATTGGTCTCTCCTGAAGCTTTAATGGTCTTTTACACATGCATGATTTTATAAAATAGTTTGTTGAGTTGTAAAGACTTCCCAAATGTTGACACATTTTGTTGTATAATGTTTTAAAATTACTTTGTTATTTTTGCTGTCAGCTTTATGAGATAAGTCTATTTGGAAGCTGTTGAGCTCATAGAGGCAGATAACAAGTTTTATAAAAGTCTAATTTTAAGCCTTGGCTGTATAGCTCGGTTGGTTAGAGCATTGTCCCAAAGCACAGAGGTTGCCAGTTCGATCCCCTATCAGGGAACAGATCAATGTTTCTATCTCTCTGTCTCTGTCCCTGCCTCTCTCTCTAAAAAAAACAACTTCTTTTTTTTTTTTTTTTGTATTTTTTCCAAAGCTGGAAATGGGGAGGCAGTCAGACAGGCTCCCGCATGCGCCCGACCGGGATCCACCCGGCATGCCCACCAGGGCGTCGGGTGGATCCCGACGTCCATCTTGGGGCGTCGCTCTGCCGCAATCAGAGCCATTCTAGTGCCTGAGGCAGAGGCCACAGAGCCATCCTCAGCGCCCGGGTAAACTTTTGCTCCAGTGGAGCCTTGGCTGTAGGAGGAGAAGAGAGAGACAGAGAGGAAGGAGAGGGGGAGGGATGGAGAAGCAGATGGGCGCTTCTCTTATGTGCCCTGGCCGGGAATCGAACCCAGGACTCCTGCACGCCAGGCCGACGCTCTACCACTGAGCCAACTGGCCAGGGCCAAAGACAACTTCTAATGTTTGCTTACAAGCTCAGATTTTTCTTTGGCAGCAAACATTGTTGCTTTCACTGAAGTGTTACAAGCTGGCTTTATTCCTTTATTTACTTTTATTGATTGATTTTGAGAAAATGGCTGCTAAAGACCCAAATCTAAATAACTATAACTTATGTGTCCATTATTCTTTCAAGTAAAAAGGGTGTTTTTTGGAAAAAGTTTTAGGTTTTTCCTGTAAGTGTGTGGAGCTAAAGCATACATTGACTACTTTACAGCTGGTGCCACTGCCTGACTTATGCCATGTGGCCAGTGGCTTTACCTGGCATTGTTTTTGCATCATTGGTGCAAATTTCAGCTCAGTGGGAAAGGCAAATAACATCTTAGTGTTATTAGGAAAATAGCTCTGACCTCTTGAGCTTCCTGAAATGAGGGGCCTTTGATAAGTAACTTATTGTTAAGAGAGGTCCTTTCATATTTTCAGGACCAAAAATATAAAAAGTAAAAGAACTACCTTCCATTCAAATGTAGGTAAATTTAAGATCAGCATAAGGCCAGGCATGCTTTTCTTTGTATTCCTTCGAAGGCAGAGTTATTTCCTGTGTCAGGAAGCTGTAGAGGCTGGCAGTGAGTGAAGAGTTTAGAGGGACATTCAGGGGTCAAGCTTGCCTGCCTTCCTGTCTCTGGTGAAGTGTTCAGTTGTCTTTCTCTCTCAGGTGACCCCGAGAGTGTGGCTGGGGAGTATGGACGGCACTCTCTCTACAAGATGCTTGGCTACTTTAGCCTGGTGGGGCTTCTGCGTCTGCACTCCCTGTTGGGAGATTACTACCAGGCCATCAAGGTGCTGGAGAATATCGAACTGAACAAGAAGGTAAATTACCTGTTCCCTTTGCCCATCTTCTCAGGGCCAGTCTGTTAGCATTTATTAGGACAGATATCAGAGAGGTGAGAGAGGATGCCTCTTTCCCAGTACACAGTTGAAAACTGAGAACTGGGAAACCATGGCAGTGAAAATCTGGACCTGGACAAGGTGATTTCTTTTTTGTGCTTACTTAAAATATTCAGTAGTCTTTTGATTCTTTTCCTAAAAACAGAATGAGAATGGCGGACTTTTACTATTCAAGTTTCACTAGTCTATACTTAGTTCTAAGTTGGTGTATAATAATTATAAAAATAGTGATATTGCCTGACCTGTGGTGGCACAGTGGATAAAGTGTTGACCTGGAAATGCTGAGGTCACCGGTTCGAAACCCTGGGCTTGCCTGGTCAAGGCACATATGGGAGTTGATGCTTCCAGCTCCTCCCCCCCTTCTGTCTTCTCCTCTGTCTCTCCCTTTCCTCTCTAAAATGAATTAAAAAAAAAATAAAAAAAAAATAGTGATATAATTAACCGTGGTTATTTTTCCAAGGCACATAAAAATCACCTTTTTTTTACTTTTGTGTGTCTTCTTACCTATCTGTTCCTTTATAGGGCTTATTTATAAAAGCAAGGAATAGAAAGCAAGGAATAATACAAAACTGAAGTGTGGAGGGTTTAGAGCTAAAAGATTTTAAGATAACCTGGTTCAGTCCCTTTGTTACAGCTAAGAAAATGGAGGCCTTGAGTCCCATAACTTAATTGGTGAATGGTAGTCTGTGCACAGAGCCTCTGACTCTAGCAGGCACTGGGCCCACCAGCTTTCAAATCCTATCTGGGATGAATTGGTCTTGGGCCTCATGGATGTTTCTTCCATCTCTTTCCACAGAGCATGTACTCCCGTGTGCCCGAGTGCCAGGTCACCACATACTATTATGTTGGTTTTGCATATCTGATGATGCGCCGCTACCAGGATGCCATCCGGGTCTTTGCCAACATCCTCCTCTATATCCAGAGGACCAAGAGCATGTTCCAGAGGACCACATACAAGTATGAGATGGTAAGGGGGCTTCTGACCACTTGACCCCTTGGTGCCTTGCCAACAGGTTTTGGTAAATGCCATCTAAATTTTTTTTATATATATAAAGATTTTGTTTATTGATTTTATTTTATTTTATTTTTTATTTTTGTGTATTTTTCTGAAGCTGGAAACAGGGAGAGACAGTCAGACAGACTCCCGCATGCGCCCGACCAGGATCCACCCGGCACGCCCACCAGGGGCGATGCTCGGCCCCTCCGGGGCGTCACTCTGCTGCGACCAGAGCCACTCTAGCGCCTGGGGCAGAGGCCAAGGAGCCATCCCCAGCGCCCGGGCCATCTTTGCTCCAATGGAGCCTCGCTGCAGGAGGGGAAGAGAGAGACAGAGAGGAAGGAGGGGGTGGGGGTGGAGAAGCAGATGGGCGCTTCTCCTATGTGCCCTGGCCGGGAATCGAACCCGGGTGCCCCGCATGCCAGGCCGACGCTCTACCGCTGAGCCAACCGGCCAGGGCCTGTTTATTGATTTTAGAGAGAGGAGAGGGAGAGAAAGAGAAATAGTGAAGGGGAGGGAGCAAGAAGCATCAACTTGTTGTAGTTGGCCGGGCAAGCCTGGGTTTTCGAACTGGCAACTTCAGCATTCCAGGTCTTAAGTTTTATCCATTGGGCCACCACAGCTCAGGCTAAATTTTTGCAATTTTAGTATGCATTTTAACACAGTGTTTTTTTTTGTTTTGTTTTGTTTTTGTATTTTTCCAAAGCCAGAAACGGGGAGGCAGTCAGACAGACTCCTACGTGCGCCTGACCGGGATCCACCCAGCACGCCCACCAGGGGGCGATGCTCTGCCCATCCGAGGCCTCGCTCTGTTGTGACCAGAGCCACTGTAGTGCCTGAGGCAGAGGCCACAGAGCCATTCTCAGTGCCCGGGCAAACTTTGCTCCAATGGAGCCTTGGCTGGGGGAGGGGAAGAGAGAGACAGAGAGGAAGGAGCGGGGGAGGAGTGGAGAAGCAGATGGGTGCTTTTCCTGTGTGCCCTGGCTGGGAATTGAACCCAGGACTTCTGCACACCAGGCCGACGCTCTACCACTGAGCCAACCGGCCAGGGCCTAGGACAGTATCTTTTAACACCAATTAAATTTATTCTCCATGAGTGCCTATACTGCTGAATGTTCTTTGGGCTGTGGATGTTTAAAAATGAGTTAGATGTGGGTATTGTGCTTAAGCAATTTGCTTTGGAGGAGGATGGGTCCAAAACATGCATAGAGTTGGGAGGAGCTTTTAGGCAAAACAGAGCTGAGCAACTTGGAAATAGATGGTGATGTAGCAGCACAGTAAATCATTTTGGCTGGAGAACAGGACAGTTGTCAAATTGGGGTATTAGATTCTAGGGTAACCTTCATTACCCAGCAAAGTATGCCGCTCACAAAAATTAGGGGACATTTCAAAATGAATATAAAATTTTTTTCTTTTTGGCATTGAAGTTCCATCACAGGTTTCTAGGTGACTTGATCATAACTGATGTGGGAGGCTTGACCTGCTGCCAGTGATGTGTGTGGCAGAATGGAGAGACTAAGAGATATCGTTAAAGGATCCAGGAGAGAACTAGGCTGGAATAGAGTAAAGCTAGAAGGAGGCTTGGGAAAGACATTGAGAAAGTTAACTGGTGCAAGACAAAGGGAGAAGCCAAAAATCTGTGCAGTGTGCTTGGGTGAATGGTGGGGCCATGTTAGCTGCGGGGACCACAGTCCTTTTCATTTGACCTCACACCAATCTCATGCCGCCCCCAGATTAACAAGCAGAATGAGCAGATGCACGCACTGCTGGCCATCGCCCTCACCATGTACCCCATGCGCATCGACGAGAGCATTCACCTGCAGCTGCGGGAGAAGTATGGGGATAAGATGCTTCGCATGCAGAAGGGGGACCCGCAGGTCTACGAGGAGCTTTTCAGCTATTCCTGCCCCAAATTTCTGTCTCCTGTGGTTCCCAACTATGACAACGTGCACCCCAACTACCACAAGGAACCCTTCTTGCAGCAGCTGAAGGTGTTTTCTGATGAAGTACAGCAGCAGGCCCAGCTCTCAACCATTCGCAGCTTCCTTAAGCTCTACACCACTATGCCCGTGGCAAAGCTGGCCGGCTTCCTGGACCTCACAGAGCAGGAGTTCCGGATCCAGCTTCTTGTCTTCAAGCACAAAATGAAGAACCTGGTCTGGACCAGCGGCATCTCCGCTCTAGATGGCGAGTTCCAGTCAGCCTCTGAGGTTGACTTCTACATCGATAAGGTATGGCCGCCCCCTGGGCTGGGTTGTGTGGGGTGCTCTCTGTTCAACCATTAGCGATAAATATCATATTTAGTAAGTTGCCACTGTCTTCCAGTCACTGTTCTGGGCATTTAGGATACATTGTAAACAAACAGAGATTTCTGCCATTTTGCTGACATTCCGGTTTAAAAAAAAATAGTAAACATTGTAATGAAACTATGTGGTAGGTTAGAAGTGCCAGGTGTTACGGAGTTGGGGTAGTGGTGATGAAGGGCAGTTTGCAGTATTATGTAAGGTGCTCAATGCGGGCTCATCTGGCTTGAGCACGGGCTCACCAGCTTGAATGCAGGGTTTGAGCATGGGATCATAGACATGACCCGCATGGTTGCTGGCTTGAGCAAGGGGTCACTGGCTCAGCTGGAGCCCCCCGGATAAAGGCATGTATGAGAGTGATCAGTGAACAATCCATTGCCTGACCAAGCGGTGGTGCAGTGGATAGAGCGTAAGACTAGGATGCGGAGGACCCGGGTTCGAGACTCCGAGGTCGCCAGCTTGAGCGTGGGCTCATCTGGTTTGAGCAAAGCTCACCAGCTTGGACCCGAGGTCACTGGCTTGAGCAAGGGGTCACTCGGTCTGCTAAAGGCCCACAGTCAAGGCACATATGAGAAAGCAATCAATGAACAACTTAAGGTGTCACAATGAAAAACTGATGATTGATGCTTCTCATCCCTCTCTGTTCCTGTCTGTCTCCCTATCTATCCCTCTCTCTGACTCTCTGTCTCTAAAAAAAACAACAATCCATGAACAACTGCTAAAACTATGAGTTGCTGCTCCTCATCTCTCTCCCTTCCTGTCTGTCCCTATCTGTCCTTTACTCTCTTTCTCGCTAAAATGAATAGGTAGATACATACATACATACATACAAAAAAGACTGGAAAATAAAAATAAATGAGTTAAGCCATAGCCAAAAAGGTCAGTTGGTTAGAGCGCCACTCAATGTGCCAGGGTTGTGGGTTCAATTCCCAGTCAGGGCACATGTAAGCATCAACCAAAGTATGCATAAGCAAGTGGAACAACAAATCGATGTTTCTACCTCCCTCTCTCTCCTTTCCTTTCTCTATAAAATCAATTTAAAAAATCAAAAATAAATAAGTTAACTAGAAAATAAAAATCAGTCATCTAGAAAGAAAGCTGCTAATAACTGGAAAAGCACTCTCTGGCTTTATCTAGCAATTAGCAGCATGATTATCTTCAGTCCATCAGTGGCTCCACTTCACTGCTTTTGTCTGACTGCTTTTCCCACAGGACATGATCCACATCGCAGACACCAAAGTCGCCAGGCGCTATGGGGATTTTTTCATCCGGCAGATTCACAAATTTGAGGAGGTTAGTGGTCTGAGAGGGAGAGGTGTGTGGGCTGGAGACAGAGGTTAGGAACTGCATGGGGAGTTTTAAATTTTTTGCTTTTTATTTTTAAGAAAGCCCAAAATTGACCCTTTAAGTCTCTGAGCTAGACTGGCTGACTGCTTGGGGTTTGGGGAGAGGAGTTGGGCCTGCCAGAGTTGCTGTGTCAGCCTTCTCTGGAGCTTCTCTTTCCAAGATCTCCCACTGCAGATGGCCAGCTAGCCTCCTCTCACTCGTATTTCCTAATATGGGTGGATTCGCTCCTGCTCTCACCCGTGCCTCCCCAGTTGGCAGTTAACTCTGCTGCTTAGACAGGTCTGGCCAGTTCCTACAGGCACAGGACAGGGAGCAGCTCTGTTTTGACAGACTTGGTGCATTCCATGTCTTGCCATAGGAGAGGACTTGTGGGTCAGGCCAAATATTTCAAGGATATTGAACCTCACTGTGGCCATAGCTGGAGCCACTGTGTCCTGCTGCTTTGAGTCCTCCAGCAGAGGTCACTCCTATGCTGTGGTTCCTGCCGCCAGGCTCCTCCTGCAGGGTAGTTATACAGCCCTGGCAAGTTGATCCACCCTGAATCCCTTTCCTGAGTATAAAATGGGCAGAGCAGTGTTGAGTGTGTTTTTGTTGAGTGTGAAGGGCAGGTAGCAGAACAGTTTGCAAGAATTGTGAGAGGCCCTGTGAATGTCAGGTGGAGGACCTAATGGACTTGACACAGAGGAGCTGACCGCGCACACATCAGAGACTCCCCTCCCTGGCTTCAGAGGGCCAGCCCCCGGAGTCTGGCTTGTGATCATGCGGACTGTACGGAAACGTTTGGTGAAAACTCTCTAACTCTGTTTCCCTTTCTCTTCTAGCTCAATCGAACCTTGAAGAAGATGGGACAGAGACCCTGAGCACTCATACTCACATTAGTCAGGGACCTATTTTGATGTCATCCTTGGTGGGGAGCATTTTTGCCACTGGGAAGCCTTTACCTAGCCCAGCCATCAGCCTGCTGTCGACTGAGTTGAAGTTGATTTGAATCAAGGACTAAAATGTTTATATAGGTCTTAGTAAAGGATCTTCTCTGGAGCCAGATTTGTCGTCTCATTCTTGTTGGGGAGCATCTGTGGATGAGGGCAACAGGAGTAATTTCCCACGTGTCACAATGCTTTCTCCCAGTATGTGAGTTGTTGGTGTTTAAGTTGAATTATTTTAATTCTGTATTCTTAAAGTGCCATAGAGTTCACAGGACATTTTTACATTCAATATCTTACTTGCACCTGTTGAGAATCCTGTGAGCATTTAAGGACCTGCCATAATTTGCAGGCACAGTAGCGGAAGTGCCCGTGAACACTGGCTGCTGCCAGGAGCCGTGCCACAAGGAGCCCATGTACACTGCCCACATGTTACAGTTCAGGGTTAGCAGTGCTACTGTTGATGAGGAAACAGACTGAGGAAGTGGAGTGACTCAGTTAAGGTCACATAGCTATACAAAGCCGACAGTTGGCTCTAAATGACTACTACTTTCTACTGGCTTCTGATGGCCAGGTGTTCTGATTCCTCGCCCTGGAGACCTTGATGATGTGTGTGCAACCTCTTGCACCCTCAGTGAGTTTGATACTACTGCTTGCCTGCTGTCACCTCCACAGCCAGTCACCGCTGAATTGTGTCTTTTCCCTCTCACTGCCATCCCTCCCTTAAACACCCATGTGGGATTTGCCATCTTGGGGACTTCTTTGAGGTGGCATCTTCTCCACCTCAAAACCTAGCAGGCCAAACTTAAGAGAGTTGACTTCTAAGCTTTTTTCTCAAAGCACAGATAATTCTACAATGGAAAACTTGACTGAAGCTGGTTGTCTCAGGCATGTCACCCGACCTTCTCAGCAAAGATGGAATGTTCTTGGAGCTATAGAAACCTTGTGTTCATGAGTAAGCCCTCAGGTCAGCACACAGATTGTGCGTTATTCCATTCTGGAGACAGGTAGACTTGGTGTCCTTGTTTTATTGAGGAAAGTGAAGCTTGGAGTAATTAAATAGCTTGTGCAAGGTCAAGGTCGTAGTAGTGAAAACAGGTCTGTTACTCAAACTTGAGTTTTTTTTTTTGTTTTTTTTTTTGCAGAGACAGAGACAGGGAAGACAGACAGGAAGGGAGAGAGATGAGAAACATCAATTCTTTGTTGGGGCTCCTTAGTTGTTCATTGATTGATTTCTCATATGTGCCTAGGCTGGGGGGCTACAGCAGACCAAGTGACCCCTTGCTCGAGCCAGCAACCCTGGGCTCAAGCTGGTGAGCCGTGCTCAAACCAGATGAGCCCGCGCTCAAGCTGGTGACCTCGGGGTCTCGAACCTGGGTCTTCCATATCCCAGTCTGATGCTCTAGCCACTGCGCCACTGCCTGGTCAGCCTCAAACTTAAGTTTGTTTTTTTTTTGTATTTTTGTATTTTTCTGAAGCTGGAAACGGGGAGAGACGGTCAGACAGACTCCCGCAAGTGCCCGACCAGGATCCACCTGGCACACCCACCAGGGGCCACGCTCTGCCCATCAGGGGGCGATGCTCTGCCCCTCCGGAGGGTCGCTCTGCCACGACCAGAGCCACTCTAGCGCCTGGGGCAGAGGCCAAGGAGCCATCCCCAGTGCCCGGGCCATCTTTGCTCCAATGGAGCCTTGGCTGCGGGAGGGGAAGAGAGACAGAGAGGAAGGAGGGTGGGGGTGGAGAAGCAAATGGGCGCTTCTCCTATGTGCCCTGGCCGGGAATCGAACCCAGGTCCCCCCGGCACGCCAGGCCGACGCTCTACTGCTGAGCCAACCGGCCAGGGCCATCAAACTTAAGTTTTTAATGTAGAGAGTCCTACCTTATGACTGGCACAGGAGGTGGAACAGCAACAAATACCCATTAAAATCTATGTGGTTTGTATATTAGTCCTAAAGAGAAGAGCTATTTCTTATAACTTGGAAGGACACAGCTGGTGAGGCTGTCCCTGCCTTCCAGTGGCAGTATTGCTATGAATTCCTGAGCTAGGCTTTGTGCTTACCTGGTGTGTGGTTCCTCTCTCTTGAGCTTTCTGGCAATAAGGAACTTAAGAGCATGAAAAAAACTATTTTTTTTCTTAACAGAGTCAGAGAGGGGTAGAAGGGACAGACAGGAACGAAGAGAGATGAGAAGCATCAATCTTCAGTTTTTCGTTGCAACACCTTAGTTGTTCATTGATTGCTTTCTCATATGTGCCTTGACTGTGGGCCTTCAGCAGACCCCTTGCTCAAGCCAGCAACCTTGGGTCCAAGCTGGTGAATTCTTGCTCAAACCAGATGAGCCTGCGCTCAAGCTGGCAACCTCAGAGTCTCGAATCTGGGTCTTCTACGTCCCAGTCCGATGCTCTATCCACTGCACCACCGCCTGTTCAGGCATGGGTTTACATTTTAATGGGTGGAAAGAGACAGGCTATAAACTATATTTTGTATGTTGAATGGAGATACATGTTATGGAGAAAAGTGAAGGGTAGGAGTTACCATTTTGAATAGGAGAGAAAACAGCACACTGGTTGGTGTCTGGGCAGAGTCCTGAAGTAGGCAGGAGGCAACGTTGTGTGTACCTGAGGGAAGCAAGTGTGAAGGTGAATGTTTTATGTGTTGAGAGAACAAGGTCAGTTGGAGCAGTGGACAAAATAGGGAGGCTGAGAGTCCAGAGCACAGTCAAGCTCCCAATCACATAGAGGGCTATAACATCTGCAACCAAGTCTCACTGAGGTGGGAAGCCATTCTTCACCAGGGACATTACAGAACTTGTCCAAGTTCTCAGAGCTAAAGAGGAACCAGGATCGAACTGGGGTCAGTGCCATCCTAAAGCCTGTGCTGTCGCTGGGACGCCATCCTACAATTCAGCCCCACCTCCCAGAGGAAGGAAAAAGCACAATTAGCCTCTCTGTGAATAAGTACAAAGTCCAACCATTTATTTACAGGGCTCTTGGCCGGTTGGCTCAGTGGTAGAGTGTCAGCCTGGAGTGCAGGAGTCCCGGGTTTGATTCCTGGCCAGGGCACACAGGAGAAGCGCCCATTTGCTTCTCCACCCCTCCCCCTCTCCTTCCTCTCTGTCTCTCTCTTCCCCTCCCGCAGCCAAGGCTCCATTGGAGCAAAGTTTGCCCGGGCGCTGAGGATGGCTCTATGGCCTTTGCCTCAGGCACTAGAATGGCTCTGGTTGCAACAGAGCAACGCCCCCTGGTGGGCATGCCAGGTGGATCCCGGTTAGACTAATGCGGGAGTCTTGACTGCCCATTTCCAACTTCAGAAAAATACAAAAAAAAAAAGCCCACTTCATTTGTTACCTTGCTTCATCCTAAGACTGCAGAGTTGGCATCCTGCCAAGCATTTTGATTGACAGGCTAGTGCCAGCCAGACCTCCTTCCCCTCAAGTGCCTTCCTCCCTGTTGCCTGGTCTAAAGAACAGCCTATCCAGCACTATCACTTCTGCATCCACTACTGGCCCTGACATTCTGCAATGGTGGCGCATAGGAATTCAGACACACCTGAGCAGCCCCCAGGGATAACATTTTTAATTCAGCACCGGAGTCTCCTCGTTTATGTCAGTGTCTTCTGTCCCCATCATGAAAATTATGCCAGGTCCAGGTGTGCTGTATCTGACACAGCCTCTCAGCACTCTTCTCACCTTGCTGGGAGTTGGGCCATTTCAGGAGCTCAAGGTCACAGGCACAGTGTGTATGCACCCAGTTTGGGGCCATTTCCCAGTGGCTTGGTTCATGTCCAGTGACAGTGCTGGGCAGCTAGCAGCCCTTGTGAGGGGACAGGCACAGCTGAACTCTGCCTGGTACTGCTCGAGGAATGCTGGGCATTCAGCAGCTGCAGCCAACTCGCAGGGTTTTTATTCTTGCTGCCCAGAGTGGAGAAAGTAGGTTCATAATCCTCCCATGCATACAAGGAGTGAGGCTTTTGTCAATTAAAGAATGGGGAGCTCTGGGTGCTCCCAGTTGCTTAAAGTTCCTGTACCAGTGAGAGAAGGTAGTATAGCAGAGTGTGTGGGCTTGGGCTTAGGCAAACCAGGGTTTGAATTTTGATTTTCCATGTACTAGCTGTGTAACCAGGGGCCTCAAGTTATGTAGCTTCTCAATGCCTCACTTTCCTCAGTTATAAAATGAGAATGGTACCTGCTTCAGGATTGTTCTGTTGGTTAAATTATATAAAGTACTAGCATAGCACCTGGCCATAGGGTTGTTATTAGGGATATAGGTCATTATTATTAGCTGTCTGTGACCTTGGAAATGAGTCATAGATTATAGAGACAGAAAGGTCATGTGTGGATCAGCATGGCTGTCTTGTGGAGGAGCTAGGACTCAGCCTCCAGACTCACCCAGGACTTTCTCCACCCCTGTTCCTCTAGGTACTAAAGGCAGGCCTATGTAGAGCCAGTATAGAGACCGCTTCACAGAGAAGCTGAGACACTTGTCTAGAGTTATCCAGCTGCCAAGAAGCAGGGTGGGCCATACACAATGGTGGCAGCAGGTTTGGGGAGAGGTGGGGGAATCCAAGTGCAACTTGGGAGGTTACAGAGGACAGGACTTGGCAGTTGGTTCAAATGAGGGTGGTGGGGGAGGGAGATGCCCAGGCCTCTGGCATTTGCAGTTGGGGAGATAGAGCTACTCTGAGATGGGGTGGGTGGAGCAAGTTTGGGGTAGGGGCATGTGCTGGTGGGTAGAGAACTGGGTTTGCACAGGATTTTGAGGTGCTTATGAGACACCCCAGTGGAGATAGATGCCCAGGTCATAAGAATGGGCAGAAGCAGTGAGCAGCTGGGGCTGGACCCTGATCTTCACACACCAAAGCTAAGAGTGCTGGCCTCGGCTTGCTTTCACAGTGTCTCTCTGGCTTTTTTTTTTTTTTAATTATTTTTATTTATTTATTCATTTTAGAGGGGGGGGAGAGAGAGAGAGAGAGAGAGAGAGAGAGAGGAGAGAGAGAGAGAGAGAAGGGGGGGAGGAGCAGGAAGCCTCAACTCCCATATGTGTCTTGACCGGGCAAGCCCAGGGTTTTGAACCGGCAATCTCAGCATTCCAGGTCGACGCTTTATCCTCTGCGCCACCACAGGTCAGGCTCTCTGGCTTTCTTATACAGCGGGCTACAAATCTAAGATGGAGTTTCTCTTTCCAGTATGGCTTTGACCTTAGGTGGCTGCTGCCCACCTTCCTATCTGCAAAATGCCCAAGGGCTACAGCCCCACATTTCTAGAATTCTGGGTTACATCCAGAATCGGGCCAGGAGCCCCGAGAGCACCTGAGGAAAGGGGCAGTACTTAGTACACATGAGCTTTGCAGTCAGATTTCATTGAGTGAATAAATGATGAATGTGTAAGGAAGTGAGTGGAGGAGAAGCCAATGAAACAATATAAATATACAGCAGGTTCTGAATATCATCAGTTTTGTTTGTTACAAAGGTGATGAGGAAAAAAAACCAATTCCTGCCTGACCAGGCAGTGGCGCAGTGGATAGAGCGTCAAACTGGGATTCGGAAGACCCAGGTTCGAGACCCTGAGTTTGCCAGCTTGAGCATGGGCTCATCTGGTTTGAGCAAGAATTCACCAGCTTGGACCCAAGGTCGCTGGCTCAAGCAAGGGGTTACTCGGACTGCTGAAGGCCCACAGTCAAGGCACATATGAGAAAGCAATCAATGAACAACTAAGGTGTCGCAATGCGCAATGAAAAACAATAACAATTCCCAGCTGGGGCCACTGCAGATGTGCAGTTTGCACATTCTCCTGTTTCTGTGCTGGTTTTCTTTGGGGACTTCAGTTTCCTCCCACACCCCAGAGATGTACATATTAGGGGAATGTGTGTGTCTATACTGCCCTGGTCTGAGTGAGTAGAGGTGTGTGCAGGTGCTCCCTGAGATGGAAGGGTGACTTGTTCAGGGTGGGTGGGTCCCTGAGCTGCTGGAAGAGGCCACCTGTGACCCTGAACTGGAATAAGCAGATTGGAAAATAATTTTCTTAGTTGTTCTTACTAATATTTCTTTTTAAGAAAGATTTTGTGTGTGTGTGTGTGTGTGTGTGTGTGTGTGTGTGTGTGTGTTTCTTCATTTTTCCGAAGCTGGAAACGGGGAGGCAATCAGATAGACTCCCGCATGCACCCGACCGGGATCCACCCAGCATGCCCACCAGGGGGCGATGCTCTGCCCATCTGTGGCGTCGCTCTGTTGCATCCAGAGCCATTCTAGCGCCTGAGGCAGAGGCCACAGAGCCATCCTCAGTGCCCGGGCAATCTCTGCTCCAATGGAGCCTTGGCTGCGGAAGGGGAAGAGAGAGACAGAGAGGAAGGAGAGGGGGAGGGGTGGAGAAGCAGATGGGCGCCTCTCCTGTGTGCCCTGGCCGGGAATCGAACCCAGGACTCCTGCACGCCAGGCCAACGCTCTACCGCTGAGCCAACCGGCCAGGGCCTAAAAAGATTTTTTTAAATGTATTGATTGATTTTAGAGAGAGAGAGAGAAATAGGGGAGGAGCGGGAAGCATCAACTCAGTAGTTGCTTCTCAGTATGTGCCTTGACCAGGCAAGCCGGGGTTTTGAACCAGTGACTGCAGCATCCCAGGTCGACACTTTATCCACTGTGCTACCACAGGTCAGGCTAATCTTTTTTAACTATGTATAGCTTACATTTATTTCAATTTTTAATATTAGAAGTGTTTGGGGTACTTATTTAGAAGTTTGGTGATATTTATGTGACCCAAAATTGGTTGTAGAAACTTAGCTCTTGTTTCTGTCAATTAGCTTATGGTAATTAAAACTGGTTTCAGCCTGATGAGGCAGTGGCACAGTGGATAGAGCATCAGCCTGGGATGCTGAGGACCCAGGTTCGAAACCCGGAGTTCACCTCCTTGAGCATGGGCTCACCAGTTTCAGTGCTGGATCACTAGCTTAAGTGTGGGATCAGAGATATGACCCTATGGTCACTGGCTTGAGTCCAAGGTTGCTGGCTTGAGCAAGAGGTCACTAGCTTGGCTGGAGGCCCCCTGTCAAGGCACATATGAGAAAGCAATCAATTAACAACTAAGGTGCCACAACTATGAGTTGATGCTTCTCATCTGTCTGTCTGTCTCTCTTGTCTCTTGCAAAAAGAAAAAAAAACTGGTTTCATTGTACCTCATTTCACTTAAAGTCGCAGTTTGCAAGAGCCTATTGATGTTAAGTGAGAACTTACTGTATGAATAGTGATGAAATGTGCCTTAAATCCTTCTAAAACATAGTGGTGTAGTAGAATGAATGAACGATGAATGTATGCACTGTCCAGCACAGCTTTTTGCAAATGAACACTGGCTATGCTGTCACTGGCTCTACCTAACAGTGGCCTTCCAACCCCACCCCCAGCCTGCCCTAAGGACTGGAGGGGAGCTGGAGTATGCTGTGGCTGGGGTCAGGGGCCGGTCTCCGGTGTGGGGGAAGGGCATCAGGAAGAGTCTGAGAGGGAGGCAGGAGTGGCCAATTTGAAGATCCAAAGCCTGACCAGCAATTTCCTGATGTTTTTCTGAAATGGAAGTATGGGAAGCAGCAAATCATCCTAGTTCCTGTGGCTCCAGATTCTTGTCAAGCCTGCAGCTGAAAATCCCAACTCTTCTTTATTTCTGGCCCCAGCCTGTTCCTCTCCAGCCTCAGAATCAAGGTCAAGATATTTCCCTTCTGTACCCCCCCAATGGCACCCCCAAGTCTTTTCCTGGGGGCAGTGGACATAGGAAAGGGGACTTCCCTCTCTGGTCATGGTTGGGAATTGGCAGGGAACTTAGGTTCAACCTGATGCTGCCCCCTTAGGAGCTGGGAGATTTCAGGCATGTTGCTTAACTTCTCCGAGCCTCTGATTTATCATCAGTGATTCTCCCCGACGTGCCTGGCCTTTTAAGGCTCAGCATATACAGCTGTAGAGCATGACATGTTACTCATATCCATCCTGGTTGTATTGTGTTACCTGAGGAGGAGGTGTGCCCTCTCTAACCTCTGTTTTCTTTAGAGGAAAAGGCAACTCACTCTTAGAGCTTTGACAGACAAGTCTCACTTTCTGTTTCAGATAGGAAGAGCTACCTTGCTCACTGTTCCGTGTGCACACTCAGGTACACGGAAGTGGGACCCAAACAGTCCTTTTCTAGTGTCTGACAGCCTTGTCAAGTGGTCTGACTAACTGAGATCTCTTCAGCCTGACAACGTTTCCTTGTCACTGTGTCCTCAGGGGGACGTATGGCAGGAAGGCTAAGGAACCATTTCCCACTCCTACTGTGACTTGCACAGCTGGCTAGGTTAATATTGAGATTATCATGCATGATCTGCACCATAACCCCCAGTTACCCCCAAAGAGTCAAAGCATAAATTGGCTAGCTTTGCAGACACAATCCTAAGTCAGGCCCTTCAGTCTACCTCCAGCTCCTTCCTGCCATATTCCTGCGCCTGAGCCTCTCCTGTGGGGCAGCAGGAACTTGAATACTATATCAGCACCCAGCACCAACCCTGCTAGCCTGCTGGAAGGATCTCAGATCTAGCATGTTTATTGCAGTTGGAAGTGAGATGAGAGCATTGTGAGCAGGGCCTCTGGAGGCTGTGTGGCTGAGGCTCCTGGACGGGTCTTGCTCACAGGTACATGACCATGAATGAATTTAAGTGAAAACTAGGTGCTCAATGAATTGGACACAATGCCTGCCTCAGTGCACCAGTGGCACATCTTTGTAGTGAAAGTTCTTTGTGAAATCAGAGGAGCTAGATGGAGTCCTGACTATACCTTTTTTTTTTCTTTTTTTTTTATCTTTCTGAAGCTGGAAACGGGGAGAGACAGTCAGACAGACTCCCGCATGCGCCCAACCGGGATCCACCCGGCACGCCCACCAGGGGGCAACGCTCTGCCCACCAGGAGGCCTCGCTCTGTTGCGACCAGAGCCACTCCAGCGCCACTCCAGCGCCTGGGGCAGAGGCCAAAGAGCCATCCCCAGCGCCCCGGGCCATCTTTGCTCCAATGAAGCCTGGGCTGCGAAAGGGGAAGAGAGAGACAGAGAGGAAGGAAAGGGGGAGGGGTGGAGAAGCAGATGGGCGCTTCTCCTGTGTGCCCTGGCCGGGAATCGAACCCGGGACTTCTGCATGCCAGGCCGACGCTCTACCACTGAACCAACCGGCCAGGGCTGACTGTACCTTTTGATAGCTGTTTGGCTTCAAGCAGGCTTTAGCCTCTCAGAGCCTTATCCTCATCAGTAAATGGGGATAATGTGATAGTCCCTAGCTCATAGACGTGTTTTGAGGAATCAAAGAGATAATGTAATTAATAGCACACACACATACAATGTCTATGATGTGGTTAGTGGTCATAAAGATGAGCTATCAGTATTACTAAGAATCTCATAGTCCAGTAGGGAGATGTAGGAAGATGCACAAATAAATGTCACAGAAAGGGAGCAACTATTCAAATGCCACCTCCTCTGTGCAGCCTTCAGGAATGTACCCTCAGTCCTCAGACAGGAGATGATAGGCTCCTTCTGGAAGCCCTATTGCACTTTGCTCCTCTCTCCATCACATCCCTTATCTTTCTGTGATGGTTTATTACAGTTGTTTATATATTAGACTTCTACTCTGGTATGCCAGTCCCTCTGGGGTAGGACTGGAAATTCCTATTTGAAATCAACAAGGACATCCCCTCTGTGTTCCATCTAATTCTAAGGATGGGATTCTGTGAGTAAACCTAAAGTTGTGGCTTCTGCCTAGGCTTAGCAGGGAAGGCTTCGTGGAGGAGATGATGGCTGAGCTGGGCCTTGAAGCCTGTGTAAGATTTGGAACAGCAGCAATAGGCATTTCAGGGGCAGCCAAAAGGGGCAAGGGACAGTGTGGCAAGCCACAACCTCACTTGTTGCACAGAGAGTGAGGGTCAGGGGGTAGGGCTTAGTCCCAGCTCCCCCTCCCCCTAAGTGCCTCTACCACCTTGGGCAAATACATCCTTTCCTCAGGCTCCAGTCTCCTCAGTTAGCATGTGATCCTTTCTGTTCTAGAGGGGTTAGTGGAAGGATTCTTCAATTTGGAGATAAAGATGCAAGCCCACTTTCCCATTGGGAGTCCTGAATGGATTTTCCAGAATGTGTCTATATATGTATGCGGGAGGCAGCATGGTCCGTGGAGAAAGGCTCGGGATAGCTGAACTATCCTCAGACATAGCTGGTACTCCAGAGGACCCAGGCCCCATCTAGGCAGGATGGGTTCAAGGTGTCCTGGCATGCTCAATGTGCCTCTGGCCCAGTGAGGACAGAGGCAAGCTGTGAAGCAGTTGCTACTCCTGTCACTCAAGCCCCAAAGGCCTCCTGCTGCCCCCAGGCCCTGGCTCCCAAGGTCCTAAAATGCTCCTCTTGTCCATAGCTCTGCCAGGCTGCCCCCAGGGAGCAGCTCAAAGCCCAGGGCCTGAACAAGACCCTGAATCCTGAGGCACAGCCGTCAGACCCACATGGAACTTGGGGAATCCTTGAATCTAGCAGTCAGGAGAGCTTAGAAAAATAAAATTCTAGAATGAGAAGAAAGCAGGTGCTGAGGCTCCCAGCTGCCTGGACTGGAGGGATAGCCCAGTTCACAAAGTCCCCTCTCTCATCTTTTATTTCTTTCATTATAAAGTTATACTTGCTCAACCTGTCTTATTCTTGTCTTGCAGTGATCTGCTGTGGCTCTGGTGCTGTGTGGACAAATTTCCTGTTGTCCATTTGGGGCTGGTTTTGTAGAGCCAGATTTGCTTCTAGCAATGTTAAACCACAAACAATGTGTGTTGGTACGAGAATGTTAAAATTACTTTTATTTGTTTTTTTCTTTTCCTTTTTCCTTTTTTCTTTTTTTTCTTATTTTTTTTCCTTTTATTTTTCTCTTTCTTTTTCTTTTTTTTTCTTTCCAAAGAAAGGCAGACTGCCACATGCAGCGCCTCATTTGGATGTGTCTGGAGTCTTGGAAACTTGACTATCCTACGTTCTCCTACAAATGGAGCTTGAGACTTGTTTGGAGGTTCTAGCAGGGGAGCGCAGCTACTCGTATACCCTTGACTGAAGAATGGTCCTCTCCTCTAGCGGGGAAGGTCGTCCTCTTTGACCAAGCGCGAAGCTTCAGGAGGGACACACATGGAGTGGTGAGGGAGGAAGGGACACCCGCCTAGCCAGCCAGATCAGCCGAATCAACCCTGGCGATCAATGAGGTGACAGATGTCGCAGCCAGATCACCCTCACATCAGAGAATGTTAAAATTACTTTTAAAAAATGTGCCTGGTTAACACTATGACCAGAACAAGAGTTTAAAAGTTAATTAGTGACCAATATTGTGGTTTCACTTATGTGTGGTTCCACTTATGGGAAATTGAACCAGGAAGGCCTATACGCCAGCTGATATGCTATCCACTGAGCAAACTGGTACCTGTAGTCAAATACGCAGAGACAGGAAGTAGAGTGGCAGTTGCTAGGGGCTGGAGGCAGGAGATTGGTAATGAGTGCCAATGGGTACAGAGTTTTGGGGGCAATGGGAATGTTCTAAATGGAACAGTGCTGATGGTTACACACTCTAAATATACTAAAAACCACTGAACTGTATACATTAAAAGAGTTAATTTTATGGCATATTATTTTAAAGAGTTATCTGTTGTTATAAAGTCAAACCATAGTGATTTGTAAAAAATCTCAGTTCCCAAGTTAACCACTGTTGGCTTTTGGACAGGTATCCTTTCTTTCTGATGATTTAAAAAAACATATACATGTACCTGTAAATGTTTAAATATGTAAATACATATGATATATATGTAATATTGTTTTGCAAAAAATGGGATCCTATTATGTTATTCTGCAGCTTGCTTTTTCACTTCTTTTTTTTTTTATTTTTATTTTTATTTTTTATTTTTCTGAAGCTGGAAACGGGGAGGCAGTCAGACAGACTCCCGCATGCGCCCGACAGGGATCCACTCGGCACGCCCACCAGGGGGAGATGCTCTGCCCATCCAGGGCGTCGCTCTACCACAATCAGAGCCATTCTAGCGCCTGAGGCAGAGGCCACAGAGCCATCCTCAGAGCCCGGGCAAACTTTGCTCCAATGGAGCCTTGGCTGCGGGAGGGGAAGAGAGAGACAGAGAGGAAGGAGAGGGGGAGGGGTGGAGAAGCTGATGGGCATTTCTCCTATGTGCCCTGGCCGGGAATCGAACCTGGGACTCCCATACGCCAGGCTGATGCTCTACCACTGAGCCAACTGGCCAGGGCTCACTTCTTTTAAGAATGTATTTCCATAACATTCATTTTTCTTTTTCTTTCTCTTTTTTTTTTTTAAGTGAGAGGAGAGGAGATAATGAGACAGATTTTTTTTTTTTCATTTTTCTGAAGCTGGGAACAGGGAGGCAGTCAGACAGACTCCCGCATGTGCCCGACCAGGATCCACCTGGCATGCCCACCAGGGGGCGATGCTCTGCCTCCTGGGGCGTCACTCTTTGCATCCAGAGTCATTCTAGCGCCTGAGGCAGATTCCTGCACGCCAGGCCGACGCTCTACCGCTGAGCCAACCGTCCAGGGCTGAGACAGATTCTTACATGTGCCCTGTCTGGGATCCACCCAGCAACACCATCTGGGGATGATGCTTGAAACAACTAAGCTATTTTTAGCACCTAGGGCCGACATACTTGGACCAACTCTCAGTGCTTGGGACCCGTGCTTGAAACAGTCGAGCCCCTGGCTGTGGGAGGAGAAGAGGGAGAGAACAGGGAGAGGGTAGGGGAGAGAAGTAGATGGTCACTTCGCTTGTGTGTCCTGATGGGAAATTGAACCAGGAAGGTCCATACACCAGCTGATATGCTATCCACTGAGCAAACTGGCAAGGGCCTCCGTGACATTCATTTTTTCCTTTTTATTGAATTTATTGGGGTGATACTAGTTAACAAAATTATACAGTTTCAAGTGCACAATTCTACAACATGTCATCTTTACACTGTATTGTGTGTTCATCACTCCAAGTCAATTCTCCATCCCTCACCATTTATCTGCCCTATTCCCTCTTTCATCTCCTCCTGTTCCCCCAGCTCCATGACATTCTTTTTCACAGCTGTGTGTTTTTCTGTTGCCCAGCTGTGCTGAAACTGAATTACCCGGTCCCTTACTAATGAGCACTTAGGTTGTTCCCAGTGCTTTGTTGTGAACAAACAATGAACATCTTTGTATATACATCTCAGGGCCCCTGGGATAGTATTTCTGGAGGACTGAATCCTAGGACCAGCCTGTTGTATGACTGGGTGGGCTAATCCCTACCTTTTATACAGGTTGATATTAAACTTTAGCCAGGTGACATCCTTATCCAGGGTCTTCTAGCAAGTCAGTGGCATAGAAAGTAGGTGGTGGGTGAAATGGGGCCAGCCAGGCATTGCTTCCCACCCCCAGGAACACACATGCACACAGTGACCTCTGGCTGAGAGAGAAGCAGTTGGCTGGCCTCTGAACAGGTGCAGAATCAGGTGGGCTCAACGGCCAGAGGTTCTCAGTACCCCCACAGCTTCTCCAGGTCCCCTGCATGGCACTTCCTCTCCCTTTTATCTTTCTGAAGCTTACTTTGAGTTCTTTGTGATCTGCATAAAAATAATTATAAACTGTAGGTCCTGGTTATTTATTCACTCATTCATTCCTAGTGCTCATTCTCTGTTAACTTCTCCCACTCCATTGGTTTGGAGTATTTTTCATCCAGCTTTTGCGCTCTCCTACAGAGCAGGCCGGCAGGTAGAATGGTAACTGGAGAGCATGGTACCTTGACTCAAACCAGTCAGGGGCCTCGTTTTGCACTCCTGCTATTCCTTGGGCTTCCTTTTTCCTTGTGCCCCTTATCATGCTGGACAAAAAGTAGTGAGGATTCTGTCTCGCTCACCAGACTAGTCAGCACTAGTAGCCAGGATCCTGTCCCGCTACTGGGACACCTGCAGCTGTTTCGAAGGCCACCCTGTCTGTTTTCATGGTCTTTATCATGGCACCTTGCTTTATCTTCTTCCAAGCACCTCACCATGTTAAGTAGCCTTCATTGATTTCTTTACTGTGCATCTTCCCAGCTAGTCAATTCCATGAGGATAGGAATCCTGTCTTGTTCACCCCCATCTCTCCTTGAGCTCAGACATTTAGGATTTATTGAATCCATGTTTGAATCTAAATGTCTGCATAAGGTGTCTGGGAGGCTAAGTTTCAAACTGATAACCATGGTGACTTCTTAGGAGGGCACTGGAATTGAGGAAGATAGTCAACTAGAAAGTTATTTTATTTTTAAATTTTTGATAAGGAGAATATATTTTCTAAATTGATATTTAAAAAATAAAGAAAGCGCCTGACCTGTGGTGGCGCAGTGGATAAAGCGTCGACCTGGAATGCTGAGGTCGCCGGTTCGAAACCCTGGCTTGCCTGGTCAAGGCACATATGGGAGTTGATGCTTCCTGCTCCTCCCCCCTTCTCTCTTTCTGTCTCTCTCTCCTCTCTCTCCCTCTCTGTCTCTCTCTCCTCTCTAAAAATGAATAAATAAAATTTAAAATAAAATAAAATAAAATGAAGAAAGCGCCTGACCTGTGGAGGTGCAGTGGGATAAAGTAAAGTGTCGATCTGGAACACTGAGGTCACCGGTTTGAAACCCTGGGCTTGCCTGGTCAAGGCACATATGGGAAGGTGATGCTTCCTGCTCCTCCTCCATCTCTCTCTCTCTCTCTCCTCTCTGAAAATTGAATAAATAAAGTCTTTAAAAAATAAAAATAGCCCTGGCCGGTTGGCTCAGCGGTAGAGCGTTGGCCTAGCGTGCGGAGGACCCGGGTTTGATTCCCGGCCAGGGCACACAGGAGAAGCGCCCATTTGCTTCTCCACCCCTCCGCCGCGCTTTCCTCTCTGTCTCTCTCTTCCCCTCCCGCAGCCAGGGCTCCACTGGAGCAAAGATGGCCCGGGCGCTGGGGATGGCTCTGTGGCCTCTGCCTCAGGCGCTAGAGTGGCTCTGGTCGCAACATGGCGACGCCCAGGATGGGCAGAGCATCGCCCCCTGGTGGGCAGAGCATTGCCCCTGGTGGGCGTGCCGGGTGGATCCCAGTCGGGCGCATGCGGGAGTCTGTCTGACTGTCTCTCCCTGTTTCCAAGCTTCAGAAAAATGAAAAAAAAAAAAAAAAAAAAAAAAATAAATAAATAAAAATAAAAAATAAAAAAAAAAAGGAAAGCACTGAGCTCTTTGTCTTAATCCTGGAATTAAGGCATGATTTTCAGCCAGTGACCTGACTTGCCTAGCCATCTGTGGCTTCTGCCCTCACCTGTAAACATTGTTTCTCCTCCCACTTGAACCCAGATTTACATCCTGCACAGCATTTTTCTACCCATTATCTCCCTTGATTACCCACAAACCTGGAACACAGGCAAAACAAAGATTATTATCTCGATCTTACAGGGTAGTAAGTTGGGGTTCATAATGGTGAGTCGTCTGGCCTGTGGTCACACAGCTATGGTCATGCAGGCCCTTATTTCCTATCACGGTGAGCTGACTCAAATAATGAGTTTATAAAACCCACAAATGGCTAATGAGGCCCAGAGGGCTGTGCTGTGTACTCTATTATTATGGCAATGGCATCATGTCCTCAGGTATCTGAACGGAGCCCCTTAGGCTGGTGAGGACAGGGGTTTAATCAAAGAGTCTTGTGGACTTGGAAGGCCAAGGTAGGTGTTGGTGTCAGGATCCCTGAGGCCAAGTCTCTATTTAATGAGAGCACCTGGAACCTTTCTTTCCTGGAGTTGCTTTCCCACAAAGGACAGGGAAGGTGGCAGTGCAGTCTGGTCAAGGGCCAGGAAGGCTGGTCAGGCAGCCTGGTCCATGGCAGTCCCTTCCTAGGTAGCCTGAGGATCCACATTCCAGGCCTAGGTGGTGGCCTTCTAGCCTCAGACAGATCCAGGGTGTGTGAAGCTGGCCCAGGTTGGCAAGTTGGGGTGCCCCACCCTGGTTCTTCATTGTATCCTGTGCTGGGACTCAGTGGACCTTCAAGGAGGTGCGATTCCCCAAGTCAGCCTCTCTGCTCCATTATTTACTTAGAGGCACAGGTGATTAGCTGGGTACAAAGTGTATTAAATCCATTTACCACATGTTTACCAGGTATCAATAGTATTTATGACCACTAAGGGGTCAGGCACATCTTAATCATCTCTGCTACCTTGTAAAGAAGAAATTATCCCCATTTTTAAAATTTTTTTTAAATTTATTCATTTTTAGAGAGGAGAGAGATAAAGAGGGAGAGAGAGAAGAGAGAGACAGAGAGAGAGAAGGGGGGAGGAGCTGGAAGCATCAACTCCCATATGTGCCTTGAACAGGCAAGCCCAGGGTTTCGAACCGGCGACCTCAGCATTTCCAGGTCAATGCTTTATCCACTGCGCCACCACAGGTCAGGCTATCCCCATTTTTTGTTTTGTTTTGTTTGATTCTTCTGAAGCTGGAAACGGGGAGGCAGTCAGACAGACTCCTGCACGCGCCTGACCGGGATCCACCTGGCACGCCCACCAGGGGGCGATGCTTTGCCCATCTGGGGCGTCGCTCTGTCGCGACCAGAGCCACTCTAGCGCCTGGGGCAGAGGCCAAGGAGCCATCCCCAGCACCCGGGCCATCTTTTGCTCCAATGGAGCCTTGCCTGCGGGAGGGGAAGAGAGAGACAGAGAGGAAGGAGGGGGGAGGGGTGGAGAAGCAGATGGGCGCCTCTCCTGTGTGCCCTGGCCGGGAATCGAACCCAGGACTTCCGCACGCCAGGCCGACGCTCTACCACTGAGCCAACCAGCCAGGGCCTATCCCCATTTTTTAAAAAAGATTTTATTTATTCATTTTAGAGAGGAGAGAGAGAGAGAGAGAGAGAGAGAGAGAGAGAGAGAGATGGGGGGGGGAGGGCGGGGAGCAGGAAGCATCAACTCCCATATGTGCCTTGACCAGGCAAGCCCAAGGTTTTGAACCAGCGACCTTAGCGTTCCAGGTCGATGCTTTAGCCACTGTGCTACCGCAGGTCAGGCTATCCCTATTTTTAAGATGTAAAAACTGAGGCTCACGGGGGCTCAAGATCACACGGCTGGGTTAGTGGGAAAAGCCAGGATTTGAGCCTGGGTCAATATGACTCCCAAATTCCTGTTCTTTCCATTCCCCACCCCCCACCCCAGTGCTGAGGGGTAACAGATGACTAAGACCCTGCTCCTTCCCTTGGAGGGGGGAGTGAGTGACAGACCTATCCCAGCTAACTTATGCACTAGTCAGGGTGACATCACTGCAATGGCAGCCAGCTGCCAGCCAGTGGAGGCTGATTCATCTCCTGGAGGAGGAGAGGCCTCCGGGGAGGGGTCGCTGACCCAGGTCTTGAATGGGGAGAATGGTTCCAGGCCAGACACCTAATGCCCTGCTAGACAAGGGTCTGCTTCCTATAGGTTCTTACCTGAAAAGCCCAACCCACCACCACCCTATGAGGACAGGAGGGGTGATTTCTGTGCCTACACAGAGGTCAGAAGTGCAGGACAGGTGGTCAGGCTCAATACATCACTGAATGGACACCTGGACTGACGGCGGTGGTGGGGAGTATGGAGTTTCCTTGGCAGGCTATGGGAGAGAGACAGTGGAAAACAGAACAACCTGGAGGTCAAGGGTATTTAGGAGTGGTGAGACAGGATCAAGAAAGCTGGTGGCCATCTAGGGGTGTTTTGGAGTCTGCAGGAGAACTGCCTGATTGGCCTGAGGTGGGAGAGAAAGCCTTCCTAAAGTTTCAGACCAGGGTAGCTAGATGGGTTTAGAGACATCCATGTGGGGGACTTGCAGGTCCTGCGGCCTGACAGTAAGAAGGATTCTGGATGGGAGAAAGGGGAGTTACCGGTGGCCGGCGTGGTGAAGGTGGTGGGGTGGAGAAAGTCGTGGGGAAGGGCTAGTTTGCGATGGGGAGTTCAGGGGCTGTCCCAGTTCTTTGAGGGGTCACCGTAACTGGAATTCTCTGACAAGGGGGTGTCGGGAGGGGGGCGGGGTCCATGTCTGGGGGCGGAGCCGCCATAGGGTGGGGCGCCAGGCCGCCGCCCCTCCCCGCTTCCCCGCGGCGGCGGGCGGGGACCGAGGCCAGCGGGACGGTGGCGCCCGCGGCCGGCCCACAGCGAAGGGAGCGGGCGGCGGCGAGTAGGCGGCGGCCGGCCGGGCTGGTCCGGGCAGGTCCGGGCGGGGAGCAGGCAGCCGAGCCGGGACCTCGCGCGGAGCCCGACGAGTACACCAGGCCGCGGCCCCGCCTCCTCCCCGCCCTGCGCCCGCCGGTCGGCGCCGGGAGTTCAGAGCAGCGCCAGGCAGGGCCGCGCCGAAGCCGCCGCCGGTACTGGGCCCGTGGCGGCGGGTCCCAGGGTGAAGCCTGACCTCGGCGTCGTCCGGAGCCGGGCAGTGCCCTGCGCGGCTCATGGCGGGGCCGCGAGGCGCGCTGCTGGCTTGGTGCCGCCGCCAGTGCGAGGGGTACCGCGGCGTGGACATCCGCGACCTGAGCAGCTCCTTCCGGGATGGCCTGGCCTTCTGCGCCATCCTGCACCGGCACCGGCCGGACCTGCTGTGAGTGCCAGGAGGGCGGCGGGCCGGGGAGTGGAGCGGGGCGGCGCAGGTCGGGCTGGGGACCCCCGCCCCCCTCAATGACGCGAGGCCTGGTTGGTGGCAGGCACCGCCCCCCGGAGACCGAGACACCGATGCTACCGTCGGGCCCTGACGCCTGGAGGGTCACTGAGACCCCAGCCCGGGGCACACCCCTCCCCCACTAGGCTTCTCTGACCCCGCCCACCGGGACACACTTTCAGCGGGGTACCAGTACTTCTGCCGGGGTTGGGGGGGTAGGGGTGGCCCCGCCCACAACACATTGATTTCCGCCCAAGGGGCTCATCTCCCTAAGGCCTTGACACTTTGAAGGGGCATCGAGTCCTCTTTGGGGATCCTGGGCCTTTCCTGCACTGAACTCTCAGGCACCCTGAGCACCCCCTTCCTGTGAGGCATTGAGGCCTGTTCCCTCTGTGAGGGGGCCCCTTATTCTGAGTACAGTGAACCTCACTTCTCTGATTCCCCGGTGCGATCTTGTCTCAAGATCACTTAGCACAATGCCTGGCACGGAGGAGACCCTGGGCTAACAGTGATTGGATGAATGAGTGTTAGGTCCCAGCAACCTCCCTTAGGACACAGACCTGTCTCCTCAGGTGTGTGCTCCAAGGTCCTGCCGCCCTTAGTGGGACAGGAAGGCCAAGTGAAGACTCATAGTGTCTGACTGACAGCCACCAATGGGCTGCTATAGGGTATGAAATGCCCCCTTCTTGTCCCTGTCTGCCCAGTGAAGTTCTTACGGGAAAATTTATTCAGACCCCCAGAGCAGCTGACTTGGGGTTTCTACCTCAGCTTCCTCTTCCTTGGGCGCTGGTACCTCTTCCATTCATTCATTCATTCATTCATTCATTCATAAAACACTGAGTGAAAGTTTCTCTGGTATCTGCCATTTCTTGTGCATACAGTGCCCCCCACTAGGGCATGGAGCCTGGCAGGGTCTGGAGTCTCTGTGGCAGTTCCACCTCCAAACCTGCCTCCCCAAGGACAGTATCTGGGAAGGCTTTGAGGAGGGGGGAAGGAAGGGAAGGATGCCCAAGGACTCAATGGCACGTGCACCTAGTTTACTCTGTGCCGTGTGGTACAATGCCTGTGGGTGGTGGGGCAGACCCCAGAGGAGAGGGTTTTGGGGGTGTGGATGCAGAAGTGAACAAGATGAGGTGGAGACAGATGCAGGTGGGCCCTGCCTGCTGTGGGGCATGTGACATCTGCACTGACAGGGGTGGGAGGTTGGGCTCAAGAATGGCTTGAAGGGTGGAGAAGAGCGTCCAGAATGGGGTGGAGGGCTTGAGGGGTCTTCTGTTTTGGCTGTGGGGCAGGTGGTGAAGGCAGGGGCCAGGGCCAGGTGTGAAGGGACTTGGGTGTCAAACTGGCCCTGTTGGTGGACCTGAGCCCTCTGAGTAGCATCCAAGTGCAGGCTGCTTGGTTTGTGTTCAGTGCCTCTATGGCCCAGGTGTGCGACCTTGGGTAAATCACTGGACCCCTTCAGGCACCATTTCCGCATCTCTAAAGTGGGTTTGATAATCAGACTGACCTTACAGGGTTGTTGTGAGGATTAAACGAGGTAATAATCAACTAATTAACATTAGTTATTATAAGTAGTCTTATGAGGCAGTAGGGAGATGATGAAAGTGTTTTATTCCTTTATTTATTCAACAAGTATTTACAGAGTTACTACTCTGTGCTGGGCATTGTGCCTGGTAATGGAGATAGCAACCAACCAACAGAGACAAACCCTACACAGTCTCCCATGCCTATGGAGTAACAGATGTAGAAGCAGGGTTGATAATCCCAAATGGAAAGTGCTATGTCAGAGAGATGGGCTGGGAAGGCCCCCCAGATACCACATAGTCTTCAAGGAGATAGCAGGAGCAGGTAAGGACATTCTGGGCAGAGGGGACTACCTGAGCAGTGCCACAGGCAGCCCTGCTAGAGCCCATGGCACATGGCAGGGAGGGTCAGGAGAAGTGGCTGGGCCAGAATGCTTAGGGCTTTTTACTGGCTAAGGAGGGTGGACATGGGGAGCCATGATGGTTTTAAGCAGAGGAGGGATGTTTCCGGAGTTGGTGTGGAATGGAGGGTGGCTGCCCTCCTGAGAAGGGATTCATAATTATATCAGGCATTCATTGGCAAGGCAGGCTGGTGTTGGGGTTGCCAGCCCATTGCACAGGACAGACACTGAGGCCCAGGTCCCACCTAAGGCATAAGAGGGGACTTCAGCAGAGGTGGATTAAGGTCAGTTGAGGCCCTGGATACAGAAGAAAATATTGGTCCCCTTAAAAAAAAGAAAGACAGGGAAAATAAAAATACATGTTAACCATATTTTTAAAATAAATAAAAGTATTATGTACTTTTAATGTTAAAATTGCACATATGAAACCAAACTTGGTGTCATTAGAAAAATGTGTAAAGTTGGGGTTTTGTGGGGCCCTTCAGAAGTCGGGGCCCAGGCTGCGTGCCTGGTGCGCCTGCTGTTAAATCTGCCTTTGGACCTCAGTAATACATAGGGGAGGATATAGGGTGTGGCATGCATCATCTTCTAAAGTGGTTCAAGCTCCTGGCGCTGTGGGCCCTGCCTCCGCAGGGGGCAGGTTCTGCCACTACGGTGAGGGGGCTGGTTCATTGTTGTCTTTCCCCAATCCAGGCGCCTTTAAACTCCCTTTACCTCTCCAGAGCCAAATAGAACTTCCCGGTCCTTTGAAACTCTCAGAAAAATCTCTGTTACCAAAGCCCAGATGTTGATTAGAGACAGATATGGGGGTGAGGGTAAGAGGCTGGAAGAAGGCCTTTACAGTTTTCACACTGCTTCCAACATTTCTTCATTCAGTAAACATTTATTGAGTGTCTACTGAGTACCCGGAACTATGTAGGGTGTTGGGGGCAAAGGGTGAACAAAATGTAAACCCAACTTTCTAGGAACACTGTTGGGGAGACTGAAATAAATGGCCAAGACTAGTTGCTTTGTCCCATTTGATCTTGAAACAAGCCTTTGTAGGGGGCTTATGCTGGTGTCCCTTCACCTAGTTTATGGTGTCACAGACCAGGAGGCTGAGGTTTAGGAGGTTACATAGCTTGTTGAGGTTCATGCTCGTAGGCAATGGCAAAGCAAGAGGAGTTAGGGACCTAGCTGAGGGGAGATGGAAGTGACCTGGCCTGAGGTGGTAAGGCAGAAAAGCTCATACACAGTCACTTCCTCCAGTCCACCTTGTTCCGGAGTTCTCAGTTCACTGCACCTGGGCTCTGCCTGAAGAAACTAGGGGGTAGGAGGGCTAAGGAAGGGGAGTGTGCTTGCCCTTCACCAAGCCCAGACTCGACCAGTCAGCCCTCCCCACCAGGCTGGGACGTGTACTAGAGCTTTCTCAGTTTGAGGTTGGGAAAATGAAGCCAGCAAAGACTGCTGACCTGCTCAAGGTCACTGCTGAGTCCGGAAGAGCAAAGCCTGGGACCCAGATGTTGAAGGATGGGCTGCCTGCTTTGGCCCCTGGGCTCACTACACCAGGCAGTCAGGCTGCTGTGTTCAGCCACAGAGAGGCAAGGCTTTGGTCGGGTGCACCTGGAAGGCTGCAAGCAAGAAGGCTGGGTTGCCTCCACTGGTTCTGCCACTCTAGCAGCCTGGAGCAGGGAGGGAGGAGGGGGATAAATAAAGCCAGCAGGCTGGCCAGCTGTCCCCTCCCAGGGTTCCCTAGGCAGGTCTGCTGCCCTTCACCTGCCCCAGGTTAGAAACTGGAAAACCCTTTACTGCTTCCCAAGAAAAGGTGCTCCTAGGAGTGGCCCAGCAGGGCAGCCAGCCGTTTAGTGCCGGACAGTAGCTTTGGAGTCTGTATGATTTCCAGTCTAGTTCAGACTTGTTCTATTCCTGGCCCCATTAAAAAAACCATTCATCTTCAGTCTGGGTTGGGATTCAGCATGCTGGTGTGGTTTCCCCAGGTTTGAGACATGCAATAGAAGGACCAGGAATGTGGATTCCCAGGGCTGACTGGTTTCTCCTCTCTGGGCCTCAGTGTTCTCATCTATAACATGGGTTGAATACCAGTCAAATAGAGTTGTAAATAATGTAAATTCAAGACAGAAGCTTAGCATAGCACCAGCATGAGGTCCTCAATTCACGGATGTCCCTGTTTTTACAAGCATTTGTCCTGGTCTTAGTTTTGTCTTTTCTACTGACTCAGGATGTGGCTTCCTGTGGAAGGGTGTCCAAATTTGCAGTGAGTTAAGGGATCTTAAATCTGAAAGCTTGAACTTGAGCCCTACCCCTTCTGAGTGATTTGCAGCCTCTGCCTGGATGCCTCTGAGTTCATGTGGCCCCACTGGGCAGACCCAACTCTACAAGCATGTGCTTGTTGCTTCAGTTTCCTCTTTGACAGCCACAGACCCCTCCCCTTGGGAAGAGGTCACCTCCACCCGGCTGTTTCCGGACTCATAGCTTTCCTGATTACCTCCTCAAAGCTCCTCCTCTCCGTTGCCTCTTGCAGAGATTTTGATTCACTTTCCAAGAACAATGTCTTCGAGAATAACCGTTTGGTGAGTCTCCAGAGAGATGGAAGCCCAAGAGGCTGTGTATGGGGGTGGGGGTGGGCAGGGGGCTTATAGGGCAGGAGCTGCAGCGAAGGTCTGCCTCACTTGTTTCTCTGCCCCCTGCTTCCCCCTGGCCTGCGTGTCCTTGGAGCACCTGACCTCCCCCTTCTCCAGGTCATCATGTGGGGTTAGAGGGAGGGGAGCCCATAGTCACCCCTGCCTTGGGCCCCCTCATCCCACTGAGGGAAGCCAAGCTGGGCCTTAGCTGAGGGACACCCGCTCACCCTGCCTCCTTCTCCTCCTCTTCCTGCTATGGCTGCTTCCCCCCACCCACCCATCCCTGCACCTGCTCCCACTCCCACTCAGGCCTTTGAAGTGGCTGAGAAGGAGCTGGGCATCCCTGCTCTCCTGGACCCCAATGACATGGTCTCCATGAGTGTCCCCGACTGCCTCAGCATCATGACCTACGTGTCTCAGTATTACAACCACTTCACCAGCCCTGGCCAAGGTGAGAGCGGGACAGCCCTTCAGGGGGGTGGGCTGGGGCTGGAGCTGGGGACGTATGGTAGTTTTCTGAGCTGCAGACAGGCAGCTGGGAAGGCAGCTCATCATCTATTCACTGGATCATTCATTCACTCATTGAAATGCTATTTATTGAGTGAAACAGCAGTGTGCTGGGGGTGCAGCTGTGACCAGGTCGCTCTTCTCCTGGAGCGCCAGTCTAGTGGGGGAGGCAGACAAGTAATATCGCAGCCTGTGACTGAGCGAAATAATGTGACAGGAGACAAAGCAGGGCAGCTTCACTGCTGTCTGTGAGCTCACCTCTCTGCACTCACCCTCACTTCCTGTTTGCAGACACTTCCCTGGGGTTTTTCCTCCAGCAGGGAAGTGTCCCTGTAGGGCTATTGTGCAGTGGCTTCCCCAAGGGTGACCTTTAAGACCTGAGAACTGAGAGGCTGGGGAGTTGGGGAGTCCCTGGGATACAAAGGTACTTCTTTGCTCTGAGTCAGGTTACTGGGGGCTACAGAGCCTCCTGCCTGGAGAATCTCTATGCAGGAATCTCCTGGGTGCAACTGGGTCTCTCCTGCAGAGAAGTTGTCCCAGAAAGGGAAAGCAAGGGGCTTAAGGTCACACAGCAGGAAAGCAGAAAGTCTGGGTCAAGAATCCAGGTGTCCTGACTCCTGCTCTGTGTCAGCTGTCTATGAGTCCTGAGGGGGTGGCACCTTGACCCCCTCCCCTGCCCTATTTTAGTCCTGTCTCCTGTCTCTGCTCTCCATGTGAACAATTGCGCCTGACCTGTGGTGGTGCAGTGGATAAAGCGTCAACCTGGAAACTCTGAGGTTGCCGGTTCAAAACCCTGAGCTTGCCTGGTCAAGGCACATATGGAAGTTGATGCTTCCTGCTCCTCCCCCCCTCCCCTCTCTATAATGAATAAATAAAATCTTAAAACAAACAAACAATTGCAACGCATCTCTTTTAAAAAAAGCGTTCTATGCCCTGGCCGGTTGGCTCAGCGGTAGAGCGGTAGAGCGTCGGCCTAGCGTGCGGAGGACCCCGGTTCGATTCCTGGCCAGAGCACACAGGAGAAGCGCCCATTTGCTTCTCCACCCCTCCACCGCGCTTTCCTCTCTGTCTCTCTCTTCCCCTCCCGCAGCCAAGGCTCCATTGGAGCAAAGATGGCCCGGGCGCTGGGGATGGCTCTGTGGCCTCTGCCTCAGGCGCTAGAGTGGCTCTGGTCGCAACATGGCGACGCCCAGGATGGGCAGAGCATCGCCCCCTGGTGGGCAGAGCGTCGCCCCTGGTGGGCGTGCCGGGTGGATCCCGGTCGGGCGCATGCGGGAGTCTGTCTGACTGTCTCTCCCTGTTTCCAGCTTCAGAAAAATGGGGGAAAAAAAAAAAAAAAAAAAAAGCGTTCTATGAAGTCAGGTTTTTTTTCCTTTTTAAAAGTAAAATGTGCTTACTATGGACAATTTTAAATGTTTTCATTTATTTATTTATTTATTTATTTATTTATTTTTACAGAGACAGAGAGAGAGTCAGAGAGAGGGATTGACAGAGACAGACAGGAACAGAGAGATAAGAAGCATCAATCATTAGTTTTTCCGTCACGCGTTGCAACACCTTAGTTATTCATTGATTGCTTTCTCACATGTGCCTTGACCATGGGTCTTCAGCAGACCTAGTAACCCCCTGCTCAAGCCAGTGACCTTGGGTTGAAGCTGGTGAGCTTTTGCTCAAACCAGATGAGCCTGCGCTCAAGCTGGTCTCGAACCTGGGTCCTCTGCATCCCAGTCTGACACTCTATCCACTGCGCCACCGCCTGGTCAGGCTATTATGGACAATTTATAACACAGAAAAAAGCATAAAAATTAAAATAATCTGTTACCCCCCCCTTCCTGAGATATTGCTAGGGATTAGTTATACTTGAATAAATAGCATTATATGTATTTTAATAGAAATCAAATTAAAAGGATTTCTCGACTCCTGAGTCTTTGGTGAGAGGCATTAGGATAGAAGTTAAGAGTGTGTACTCAAAATTTTTTCTCTGCCATTTACTATCTGGGTGACAATGGGCCACCATCTTTCCCCTTTGCAATGGGGATAAGAGCAACACCCTTCTCACAGGGTTGATGTGAGGAGTAAACGAGGAAATGTAAACCTGTATCTGCTTTTTATTTAGAACCTAAGGTTAGTATTATGATGTCTTTATTCCGTTGGTTAGTTTAGCTTACTTACCTAGAATCACATTTCAGTTCTGTCTTCTGGAGGGTTCCCTGTTGTAAACTCCACTCTCTTTCTACTAAGCTCTTCTCTGGAGGGTCACCTTCTTGGGAGCTGGGGGGTAGGTAGGGTGGTGGTGGGCCCTAGGTCCTATTGTCGGTGGTGCCCACTCTGATCCTGGGTCCTCACTGGGAGCCCTGGGGTGAGGGTGCCCTGGTGGACCAGCTCCCCAAGCTGTGCCTGCGCGGGAGCACCCTTAGGCCTGCAGGGATTCTTGTTGCTAGAAGTACAGCTTCTACTTTCCTATAATTTGGCCCCTAAATGCAAACCATTTTTATCCCACCTGCTGCTTAACCAAAGGAGACCCAGTGATGTGTTCCAACCCCGGAGGCAAAGCTGGCTGATAGACTCCCCCATATGGGCCTGTGCTGCACTCTCTGGGCAAATGGAGGGATTTCAAGGATGATTTTGACTGGACTAGATCTCACTGGAATGGGGAACTCTGAGCCGGGCCCTTGCTGAAACCCCAAAGTGCTATACTGGGTGCTCAGCTTGTACCTGGCTCTGGGTGCCAGTGACCCTGGACACATCAGCTGGCCCCTGACCTCCAGGAGCCATATCCTGGTCTGGAACCAGAGTGTGAGTACAGGAAGCCCAGTGTTTGGGAAGTTGGAGGAGGGGTAACAGTTCCCACGGGGTGGCAAGGGCAGGTGTCCTCAGGACAAAGTCCAGCTTCTTAGTGTAGCCCCTGAGGGCTTCCTCACATTTAGCTTGAGCAACTCACTGCCCCAATTTTTTCTGCTTCTTGAACTTTATCACATTCTGTACTGCTAAGCCTTTCTTCTTGGTTATCCTCCAGCCCCAAACTACATTATCTGTTCCGTCTCTTCCACCCTCATTACATTCTTTCCTACTAATCCTCTAATTATCACATTTTGCCTGCAAGCAGCCTGCCTGATATTCCCCAGGTGCTCTTGTAGCCCCCTGTCCCATGCTGAACATGTAAGACTGTGACCATAATATCATTATTACTCCTCTCTCTTCCCCTGCAGACCCTCTTTGTCTAGTTCACAGCTATGTAGCTCCAGCACTGGCACTTATTCATTTGTTTAACAAGTATCTATCGAGCTCCTCCTATTGTTTGCCAGGCACTGTGCTAGGGAGAGAGCAGAGAACAAGACAGATGCACAGAGCTTGTAGTCTAATGGATGGGGGAGGGAGAGAGAGCACAATGTAATAAGAAATATAATTTCGCCTGACCTGTGGTGGCGCAGTGGATAAAGCATCGACCTGGAAATGCTGAGGTCGCCGGTTCAAAACCCTGGGCTTGCCTGGTCAAGGCACATATGGGAGTTGCTGCTTCCAGCTCCTCCCCACCTTCTCTCTCTGTCTCTCTCTCTCCCTTTCTCTCTCCTCTCTAAAATGAATAAATAAAATTTAAAAAAAGAAATACATTAAAAGAAATATAATTTCAAGAAAGTCCAATAAGGAGACAAAATAAGGTAACAGGATAAAAAACAATGGGAAGAGGAAGTGACTACTTCAGTTGAGTGGTCAGGGAGGGCTTTTCCAAGGAGGTGACATATTGAGCTAAGCCTTGGACAAGGAGAAGAAGGAGTCCATGTGAAGATCAGGAGAGGAATGTTCCAGGCAAGAGGGCAGCAGGGGGCCTGTGTGCTTCGGGGGTTAGGGGGAAGAAGGAGAGGAAGACGGATGGGACCGTAGGGGCTGGGACTTGATTAAGCAGCTAGGCTCCCAAAATTTTTGACCATGATTCATGGTAAAAAATATAGTTCCTATCACAATCTAAATTCATGCACACATATGTAATTGAAACAAGTTTCAAGAAAGATCGTCTCCCTTATAATATGTATGCATACAGACATTTTCTATTTTATTCCATCTTTTTTTTTTTTTTTTCCTGAAGCTGGAAACGGGGGAGGCAGTCAGACAGACTCCCGCATGCGCCCGACCAGGATCCACCCGGCACGCCCACCAGGGGGCGATGCTCTGCCCTCCAGGGCGTCGCTCTGTTGCGACCAGAGCCACTCTAGCGCCTGGGGCAGAGGCCAAGGAGCCATCCCCAGGGCCCGGACCATCTTTTGCTCCATTGGAGCCTCGGCTGTGGGAAGGGAAGAGAGAGACAGAGAGGAAGGAGAGGGGGAGGGATGGAGAAGCAGATGGGCGCCTCTCCTGTGTGTCCTGGCCGGGAATCGAACCTGGGACTTCCGCAGGCCAGGCCGACGCTCTACCACTGAGCCAACCGGCCAGGGCCTTATTCCATCTTTTAAATGTGTTGGTTATGCCTTGGCCGGGTAGCTGGGTTGGTTAGAGCATTGTCCTGAAGCACAGAGGTTGCTGGTTTGAACCCTGGTCAGGGCATATAAAGGGACAGATTGATGTTTCCCTCTCTCTCTCTCTCTCTTTTTCTCTCTCTCTCCTTTTCTCACTAAAATAAATCAATCAGCCTGACCAGGCGTTGGTGCCATGAATAGAGCGTTGGACTGGGACATGGAGGACCCAAGTTTGAAACCCCGAGGTCGCTGGCTTGAGCACAGGCTCACCACCTTGAGCAAAGGGTAGCTGGCTTGAGCATGGAATCATAGACATGACTCCATGGTTGCTGGCTTGAGCCCAAAGGTTGCTGGCTTAAAGCCCAAGGTCACTGGCTTTAGCTCAAAGGTCACTGGCTTGAAACCCAAAGTCGCTGGCTTGAGTAAGGGGTTACTTGCTTGGCTGTAGCCCCCGTGATCAAGGCACATATGAGAAAGCAATCCATAAACAACTAAGGAGCTGCAGTGAAGAATCAATGCTTCTCATCTCTCTCCCTTCCTGTCTGACTGTCTCTATCTGTTCCTCTCTCTGTCTCTGTCAAAAAAAAAAAAAACCCCAAAACTAAAACTTAATCAATCAAAAAATAAAAAAAATTTAAAAATTTTAATGTGTTGGTTGTAATCCACTAAATTGATTTCAGGGTCCATTAATGGATTGTGACCTGAAGTTTGGTAAATGCTATTTTAGACCACAGTAGGGGACTTGTGTGTTCTTTTTAAAATTGTCATATTGTAAACTGGACTATTTTTGAATGCAGTTCTCTGAATTGGGGGATTTTATTTTCGTCACTGAATATAGAATAGGTGCTTAGTGAATATTTGCTAAAGCGATGAAGGAGTGGGGTGAGGAAGAAGCTGGTGGGGTGGGGTGGGTGGGTTTTTCTTGGCATAAGGGACTGCTGGCAGGGTTCTGGGCCATAGCTGCCCACGTGCATATAGGCAGGGCAGCCCCTTGCCGGCCCAGGAAATTGTCCCATTTTCCTGAACCATGTACCATGGTTTCCAGCACCATGTGGTTTTTTTCTTTTCCTTCCCTTCAACCCCCTTACCCTGGTGGAAAGGAAGCTACACATCCTCTCGTAAACTGGGCACTGTTAACTCTGTGATTGTGCTGTTGCCTCTTGTTCACATTGCCTCTATGTAGTAGGAGTCACTGTCCCACTTTGCAGAGGCTCAGCAAGGTTAAGTAGCTCACATTTGGCTCTTCACTTGGAAGTGGAGGCATCCCCTGGCCTGTGTGGTGTGGAAGCCTACTCTGGTCCCAACCAGATGATGGCTGCGGAGCTCAAATCTTAGGCCAGGTCGGGGCCTCCTGGGATTCCAGGGTTTCCACTTGCCTCAGGTCTCTTTCCTGTCTCTTCACAGCCGGTGTCTCACCACCTAGAAAGGGCCTGGTACCCTCCTCCCGGCCATCTACTCTAGTGGAACCAGGAGATAGGACACAGGTAGGCAGTCTGGGGTGGGTGAAAGGGTGCAAGTGAAAAGGGTTGGGTGGGGTCAGGACAACTGGCATTGCAGTGCTCAGAGGACGCTTGGTCCTTTTCCCATTGGTTTTGGAAATAGTCTCACAGGCCAGGCCAGGGGTCAGGGGCAAGAGATGCCAGGCCTGGGAAGGGGGAATAGGGCAGTCCACAACACTGACTCTGCCATCCTGGGCTTGACAGGATTTACACAAAATATGGCAAATACTAGCATTGATTCCTATTGAGACAGCTTTTAACTTCCCAGGGTGATTCTGTCTAATCTTCCACCAGCCCTGGGAGGTCAGTATTATGTGTCCTGATATACAGACAAGAACACTGAGGCTCAGGCAGGCTTGGTCATGTGTCAAAGGTCTCTCAGCTGGGAAGTGGGGGCCACATTGCCAGTATGGTGCTCCAAGGTGCTTAGAGGGGTGACCCCAGCCCTTTACTTTTGGACAGCACTTTACAGTGTGCTCCTCAGGGAGTTCCTGAGGGACAGGGCACTGGGCACAGGATGAGTGTCCAGTGAGTATGTGTGGGGTTGAGACAGTCAGGGGTATAGGCTTCCAGTTTGCAGGTGGGAACCCAAGTCTCAGAGATGCCAGCTGCTTGCTTAAGGTCATGATGCTTGAAAGCAGAGAAACTGGAGTTTAAACTTGCTGAGGTCCTAGGAGTGACGGCAGAGAAGGCAGATGCAGTGGACCTAAGAGGACAGTCACCCATCGGGAACAACCTGTAGGGATGGGAGACAAGTAAGAGCAGCCAAGGGAAAGGGGTCATACAGCCACGTTTCTGGTGGGGAAAGCCCAGAAACTGGGAGTTGGGACTTTTATGTTTCTACCTTGACTCAGTGCCTTGAGTGGGTTGCACCCTCTCGGTGCTTTAGCTTCTCATCTGAGAAATGGTGGCACTCCCCCACCCTGTGTCCCTCCAGGGCTCTGATGAAGCACATTAGCACCTGGGTGTACTTGGGGGACAGAAGCCATTAGAGGGGGGGACAGGATGACTGGTGACCATGCCCCTACCCCCAATCTGCCTGTTTCCTGCAGGGTGAGGAGCTCGCCTCGGGTCACCTGTCAGAGCAGGGTGCCTACCGGACCCCCAGCAGCATGTGTGCAGCCTGCGGGCAACACGTGCATCTGGTGCAGCGTTACCTGGCCGAGGGCAAGCTGTACCACCGGCACTGCTTCCGGTGAGTGGCTGGGGGCGCCAGGAGGCAGGGGCCTTGACCCCAGCACCCTGGTAGCAGGGAGGGAGCTTCCATGGATTCAGCACTACCACCTGCCAGGCACCTTGGTGGGCTCTTCATGCTGGAGAATCCTGCTTATCCCTGTTTTATTGGGGAGCATACTAGGGTGTAGCAAGGAGAAGCCTTGCTCAGTCACATAATGAGAGACAGAAATGGGGCTGGAACCCAGCGGCTCTGCCTCCACTGCTACTGGCGCTCTTTGAGGCAAACTACCTGATGATGTTTAAGGAGCACAATATGCTTTAAAAGCCACTGGGGGGCAAGAAATCACAATAACCACCAGGGTTCAGTGTATGACTCCCAGGGGAAGCCAGGTTTAAAGAAAATGGAATGAGAGGCAAGGAAAATACAAATAACTTAGAAAATACACAAAATCATTTCATATGTTACAAAAAAGAAATCAAAAAAGAAAATCGAAGAGTCAAGGGAGCTGGTGTCTGACAGTTGCTACGTGCACTTGATCACGGTTTAGTGTGTTTGTGTGTTGGGGGCAGCGCGGCTGGACCTGGGACCCGGGACCTGAGCGCAGAACAGGGTGTCATGGGGGGAATCTCGAGGAGGGACTCATTACACCATCACAGGTACTTCTGGCCATCAGGGCAGTGTTTAAAAAACTTTATAGTGACCCCACTACCCAGTAAGAAATCCACTTGACATTATGACAAGTTATAAATATATATTTATACAAGTAAAATTTGTATAAATTGACCCACAACTTGGATTAGTTTTGTAAAAAAGTGTGATATACTCTGATGTTTTATTTTATTCTGTATCATTTTCTTCTATTCCATAAAACAAAACAAAACAAAAACCCTGGCTGGTTTAAAACCACTGAATTGATTTTCGGAGCCACTAATGAGGGGCAGCCGCACTCTGGATGGTATCTCTTGGGGGGAACCCTTTGCTTCCTCTTGCAGCACAAACTGAACACGTGTTTCACAATTGCTGTGGCTGATTTCATGTGGTTTTATTGTTCTACTATGATCCTGACAGTTACCATTTTCCCTTTCCTCTGGGCAGTCCAGGGTATTGAGACAGGATCCAGGCTGGCAGTTGGGAGGAGGGGATAGAGGAAGCAGCCTTGGCTGCTGGAGGAAGGGTAACCAGCATGCTGAGTTGGGCCTGGCCACATTGAATATCCATCCCTGTTCTCCCTGGCAGGTGTCGACAGTGCTCCAGCACCCTGATCCCCGGCGCTTACAGGAGTGGGCCTGAAGAGGGCACCTTCGTGTGTGCGGAGCACTGCACCAGGCGGGGCCCAGGTGGGCGGTCAGAGGCCAAGTCCTGGTCCCCCCCGCAGCCAAAGCAACAACAAAAAGAAGCAAAAGAAATGGCAGAAGAAGCCAAGGACGTGGAGGGAGGTGGCCTTAGTCCAAGTGCAGCTGCAAGGGCTGAGGCCCGGCCCCAGATCCCCACCAAGCCCTGGGTCCTGGACAAGTCACAGGACCTGGCCAGCTCCCAGGCTGGCCGCCCCATGCCCGCCCCCAGGAAGGCCTTGGAGAGCACAGCCCTAACACCCCCCACACCCCGGCCCCGGTCTAGCCTGCAGCCTGAGAACTTGGTGGAGCAGGGTAGCAGCAGCAACCTAGTGAACGGTGAGCAGGGCCCAACTGGGACTGGTGTTCCCTGGGGAGTATCTGGTGTTTAAACAGACATGCGCACTGAGAGTGTTGATGGGGCCACGCTCTGTGCCTGTGTGTCTGTCTGGGGGATGATTGTGTTTCTGAGGTTACTAGTTTATGCAGCAAACAGTGACTGAGGCCTCTGTGCTGGGCTCTGTTCTCTGGTGCTGGGGGTATAGTTTGAACAAAACAGGTACATCCAGATCATGCCCCAGGCTGCCCCAGGCTGTGTGTGTTGGGGTGTTTGTGTTCTTTTGTGTGTTTTGTGTGCTTTAGTTTTGGGGTATGTAGCAAGTAAACAAACTCTGTGTGTGCCTGTGCCCTGACTGTATCTGGGACTCTGTACGGTCAGTATGTGTATACCAGGTGACCTCCTCTCCCATGTCCAGCCTGTGTACTCTTCGTGTCTGGACATCTGGCAAGGGAGTGTTCAGGGGCTGGGGGCAGGGGACAGGCTAGGTGAGTTCCTGGTCAGGTGGGCCTCTGAGGCCTCTCTTCAGGCTAGTTAAAACTGCCTTATGGTAGGACCCAGATGACCTCCCTGAGCTTCCATGAGCTCATGGAAACGAGGCTCCTGGTAACCTAAGATGTGCCAGGCAATCCTTATCATTTGGTTAGGGAAGGCAGTTAGGTTAGGAAAGACCATGGGGTCTGGGGTAGAAAGAATCCCTCTGGCTGTTCAGTCTGTTCTGCACTCATGGAGGCCTGCTTTGAGCCCAGCCTTGAGCTGGGCAGTTGGGACAGAGAAATTGTTCAGACCTGTTTATGCCTTTGAGGTGCTGCCAGTCTCCAGGGGGAGATGGGCAAAGACACAGGGATTTCAGTAGAACTAGAAGCCTGTTAAGGTGGGGGCAGCAGAAGCCATTGTGGGATTCATGGTGGACAGTTGGGAGACAGGAGGCTTACAGGAGGAGGTAACCTGGGGCTGCATTGAGACAATGTTTTCTGTCCACACTAGGGAAGTGTCAGAGGAGCACTTGGGTTCCCACTTCTCAGCTGAAATGCAAATGGGGTCTTAGATGCCCTGGCCTTGTCATCTCCCGCTTTTTATGGAGTTTTATGTTTATTTTTAGCTGAATGACCTTGCCCCTTTGATCTTCTCTACCTGTCACCTTTAGTGCTTATCTAATCTCCCTGAGTTCTGGGGTGGGGACGTGCAAGTGTGCAGGTGAGGTTTCCGTTGCCACCTGGAGTCCATGACTTGCCTGGTAGGAGGGAAAGGCACTCCTTGGTTTAGCAGGCACTCTGGCTGACTCCCTAGGTGCCCCACTCTGCTGCCAAGCCCATAGCTATCCATGAAGGGCTGTCTCACTCTCCTTTCCCATCTAGGAAGGCTGCATGAACCTCCTGTCCCCAAGCCGAGAGGGACACCCAAGCTGTCAGAGAGGTACGCTGGCTCTGAGAGGCTTACCTGTGGGGCCTGCTTGGGGTGGGAACCTGGTGGTGGGAACAGTGGACCTGTGGGGCCTGCTCGAGGTAGGGGGCAGGGCTTCCTGCAGGCAAGGACCCACTCCACACCCTCCTGAGAATGGGCAGGGCTCATCTCTGGGTGCCCACATCCCCTTCCCCAAGGCTCCCTGGGAGCCCCCTCCTGTGGGCAGTGCCTGGTGGGGACAGTCACCTCTGGAGTTCCTTTGCCTCCCATGCCTCCACTGCCTTTGTAACTTGGGGGTCCTAGGCCTGGCTTATTGAATTGGGAGAAGTAGTAGCCAGATATAGAAAAGCCCAGAACAGTTCAGCTGTATACATGGCTCAGGTCTTCTACCCTGAGACTCTGCGTCACAGGCGGGGACATCTATTTCCAGCTGTTCTTTGGAGCTCTGCTTCTGCTGTGTGTCTGTGAGGGAGAAAGCTGGGCCATGGCCATAAGAGCAGTTAAGACTCATTGAGTACTTGCTGTGTGCCAGGTGCCATGCCCACTGGACTCTTACAGTGACCTTGTGAGGTGAGGGCTATTATTGTCCCCATTTCCTGTGTGTGAGACTGATACAGAGAGGCCAGGTGACTTTTTAAATGTCACAGAGGGATCCTCTATGGGTCCTTTGCTGGGTGGGCTGGGCTAACAGAGGCTATGCGGCATGAAGGTTCACCCTCTCTGGGCCTCTAGTGGCCCAGTGGAGAGGTGACTTCAACAGTCAATTTCAGCCTTGGGCCCAAACCAGCCCATTGTGTTGCAGGTGGGAGAGGAGAAAGGCACAGTTTCTCATTCATCTCCTTTGAAATGGACTCAAAACTGTCCAGAGAGAGAAGGGCACTGCCCCATTGACTCCTAATGGTTTCTGCCTCTTCCTGTTGCCCTACAGGACACCAGCCCTCAGAAAGGACCCTCCTTGGATCACACTAGTACAGGCAGAATCAAAAAAGAAGCCAGCCCCTCTGCCCCCGAGCAGCAGCCCCCAGCCGCCATGCCGGGAGGGCAGGCGAGTGGAGAATGGAGGCATGGAGGAGGTGGCCCCAGGGAGCCCGGCAGTGGCTGGCCTGGAGCCCAAGCCCTACAACCCCTTTGAGGAGGAGGAGGAGATGGAGGAGCCCCCTGTTGCACCCAGCCTGGCCACTGGCCCTGCCCAGGCCCAGCCGGAGTCCACACCCAAGTCCCTGCACCCCTGGTATGGCATCACCCCCACCAGCAGCCCCAAGACAAAGAAGCGCCCTGCCCCCCGAGTGCCGAGTGCATCCCCGCTAGGTGAGTGCCATCCCTGGAAGCTCTCCTGATGGTCAGAACTCTGTGGTCAGGTCCGGGAAGGGGGTGGGGTTCAGCAGCATCCCTCTATGCTAGGTGCCAGGTATTTCACATGTGTCCTCTCATTTAATCCTGAGCTAACTTGTGAGCTAGGTATCATACCCCCATTTGCAGGAGGGGAAACAGGTGCAGAGAGGGTAAGTGATTTGCCCACGGTCTCATAGTGCTTAAGCAGTGGAGGCAAGAATTGAATTCAGGCTCTAGACTCCATATGTTTAACCCTTCATGATCCACCTCACGTCTGTTGTGAGAATTACCTGCGTTCTGGTGAAGTGCTTAACACAGAGTCAGCTTGCAGGAAAGCACGTGGCAGGGGGAGCTGGAATCCTGCCTGTGTAGTCACTCCCCTCCAGTCACTGGCAGCTTCCGTCTCTGACCTGGCTCTGTTGACTCAGCCCTTGTGACTTTGAGCAGTTCTTTCCCTGTGTCTGTCCTCAATCTCCTTATCTGGAAAATGGTAGTGGTGGGCCAGCCCAGGGCATCGTGTCCCCTCTGCCCAGTGCTTCCTCTCCCATCCAGGCACATTGTATTTTTGGCTCTCTTGCATTCTTCTTGGGCGCTGGGCCCAGTCACCTTCCACCATGGCTGGGGTCCGGCTGCAGCCGAGACTGTGGGGCTGAGAGCATGTTGGAGGCAGGTGCTCAGGGGTGTGGGGCCCCAACTCTGGCCCCTGCTGGAGCCCCAGAGCCCTCTAGCTGAGCCAAGTGCAGGTGGTGGATGGGTGTAGGACTCAGCCAGCGAGATAAGCTCTGAGTCAGACACAGCTGGGTTCAACCCCAGCCGTTGCTGGGGCCAGTGCCTTCTTACTGAGTCTGTTGCCTTATCTGGAAAATGCAAATGACGATACTTGCAAGCATGGTATCTGACACCCACATGAGGATTAAAGCAGTGCAGGGCAGTGCCAGGCCCAGAGCTGGCTGCTGTGAGGGCTGCCCACTTCTCCCCTCTCCTGATGCCCTCCCTCCCTCCTCTGCTCCTGGTTGGAGGCACAGGAGAGACCAGCCTTGATTTTGTTTGAGCATTTTCCTCCCTGGCAGATTTGCCTTTTAATTTAGGCTTGGCTTTGGGTCAGATCAGATACAGGAGAGGAAAGTGGAGATGGGAGCCATGCTCAGTGAGAAAGTGAGAGGCGGGTTCTCTGGCTTCTTATGGACGTGGAAGGACATGGGTGTCCAAGGCCACTGTAGACATGTTGAGAGTGACCGTGTTGGGTGTGGCACCCACTTGCTCATCTGTTTGTACAGCTCTCCATGCCTCCCGCCTCTCACACTCGGAGCCACCCTCGGCCACCCCCTCGCCAGCCCTCAGTGTGGAGAGCTTGTCATCTGAGAGCTCCAGCCAGCCCGCCAGTGGGGAGCTTCTGGAGCCGCCAGTTGTGCCCAAGAGCTCCTCAGAGCCTGCTGTCCATGCTCCTGGCACCTCTGGGACCTCTGCCAGCATCTCTGCCAACTCCTCCCTGTCCTCCTCTGGGGAGCTGGTGCAGCCCACCACAGACCAGATGCCTCAAGCCAGCCCTGGCCTTGCTCCCAATAGTAGGGACAGCTCGGGACCCCAGCCAGCCAAGCCCTGCAGTGGTGCAGCCCCAACCCCTCTCCTGTTGGTGGGAGATAAGATCCCCGTGCCTTTGCCCAGCTCCTCATCCCCACAGCTCCACGTAAAGGTGAGTGCTTCACCCTCACTAAAAGCTACTGTCCTGTCTGTCTAGGAGATGGGGGTCTGTTCTCAGGGAAGGAATGTTCAGGGCCTTTCATCATTGCTGGCCTTTTACTTCTTGACTGACCTGGCTGTGGCCATCTCTCCATTCATCAGTCCAGTCACTGTGGCATAGATCCATCTGGCCGTTGTTCTATCCATTGGCCAGACCTCCTGTCCATTTCTTCTTCCGTCCACTGCCAGGCCCTTCCATGCATTCAGGCACCTATTTATGTGCCTATCCCATGCACTTGCCTATTTGGGAGCCATTCACCCAGCCACCATGCGTCCACCCTTCCATTCACTGAGGCCCTGTTTATGCCAGAGGCCCACTCCAAGGCCCATCCTATACTTTGTCTCCTTTTGGAGGTGGAGTGGGCATGAGGCAACCATCCCAGGGAGCTCATGACCTTTGTGGTCATGACTTTTGCACACTTTTTTTCAGTCCCTTGTCAAGAACCAGGGGAGCCCGACCTGTGGTGGTGCAGTGGATAAAGCATCAACCTGGAAATGCTGAGGTTGCCGGTTCAAAACTCTGGGCTTGCCTGGTCAAGGCACATATGGGAGTTGATGCTTCCTGCTCCTCCCCCCTTCTCTCTCTCTCTCTTTCCTCTCTATAATGAATAAATAAAATCTTAAAAAAAAAAAAAGAACCAGGGGAGACACCAGGGGTAAGGACATTTCTCTGGGCACCTGGTTCCTGAGGGGGCCTCTTTTTTTCAGCCACAGCCCCTTTGGGCCACCAGGTTCTGATCCTCCACTTTCTCCTCACACTCTGAGCTCTCTGAAGGCCCAAGATTCATCCAGCTCAGTGGAGGGTCAGGATGAGTGGCTGTGGTCTGACCTAACGGACAGGATAAAGCTAGAAGGCGGCTGGACCCTTGTCCAGCTCCTGCTGGTGCTTTCTGTTTCAGGCATTTAACCTTCCGTGGCCTGGGCCACAGCCTTCTGTCCAGCTCTGTCACCCACCTGCTGTGAGATCTTGAGGAGAACCCCACTCCTTCTCTGGGCTTTAGTGGTTCAGACCAGCCCCAGGGTTCCTTTGTGAGAGATGGGGAAGGAGGTTGATTTTGGACACAACCCTTCAGGCAGCTTCCTTTAGACACCCCTTTCCTTGGTGGGGGTTATAAAAGGCTGATGTGAAGGAATTGTGTGCTAAGAAAAGGCTGAGAACCCCTGAGGGGCTGGGGCTTCACGCTGCTTGGCCCTGCTGGGCGCCTCGGGAAGGATTGTGGAGGGAGGAGAGAGGAGGCAGGGCCCCAAGTGGGCTTCCTTCTGGGGCACCCCAACTCCACCCTAACCTCAAGGTTAGGACAGAATCACAGAGGTATTGGGGGCAAGACAAAGGTCTTGGGTGGGTGCTGTCCTATGGGAACCACGCCCCATCTGCCTGCCATGCCTGGTCTCAGAGCAGCTCCCCACCTGAGAGAAACTCTCCCCCTGGACTGGTGTGGGGTAGATGAACAGGCCCCTTGTTGTCTCCCTGGCTGCTGAGTGGAAACTGGGCAAAAACTGGGAGTACTCCATGTCTAGCCGCAAGAGAGGCCTCTTCATGATGACTCCTCTGTTTCCAAGGACCTGGGGAAGGTGGTTGGAGTACTGGGGCTGCCCGGCTGTGCTGGTCTCAAGAGGACTGGGCTCTCCCCAGAGAGCCAGAAAGCTATGGGGCTCTGGGTGCAGAAGGGGGCCAGCAAAGGATGGAGGTCTTTCCTGGGCAGGGAGGTAACTGCTCTTCTCCCCCATCTGCTGGCCAGATGGAGGATGGGAGCCCTGCTTTCATACTTCCTTACCACCATGGAGCTGTTCCTCTCTGAGCCTGAGAGTCCCCGCTGGGAAATGGAGGTTATAAGGTCTGAATGAGCTGCTATAGCTCTGTCTGGCCCTAAACAACATGTCCTGACTACTGCCCCCAGTGCTGGATGGCTGCCCTGCCCTGAGATGATTCTCACCCTTGCTTGGGCCCTTGGGAAGTACATGACCTTGAGCCAATTATCCAACCTCCCTGAACTTGAGTTTCAGCTATAAAGTGAGCACTTTGCGAGCAGCTCTGAGAATTAAACAAGAATGTATAGGCCAGGGGTCTCAAACTCGCGGCCTGCGGGCCGCATGCGGCCCGCCCACCAATTTTGTGCGGCCGCAGACTGGCCTGCAGATTAATCCACGAAGTTTGATTAGTCTGCGGGCCGCACAAAATTGGTGGGCAGGCCACACAGCCGCGAGTTTGAGACCCCTGGTATAGGCCCTGGCCGGTTGGCTCAGTGGTAGAGCGTCGGCCTGGCGTGCGGGAGTCCTGGGTTTGATTCCCGGCCAGGGCACACAGGAGAAGTGCCCATCTGCTTCTCCACCCCTCCCCCTCTCCTTCCTCTCTGTCTCTCTCTTCCCCTCCCGCAGCCAGGGCTCCATTGGAGCAAAGTTGGCCCGGGCACTGAGGATGGCTCTGTGGCCTCCACCTCAGGTGCTAGAATGGCTCTGGTTGCAACAGAGCAAGGCCTCAGATGGGCAGAACATCGCCCCCTGGTGGGCATGCCATGTGGATCCCAGTCGGGCGCATGTGGGAGTCTGTTTGACTGCCTCCCTGTTTCCAACTTCAGAAGAAAAAAAAAAAAGAATGTATACAAGTCCAGAGGGCAGCAACTGCCAAGGGGAGGTGCTGGGAGTGGGAATATGTGCTGGATGACTGAATGCACGAGAGACTGAATGCTGGCAGGTCCCTTTCTGCCCAGGCCCTCTTCCCTCTCCCCTGGGGTCCAGCCTGCTTTCCAAAGTCCCATGCGCTCAGGCAGCCAGTGTCTTACTGCTCTCACCCCAGACTTATCCTCTGTCATGTCACCCTGCCTTTAGTCTTCCTGCAAGGAGAATCCTTTTAACCGGAAGGCATCACCCACAGCGTCCCTAGCCACAAAGAAAGCCACCAAGGGATCCAAGCCAGCAAGGCCGCCTGCCCCAGGACATGGCTTCCCACTCATCAAGCGCAAGGTACCAGCTGGGAGCTTCTAGACTGCCTGGGTCCGGGCCGGTCCTTGGAAGCCTTATGCTCCCCATGGGACACTTGAAGAGGATGGGCTATCTGGGTAGCTGCTCTCAGATGTTGGTAAAGGGGCACTTGGGTGGCCCAGCTGGAAGGTTAACCTGCAACCAAGGGGATTTCAGACTGATCAGCCATTCTCAAACAGGTGCAATGGGTGGTGTATTTAACTTGTTATTTATAGTTCAGAGGTCATAGCACTCACATGACATACCTCTGGTTAAATAGAGGAGAGTGTTCTCAAGTTTATCTCTATAATAAGGTCCCTCTCTCACATTGTGGTGTCATGTATGGAGTGGTAGAGAAGGCGGCAGTGTTGCCATGAGAGGCAGGAAGTTATGCCTTCCTCTGGGTGTGCCTGCTGATGCTAGGGTCAGGGGCATGGAGGGATTGTGACTATACCCACGCCGACCCTTCCCTACCCTGGGTCCCTGCATCTGGCCAGTAGTGTAGAATAGAGCTCAGGCCCCAGGTGGTGGCCAGTGCTGGCCAGAGAAATGAAGCTCCAGGCAGCAGGCGGGAGGGAGAGGTGGGCTGCTCTTCAGGTGAGCGGGGTGCTGTTGGACAGGTTCAGGCTGATCAGTACATCCCCGAGGAGGACATCCATGGAGAGGTGGACACCATTGAGCGCCAGCTGGATGCCCTGGAACTCCGCGGCGTTATGCTAGAGGAGAAGCTGCGTGGCGGAATGAATGGTTCGAGAGCTGCTGGGAAGGCCTGGTGGGTGGGACCTAGGGGCGGCAGGAGCCTCTCACTCAGGGGAGCCTCCGTGAGAATGGGTACTGCTGCCAACCCTGACCTCAGTGGGCACCTGGCTTCCAGAGGGCCGTGAGGACGACATGCTGGTGGACTGGTTCAAGCTCATCCACGAGAAGCACCTGCTGGTGCGGCGGGAGTCCGAGCTCATCTATGTGTGAGTCCTCCTCCCCTCGGCCCTGTGCCTCTCCCTGCAACCTGTACAACTTAGAAAGGAGAGACTCCCTGTCTTCCTTCTCTCACCACTGACAGCACAGGCCAGGGCAGCCTTGCATGGGCTGAATTAATAGTCGGCTTATTCCCACCCTCTAGCTTCAAGCAGCAGAACCTGGAGCAGCGCCAGGCCGATGTGGAGTATGAGCTCCGGTGCCTTCTCAATAAGCCAGGTCAGTGCAGCCTCATGCACTCCCTGGGCACCTGCCCCAGGGCCTGGCAATAGAGGGGAGCAGGCCAAGTTCTTCCCTTCTACATTGGGCAGTGGACAGACAGAGCCCTGATGGGGACACACCGATGCTCGGAACAGGGCCAGAGGAGAGGGCCTGGAGGGGCCATCTGGGTTGTAACAGGTGATAAATAGGCTTGAGCCATGGTGGGAGTGTGGACACACATGGTGTCAGAGATGACTGGCTCACAGAAGCACCAGGCTCAGGAACTGAACACCTATGTCTGCTCCCTCTCCTGGAACACATGGGTGGGCAGGTCCCAGGGGGAAGGTCTCAGGCTCCAGAGCCCAGGGCTGCTCCAATAAGTAAATTACAGCAGTTACCTGACCAGAGGCAGCTCTGGGATCACAGCCACGAGGCCAAAAAGCGTGGCAGGATGTTACTGGCAGTGGAGTGGAAGGTAGAGGGATTCCCTGCACAGCAGACTCGGAATGAATCTGGGAGGGAGGGAGAGGACCAGCTCAGAGTGGTGGAGGGGCAGTTGGAGGGACTGGGTGTAGAGCCATACAATTCTGTGTTTTGCTGCTAATGTGCTGGGGGCAGGGGATAGGGAAGGAAGGCAAGTTTCTCAGCCTCACTGAGCCTCAAAGATGTCAAGTATAAGACCAGTAGCTACCTCATGGGGTATTCCTGGGACCAGGAGACAGTAGATGTGGAAACACTGTGGCCTCTGATGGCTGACAGTTGATGGTTATGTGGTTGAGTGGGGGCTAGTGGCCATGTCATGGCCGCAACCACAGGCTGAGAGAGACTGCAGGACTGGACAGCGTTTAGGGCGGGAGCCAGGGTTTTTGACCATGTCCTGTGGCCCAGGTGGTGGGCATCATTGTTTTCATTTAACAGATGAGGAAATGGAGAGCCAGAGAGGTGCAGTCTTCCCATTGGTGGTGGGCCAGGGCTTCTACTGTGTCTTTGGCCTGGGCCCGTCCCTGTAGACACAGCCCCTCCTACCAGCTGGGACGGTGGCCCTGACTCTCCATTGACTGGGGAAGATGGGAGATGGGGTGAGACCCAGAGGCCTGAGTGTCTCTGGGGAAGCCTTGGAAGGTCCCAGCCTTCTATTGCTATCAGTAGACACTGAAATCTCCTGGGAGGCTGGGGCGTAGCTGCCACTCAGAGGGAGCCACAGCAACACCCTTATTGTATTGCTTCTCAGCCTTGGTATGGTGGCTGAGTTTGTTGCTTTTGCAGGGTGAGACTGGTTATAAGGCCCCAAAGTGGTTTGGAGACCCATTAGGCTATAGCTTGGTGTGACAGGTTGTCTAGTTTCACATACTGGCTACATTTTTGCTGTGTGGCACTGGTCAAGGACGGAACTTCCCTGAGCCTCAGTTCCCCCACATGTAGATTGGTGACCTAATTTACCAAGGCCCCAGATTTGGGAAGTGGCAAAGTTTGATTTGATCTGGGGGTGGTGACTCTGAAGCCCATGTTGTCCCCAGAACTATGCTGGGCCATCTGCTCCTGAGTTGTGGCAAGGTGAGGTGGTGGGAGTTTGGGGCATGGCTGAGGTAGCCTCAGGATACTTATTTCAAAACATGGAGTGGCAGAGGTGTAGAGGAAAGGTCAAGTGTGGGCACCCATTTCCTGGCAGTTTATGGGCTGTGTGAGAGGAATACCAAGGGGCATGTGGGCCTTGAGGGTGGTCCTTGAAGATTTTTTTCTTTTTTTTTTTTTTTTTTTACAGAGACAGAGAGAGAGTCAGAGAGAGGGATAGACAGGGACAGACAGGAACGGAGAGATGAGAAGCATCTATCATTAGTTTTTCGTTGCGCATTGCAACACCTTAGTTGTTCATTGATTGCTTTCTCATATGTGCCTTGACCGCGGGCCTACAGCAGACCGAGTAACCCCTTGCTTGAGCCAGCGACCTTGGGCTCAAGTTGGTGAGCTTTTGCTCAAACCAGATGAGCCCTTGCTCAAGCTGGTGACCTCGGGGTCTCGATCCTGGGTCTTCTGCATCCCAGTCCGACACTCTATCCACTGCGCCACCGCCTGGTCAGGCTTGAAGATTCTTGAGAGAAGACTGGAGGAGCAGCAGGTGTCTGACATCAGAGACACCTCCTGGCTGTGTTCCTTGTCCCTAGGGTCCCCTCTAGTCTGCCCTCCTTCGTGGCATTCATATTCCAGTATGCCACTTGGATGATGTTGCTTCTGCATGAGGACCTCTGGGGTTCCCTGTTCTTTCCCAACCCCTGCCCTACTCTGGCCAGCGCCCTCTTGGAGGCTCTCAGATGGCCCAGCCTGAATCCTGCCTCCTCCAGGAAATCAGCATGAACATTTATTGAATGAATGAAAGAATAGAAGCAGGAAGCCATGTGCCGTGCGCTGGTCTCTGTTCTCAGATCAGGTCTTGTGCGCCCTTCCAGAGCCCCCTTAAAGGGTGGTATTTTTGGTAGACAGCCTAGGAACCTTGGTCTCTTCTGTAATAACCTTCATTTTTCCAAAAACTTAGAATCCCCACCCATCTAGGCTCCTCCTTAGTGTCCTCTGGCATGGGGCTGGCTCGAACTTACCACTTAGTTGTTGCTTTCTGGCTTCTTGGGAAGGCAGGAGGGTTTTCCTACCACTCACAGCCCTAACTTTTCTCCTTGGGCAGAGAAGGACTGGACAGAGGAGGACCGGGGCCGCGAGAAGGTGCTGATGCAGGAGATTGTGACCCTCATCGAGCAGCGCAATGCCATTGTCAACTGCCTGGATGAGGACCGGCAGAGGTGACATGGCTGGGTTAGGGGCTCCCCTGGGGGTTCCTAGGGGAAGGGCCCAGAGCAGTCGAGGCCAGCCCTTCCCTCACTGCTAGCGATCCCAATGCACTTTTGTTCACCCTGTGTGGAGTCAGAGGCTGGAAGGGACTGAGAAACTTTCTGGTCCTTCCTCCTGTGGGACATTCAGCTTCCTTTTCTCTTTTCAGGGAGGAAGAGGAAGATAAGATGTTGGAAGCCATGATCAGGAAGAAAGGTGAGGCCTCTCCTGGAGCTCTGGCCCCCATTTGAACTGCTGGAGGGTGGGGGACAGGTTGAACAGAGGGTTGGAGAGGCTCTGCAGGGAGGGTGTGTGCCAACCCCCAACTTCTGTTCCCTTGGGAAGGCCATGCACTGCAAGACAGGTCAGCCTGTAGCCAGAAAAGCTGTGTCTGGGCTCGGAGGGTGGGTGTGGGATGCTCTGGTGCCCCTAGGGAAGACTGGTTGGTGTACAGTGAGCATTTTCCCAGGGTGGTTTGCCTTAAGCTCTGCATTCCTCCTTGATCTGCAGCTGATCTTGGAAAAGTCTGTGGGCTCATATAGCAGTACCTACCAGAGATAAGATAGTGCTTGGAACAGTTAAAAGAGCACTGGACTGGGAGTCAGGAGACCTGGGTTTAATCTTGGTTCCACCCGTGATTCATTTTATGGCCTTGTGGTTAAGCCTGGACTCTAGTCAGACTGCTTGGGTTCCAGTGCCAGCTCTGGTGTTTATTAGAGGGTGACTTGAGCCAGCCACTTGAGCCCTCTAGGCCTTTCCTGGTCTGCAGAATGGGGGTGATAGAGGCCCCACCTCCCAGGTGTGTGCTGGGGACTACTGGGATAATGTGTGTAAAGCATTTCGCCAGGGCATGGCACCTACTTAGTCCATTTCAAACCCACATATTCCTGTCTATAAAATTAGGGGCCAGGAGATGATTTCTGAGGTTTCTTTCAGTTCAGAGAGGCAGTGTTTGTGCTGTAACCCACAGAGCTATGAGCACCAGCCTAGGGAATCAGCCTTTTAAAGATCGATTTATGCCATACTTTATATAGAGTTCCCAGAGTGTTCTCACATTGCTTTATCTCAGATCCTTGTCAAAACACTGGGAGAGGGTGTGGGTCCCATCCTATAGGCAAAGAACCAGAGGCTCAGAGAGGTGAAGTGACTTGCCCAGGGTTCCCGGCAGGCAGTGCTGGAGCTGTGCCAAGCCCCTGGGGGCTGGCCTTCCAAGCCTCTGTCCCTACTTGTGGCCTGCCCCATCCCCATGTTGGTAAGACTCCCCTTTCTCTCCTGCAGAGTTCCAGAAGGAGGCTGAATCCGAGGGCAGGAAGAAGGGGAAGTTCAAGACCATGAAGGTGCTGAAGCTGCTAGGAAACAAGCGTGACACCAAGAGCAAGTCCCCTGGGGACAAGAGCTAACAGCGAGGCACCCACCCCATCCTGACTCAGCCCTGTCCGGTCTGGTTCTGATGACTCCAGATGCTGCGATGAACCCAAGGAGCAAGCAGGGTCCTGGGTCCAGGGAGCGGCAGTGGCTGAGCACACCTGCACCTCACCCCACCCAGCCCCTGCTGTGATGGGAGCTCCCTGGTCCTTCCCTCTGTGCTATGTCCAGATGGGATTCTTAGTTGTCAGAGTTCTGACCCGAGGTTCCTTCCACCCATGAGGTCTGCCCCTGGGTCTCCTGCCTCTACAGTTCTGCTCCTCTTGGCAGGCCAGAGAGCAGGCTTGGCTGCACTGGCTCCTCCTGGCGCTGGCTCTGAGCCCCTGTCCTCCTTTCCAGGGCAGGGGGACCCGAGTCTATTTCTCCTCACTCAGGAGCTCTATTTATGAAGTCTCTAAGTTTGGTTAGTGACTATGTCCTCAGACATGAATGGGTCTGATGGACAAAACCCCTCCCTCTGTCTCTTGAAGTTCTAGGAGGTGCTTTCCTCATCTTTCCTTGCTCTGTAGGAAACCTCACCAGGACAGAGGGCGATGATGGCCACACTGGGTGGGTGGGTGCCTTTGTGCTGAGTCTCCCAACAAGGGTCTCTGGAAGGCAGGCCCTGGTTGCCATTCTGGTCCCTGGTCAACTGAAGAGGGGGGGTTACTTTATGTAGGTGCTAATCCTGATTCTTTAACACACTGTAGTCTGATGCCTCACTGAGGCTCCCGCCCCAGGAGGGGCTGGTGGACCCATGCGTGTGTGTGGTCATTGCCAGTCTCCTCACACTCTGTTGCTCTGTTCATTCTTTCCTGACCTATACCCACCAAAGGACTGATGGCCACTCACCCCACTGGGAGGAGCCGATGGGGACAATGCCTTTTCTCTAGGGACTGTACCCAGCAGCTCTTGGTCTATAAGCTATTTCTGGGGTACCTGTGGGGCCCCTGCCCTCAATCACACCTCTGGGGAAAGATCACACTGTATTAATTCACAAGGGTTTTCCTCACCAACAATAAATGGAAACAACCTCATCGCCAGAGCCCTGCAGACTTGGGGTGCTTTCCCTTTGCCAGGTCTGCCTTCTTTTCTGCCTCCACTGTGCCTTGTGGCCAGGCCTCTCTGGTGGCTCAGGAGAGGCATATAGGGGTTGTCTACCAGCAGGGGCTTTGGCCCTTAGTGCCTGCCATTGGGCAGGAGGACTTCCTTGCTCTTCAGGGAGAGGTAGCTCCTGCACCCATGTAGCCCCTGGTGATCTTCAGTCTTCTTCCAAACGTGCCTATTGACCTGGAGCTGGGGTCACCAGCTTCTGGGACCATCAGGGGCCAGGACATGGACTGGACTGGGTGTGCTCTGAGGGATGGCTCCATTAGGCCAGTGGTCCCTAACCCCCGGGCCGCGGACCGGTACTGGTCCGCAGAGAAAGAATAAATAACTTACATTATTTCCGTTTTATTTATATTTAAGTCTGAACGATGTTTTATTTTTTAAAAATGACCAGATTTCCTCTGTTACATCCGTCTAAGACTCACTCTTAACGTTTGACTCGGTCACGTGATACATTTATCCGTCCCACCCTAAAGGCCGGTCCGTGAAAATATTTTCTGACATTAAACCGGTCCGTGGCCCAAAAAAGGTTGGGGACTACTGCATTAGGCTATCTCAGCATCAGGAGTCTCAGGTGGTGGGGATGAGAGTGAACTGGGGTGTATCTATGCCACAATGAAAGGGGGAAGTTTTTCCTTAAGTCACTATAGCCTCTGGAACTGTGGCCCAGTGTCATCAGATCTTTCTAGTTTCTAAAGAAGCTAGAAATCCAGATTATGTGTTTGTGTGATTTGTAAGTGTTGGCAACTAATCAGGTTTTAATTGAGGGAAGGGTGAAATCACCCTGGGGTTCTCCAGTGTGCTGCCTCTGGTGGTGCAGTGGCTCTGAGGGGGAGGGTGGCTATCCCTGTCATGTTGCACCCTCTGGCCTCAGGTTCTGGAGGGCGTGTGGACACAGGCTTCCCATGGAATGTTCCTGAACCAGCCCTAGACCTGGCCCCTGCTCTCTTATCTGTTTGAGGCTGCAGGTGTTTACCCTACCAACTAAAACTTGGGGCATGTGATCTGTAGGATTATATGAATCCCTCCAGGTGGAAGGGTTGGTTGGAATTTCCAAAATATTTTGATTTGTGGAGATGGGAAAATGACAGAATACTAGAGTACCTAGGGCTCAGGGTTTTCCCATGCCATGGGGACTGCCGTGTACTGTGTGCTAGGGCCAGCGGCGGCTCCTGGGGACAGATGCCTCCTTTGAGCTGGGCCTCACAGACGAGCAGTCGGAGCTGAGGCTGGGGGCAGTGGTGCTCAAGTTCACCAGCACAGGCTGGGAGGCTGGGATTGGAACTCCAAAGCTAGGCTCCGTCTGGATCCTTCCCAACCCTCTGAGTTTTTTCCTATGGACTGTGGGTTCAGTGGAAAGGCATAAAGCAAACTTTTAATCCTGAGGAGGCTACTTGCTGGTGAAATGACCTTGGTTTTGGTACTTGGTAAGCCTCCCATTTTCACACAGAGATAACAAACCATTGCAGGGGTTTATTGAGAGAATTCACTGCGAGTGAGATTCAGCACCTGCCACAGTGCCTGGCCATGGGCTGCTCAAGTGTCGGTTCCCATTTCCACTTGAATTACGCAAACAGCTAGAAAAATTCTAACACCTTAGATTAATAAACCTTATTCTTCTGAAGACAAAATGGGTGTGTAATGACCTGCATTAGATATGTTTTATTGGCCAATTAATCATAGTGGCTAAACACTTACCTAGGGCTGTAAGAAGTCAAATAAGTAGGTCCTAAGACAGGTAGGAAGAAAAGAATCACATTCATTCCTAAGTTCATAAACTACATGTGGGTTCACACAGTGGGTGCACATGATGGGAAGAGGGCCTGCTGGATGCCCGTCAACATTTGCCCAAGATGCTGCAGGCCTTACTGTCACTGTATCGGGGCCCTATCTTCCCAAGAAAAGACTCAAAGCCATGAGTCTGTATCTGTGACTGGGTCTGAGGCACAGCTGACCCAGGCTCCCTGGCCATAGTCTCAAGGAGAATCCGCTCATTCTGATTGGTTCATTTTTAGGGTGCTGTATATGCCTGGGTTCCCTAGGCCACAGTAGTCCTGTATGACTTTCACATGGCTGAAGGGCAGGGTTAAGTGGGCTGAACTGGGATGACCCACTTGGCAAAGGGGTAGGCTCCAGGGGTCAAAGTTGGGCTACTCCACACCCATCTCTGGAGACAGATTAAGCAGTGACAAGAGCCTTCCGAAGTTCCTCACTCCTCTGGTGGTCAATGTCTTCCATTTCCCGTAATTTCTGCAAAACGTATCAGGGAAAGCTGGTTATCAGGGTAAAAACTATAGGAGCCAATAGTGATATCAGGCTAGAGCTGGCCTCCCCAAACCTCAACCACAACTGATCCTTTATTTCTAGTCAAATCTCATACTCCACATTATGGTGGATGCATCCCCTCCCACTTGCCTGTTGCTTCTCCTACCTGGGAGATTTCAGTAAGGATGATCCCTCGGTACTGTCTGCCCTGTCCCAGGGCCTCCATGTCAGCCAGGAATTCTTTCCTTTCCTGCACCTCCTTGACCACTGGACAGGGAGAAGGGTCATCATCGTACAGAGCAATGGGGACCAGCAGGCTCCTGGGAGGGGTGGTGGGGGCAGGGGATGCATCTCGGGGAAATGAAGTAGTTCTGTGGTCAGACATTGTTTCTCGCTAGTTGGACCTCAGGGATCACCCCTCCCCTCATTCTGGGCCCCCTGCATACAGTCCCCTCCCCAGCACAGCTGGCCCATCAGTGGCTTACGTTCTTCAAACCGATCCAGTTCAGGGGCTGGGTCCTGTTGCACAGGGTGGTGCTTTCTTTTCCGTTCCTCTTTGTCTTTTCCTGTGGCAAAGATATTTTGGAGTCTTCGCTTCTCCTTCTCCAGATCTCCTATAAAGCCCAAAAAGGCCTAGTTAAGGCATGAAGGGCACCCCCATTCCTGATCGGTGTTCCCAATTGGGTATGCCTGCTCCAATGTACTTGGGTAACAGGAGAGGGCTTCTGTAATGCTGGCACCTTCTATTCTGGGTGCTCCTGAGCCTCTCATGTCAAGATAGGCAAAAAAAAGGGGTTGAAAGAACCAAGAAGAGAGCTTTGTCAAAACCTACATGCTACTTTGGTGCTTTGTCAAAACCTACATGCTACTTTGGTACAGAGCAAGGCAAAGAAAACTCAGTGGCTGCCACGTGGCAGCCTGTGTGTAGAGGCTGCATGCAGTGTAGGAGAGTCTGAGCCAAGTGTTATGTCAAGCGCCAAGGAGGAAGGGGGATGGATGGCTCTCTGAAGTAGGCTGGGCTGCAGAAAGCTCTGGGTTCGTGTAAGCATGAGAGAGCAGTGGTCATAGGATCTGATAGTCATTTGTCAGAGATTGGTAGAATCCAGTTAATTGTTAAAGAGCATTCTGGAAAAATTTTGAAAAAGGACAACCTAACTGGTTTCCCCTGCACCTCGAACGCTCCCAAGCTAATGTGCCAAGGCTCAAGAGCATTGGTGCAAACAGCCAGAGAATTTGATTAGATATATGCTCACCTGCCCTGTGCACCACTCATCTTCCCACACCCCTCCAACCCTCATGAAGGGAGGAAGAAGAGGGGCTCTGGTTGAGGCCCTCTAACTTACGGGTGGCTCGAGGCTTGAACTGCTCCTGGCTGTAGGCCCCGTTGGCCTGGCACAGGCTGGCAGGCCTGAGGTGGGACTGGGCTGCCAGGATGGGAGGCAGGCAGATGTCTGGGGCCGGCTGCTTGAGAGGCAAGACCCTCTGGCTAGATGTTGGGCTGCAGTGCAGGGGCAAAATGTCTCCTCCTGGAGAAGGGAGGGTTGGGGTGGGGGGAATCCACTGGCGCTTTTTTCAATTTATAAAAGTGGTACCTGCCTGTTATAACAAAGCTAACAGTACAGAAGAGTCTTCCCTTCTCCCCTCCAATCCTCCCTTTACAATGGTGATGGTAACAATTTGGTGGTCTCAGTCCATTTTTTTTTTTGTATTTTTCTGAAGTTGGAAACGGGGAGACAGTCAGACAGACTCCCGCATGCGCCCGATCGGGATCCACCCGGCATGCCCACCAGGGGGCGATGCTCTGCCCATCTGGGGCATTGCTCTGTTGCAACCAGGGCCATTCTAGTGCCTGAGGCAGAGGCCATGGAGCCATCCTTAGCGCCTGGCCCAACTTTGCTCCAGTGGAGCCTTGGCTGCAGGAGGGGAAGAGAGAGACAGAGAGGAAGGAGAGGGGGAGGGGTGGAGAAGCAGATGGGTGCTTCTCCTGTGTGACCTGGCCAGGAATTGAACCCGGGACTCCTGCATGCCAAGCTGACGCTCTACCACTGAGCCAACCGGCCAGGGCCTCGGTCCATTCTTATTAATGCTTATATAAACACGTTCAAAGATATATGTACATATATAAGATTTGTTTTTCAAACAGTGAACCATACTGTGTTATATATATGCAATAACAGATTCAGCAGTTTATCATGGATATAACTTATTTTTTATAGCTGTGTACTAGTCCTTCCAATGTCTACATTATATAGTCAACTAGTCTCCCAGTTTCAGAAATTCAGGCTGTTTTTATTTTATTTTTACTACTTCAAATAATGCTGCAATAAACATTCTTGTACATCAAGCCTTTGTATTTGTACTTTTATTTCTATTGATAGATTCCTAAAACCTACTTGGTTCATGAATAGGGAGGGATGGTTTGGATGGTAATAGACATGAATCCCCCCTACTAATCATACCCACTGCCTCAGCCCAGACTTGGCGCTCCTCTGCCAGGCCAACCAAGGTGTCACCTCCTTTCTGGTTGACTAGCTCCTCCTCCTCTCAATCACCCTAAAGCTCAGCTCAGAGTTTGTTCCACTCACTCTTTGGATCTGGCCTACCTATTCTACCTTCCCAACCTTCTTCAAATATGTAATGAACATCTACTCCATGCCAGGCCCAGGACACTGGGGGTAAAGTGGTAAGTTAGACAAAGTCCTGCCTTTGTGGTGACTGCATTTGGGAGTGTGGAAGATGATAAAATATATAGTATGTTATGTGGTAGAGTTTTCAATGTGTCACAGCAGGATTTACAATTTAAATAGGGTAGCAATCCAGGGAAGCTCTCGTGAAGACAGTAACATTTGAGAAAAGACCCAATAGTGGTGAGGGGACCAGCTCTGCAGCTATTTCAGGGAAGAGCTTCTGAGACAGAACAGCTAGAACAAAGGCCCTGACATGGGAATGTGCCTGGAGTGTCTAAGAAACAGCTAGGAGCCCTGGCCGGTTGGCTCAGCAGTAGAGCGTCGGCCTGGCGTGCGGGGGACCCGGGTTCGATTCCCGGCCAGGGCACACAGGAGAAGCGCCCATCTGCTTCTCCACCCCCGTCTCCTTCCTCTCTGTCTCTCTCTTCCCCTCCCGCAGCCAAGGTTCCATTGGAGCAAAGATGGCCCAGGCGCTGGGGATGGCTCCTTGGCCTCTGCCCCAGGGCTAGAGTGGCTCTGGTCTCGGCAGAGCGACCCCCCGGAGGGGCAGAGCGTCACCCCTGGTGGGCGTGCTGGGTGGATCCTGGTTGGGTGCATGCGGGAGTCTGTCTGACTGTCTCTCCCTGTTTCCAGCTTCAGAAAAATACCAAAAAAAAAAAAAAAAAAAAAAGAAACAGCTAGGAGCTAGGATGCCAGGAAGAGTGAGCAAGGGGCAGTCATGAGAATAGAGGTCAGAGGTCATGGAAGGCAAAAGTATAGGACCTTCTAGGCCTCTGAAGAAATTGGCTATTTGTATGAGGTTGGAAGCCATTGAGGCGTTTTTTTGTTTGTTTGTTTGTGGGGTTTTTTGTGTTTTTTTTACAGAGACAGAGAGTCAGAGAGAGGGATAGATAGGGACAGACAGACAGGAACAGAGAGATGAGAAGCATCAATCATCAGTTTTTCGTTGCAACACCTTAGTTGTTCATTGATTGCTTTCTCATATGTGCCTTGACCACGGGCCTTCAGCAGACCGAGTAACCCCTCGCTCAAGCCAGCGACCTTGGGTCCAAGCTAGTGAGCTTTGCTCAAACCAGATGAGCTTGTGCTCAAGCTGGTGACCTTGGGGTCTCAAACCTGGGTCCTCTGCATCCCAGTCCGACACTCTATCCACTGCGCCACCGCCTGGTCAGGCTGTTTGTGGGGGGTTTTTTGACAGAGAGAGAGAGAGACAGATATGGACAGACAGGAAGGGAGAGAGATAAGAAGCATCAATTCTTCGTTGCGGCACCCTAGTTATTCCTTGATTGCTTTCTCATATGTGCCTTTACAGAGAGGCTATAGCAGAGTGAGTGACCCCTTACTCAAGCCAGAAATCTTGGGCTCAAGCCAGCGACCTTTGGGTTCAAGCCAGCGACCTTGGGGTCATGTCTATGATCCCACGCTCAAGCCAGCAACCCTGCGCTCAAGCCAGATGAGCCTGCGCTTAAGGCAGTGACCTCAGGGTTTCAAACCTGGGTTCTTTGTGTCCCAGTCCGACACTCTATCCACTGCACTACCACCTGGTCAGGCTCCATTGGGGCGTTTTGAGCAGAGAAGTAACATAATCCCCTTGGCTGCTATTGAAAATACAGTTGTGGAGGGGTCAAGGGCAGAGGCGGTCAGTCAGGATATGGTTTGAAGGTCAAGCAGTGGGCTCGCTGATGGGTCAGATGTGGGGTCTGGGAAATGAGGAGTCGAAAATGACTTAGGTGTCTGCCCTGAGGAACGAGAAGGATGGAGCTTCCACTACTTCCCATTGACCTTCCCCTTTCCATTGCCAAATGCTACTTCTTTTTTTTTGCTCATTCTCAGCAAATAAATATGGCCCGAATAATTCTGGGAGTTCAGGTGAAGGAGAGAAATTTATGGCTTGGAATTCAAACTGAGGCTCAAAATAACAGTAGGATTTGGTTAAGAGGAGGGAAGTAAAGAAGAGATTCTAGAAGGAAGGCTGAACACTAATGTTGGAGGCAAAAACCAAAACAAAACAAAAAAACAACCAAAAACCTTCTAAGGGAGAATAACACTGCCAGGTGAACCAGCTACCTGTGTTATCCTAACCACTAATGCAATTAGTTCTTCAATAAAGTTTGAGCACCTTGGTGCTGGGAATACCAAGGTGAACAGGGCAGACACAGTCCTTGGTCTTCTAGTATTTACTTTTAGTGGATTCCCGATAGTCCCTCTGTAGTTGTGCTACAGGGGACACCAACTTATTAGTATATTACTGAGTGTGAGAATTGGGTTATGATTTGAATGTGCTACAGAACTAGGCTCTGGCAGCCTGAGTTGTCCTTGCCCACAATGAGGAAGGATATCTGACCCCTGATCTGGCCTGATGGAGTCTCTCTCCACCAGCCAGTGCTGGACAAGTACTGCCAATATCTGCCTCTCTAACTCTCTCTTCCCTAAGCTTCTGTGGTTGATCAGATGCTCTCCTGATAGGCACATCTTCAAAGAAGTGAATAGCTTTTGATAGATTCAAGTAAAACTTGGTAGGCTTACTCTGGCATTCTCTCTCTTAAAGGCAACTTTATTTATTATTATTATTATTATTATTTTTACAGAGACAGAGAGAGAGTCAGAGAGAGGGATAGATAGGGACAGACAGACAGGAATGGAGAGAGATGAGAAGCATCAATTATTAGTTTTTCGTTGCAACACCTTAGTTGTTCATTGATTGCTTTCTCATATGTGCTTTGACCGTAGGCCTTCAGCAGAACCGAGTAACCCCTTGCTCAAGCCAGCGATGGTGAGCTTTTGCTCAAAAACAGATGAGTCCGCGCTCAAGCTGGCAAGCTCAGGGTCTTGAACCTGGGTCCTCCGTCCACATCCCAGTCCAATGCTCTATCCACTGCGCCACCGCCTGGTCAGGCTCTTAAAGGCAACTTTAGAGGTTTCTGTTCTGATCCACATTGATTCAGTTAAATCTCAGAAAGTAAGGATGCTTTCAAGATTTTAGTACCCATGTACTTCCACTTTTTGTTTCCCTTAAAAATAAATAATATTGATACAATGTGTGGTCAGAGGTAAGTTGTGGAAATGCTTTACATAGTCTTCCTAAGGTGGAGTTCTGTCAATTTTCTTGTTTCTTCTAGCTAAGCTATGAATAAATAAAACAAGACACATACATAGTCCTCTCCTCTGGAGAGCTCATATAGTATGTGTGTAACGGGGAGGGATAGATTGCAGACATGACAATTTTGAGACATTTTTTGAAAGTTTCAATTGCTCTATGATCTCTTGGGAAAGTTGGCTACCACAGGGTTGCAGGAGGCTTGTTGTTGTGCCAGGACCCATGTTAGGAGAAAGGAACAAAGACCCCGTAAGGCCAATTCCTAAGGGGCAAGATAAAAAAATATTATACTATGCTATTTCTGTCTTTTAAAATAACATCTCCTATTCCTTAATATAGAAGAGCATTAAAAACATGATCCAGAATCCCTCTGCCCAGGAAGGCTTCTGTGGACTGACTTACTTTTCATGGTGTCCATTATGTGGCGCTGTTGGAATTTAGTCAGTTTGGATTCCTTCATCATCACTGCAAGATAAAGCACTTCAGTGAGGCCTCTTGAGATGCAGGCAGACAAGCCTTCATCTCACACCACAGACATTTAAAATTGTGTTACATCCTACCCCCATTCTGTACCTGAGTACTCACTCTCTTCCTCTCCTGCTTCATTTTTTTCTATAGCATTAATCACCATCTAAGTTCTATAGAGTTTACTCATTTGTCATTTGTTACCCTCCTACTAAAATATTAGCTCCATAAGAGCAAAAATTTTACTGTTTTTTTCTTTTTTATGCTGTATCCTCGGCACCTATAAAGTCTAAAGCACATAGTGGGCTTTTAAAATGTTTTGAGTGAATGAATGAATAAGTATTCATTAAGCATATGTCAGACACTAGAGCTACAATAGGGAGCCAAAATAGGAATGGTCCTGCACTGATGCTCACTGGGTTAGAAGCATAGATGGATACTGATCCAATGGGACACACTTAATATATGACTACAGGTTAAAGTGAGTCCAGTGAAGAAAAAGGTATTCGGTAGTGTGAGGGCACATAATAGTTGGTTCCACTGTAGTGGTGGGTGAGGAGGAAATTGAAAATGTGATCTAAGGGGTGCACAGGAGTTATCTACTATAAAAGTCTTAGTTCTTTGACTTTTGGCCACTTGCAAGTTGTAAGACCTGAACCCAAGGCTTTTTATCTATAAAGTGAAAATAGCAATTGCTGAGTCACAGGAGACGTGGGGGAGACCTGAGTTTCATTGGGTAATTGTTATTACCACTCTTCCCCTGTCCTTTAAGCGCACTGACCTCTGAGGAGCTCGCAGGTCCCAGCGGAGTAAGTGGCCTGCTTGGGGCTGCGCCAGAACCCCATTCCTTTGGTCACCGCCTCCACCCGCTCCTGGGAACCCATGGGAGGTTCCTGAGGAGGGAAATAACATAATGACACACCCGTCTCCCAGGTCCAATCTCTACTCCCCCCCCACCCCGCCCCCAACACCACCAAAGTCTAGGGGCGGGTCGGCCCCAAGAGAATTGTGACGCTGCCCGTCACTATTGCGACAGTGCCCGACCCTTCCATCCCAAACAGAAACACAGGCAGATACACACACATAAACGGAGATCTCATCTTGACCTGGTGCCTTTGGCAGGCAAGGCCCTAGGAAGGGGGCCTTAAGATAGCCGCGGGAACGAGAATGCCCGTTGGGTGTTCTGCCAAAATTGAAACATCACCCTAAAGTAAGACCCCAGCTGGGTTCGGGAGATCGTAACCAAGGTTCTACCGCGGCACTGCGCGAGGGCCCAGTAGAAATACTCTTGAGATCTCTGTATACAGAGCCTGCAGCTAGAGTCTAGCCGCTAGATGCTCTGGTTACCATGATAACGAGCGCTTGCTTTATCAACGCATGCGCACTCTTACCGCGCTGGCCTACTTCCTGGAAGTGATTGCCTCTGGTTCACGGCGCAGGCGCAGAGTACGCGTGGCGTTGCGCGAGGCGGAGGCTTACTGTTCGCGAGTCTCCGCTGGGGTCTGCGGCGCGGGGGTCATGTCAGACAATGAGGACAAGTGAGTGCGGGAGCGAAGTGCCTTTGCGGACCCTCGGAAGGGGCGGGTGAGGCGGGAGCCTGGGTCAAAGGAGGTTGAGGAGTTAGGCGACCAGAGGCAGTATCTGAGGGGACTGGCTGGCGGCTGAGGGGCCCGCGGAGCTGGGTCAGGGAAATGGGGGGGGGGGGAGAATCCAAAATCATAGCCAGAGGTTGGTCACGGAAAGGCTCAGGATCGAGGGTACAGAGAGGATCAATGAGAAAGGTGTCTAACAGCAAACGTACACGAGCCAGGTTCTGTGTCTTGTTTGGGAAGATTGAGGTGTATTAGACACAGTCGCTGCTCTCCACGTGCTCCCGTTTTAGAAGAGGGGACAGGCCCATAAACAGATAGTAGAGCATCGTGTGAGATTAGGCAGTAGAAGTGTGTATAGTACAGCAGTTCCTCGAATAAACGTCATTTTGGTCCAACATTGATGAGATGCTGTAGGACACTTGCTCCTGTTTATATCAATTAGCCTGTGGTAAAATTGGTTTCCTCCTGCATTGTTTGGCTTAAATTCGCAGAACCTATCTACCATATTAAGTGAGAACTGATACACAGAAGTACTCCAGAAGAGGGTCTGGTGAGACTTTAAGGTGAGAAAGATCTGGAAAGGTAGTGGCTTGATAGAAATAGAAGTAGTGAGAAGTGGTTTTGAATTCTGGATTTATTTTGAAGGTGGGGCCAAAATGATTTTCTGACGTGTGAGGTCCAAGAAGAGGTCTGTTCCGAAGGTAAAAATAGGGGAGTGGTCAACATAAGTATATTAGTCAAAACTAAGAAACAGGTGAGGTCATCAGGGCAGTGTCAGTGAAGAAGAGGAGATGACTGAGCGTTAGAGCAGGAGTGCTTGGAGACAGAAGGAGCAGCCAGTGAGGTGGGGAAACAGGAGAGAATGAGGTGCCCTTGCTGGAGTGAGGAGAATGTATTGAGGGAGAAGAAGTGGTCTTGTGTGCCTGCTGATAGGTCAAGCTAAGTGAGCCTAAGAACAGTCCACTGGATTGAGCAACATGGAAATCATTAACAAACTCAAAAGGAGGAGTGTTGTTTTTTTTTTTGTATTTTTTTGAAGCTGGAAATGGGGAGAGACAGACAGACTCCCGCATGCGCCCGACCGGGATCCACCCAGCACGCCCACCAGGGGGCGACGCTCTGCCCCTCCAGGGCTCTAGCGCCTGGGGCAGAGGCCAAGGAGCCATCCCCAGCGCCGGGGCCATCTTTGCTCACTGCAGGAAGGGAAGAGAGGAAGGAGAGGGGGAAGGGTGGAAAAGCAAATAGGCGCTTCTCCTATGTGCCCTGGCCGGAATCGAACCCGGGACTTCTGCACTCCAGGCCGAGGCTCTACCTCTGAGCCAACGGGCCAGGACCCAAGGAGGAGTGTTTTTGATGGAATCATGGAGGTGGATGTCTTCTTGGAGTGAAATTATAACATAATGGGAAGAGAAGAATGGGGAACCGTGACGTTAGACAACTCTTCTATGAATTTTGCTCCCAATGGGAGCATGTAGATAGGGCTCTTTGGGGAGAGAATAGAAAAGTTTTTTGGGTTTTTTTTTTTTTTTTTTTTTTTTTTGTATTTTTCAAAGTTAGAAGCGGAGAGGCAGACAGACTCCCGCATGTGCCCAATCAGGATTCACCCAGCATGCCCACCAAGGGTCTTTACTCCGTTGTGGCCGAAGTCATTCTAGCACCTGAGGCGGAGGCCATGGAACCATCCTCAGGGCCCAGGCCAACTTTGCTCCAATGGAGCCTTGGCTGCGGGAGGAGAAGAGAGAGACAGAGAGAAAGGAGAGGGGGAGGGAGGAGAAGCAGATGGGCACTTCTCCTATGTGCCCTGACTGGGAATTGAACTCGGGACTTCCACACACCGGGCCAACGCTGTACTGCTGAGCCAACTGACCAGGGCCAGAAAAGTTTTGTTTTTTAAGATGGGAAATAAGTACATGTTTATGTGCTGATGGGAATGGTCCAGTAGAGAGAGAAGTAGTGATGATGAATGAGTCCTGGCAAAATTTGAGGGCTGTTGGGTTAAGTTTGAAGTAAAATGAAACAAGTTTGATTAATTCCTTAAGTAGATATTTATTTAGCATCTCCTAAATATTGGATGAGACATGCTTTGCCCTCTCTGATTCTTGTGAGCGATGCTCTAACTAACCGGCCTCTTTTTGTACAGTTTTGATGGTGACGACTTTGATGATGTGGAGGAGGATGAAGGACTAGATGACTTGGAGAATGCTGAGGAGGTCAGTATTTCACCTTGGGCTCTCTGCTCTACAGTCTAGGCTGCCAAATAGCCTGGCCAGTGATAATTCCCTGAGTGCACCTGCCTCCTGTTTGTGATCAGAGCCTCTTTCACAAGCACCCCCAGTAAGAGTGAGCAGAATTCCAGTTCTGGTTAATGGAGAAGTCCTACAGGGTGGGCCTGAGGTTTTTGTCCATTTGGATCACAGCTCTTGGCTTCTGGGACAGTTAATTTACTGATGGATTAAATGTCACCTTCATTCATTCAACAAATGTGTGTTGAATGTTTATTATATGATATGTGCTCTGCAGGATGGGTCTCCATAGGAGCAAAGGGGAGAGATAGGGGCCCTGATCAGGCAGATTTCATAGCCTGAGGGTAGTGGGAAGCCACTGAAAGTTTTGAGCTTGGGAATGGCATGATCCAGTTTGTACTTTAGAAAGAGCATTCTGGTCTCAAAGTAGGGAGCAAATTGGGGAGGATTAAGAGTAAGAGAGAGTGCCTGGCCTGTGGTGGCGCAGTGGATAAAGCGTCAACCTGGAACTCTGAGTTCTCCAGTTCGAAACCCTGGGCTTGCCTGGTCAAGGCACATATGGGAGTTGATGTTTCCTGCTCCTGCCCCCTCCTCCCTCCCTCCCTCCCTCCCTCTTTCTCTCTCTCTCTCTCTCTCTTTCTCCTGTCTTTAAAATGAATAAATAAAATCTCTCTAAAAAAAAAAAAAAAGATTAAGAGAGAGAGGCCTGACCCTGTGGTGGTGCAGCGGATAAAGTGTTGACCTAGAAACGCTGATGTCGCTGGTTCGAAACCCTGGGCTTGCCTGGTCAAGGCACATATGGGAGTTGATGTTTCCTGCTCCTCCCCACCTCTTTCTCTCTCTCTCTCTCTTCTCTCTCTAAATAATAATAATAATAAAAAGAGTAAAAGAGAGAGACGGATTAGGGAAGTCTTATAGACCTCCAGGTGAGAGACCTGTAGCTTGGACTTGGGAAAACTAGCGTCACTGATGAGAAAACTTGTAGGAGATATTTTGGTGAGTTGGATTTGAGACTGACAGAGTGGGAGATGATAAGGATGACTCCTAGGTTTGTTTCTTTTTTTAATTTTTATTTTGCTGACATCAATTTTTTGTTCTACTTATTTATGCATTCCTTGGTTGATTCTTTTTTAAATAAATTTTTTTTTGGTAATTTTATTAATTTTACAGAGAGAGGAGGGTTGGGGGATAAGAAGTAGTTGCTTCACTGTAGCTGCTCGTTGGTTACTTGTTGTATGTGCCTTGACCAGGCAAGCCCAGGGTTTTGAACCCGTGACCTCAGCATTCTAGGTTGACGCTCTATCCACTGTGCCACCACAGGCCAGGACTTATTTGATTCTTGTATGTGCCTCGACCTGGGATTGAAACTGCAACCTTGGCGTTGCGGGATAATTCTCTAACCAACTGAGCCACTTGGCCGCAGTGATAGGTTTCTGGCTTGAGCAACGAGGTGGATGGGTTACTAGGTACAGGAATGGAATAGGGCTTTCTGTCTTTTGTGACTGATCGAGGAAGAAGTGCTTTATGTCTCCTAAAGAGAGTGATCCCTTGATGTTTTCAGGCTAGGAAGCTGATGTCCCCCTCTTTTTAAAAAAATTTTATTTATTTATTTATTTATTTTGTGACAGAGACAGAGAGTCAGAGAGAGGGATAGATAGGGACAGACAGACAGGAATGGAGAGAGATGAGAAGCATCAACCATCAGTTTTTTGTTGTGACACCTTCGTTGTTCATTGATTGCTTTCTCATATGTGCCTTGACCACGGGCCTTCAGCAGACCGAGTAACCCCTTGCTGGAGCCAGCGACCTTGGGTCCAAGCTGGTGAGCCTTGCTCAAACCAGATGAGCCCGCGCTCAAGCTGATGACCTTGGGGTCTCGAACCTGGGTCTTCCGCATCCCAGTCCAACACTCTATCCACTGCACCACCGCCTGGTCAGGCGATGTCCCCCTCTTTTTGAATTTTCTCTCTGCTTGGCACCCTTAGGTACCTATTCACTGTGTCAAAAACCTCCTTCTCCATCCTTCTGGTCGCCTTCCATTTCTGTCCTGTCAGTTCTGCCTCCTACATGTGGTTCAGCCCTGTTCCCTTTCTACATACCGAGTGCTCAGCCTGGTTTAGATCTTTATTGCTTTTCACCATCATTACTGCAGAAACTGTATTCCTTGTTTTCCTGCCTTTAACTGATCTCATTACCTTTCTGTTGCCAGAATCATCTTTCTTACCTGCCCACACTATTGATCTTCCTAAAAATGGTGTCTTTGCTTCTGCCCTGCTCCTACAGAATATTCTCAACAGAGTATTCAGGATGATCATTTTATATGTTAAGTCAAAGTGTGTCTCTCTCCTGCTCAGAACGTTCATCCAATGGTTTCCTATCTCATTCAGAATAAATGCCAAAAAAATGTACAAGGTTCTCTATGATCTGGCCACTTGCTCCCTCTGTGACCTATCTCTTCTTGCTGTGCCAGTCATGCCAAGCAGATTCCTGCTTAGGAGCTTTGATTCTGCTGTTCCCTCTTCCAGGAACACTTTTCCCTAAGATATCTACATGATCTACTTCTCTCCTCCTTCAGGTCTTTGTTCAAGTCATATCTGTCTGTCCTGGCACTTCCTGTTTTTTTCTCTCTGTTATATTAATTTTTTTGTTTGTCTCTTCTCATTATAATTAATGAGCTCTATAGGGGAAGAATTTTTGTCTTAATGCTTTGTCCCAAGCACCTAGGACACTATCTGATACGTAGTAAGCACTCAGTATATACTTGTTGTCTTAATTTTTTGTTACAGAATTTATTCTCTTGCCTAGGACCCTGAGTGCACCTTTGCTCTTATCATACTCTACAATTAGTTATCTAAACCTAGTACATTCTCTCCTCGGCCCTTTGCACATGCAATTCAACCTGCCTGGAATTCCCTTCCTTTCCTTGTTGGCTTGAGAACTTCTACTAATTCTTCTAGACTAGCTCAAGTCTCATCTCTGGACTGTCTTCCTAACCCCCTGCATGAGTTAGGTGTCCCCCACCTTGTTCTTAACTTTGTTGCACATTTGAATATCTTCAAAGCACCTGCTGTTTGGTTTATCCTTGTCTCCTCCTCAGACAGTGAATTCTTTGAGAAACTTAGCTTTCTGTCTCAGCACCTATTATGATGTTTGGCTTTTGACAGGTGCTTAATAAATAATTGTTAAATTTTTTTTTTTTTTTTTCTTTTTACAGAGACAGGGAGAGTCAGAGAGAGGGATAGATAGGGACAGACAGACAGGAACAGAGAGAGATGAGAAGCATCAATCATTAGTTTTTCGTTGCGACACCTTAGTTGTTCATTGATTGCTTTCTCATATGTGCCTTGACTGTGGGCCTTCAGCAGACCAAGTAACCTCTTGCTCGAGCCAGCGACCTTGGGTCCAAGCTGGTGAGCTTTGCTCAAACCAGATGAGCCCACACTCAAGCTGGCGACCTCGGGGTCTCGAACCTGGGTCTTCCGCATCCAGTCTGTCACTCTATCCACTGCGCCACCGCCTGGTCAGGCACTAATTGTTAAATATTTGAACACACACACACATATGAAAAAATATTTGGTATGTTTCTGCCTTCACTCTGACTTTTTAGTCACTGGACCCTTTGACTCAGTTATCCTATCTGAAGGAGGGTTGCTTGTTCTTCACTTCCTGCTCAGGGTAATTTTTGTCTGTGCTTAAGGACTTATTTGTATGGGGACAGTGTTCGTGGACTATGCCATCTCTGGCCTTCTGTTGCTCTCTTCTAGATGAGGCAGCTGGCTTTGGAATCCTCCTGATCATGATCCTTCTCTTTTACTATGTCTGAGACTGGCCAAGTTAACTAACTCTTCAAGCCTCTAAAATGTCACTAATCCCTGCCTCATAAGGTTATTGTGAGGATTAAGGAAGGTGTCAGTAAGGCAACTGCAAGGTTGCTGGCATGTAATAAGCAGTAGTGGTAGTGGTGGTTATAATCATTGCCATCGTCATCCTCCCCCTCACCTGCAGTAATGCACCCTGAGATTTTCCCCTTTTCTGCCAGGAGGGCCAGGAGAATGTTGAGATCCTCCCCTCTGGAGAGCGACCGCAGGCCAACCAGAAACGAATCACCACACCATACATGACCAAGTATGAGCGAGCCCGTGTGCTGGGCACCCGTGCCCTCCAGATCGCGTGAGTGTGTACCCCTTTACTGTCTTCCATCCGTCAGGCCACAGAGAGCCTCCACGCTGTTAGTGTGGCCCAGCCTGGCACCTGAAAACAGGCTCTCCCTGCTCTCGAATGCTAAATAAGGGGGTGTTGTCCCTATGTGCCAGGCACTGTGCTAGATACCTACCCTCAGGGAGTTTGTAATCCAATAGCAGTTGGACATGATCATCTGAGAAGTCAAATAACAGTACAGTAGGAGAATAACAAAAGAACGGAACTTGATGATTGCCTCGGGTTACTGAAGCAAAAATAAAGTGGATTTAGACAGCCCTACCAGACCATTGTGGGCTGCTTAGTTGGCAGTCCTGTGACAGCACCATTGGGTTTTTGGTGGTTCTTTTTTTTTTTTTTTTTTTTTGAGAGAGAGACAGGAACATCAAGCTACTCCTGTTTGTGCCCTGACTGGGGAATTCAACCAGCAACCTCCATGCTCCAGGACAGTGTTTCAACCAACTGAGCTATCTGGCCAGGGCTTAATTTTTATTGGTTTTTAGAGAGAGAGAGGAAGTGAGAGAGAGGGGAGGGGAAAGGGAAGCATTCATTTGTTGTTCCACTCAGTCGCGCATTCCTTGGTTGCTTCCGGTGTGTGCACTGACCTAGGATTGAACCTGCAACCTTGTTGTTTCGGGACGATGCTCTTAACTGACCCAGCCAACTGGCCAGGGCCTTAAATGGTGGTACGCAATTTGAGGTCAACTATGACCAGTCCAGAAGAGTGCAAGAGCCAGCCACGCAGAGACCATGCTAGAGGTGTGAAAACAGAACAAGGGTGGGGTAATGGGGATATGAAATTAGCAACTTTTCCTTTCTCTTCCAAGTTTGGAACTAGTTGAAGAATAACAAGATTAAGGAGATAGCCAGTGGGTAGGTGGAGATCAAATGGTGATTGCATGTTCAGGCAGTATAGGCATCAGAGTCTGCAGGGGCAAGCCTGCCTTCTAAGGTTGTGGGCCTTGTGAAAGCACCTTCTCTGCAGGCAGGTGGTTTTGAGAAAGCAGAGCTCTCAAAAAAGCTAGGCCATAGTTATCTGCTTTTCCTCCAGGTTTCCCTGTCAGATAAGTTACTCCTTCCTAGGGAGGAGTAAGTTGGGGGACAGAGAGGGCGTATGTGGTATTCTTGCTTTCATAGAAGGTCTCCTAGGAGACACAAGGCCAAGTAAAGGAGACCTACCCAGACTTCTTATAAGCTGGCGTGGGGAATGGTGGTAATCTGGAAGTTGGGTTGCTTCATGTAGGGAATAGTGTAAAATAGGCTGGGAGGAAGCTGGGCGAGCGTGGCGGAGTTTGGTGTTCTGGAGGGGTGATGCTAGATCGATGTGTTCCCCTTCATAATTCCCACTCAGCATTGGACTTGATCTCCTCCAGCCTGTGGGGTGAAGATGACCACCATGTTGACCTAGAGAAAGGGTTTTATGATCAGCCAACATTGTTCCTTATCTGTTCTGTAGCCATAGACCTCTTGCCAGTCTGGTTATTTTCCTTGCTGGTCTGGGAGAAATTAGAGCCGTACTCCGTATGATAATTTTGGTATCCTTGGGGTCTGGATCCCCTAGGCCTGTACCATCAGTTATGGTAGCTACTAGATCCATGTAGTCATTTAAATTTAAATTAAATAAAAGTTCAGTTGTTAGGTCTCATTAGCCCTATTCATGTACCCAGTCACCTGTGGCTTCTGTAGTGGATAGTGCAGATAGAAGACATTTTCTTTGTTGTGAAGCATTTTGTTGGTGCTCTTACATTCATCTCTTCTAAAAATAACCCGGCAGAAAGAATAACTCATACATTATTTTTCAAGCAAATAGACTGATAATATGCAGGTTTGTCTTCCAACATTGAATAAGGTCCTATGCTTGTACCTGTTGGGGATGCAGAGATAGTAAGACACAATCCCCCTGTCCTCCAGGTGTTTATAGCCTGGTGGGGAGATGGACCCCTTCACAAATACCTATAACCCAAAGCAGGCAGGTGTGGTACTTTGTAAGGGGTGCAAAACGGGAGAAGGGAGTAAATGCAGGGGCACCTGGAAAAGCCTCATGAGGAGGTTAGAGTTCAAGAGGCGACAGGGAAAGGGAAGTGGTTTTGAGGTATCCTGGGGACCAGAAACAGCACGAAGAAAGGTCCAGGTGGAGGCAGGCAAGTGCAGCTTGTGGTGGAGAATGGCATGTGGCTTATGGCCTAGGAAAGATGTCACTGGTGCTTCGAGTGACAAGTTCAGAAGATTGGTGTGCACTTGGTGGGCAGTGTGCAGCACTTAAAACTGTGGAGGCAGACATTCAGAACACTACCGAGTCCCAGCGACCTGCTTTTCTGTGGAAGCAAGGCACGGTCCCACTTAGTTAGGTCTGCAGTGTTCCTTCCAATTAAGGGGTAGGACACTGTCTGGCAGATCCCTGCCTGCTGTGAGAACCACCTCAGGGTGGCTGTAGCTAATCGCTAGCTCTAGGCCTGCAACCTGCGTTTAGGTACTGAAGAAACATAGTTTTTGGATGTTTTTGGATGTCTCAGTCACTCCTTACATTAGCACCACCTAGTGGCTAATGTGTACCACAGCCTAAGGATCGTTCTGGTGCAGACAAATCACCTAAGGGCACACTTTCACACTTAGCACATTGCCTGCACACAATTGGGCTGGATGAATCAATCCTATTGAATTATTCACATCTTGAGATAAAAAAGGCATATGCACATCAGGAAGGGCATTTTGCCACATTTTTTTAAAGCTTTAAATTTTGGGGAAATTTAAATACTTATTGAAAGAAAATTAGGGAAAGTTAAACACTTGGCCTCTGCTCTTGGGAAATTTTCAGGCTTTTGGGAGTAAAAAAATCAAACTAGTAATAAAATTAGCAAATTATTTAGTGTAAACTGGTGGCGCTCTGACTGGCTGATTGTTAGAATCATGCAGGAAGCTTTGTAAATGCAGGTTCTCAGGCTCCTTTATAAGAGAGTCTGTTCAGAAGCTCTGGAAAGGGACCTGGGGTCCTGGATTTTTAGCATACTCTCTGAGTAATTCTGATGATCAGGTTTGGGATCCAGTAGTGTAAACCTGAGCTGGAATCTAGGCACACCTCCTCTTGGTGGCTCCCAAGAGGAGGTGTGCCTAGAATTGGCACCCCTTCATTTGTGTTCAGAACCTCTGTGGTGGGTCAAGTACTGTGCTAGGGCATATCCTGGGTCACCAGGTGCTTGTCATGGTCTAACATGGGAAACTCCAAACAAATAGTTAGTATACAGTGAGACTGGTGCCAAGGAAAACATATGTAAATGAGCCAGGCACTGAGGCTCCAGCAAATGATCCCCATAGTGGAGACATTTGAGTCTCTCCCAGGCCTGTAGGAAAAGGAAGAGTTTGTAAGAGGACATGAAAAGGTAACAACAGCATCTGTCCAGGGAACCTTAGGAGTTTGGTGTGGCAAGAACGTGGGGTGAATGTAGGCAAGTAGCATGAGAAGGTGCTAGTAAGGTGAGCAGAGACCAGAATAGGTTCTGCCTACTGGCCTTGGAACATCACGGAAGGGTGGTGAACAGGAGAACACTTGATACAGGCCCTGTGTGGAGGCTGGAAGAGCAGAACTTCTCTGGGCTTCAGTACAATGCTCTAATCAACCGAACTATCCAGCTAGGAGAGCAGGACTTCTAAGGGTGTTTTGCCAAGAGAGAGAAGGAAAACAGGAGCTGGACCTGAGGCAGGGTCTGGGCTGGTAGGTTGGAGCCATCAGAAGGGGAGTCTGCACCTGCCTTTTTTGTGTTGGAATACTCTACCATGGCCACTGGGTTCAGGAGTCTGCCACAGGCCCTGGGGAAGGTTCCTGGTAGGGGAGCTGACATGATGAATGTCATTGGCCTTGTTATTAATGCTTACTTTTGTCCCACTCACAGTTCCTTTTTTTTTTTCTTTTACAGTGAGAGAGACAGGAAGGGAGAGAGATGAGAAGCATCAACTTGTAGTTACATCACTTTTTTTTTTTTTGTATTTTTTGTATTTTTTCTGAAGCTGGAAACGGGGAGAGACAGTCAGACAGACTCCCGCAGGCACCCGACTGGGATCCACCCGGCACGCCCACCAGGGGCAACGCTCTGCCCACCAGGGGGCGATGCTCTGCCCCTCCGGGGCATCGCTCTGCCACGACCAGAGCCACTCTAGCGCCTGGGGCAGAGGCCAAGGAGCCATCCCCAGCGCCCGGGCCATCTTTGCTCCAATGGAGCCTTGGCTGCGGGAGGGGAAGAGAGAGACAGAGAGGAAGGAGGGGGTAGGTGGAGAAGCAAATGGGCGCTTCTCCTATGTGCCCTGGCCGGAATCGAACCTGGGTCACCCGCACGCCAGGCCGACGCTCTACTGCTGAGCCAACTGGCCAGGGCTTTTTTTTTTTTACATCACTTTTTAGTTGTTCATTGATTGCTTCTCATATGTGCCTTGACTGGGGCGGGGGCACTCCAGCCAGGCCAGTGAGTGACCCCTTGTTCAAGCCAGCGACCTTAGGGCTCAAGCCAGCAACCCCACACTCAAGCTAGTGAGTCTGCACTCAAGCCAGATGAGCCTGCACTCAAGCCTGTAACCTTGGGGCTTTAAACCTGGGTCCTCAGCATCCCAGGTTGATGCTCTATTCACTGCGCCACTACCTGGTCAGGCGTCGCAATACCTTTTTAAATTTGTGGATCTTCAGCTTATAAATGGGAGCTGTTACAGCATAGTGCATTGGTCGGGAACCTTTTTGGCTGAGAGCCATGAATGCCATATATATTAAAATGTAATTCCGTGAGAGCCATACAATGACCCGTGTACATTACGCATTATCCAATAAAAATTTGGTGTTGTCCCAGAGGACAGCTGTGATTGGCTCTAGCCACCCGCAACCATGAACATGAGCGGTAGGAAATGAATGGATTGTAATACGTGAGAATGTTTTATATTTTTAATGTTATTATTATTTTATTAAAGATTTGTCTGTGAGCCAGATGCAGCCATCAAAAGAGCCACATCTGGCTCGTGAGCCATAGGTTCCCGACCCCTGGCATAGTGGGTAGGAGGAACATGTAGGGTTTAGGGTCATTTACTGGCTGTGTGACCTTGGGCAAGTTAATGACTTCTCTGTTTCTCAGTTTCCTCATCAGTAAAACAAATAGTGCTAGTATTCACCTCAAAGGAAATGAAATAGTCTGTGTAAAGAACTGAGCAACATATGGTACTTGGTGAGTTTTTGCTTGTTAGCTAGTAGTATCCTAGCATCATTGTGGGCAAAGCAGGGCCTTTTGTCTTTGTTTTCAAATGAGGATACTGAGATTTGAAGAGACATTCATTGTCTTTAGAGGCAATTTAAAGCTGATCCACTGGCTCCCACTTACGTACCCTCGCTGTTAGTGCCCCTGAACCACTGCTCACCACCCACTACACCTGTCTGCCTAGAAGGTGACCTTTGTAGGTGAGGACCGGGGTGTCAATCTAGTGCTGTTTGTGAAGTGAGCCCCCCCTTACTGACTTCCTGCTGGACCTCTCCCCAACACCTGTCCCTGTACCTACAGGATGTGTGCCCCTGTGATGGTGGAGCTGGAAGGGGAGACAGATCCCTTGCTCATCGCCATGAAAGAGCTCAAGTAAGTCGCCCAGATCACTGTTCGCTGCTATAGAGCCCTGGGAGGCATCCTCTGTTTCTCTGTTGCACACCCTGACCCCTACATCTCTGACCAGGGAGATATGGTGCTTGTTGAGGAGTCAGCCCACCAGGAAGGAGGAGGGAGGCAGGAGAGGGGAAGGCAAAGGGGAGAGCACTGATGAGACATGGACCTCTCCTGCCTGTCAACATTCCTTGTTCCTGCTGCAGTTTGCCTTACCTTCAGCCTTGGGACCCACTGTCCCACACTCAGGGGTGCAGGAACTTCCTTTTTATTGTAATTCTTTTCTTACAAAGTACACTTAGACTCAGGAGGATGCTCCTAAGACTTCTCATTCCCTGCATCCTGCACACAGTCTGTCCCTCCTGCCGTAGAGCTGGGATCTCCAGCCCTCACGTACTTGTGACTTCTCCCCTGCCACAGGGCCCGAAAGATCCCCATCATCATTCGGCGCTACCTGCCAGACGGGAGCTATGAAGACTGGGGGGTAGACGAGCTCATCATCACCGACTGAGCTGGACTCATCTTCTCAACCATGCCTCATCCCCACCTTCTTTGCTCACATTCTTTTTTTTCTCTCACATTCTTTATACATGTAAATAATAAACTATTCAACCTTTCTACCCGCTCTGCCTCCAGTTATCTGCTATGCCCACCCACTTCTGCCCTGCTGTCTGGAGGCTGCACCCATCCCGTGGCCCCATGACTGTCACCTCTTTAAGAAGTACCAGGGGCCTTTACTCCCTGTGGATATCCTGCATCCCTCCCTCCATCTTCGTTCACCAGAGCAAAGGCTGCTGCAGGGAGACACCTCAGCTGCCTTCCCAGCAGACAGACCAGCCTTTGTGCCCAGGGAGCTGGTTGCCATGGAAACCCCCAATTTCCTTTCCAGTGGGGACTGGCTGCAGGGGCTTCTCCCTTCTCAGGAGTATCACAGAGCAGGTCTCATCAAGCCACCCATTGTTTCCTAAGGACCTGCCTCGAGCCTCTTATCATGGGCTCGGATTCCCTTTCAGGAGCAGTGCCCCAGCAGGAAGCCTGGGGACCCAGTGATCTCCGCCCTCCCCAAGCAGAGCCCTGCTGGGCAAATCAGCTGGGGCAAGGACTGAGCACCTGCCTACCCCTGCCCACCTTGGTGCTCACTGCCCACACAATGGCCTTCGTGGCCCGCCTCTGGTCTGCCACACCCATACCCTATCCTTCCCAGCCTCTGAACGATGTCCTTTCTGTTCTGTGTGGGGCCTGTGACGCTCTGAGGCCTTGACTGAGATGAGTGCTGGGATGACAGTGGGCAGGGAATCAGGGCTCTTGGGTTCAGGCCTGGCATTAATCAGGACTGGTGCTCATTATCTTCTGCCATAGGTTCTAGTGGGTCCTGTACTCTTCACCCTGCTTACCCAACCTTCAGTAAGACCAATCACATTGGTTCCTCCCTCCCTGGCTGGGCAGGGAGAGGGTTTATATTGACACCAACAGAGATAGAAGGGAAAATTGGCTCTCTGAATGTTCTAGCCTAACCTCCATTCTACTGCCAGCTCCCCTTCCAGGAAGAGGAGGAGCCAGGCTAGCTTGACCCCTGCAAGAGGCATGGCCCCCCTGGATGGGTGCACCCTGGGCAGGGTGGGAGTGATAAGCAGCCCCAGGAGGATTTTTGCTGCCTTGGAGAAGGGTTAATTCAGGGAGCAGTGGACTTGCACCCCCTTCCACCCTCCTCCAATCCTGTGGAATTCTTTAATCAAGTTGGGTGCTGAAATTTCAGCTCTGAAATGCCGCCTTTGTGCTGGCATCCAGGCGGCTGCCCTAGAGTGCGGGGGTCACTTTCTCGGCCCCGTTTTTCTAAATGGTCTCTTTGTTCCTGCTGGGCTGCTCAGTATCAGATGTGATTAAAGGGAGATGGGGTTTGGGTGGGGGAGGAGTGATGGGGCGGGAAGAGGGAGTAGGGGGTTAACCCTTAGGGGATAGGGTGTAGGAGAGATGGACAGGGGGTGTTTTCCTCCCACCTCCCCCTTTCCATTCTGCTCCTCTTTCAGGGAGTCAGTCTCTTGCTACTCAGCCGGCCAGGCATGGCCATGGTCTTTTCAGTCCCCTCCAGGAACACCTGGCCCCTTCTCTCTTTACATGTGGTCACTATCTGACTGAGGCCCCAGCATGTCAGCAAGTTTGGGTCTTGGGGAATGAGCGCAAGCCAGGTCTTCCTACTTTTCCGGGTCATTTGTCCTCTCTGGGGCCATTTTTCCTCTTCTCACATCCCCAGTGACTGACTGTCAGGTTGATCTCATGAGATACAGGAGCTTGCCAAGAGCAGGAGCAGTGAACGAACTGGAAATGGACTAAAATCCTCTTTTTCAGTAGAGGTGAAAGGGTGGGTTGTAAAAGTTACAAGCACATAAGATTAGGACTAATAGGTCCGTAATACAATGCTAGAATAGGTTACTTCCTGTTTGAAAACACTTAGATAATAAAGAAGAGACCCAGGACTAGCATAGGGTTTCTAAGAATATTGCCAAATGAACCAGATTGATTTTTTTCAATGGTCACTAGTCTGGAAGTTCAGAGGTTACAGCAAATCTTGACTTTAGTAAGGCATCAGGCAGTCTTTACACTATTATGATGTGTACTTCATGAACTCTGAATAGATTGCCAGTCTTCCCTTAAGAATATAGGTAACAGAACTGATGATAGAGAAGGATTTAGTGGTGTACACAGGCCCTGCTTCTCTTCAACCATTTTTATTAGTGACTTGAATGAGGATATTCAGGTTTGCAGATACATAAAGCTCAGAAGGAGAGCTAGTAAGTTGTATTCAGGATTCCAAAAGGTTTAATATAGGTGGGAAATGGTCAATTCCAACAAGGTGAAATCTGTTAAAGATCAATATAAAATGCTGCATTTATCTACAACAAAACAAAACACCAGAAAACATCTTATATACAGTTGGGGTGATCTGACTTGGCAGCAGATACTGTCCATGAGAATGGGGGTTTGCAACTACCCTAAACTTCATGGAACCAGCAGTTTGGTGAGGTTGCCTGAAAAGCTCACATGGTGAACAACAGGAGTCTGGCCACCCTGGAGGACTGGGCTAGATCTTGGAGCTCTCCACCCCACCCCAGATCCTGACTCGGAGGTGAGAGGTGGATCAGGAAGCTGAGGCTGCTGCTCTGGAGCAGTGGAAAAAGTATCACTTCAGATGAAAAGGAGAAGTAGGGTTCCCAAATGATGAGCAGGTAGAAGGAACAGTGGTTAAGAGTGCAATGGAGTCAGGGCGTCAGCACTCCTTACCATGAATCTCTCAAAGCTTCAGTTTCCTCATCTGGAAAATGGGGATACAGATAGGATCCACTCCCTCATAGGTTTGAATGACATAAAGCACTTGACCAGGGAGCACTCTCAGTACATGGTACTATTACTGTTATTAGCTGGGTATAAGGAAGACTTCCAACCACCAGAGCCATACATCAGTGGGGCATGGTGGTGAAGAGATTTCCCCTGTCCCTGAGTGGAGTGGCTCCTAGCCCCCAAGCACAGCTTGGATTCAGCTGAGGAAAGAGCTCTCAGGGAGTCAGCACTGAAGGGTTAGATTGCATGTCTGCCATCCTGGGTTTACACTCAGGCACGAGCAACTGCTGTGAAGATCAGCTAGATCCTGGATTGTACCCGTGTGTGTGTGTGTGTGTGTGAGAGAGAGAGAGAGAGAGAGAGAGAGAGAGAGAGAGAAGAGGTGGCAAGAGAGAGAAGGCCCAGCAGCATATTCTAAATGACCAGCAAGAATCAAGAATTCAGGCCTGACCTGTCTCTTTTTCAAATACCTATCTCTTAAATACTTTGCAGGCCCCTTCTCTGTTGGACAAGCAAAGGGCCGATTGGAAGGTGCTCTGTCTGAGTTCCAGCTGGAGCCAGGGAGTGGCCCCCCTGTGGTGTAAGCACAGCTGGGCTAGGGGGAGAGCTTCCATCTGAGGCCCCAGCCCCTGCGCACAGACTGACCCCACTGCAATGCCAGTTGTCCTACCCCACGGCACTGCCCCCACCTTCCTGGGGGAGAGAGGACACATTTGGGTTAGCTATCCTTTGCATTCCACCCCTAGCTACTTCCAGAAGTGTTTGAGGAAGCATAGGTACAGGGATAAGAGACCAAGAGACAGGCCAGGTCAGGCCCACTAAACAGGTAACTGGAACCTTTAATTTTATTATGTGGAGTGCTTAATGCAGAGTTAATAGGGGCTGGAGATCCTAGGAAAGGGGAGAGGGGAAAGGGACCTACTGAGATAAATAAGGGGGCAGTAATGAGTTACATGTGGATTGTGGGGGCTGCAGAACAGGAAGATAGGGGCAGACAGAGCTACATACTTTATTCAGATACCACTGGGAAGCAAAGGGCAAAAGGCCAGGGCAGAATGTACACATCAAGAGTTTAGTGTCTTCAGCCTGTGCCAGCAACCTGGGTTGCTGGCCCTGCATGTCCTCCTGGAGCCAAGGATTTGGGCTGAGCAGCTGTAGCTCTCTGGGAAGCCCAAGGAGTTTGGGGCTGAGACAGCAGGGGCCACAGAGCCTGGTGAGGAAGAGGGACTGGCAGGGAGCCAGGAGAAAGGCTCTGTGAATTGTCTCCGAATCCTTTCCTCACCTCCAGCGATGTGCCTCAAGGTCTGCAGGTGGTAGCGGAGGAGGACCTGGGGCCTCTTTCTCGTTAGACAAAGAATGAGGTTGTTGGCATAGAATTGGATCTGGGGACCTCTATGCCAATTCCTTTCTGTGTTCAGGAGGGGAAGGGGCACTGGAGGGGATGAGACGTGCTCCCTCTGAGCCCCCACTCCACCCCAGCATCCTATGAGGCTGTTCAAAGCTGTCAGCCCCCAAGGGGAAGACATAGCCCACTCCAGGCACTGATGTAAGTCTTGGGTTGACTTTGATCTTAGGCGCGTAGCACAGGTGGCATGGGTTATGTCAGATCCCTCATTCTCCACAAAAGAGGAAACAAAGGCACAGGAATGGCAAGGCCTCGGATTCCCATCCAACCCTGGATGCTTTCCCTCCCAGAGGAGGGTGAGGGGGTCCTTCTCAGGTCTTGGGATCGAGGGTCATCCTGGGGGGAAGGTGCAGCCCCTCATCGTTCAGTCTAGGGGCAACCATCAACCTCCTTCTCCTCTGCCCAGCCTAGTAGTCTAGGGCTTTGCCTGGGCTGGAGCCTGGAGAGGATGGGGTGGGGGTCATTAAGGCAGTGAGCCAGACAGAAAGCCTTCTCTCAGCTGTCAGCCTCTGCAGCCTCCTCCCCAGCCACCACCAGGCCTGAAATAGGCGAGGAACAGGGCGCTAGGGCTTGGGGAAGGGGCGTGCTACCCAGAGGGACTGGGTGGGGGTATGACAGGGCCTCCTTTAAGGCCGGGACAGCGTCGTATATACTGGCTGCTCCCAGTGTGTGGGGCTGTGGGACTGGGGCCCTGAGGGGCTGGGGTCAGAGATGGCCGTGTAGAGGGGCCGCTGTGAGGGACCCATGTAGGAGAAGGCCGAGTAGAGGCCAGAGGCCTGGCCTGAATGGCCATAGTATGGTCCTGAGGGCTGATGGTCAGAGTAGTCAAACTGGGGGCGGGAGATGGAGGGGAAAGCAGAGCCGTAGTGGGGCAGACTGAGGGAGGTGTAGGCGATCTGCGAGGTGGACGGCTGGTCACTGTAGTGCGGGGGCCCCTGAGGCCCTGCGGTCTCCGTCTTCACCTGCGCTTTGGCATCCACACCAGGTGGCGAGACCGTGGGCAGAGCCACACCTGGTGGCTTGGAGATCCAAGTGGAGTGTCCGCTGGCCACAGCCAGGGCACTGCCCAGACCATAGCCAGCTGCTGAGTAGCTGCCCACGTGGCCCGGGTGCCCATTGGGTGGCAGGTACTGGTCCAACTCAGCCACATCAAAGGTTTCCATGTTGGACATTACCTCGTGGCTGATCTCACCGATGTCTACGTTGCCGAAGTCGATGTGAGGCTTTCCGCCCTCCCCCATGGAGCGCCCATCCCGCTTGGGGTCTGTCTTGCCTGACTGCAGCTCTGTCTTTGGGGTGGTCGGAGGGGTGGGTGGGCCATGGCTCTGGCCTGGGTAGGAGGAAGACAGAGAGAGAAGCAGGAAACAAGGTCAGAGGTTTCTGGATTCTCATGGTTCACCTTCAGAGAAGATGTCTTCAGGAGACTGAGGGATAATCCTGGTGTGACCTTGTACGTTTTACGTGTTTGGGCAGCCTGAGTTAGCATTTATTTTTATAATGGTCTTGGATTGGCCTCCAGTTCTTGAAATTCTCCAATCTTTCCTTTCTTTCTTTTTTTTTTTTAAAATTTTTATTTTATTTATTCATTTTAGAGAGGAGAGAGAGAGAGAGGAGAGAGAGAGAAGGGGGGGAGGAGCTGGAAGCATCAACTCCCATATGTGCCTTGACCAGGCAAGCCCAGGGTTTCGAACCGGCGACCTCAGCATTTCCAGGTCAACACTTTATCCACTGCGCCACCACAGGTCAGGCCAAAATTCTCCAATCTTGCAGATGGGTCCTGCCTCCTACCCAGAGCAGGACTCCCTCTGTTGCCCATTCCTGGACAGATCTGATTCCTTTTGAAAAACCTTTCCCATTACAAAGTTCTTCCTCACATCAGCTGAAGTCACTTCCTCCCCTGTTCCATGGCTCCTTAGCTGCTGAGCCCAGTGGGGTCCTGCTCTCCATCCAGCTTGCCTGCTCCCCTCAGTGCATGCTCACTTGGCCTGTTGGCTGCTCTCCTTGCTGACCTCACTCACCTGCTTCATTTTTTTTTTTTTTTTTTACAGGGACAGAGAGAGTGAGTCAGAAAGAGGGATAGATAAGGACAGACAGACAGAAACGGAGAGAGATGAGAAGCATCAATCATCAGTTTTCCGTTGCGACACCTTAGTTGTTCATTGATTGCTTTCTCATATGTGCCTTGACTGCAGGCCTTTGGCAGACCGAGTAACCCCTTGCTCGAGCCAGCGACCTTGGGTCCAAGCTGGTGAGCTTTTTGCTCAAGCCAGATGAGCCCGCGCTTAAGCTGGCGACCTCGGGGTCTCGAACCTGGGTCCTCTGCATCCCAGTCTGACGCCAGGTGACGCCACTGCGCCACCGCCTGGTCAGGCTGCTTCAATCTTGACTCTCCATTTCACTTTTGCTGGCTTGCCTGTGCCTCCTCCTGCTCTGGCCTCCGAATAGCAGTGTCCCCTCCAACCTCTCTTCTCCACCCAAGGACCCTTACTCCAGGAAACCTTCCCTCTGAGCCAGTCGCTCTGCTCCCCCATCACACACCATGCTGCCCATTGTTCCTCCAGTGGCTCTTCCCCACTTGCTCAGGGGAGCACTGAGATAACCGACCTTCTATACCTCTGTTCCTTTCTCAGTTTTTGCATTCACATATTCACTTGGCAGACACTTATGGGGTACTGTGCCAGGCACAGGGGATATAGCATAAATAAAATGAGCCACTGTTTTCACAAGCTTAGAGGCTTGAGGAGATCCTATACCCACACATGGCTAGAGGGCAGCTTCAGAAGTGCTGTGATGATGGGGCATGCAAAGGGCAGGAGGCCCGCAGGAGAAGCCACTCACCCCGGTCTGTGGACTTGGCATAGGCCTCACTAAGGAGAGGTAGCTGAGCTGAGAAAAAGCCAATGTTCTGAGGTGGTGGTTCTGTGCATGGCCCAGGGTCTTCTGGTGTGTGTATCTGTGTGTGTGTGTGTGTGTGTGTGTGTGTGTGTGTGTGTGTGTGTGTATGGGGGAAGTTATGTCCCTGAATCTCAGAGGGTGATGTGGGGAGGGAAGATGGGACTGGGGATCCCCTCAGAGGAAGACCAGAAGCCTGTAGGGTAGGTCTGTGCCTCCTTTATCAGACCAGAGGAGATGCCAAGTCCTGCATTGGCCAATCATTTTGGACTTTGGGTTTCAATCCTGGCTGTCACTTACTGTGTGACCCTGGGCGGACTCCTGTCTTCTCTTAACCAGTTTCCTTATCAGTAAAACTGGAATACCAAGTAGCTCAGGCATGGCTTCCTGAAGCTTTCCTTGCAGAGTCTGTTGGGTGGCTGGACATTTTTGGAAATCTGACTGAATAGATGGTGGATGACGCCCCCTCTGCGTCTTGGGTTTTGTGTGCATTTGCTTCTTCCTATACTTAATTCACATGTGCTCATCCCTGCTCCTGCCACTAGACCCTGGGTTCCTGATTGTCTGCTCCCAGTCCTGGAAGAAAGGAGGACGTGGGACGTGTCTTCTAAAGGCAGAGCTCTGCTCACCAAGACTTCCTGTGCGCCTGACCACATGGCGCTCTCTACATTGTGAACACAGTGAGGCAGCTGTGGTACCGGCAGAGGCCCTGGAGCCAGAGCCTGAGCTCAGGCCTCAGCTGTGTGGCATGTTACTTGTTTTCTCACCCTTTAATTGAGAGTAATGAGCCTCTCAGCTGAAGTCAGAGCCCAGGCAGAGTAGCTGCCTCATCCCGGTTCAGAATGATTGAATGAATGCACTTAAGGCAGTAAACACAGTTCCTGGCACACAGTAGGTACTCAATGAATGTTAGAGGTTATCATCATTAATGAGAATGAAACAAGATGCCTGGTCTGGCCCCTGCATGACATGTGCTTATCGTCACATGCCATGTCTCCCCCATCAGACTGGGAGGTGAGAAAGAGGCAATGATCTTCTCCATCTGGTCTCCCATTGCTGAAACTCATCCTGTCCTGCCCTTCCTTGTTGTAACTCACCCCCGGGCCTCCTTAACTGGCTTCGCCACTCAGCAACAGGGCCCCTTTCATCAGCCACAACCATCTTGCCCAACTGCCTTCCCTGGCACCAGGGTCCCCACTGAGCTCCCTCTGGGGCCCTGCCCCCCAGCTGGGGTGACCGCACAGCCTGGTAAGCCCTCCCAGGGCACAGGGCTATCGCGGAGTGTCAGGGTCTCTCAAGCCATCCATCCAGGCTTCACCTCTCCCCATTGCCCAGGCTCCCCCACCCACAGCTCACCATCACCCTATCCCAGCTCCCAGCCCAATGTTCACCTGAGGGGTGTTCAGGGTTTCCATCTGACATTGGGGAGCCCTCTCCCGGGTGCCGGTGGTCCAGGTGGGCGCTCTTGTAATGGGCCTGGATGGCGGCAGCCCCTCCCTGATCGGCCTCCCCGCCAGGGCACTCTGACTCCCCCTGGGCCGCCTTCCCGTTCTTCCTCCTCCTAGGCTGGTACTTGTAGTCTGGGTGGTCCTTCTTGTGCTGCATCCGGAGCCTCTCAGCCTCCTCAATGAAGGGGCGCTTGTCACTCTCATTCAGCAGCCTGGGGTGGGGCAATTGAGAGAGACAGCAGAGGGGCCAGTGTGAGTGTCTTCCCTGGAAAATAGGAGGCCTAAAGATGGGAAGCCCAACAGGCGGAACCCAGCAAGGGAGCTTGCTTTTCTATTTATGGGCTGGAAGAAGTGAGGCCCAAGGAACCTCAGGCTCAGAGGGCTGTGATCTCACCCCCAACTCTCTCATGGGGCTGGGGTATAAGAGAGGGGCCAGCCTGCTGCTCCAGGTAGCCCCTGGGATGGAGTTAGAAATACGACGAGAACTTAGGAGGGGCAGACATCGGTTCAAGGACAGAAAAAACTTTCTAGTCATCAAAGCGATCTATAAATGGAGCTGGCTGCCTCGTCAAGGGGTGAGCTCCCTGTGGCTAAAGGTGTGTAAACAGAGAAGCAGCATGGTGAGGGTTCAGAAGAGCCTAGTCTCTGCTACTTACTAGCTGTGTGATTGTGGGCAAGTCACTCCTCTGAGCCTTTATTTCTTCACCTACAAAACGAGGATGATAATACCCACTTCACCGGGTGTGGGACTAAGATAATGGACATGAAGTGTTTTGCATCAGGCCTGGGGTGGGGAGGTGACGCTTGAGAAATAAGCGCTATTCTAATGCTGCTTGCAGGGAGGTGGGTGGGGGTGGGACAAGAGGACCTGGGCTGGGCCCACTCCTGGAATACCGACTCTGGGAATTCCAGTGTGCTGGGGCTGTGGGCAGGAGGGGAGCTCTCTTCACTGCCCCCTGGGGGAGATCATATCTCTTTATTTGGGGGTGACAAAGGGAAGAGGAAGCTAGACACTCTTCCCAGACCAGGGACAGGCAGACAGACCTTCCCAGTCCAAGACCGGCAGTGGAGGGAAGCCCTGAAGGCACTGCCCTGCCCATCTGACTCCATCCTCAGGCCAGGACTAGAGGGTGAGGAGGGTAGGTGTTCAGGCCTTGACTGCCCGAGAGTGAGGAGGGCAGGACGGGTTACCTTGTAGAGGGTGCTGAGGGGAAAGAACCTATGCAATTCTAGACAGAAGGGAGTCTACTGGAGCAGCTCTGTTCTCTGCCCAAAGGGCTGCTCTCTCCAGCCCCCCACCCCCAGTGGGTGCCCTCTTCTCCTAGTCAGCAGAAGGCTGAGCCCTCTCGCCCAGGATGGGAGGGGGTGGTCATACCAGGCACCTCCTAGCCGGCAGCAGCATTCCTCTGCAGCTTAGCCTCCCCACTGCCCCCTCTCCCCACCCTGGAGCCCAGCCCTAGCCCAGGTTTCTCCAAGGGTTCCTGTAACCAAGTGATGGGATGGGGACTCCAGATCAGCGCCTCATGAGTTTGAGAGAGGGATGCCGATTTCCTGCCCCCAGCCAGGTCTCTGGGAGGCTGGACCCAGAGGAGTGGGTGGGGCAGGCCCTGGAGTGTGTGTGTGTGTGTGTGTGTGTGTGTGTGTGTTGGGGGGGGTGTTGAGGGTCAGAGCGGGGATAGAACTGCACAAGAGGGCAAAGAGCAGGCTCAGCCAACATAGAAGCTCGTGGATGTCTGGGGACACTCAGCTCACTCAGTGTCCCACCCCAAACCTTCCCTGTGCTCTCTGCATACCTGTCAATCAGGTATGAATTGGCAAGAAAATGGCGGGGGGGGGGGGGAATGGGGCAGGGGAGGGTGCAGGCCAAAAGAGAGATTACAACATTATATACATCCCATTGTCACCTCCCTTGCCAGCTCTTCCCAGTACACTAACCTCGATAGAAACCTAACTATGAGCCCACCTGTCCCTCCCCACACACCAGCCCTAACCCCAGTCCTTTCTAGAGAGGCTAACCCCACCTTCAACCCCAATGCCAGCCTCACCCAGTCCTCAGCTGTTTAGGCTCTCTCTTGACCCTAAACCTATTCTGCTCCACCATGTAAACCCAATTCCAAATCTGACCTCAACTCCAGTGCCAGCCCTCACTCAGCACTGTCATAGTTCCTCCCACCCCCGCCTCCTTTACTTCACCTCTGTCCTCTGGGTCTCCAAAGTTAGGAAAGGGGTGAGGAGAGGGTAGGCTGGTTCCCTACCCAAACTGGAAACCCCAACCTGGGGGCCTCCCAAGGTGGGGCACTGGCTGCTACTTCAGTTGCTCTTGAGAAGGGGCCTGTGGGGTTAGCGGTCCAGCCTATGACCCCGTTTTAGTCTCTTGACTCTAATTATTTTCTCTAGGCAAGTCAACTAACATACAGCCCGCAGCACGTGATCTGTATCCACAGTCCTTTCCCAGGTGGGCACCGAAGGTTAGCCTGACTATTGGAGCCCATGCAGCTAATTAGGAGTCAGGACCTGGAAGCTGGTGTGTCTGACCCCAACTCATTTAGAGCACCTTATACAGTCTGTCTCTTTTCCAGTTTAGGGCCCCTGTTTTCCAGTTCTGCCTACCTAATCATTCCCCTCCTTGATGGCCTGGAAGTCATGAAGTGGGGAGGGGGGCGGGGAACCTCAGGAGGAGCCCATGAAGAGACAGCCAGCCCAGTCCAAATCCAGGATCCAAGGATGCCCTTCAGGACCCCACACAGGACCCAGGAGGTAGCCTGCCCACATGTTGGCATAGTCTTTGATCCTTGCCACTGACCTGCCACCCTCCTACCACTGGGATTGGTTCCTAAACAAACAGTATTGCTTTCCTGATTGTCCTACCCCAGGCTGGGCCTGGGGCGGGGGGCACCCTGGGCCCCTATGCTCCCACCTTGAGTGGTGGCCAGGAATGAGTCCTCTTGAGGGAGCCCAAGCCCAGGGTTCTGGGCTGGGGAAAGAGGGACAGGGACAGTGGTGGGTCCAATCTTAAATCCTTGGTGATAGTGTGCTGGGAGAAGTGGGGGTCCATCCTTGCTCTGACGCTGTCACTGGGCTCTTGCTGTGGTCTGCTCACTGTCCACATGGTCTGCTCTGTCTGCCTCTCTGTCTCCCTCCTGCTTCTCTGTCTTTCACTTGCTCTTTGCTGTCCCGAGCACCAACGGTCCAGGTCCAGGCCGAGCCCCACATGGGTGTGGATGGACGTTGGGCAGAGGAGCTAGATTTGACCTCTGCTCTTGGGCAGAACTAGACTTTCTGGGTCTGAGGCCTGTGACCTGCCCAGGACACGCAGAGTGCTGAGGGCTGAGAGGAGGAGAAGGGGCACCTGGTCTTCAGCAAACACATGGCCAAGGACAGGGCTGGGGGCTGGATGTGAGTTCTTTTGGGTGTCTTGGAGGCCTTGTTGCTCTTTCCACTACCCTAAGCCTTTGGCCTTCAGGATCCAGTCTTCACTGTGCTGGGGGCTGGCAAAGGGGCGCCGCAGCAGGAGAGTTGCCGGCTCCTCTGTCAAAGCCTAAACTTTCTGAATCTAGATGCCTTACTGCTCTTTTCCTCTGCTCCCATCCTCACAACCTCCTGAGCACACCTAGAGTAAAAGGGTGACCCACACTGTACCAGGGACTGTGTGGGGGAAGACCACTGGATGAAGAGTCAGGAGACCTGGGTTGTGGCCTTGGCTCCTGGTCTGCTACCAGCTGTTACGTGGCCTTTGCAACCCTTTTGCCTTTTGGGGCTATCTCCTGAGCAGTCTAGCAGGGAACCAGGTGACCTCTTCAGGCTCCCATCTCCTGGAGCCCCTGTTCGCTTTGTGAGCTGCCCAGGACTCTGGGGGTGGGGTTGCCATGTTCAACAATGTCCCAAAGGAAGTCAGGTTGAGTAGAGGGTTGTCAGACTTCCTCCTTGGGGGGATGTTTTCCCCCAGAGGTTTAGGTTGCTCCCAGAGCTGGGAGTCTGAGAGACCCTGAACAGGAAGGGGGCCAAGGATTTCTGTGGCCAGGGCTCTCAGCTCCAGCTTCAGGGTGGAGGGGTAGGAGGTTACTCAACGCTGGGTGGGGCCCTAGAAAAGAAGATGGCGCCGAACTGGCAGAGGGAGGGAGAGAGACAAACCTGGCAGCTTTGGGACAGGGTAGGAGGGGGAGGCTTCCTTCTGTGTCCCCTTCCCAGGAGGATGAAGAATCCCCAGACTTAAGGATGGTGAGGTCAGGAAGACACAGTGAAGGCAGCTGGGATAGGACAGGACCCTGCAGTCACAGATTTGTCCCTTAGCAGTTCTCTATTCCTCACTCTTTCAAAGACTCCTGTTTGAATTCCTTGCTTTTCTTGGACTTTCACCATTTCTACCTCTGGCTGCCTCAGTTTCCCTGCCTTTCCAGCCAGGTCCTCAATTCTTTGCCAAGCGTTTCCCCAGCATCCCCCACCACTTAACTGGTGGCAGTGGCACCCCTGAATGTGTGATTAGTGAAGGCCTGGCGTGTGAGCCGTCAGTCCACCATCTTTCTCTCCCTCCAGCCCTTTCTCCCCCAGGAAGAAGCCCAGGCCCTACCGCCTGCCACCGACAGAATTCCAACCACGAGGGGGCGCCTTTTTGCCCACTACTCGGGGTGGGGAGCAGCCTAGGCCCCGGGTTCTGAGCCAGCACCAAGCGGGTATTTGTTGGGGGCAAGGCGGGTCCGATGCCCACACCTGGTCTTTCAGCACCATCAGAGTTGTTCTCGCCACCCCTGCCCCCGCCCGAGAAGGGCCCAAGGAGTTCCCGCACGGCCTGAACCCACCCGCAGCTGGAGGGCCTGCAGGAGGTCCCGGCGGGCGGCGGGTGCGCTCACCTCCAGAGTTTGCCCAGCGTCTTGCTGAGCTCGGCATTGTGCAGGTGCGGGTACTGGTCGGCTAGCTTCCTGCGCGCCGCCTGCGCCCACACCATGAAGGCGTTCATGGGCCGCTTGACGTGCGGTTTGCTCTTGCTGGCGCCGTTGACGCGCACCGGCATGGGCACCAGTGTCCAGTCGTAGCCGCTCAGCACCTGGCTGACGGCCTCGCGGATGCACACAGGAAACTTGTCATCGTCCGCTTCGCCGTCCTGCTGCTCCTTCTTGACCTTGCCCAGCTCTCCCGGCCCCGGGCTGGCCCGCAGGCCCGATCCCCCGCCGCCGCCACCGCCACCGCCGCCGTCGGGTCCCAACGAGGGCGCGCTACCCGGGGACAGGCAGCGGGGCTCCTCTGAGCCCACGGGGCTCAGCTCCACCTCGGAGAGGTCCTGCTCATCCGCCATGTCGCCCCCGGCCGCCGTCGCCTCGGCCGCCTCCCCGGGGCCCGCCGCCGGCGTCCTCGCGAAGAGTCCCACGCTCACCTGGATTTGAAGGAGGACGCGATGGAGCAGCCGCGCGCTCAGCCCCGACGGAATCCCGGGACGCGACGCGGGCAGAGCCCCGAAGTGGCGCCCGCTTTGCTCTCCCTAAACCCACTGCAGCCCCTGGGGCACGCGCACATGCCAGACTCGGCTCGGCCTCCTAGCTCCTGCCTCCACGTCTTCCCACCACCTGGTCCCAACCGTCTCTTGGTGTGGGTGGGTTTGGGATTTTTTAAAACCTCCTTTTGGGTGGAGGTTTGTTGATGGAAAGGAAGAAAAACGGACTCTTTATTCTGCTCTAATCCTGGCGCCTGGAGTCTCCCACCTTTTCTCTCACCTCTCCCTCTTCCCTACGCCTGCCCTGGCGGAGCCCAGAAGAGCTGGGTGGGGGGCAGGTACGGGTGTACCCTCTCTCCACCCCAGGCCTCACAGCAGGGTCCCAGGCCTGGACTGTGGAAGGGAGGAGCGGGTTGAGCACTCACTCACCTCCTCGGACCTCTCCTCCAGCCTGGGGCTCGTCCTTAGGAAGTGGAAAACCGCGTCCCAAGGTGTGCGGTCCAGCTCGGGGCTGGGGGTTGACGCTGGTGGGCTGGGAGGGAGGGGCTGGGGGGCCCTGAGCCTCAGGCCACTGCCTGGTCAGGACGGAGCCTGAATCCTCACCACCAACCACCCTGGCCGGACAGCCTGAGACTGACTGAGCACTGAGCTGCTGCCGAAGGCTGGGGAAGGAAGGAGGGGGAGAAGGGGGAGGGGGAGGGGAGGGAGGGAAGGGCAGAAGGTGGAGCCTCCAGCGCTTTCCTTCGTCCCCAACACTCAGGGCTCCTCTGTCAGCCCCCTACTCCAGCTCCCTGCGCTGCTGCCCCAGGCCCATCTTGGGGCCTGAGCTTAGTTGGGGAGGTGTAGGGGTGGGGGTAATCAGGCCAGAAAAGCCAAAGGATGAACGTGGGTGGGGTGAGAACCTGTTGCTTGGAGGAAAATTGGGCCTACCTGTGACCCCCAATCTCTGCCCCAGGTGGTGGGATGGGCAGTTGGCAAAAGACTGGGGAGGAATGAGAAGAAGGCAGGTGAAGGTTCTGTTGAAGTGCAAAGTGGCTGGCTTATGTTGCTTCAGTAGACATCTTACGGAATGCCTGTGGATAGGCCTGCTTCCCAGCTGTCTTCATCTGCCTCAGTCCCCACCCAGGCTGCCATCTCTGCCTCAACTTAGACAGTTCTAGGTCTATACTTGGCTTTGCAGGCAGCAGCTCCACACCTCCTGCCCAGTGCAGATGGCCTGGCTTGACCTCTGGTTCCTTCTCATTGATCACCCGGCACCTGTAAGGGTGGGCTGGGTCAAGATAGAGGGACAGGTCTAAAGTTACCAGTAGGCTGAGCTTGTGCTGAGGGTATTCTTCAAGTGGGTCTGAAGGCTTCTGGAGTCCCACTTCCTGGGACCCAACTCCCTTCACACTGGGCTCACATTCTCTTGGTGGGAGGAGTCCCAATCCTGGTTATCATGAAGTCCCCCACTCCAGAGAAAGGGTGGAGAGTTGCACTGCCCCCCCCCCCCTTCTCTTTGGCCATCTTTTCCCTCAGCCTCCTCCTCAGCTGGGTGAATCCTCCATTTTTCTGTCTGGCCCATTACTCAAAGCTCCTTTTCCTTTTCCTCTTTCCTAGGTCTCTCCTCCAAAGGTCACATCCTTCTCTCTTCTCCGTGGGTGGGTGTGGAGGCAGAGGTTTAGGTGTGCTTGGAGGGACAGATAGAGCCTGGGCAGCATTGGTGATCAGGTACGATTCTGAGCTCCTCAGCAGCTGGGCAAGGCCCCATGCCCAACCCAAGGGAGTCCTGTCTGGAGTGGGGCTGCAAAGGGGGTCCAGGCAAGGCCTCATGCTTGGGAAAGGCCAAGGGGGTGGAGGGGGGTGGGTAAAGGGACACAATGAGGTAGTCACACGAGGCAAAGGCATGTTGGGGGTGGGGGGAGCGGACATTGGAACACACACACACACACACACATGCTCGCACACACAACCAGCCAGACAATCGGGCCAGTGTGTCTGGGGCCTCGGAGCCCAGTGAATTAGGAGTTTGATAAGGGTTTTCTCTTTCTCTTGCTTGCCGGCCTTGGACAATCTCCCCCCAGTTTTCCTCGACGCCACCCCCGGCGCTGCCAACCCTCCTCCCCCCGCCTCCCTTCTCTTCCCTGTGCCCAGACTCTTGTTCGGGGCCTTGAAACAGTGAGCTGTCTTTGTTCGAAATACAGGTGAACGGCAATCATGTGATTAACACACACACACATAAAAAGCTTTTTAACAGCGCCCGCCCGGCCTCAGAACCGCCCAGAGAGGAGCCGCCCTGGATGGACAGAGGGACGGAGGGACGAGCATCCAGCCGTCGTGTCCGGCTGCCCGCAGCAGTCTCCAACACCCGCTGCTGCCTGCCCGCTGCCCGCCTGCCTGGCATCTCTTGATCCCGGTGGGTCCCCGTTCATCCTTCCACCCTTGGTTCCTCCTCTTTGAGGGAAGGGCCTCCCTGCCTCCTGTAATGTCTGTGATTCGGCCCTGAGACCCCCTCGGGCAGGGAGGGGTGGCTGTGAAGGGCCAGGGCCCAGGGTAGGAAGCTGGGTGTGGGGTCCCACAGCTCCTCTCTCTGCCTCCTGCCTCCTCCCTTAGCCTCCTTGGCCCAGCTGTGCCAGGATGGGGGTGGGGGTGGCAGTGTGTGCTCTGGGTCTGCAGAGAAGCCACAGTGGATGAGGAGGGGCCCTCTTTTTCCTTCTCTCTGTCTCTCTCTTTCTTGCTCCTCCTGTTTCCGCTGTGCTGTGCTTGGGCTTTCTGCTGGGAGGTGCTGGATGAGGCAGGTGTGCCTGCAGGGGTGGGGAGAAGGGCTGTCAGATGCCCAGGGCTGAGGGGTGGGGGTGGGGGGAGTGGAGACACCCTGCTGCGAACATTGTCCTTCATCCACCCACCTATTGGCAACTGTGATCCCCTCCATCCCATCCCTGGCTCGGGGGCCCAGCTTTCTCCAGCAGGGGAGGATAAAGGCCCCATGTTCATCCCTGGAGAGCAAGGAGGGGTCCTGGGTTGAGACCTGGGCCCCTGCCCTTGGCACCTGCTCTTGGCAGAACCACCAGGTGGGCCAGCGCCACTTTCTGCTCCCTCCCTTGCTCTGGGTGGGAAGGGCTCCTTTCCCCCTCATTCCTGACCCTTCCCCAAGGATGCTAGGCAGGATCCTCCCCTCACTACACCCCAATCCAATCTGCCCTTAGTGAGGTGTGGTGAGGGGTGGACTCTGGCCTGTCCTCTCTACCCAACAGAGAGGGACCCAGAGTGTGTGTTGGTAAAGACCCAGGCTTCCTCTCCTGGGTGGAGAGGCCTTTCAGGAGCAACAATATTTTCCTGGGATATAACCTGGGTGCTGTTGACACTGGTCCCACATTTATTCCTAAGACAGCCCTTGAGAGGAGGGGAAAGAATGAAATTCTGTCATCAAAAGTAAAGTTCACTGATGGCCCCACCTGGCAGAACTGCTTCAGTCAGCAGTGACCCTTAACCCCTTAGCTCCCTGAGCCTTCCTCTCAGGGTACTTACTGGTCCTGCTTTGTGGAAGGCTCTGCTTTGTGGAAGGTCCTGCTTTGTGGAAGCCTTTTTCGGGCCCGGCAAGTCATCTGTCACCTGGGCAATGATCACCCTCTCACCATGCCTGCCACCCAGGACACACTGTGATAAAATGGGGACATCTGCTGTTCCCAGAGCAAGGGGCCGTGCAGGAGTGAGGGGCAATGCTGGTCAAGTCGTCTTTGTTCCTACCTCCATTTTCTCAGGTGGGCATGGCATTGGCTCCCCTACTCCCTCAGAGGACAAAGCGGAGGGCCAGGTGAAGGGACAGTGGGAAAGCACTCTCCCACCTCCAGGCACTGTGTGGACTTGCATGGTCCAGACTGTCCCCTCCCTTGTTCCTGCAGGCCTGTGCCCCTTCCAGCACCTCAAACACATATAGCCGCCTCTAGCACCTAGAGGGACACTTTTTAAAAAATTGAATTTATTAGGGTGACTCTGATTAACCAGAGGGACGCACATGCATCCTTACTGCTGGCTTGTTGAGATAGGTGTGGCCTCTCTATGTAAAGGTGTGGTCACCCGGCTCCCGCTCCTCAGGTCCAGGGAGCAGCCTGAGATTCTGCATTTCTGACCAGCTCTGCACAACTGCCTGGAGTGCTGGTTCTGGTAACTCTTGCTGCATTTTAGGATCGTGTGGAGTTTTTAAAAAAATACTGAAGCCTGGATTGCATCACAGACTGGCTAATTCTGAATTTCTGGGGTTGGGGTCCAGGTATATTACTTTCTTGAAGCTCCCTTGGAGCCTTGCTCACCCTTACTTGACTCTCTGGAGGCTGTGATGACCCCTGCAAAATGCATAATCTCCAGGGACAGGGGAGGGACATGGGGCTCCGGACCCCAGAGCTGGAGGCCAGAAGTATGGTTAACTGGGGCGTGGCAGACAACGGACTATGTATTGGTGGGGCGGGGGACTGAGGAGATTGGGTCAGGGGTCAAGGGTACAGTAGTGACCAGGACAGAAGCTTAGACTGGGAGTGTAGGGGCTCCCTCAAATGTTCCCTAGGCTACCCCCACCTCTGGACAGGCTGTATTCTTCTTAGTATGGGGTACAGGAAAGAGCACTGGACTTAGAGTGAGGCAATCCTGCCATTAGTATCTATATGGCCTTGGGCTAATTTGTAAAATGCTGATAATGACATATATATGTATATATGGAAGACTGAAATAATACAAGCTGTTCCTAGCTCCATGATTGGTGTGCAGTGAGAACTCAATGGACGGTAATCAGAAAATGTAATTTAGTGCTGAGAGGTGGGGAAGAGCACTCACTTCAAGTGCACAGGTATTTGCTGAGCAGGAGCTGTGGACTTGCCCTCAGGAGTTAGAGTCTGCCTGTTGACCCTAACTAACATCAGAGCAGGGTGGTGTGTGGTACATTCCTCCTGCACCTCATGGGTGGGCCTTCCCGGCATGCACCCCTTACGTCTGGAGCCTCCCCGTGGGCCGGTAGGCCCAGCTCTGAGCACTCCCGTCACTGGACTCATTTGGTCCTCTCAACAATCCTATGAGTAGGTGCTGCTATTATTTTCCTTCTAGTAAGGAAACTGAGGCACAAAGAGGTTCAGTGACAGGCCTGAGGTCACCCAGCTAATGATGAGAGGGTGTGGATTGGTATCCGCAGTTTACCTCCCAAACCTACCCTGACCACTGGGCCCTACTGCCGCTAGACTGAGGGCCTGTGCTCTCCTCCTCCCTGCCCCCAGGCCTTCCCACTTGCTCTGCCCGCTGCTTCCCCGCCCAGTGGCTGCTTGCGGCCCAGCTCAGAGGCCCTCTTCAGGTATGCAAACCTGGACACTGTGGTTGGACTTCTTTTCCTGAATCTCTTTTCCATGGAAGGGAGGCAGAGGCTTTGTGCCTGCCTCTCCTCCTCACACACAGCCTGGTGTCCAGGCCGGTTGCCACTTCCTCACTCAGGTCTTAGCCTCTCCAGGGCCCAGCACAACTTCAGGGAGTCTTTCCTGTGATATTGCTGTTCCAGTTCCAGGATGAAAAGATCAGAGGGGCTGGAGCAGGCAGGAGTGGCTTCCTGGAGATGGAGGGCCTGAGCGCTCAGCGAGGACAGCATTCTAGGGCCTGTCCCAACAGGGGCTGTCTCCCCTGTCCCTGTTTCTAGTCCAAGCTGAGAGTCCTGGGCCCAGGCCAGGAAGGCAGCTCCTGGGGCCTAAGTGTTTCTCCCCTTCCAACCCTGAATTTTCTGGGAACAAGGGAGCTGGGGCTAGTGCCCAGTGCTGCCTAGGGGCAGCTGGCCTCTGCCCTCTTCTTAGAAGCCCTCAGAAAAGAAGACTGTTTGTTCCTATCACCCAAACTGAGCTGCTGGAAAGTCCTTCCTGGTGTCTCTCCTGAATCTCTCAAGCTTTGGTGAACTTTTGAGAACATACCCTCTATGCAGAGCACTGGGCCAAGAGCCATGGTGGGGAGGTTGATGGGGGCCAGGGCCTGGTCTTGAAGAGCTGAGAGTTTGATGGGAGACGCCTACATGAAAGCCCAGAACCCTGGCACAGTTGAGGTTCTCCATAGCCAAACCAGCGACCAGAGCCCCAAGGGCTGGAGTCAAGTCCAGCTGGACTACGCAGAGGCCCTGTGTTGCTCAGCTACTTCTCTAAGCCTCCGTTTCCCATCTGTAAAATGAGGGACTTTCTAGGTTATCTGTGAAGGCGTTTTCATATTTGATAGCCCATGGATTATATTTCAAAACAAGAAGCCCATGCCTGACTCTTTCCAAGCTGGTACTCTCAGGCCCTTTAGTGTTCTTCAGACATTGATTGCGTTTCTTGAAAAGACAGTTTTGTGGGCAAATATGTTTGGGAAACATTCCACTTCTTTTCAGAGATGCGGGGCTCATGAAGGTGTTAAAAGCTCTAGGTGCTGCAGTTAAGAAATGGATCTTTGGGGGCCCTGGCCGGTTGGCTCAGCGGTAGAGCGTCGGCCTAGCGTGCGGAGGACCCGGGTTCGATTCCGGCCAGGGCACACAGGAGAAGCGTCCATTTGCTTCTCCACCCCTCCGCCGCGCTTTCCTCTCTGTCTCTCTCTTCCCCTCCCGCAGCCAAGGCTCCATTGGAGCAAAGATGGCCCGGGCGCTGGGGATGGCTCTGTGGCCTCTGCCTCAGGCGCTAGAGTGGCTCTGGTAGCAACATGGCGACGCCCAGGATGGGCAGAGCATCGCCCCCTGGTGGGCAGAGCGTCGCCCCATGGTGGGCGTGCCGGGTGGATCCCAGTCGGGCGCATGCGGGAGTCTGTCTGACTGTCTCTCCCTGTTTCCAGCTTCAGAAAAATGAAAAAAAAAAAAAAAAAAGAAATGGATCTTTGTTTAAAATGCTTATCTCTGACTCCTCCTCTTCCTCCTTCTAACTCCCTTCCTCCCATTCTGGTCCTTTTGTCTCCCCCTTCTTCTCTCCCAAGAGTCAAGAAGGTGGAGTGTTCTCTTGAGGCACTTTCACCTGGGAAGGGCCTGGGCATTCCTTAGGACACTGTCTTAAATTCTGTGTCCCACCCACAATCCCAGGATGGACCTCTGTAACCCCCATGCCATACCGGGCCCCAACCCTTGACCTAAGCCGCAGCCGCATTGGCTCTCCCCACTCCTGAGGTGTGGCCCCAGGAGGCCCAGCCCTGTCCACAGGACACCTTGCCTATTGGCCGAGGCCAGGAGTCTCCCCTGCCTCCTGCCGTGCTCACCTTTTCAGCAGGATGTCACTCCTGCTGGTATTTGTACCTGTGAACTGGGTCTCTGTCACCTTCCATCATGTTGCCTGACACATAGAAGGTGCACAGTGATGCGAATGGATGAATGACTTGCAGGTGGTAGATCAGAGTACATGGGTAATGAGGTGTGGTGCTCTTGAGTCAGGCAGCTTCACGTTTGGATCCTGGTACCCCCATTTATTCGCTGTGTATTCTTGGCAAGTGACTTAGTGTCTCTGAGACTCAGTTTCCTTCCAGGCTGTGGTGAGGATTAAACTAGATAACTTATATAAACACAACAGTACCTGGCACATAAAGGGGCTCCATAAATAGCAGCTGTTTTTATTAGCATCTTGGGGATCTACCTGCAAAACGTGGCCGTTGGTTGACCTTCGGTTTGATAGTAGTCATTCTTCTTATCCTGCCAGAATGCTGTTGTGAATGTTCTCCCATCAGCTCCCAGTGACCCTGGGGAGACTCCCATTGTACCAAAGGAGAAGGGGAAGGCGTTGACTGTGATTGGCTGTGGTCACGTCACTGTTTGGTCATGGAACTTGACCTTTCTGCCATAACTCTTTGCACCCAGGTTGTTTTGACGATGCACCCTAGGCAAGGCTGTGCTGTCTGAGGGTTAATGAAGGGAGACGAGTGCTCACCTTGTCCTCAGGAAGCTGGTTGGCAAGCTGGGAGTTGGTTCATTCGTTCATTCGTACATCTCCACACACTTCATAGGCAACATGGCACAGATGTGTGAGGATGAAGGCAGTGGAGCAGGTAGAGCAAAGAATGAAAGGGTGGGGCAGGGCTGAGGGTGGCCTTGATCAGATGGGACCTGTGCTGATGCCCTTGGAGGGGGCCACAAGGCGGGCTGTGTGTGCCTAAGGAAAGGCCTTTGTCCTTCCATTATGAGCAGGCAACTGGGCAGATGAAGGGGAGAGGATGCCGAAGGGCAGGGCAGGGGACTGGCCTGGGCATGAGCAGATGCCCATTTGAGGTTGGCGTTGTGATTGTATCCCGGCTCTCACAAGGTTACCTCTGTCCCCTCACAGTGAAAATGGGGTGATACAGTGGGATTTTAGTATTTTAGACCTCAAAGGGGTCTCCCTACAGTAAGGTTAACTTATCCTTTGATGACATCACTTTATAATGAAAAGGGCAGATGAGTGATGACGGACCTAAACTCGAGCCAGAGAGACTAGGACTTGAACCTGGTCCCTGCCCCAGTTACCAGTGGTGAGATTGGGCCAACATGTCATTTTCCTGCACCTCAATTTTCTTGTTTTTAAAATGAAAGTAACAATACTGCCTTGTAGGCATATTACAAAGATGAAAAAACCCCCATATACACCCCCCAAGAAACAGCAAGTGCTTACTCACCACAATGGCAGGAACAAAAGGTATACACAGCAATCCCCTTTTCCCAGCTGTTTCAACTGCAGGTCAATGTCCAGTGTTTTCCAGGTAGGATGGTTATCATGGTGGGTATAATAATGCCTTGGATATAATACCACCCTGGAAAGCCTCTTCCTTTGCTAGGGGAAAGAGTTGCACTGACTTCAGCAGTAGCAAGGGACTCAGGCACAGCCCTGGGTGTGCTCCCATGTCCAGGTGCCTTGATGCAAGCAGAAAGTGTCACAGACTTGTGAGGCTGCCAGGCACGTATTTGTCTTGCTGTCCTACCAGGTGGCAAGTTGACAGGTCAGAGTTTGAGTGTCTCCCATTTGGGGCTAGACCCTTGAGAAGAAGTCTTGGGTTGGGCAGATGTGGTGGGAAAAGCTGTTCCCGACGCTGCCACGGTCCCAACTCTTGTTGTGTGACCTTGGAGAAGTCAGCCCCCCTCTCTGGGCTCACTCCTTCATCTGTACAATGAGGGAGTTGGTTTTGGAGATCTCAGTGCTTCTGTTTTATTTTATTTTTCAATTACAGTTAAAAAAATTTTTTTTCCTGTTGATTTGAGAGAGAGAGAGAAAAAGAGAGAGAAGCATTAGTTTGTTGTTCCACTTAGTTGTGCACTCATTGGTTCCTTCTTGTACTGCCCTGACTGGGGATCAAGCCCACGACCTCGGCATGCTGGGACAGTGCTCTATCCACTGAGCAACCCAGCTAGAGCCTCAATTACAGTTCACATATAATACTATTTTGTATTAGTTTCAGGTGTACAGCATAGTGCTTAGACAATCATATACTTTACAAAGTGATTCCCCCAATATTTTAAGTGCCCATTTGGCACCATACATAGTTATTACCATATCGTCCATATTATTGACTGTATTCCCTATACTGGATGTTATATCCCCGTGACTATTTTGCAACTGCCATTTTGTACTTCTTAATCCCTTCCCCTTTTTCACCTAGCCCCTGCAGGGGTTCTTTTACTCTCAGGGTCTTAGGGGTTATCGGAAAAGGCCCACATCTGGTACTGTCTCCCTGAGGCGGCTGCTCAGTGCTGGACATGTGAGCACACAGCAGGTACTCTGTGACTGGGGAACCTTACTGACGGGAGGGAACCCACTAGACACCCTGCCTACTCCTCTCCCCAGAGAGCCTGGCCCTGGCCTCCACACTCACTCCCCACAGTCAGCCCTTCACTTGTTCGTTCCAGGGTGCACAGATGCGGCAGACCCATGTGCACGTGGGAAAGAGAATTTCCAATTCCTGATGGAGCAAATATGTGCTTCCTTCTCCCGCTGTTAGGGGCAAAATCTCCTGTCTTCAGACTGGCCCTGCCCAATGACTGCCCGCTTTCATCCCAGGGCTCCAGCCAGAGTGTCCCCCTTCCAGCCCTTTAAACTCAGGCAGTGCTTTCTGGCTTCTGAGCCTCCACAATGCTCTCCCTCAGCTGGGCTCTCCCAACATCTCCTCCTTGGCTCTTCTTTAGGGCCCAGCCTAAAGGTCACATCCACAGAGACACCTCCCCAATCTTCCAGTGTTAGCTATTCTCTGACAGCACCCTGGCCTTTTCCTGTATGACATTCATTGTCCTTTACAATTGCATATTTACTGTGAAGTTATTTACTATACTGTAATACAGACACATATTATATACATATTTATACACTTTACACATACTTGTTATATTATAAAATTATATATAACACATTATATAATGTTATATATGTAGTATATACACTGCTCACCAAAATTAGAGTATATTTCACAATGAATATGAAGCTATTAAGAAAAGAAGCATTTGATATATCATTTGCTACTCAATCATGATAATTGAGTTTGCATCTTATTTGCATAATTAAACAACTTTCTTTGACTCGTCGTTTGCTTTTCTGATGTTCTTGTTTAATAAAAAAAAATCATGCTTCTTTTTTTTATCACTTCATATTCATTTTGAAATATCCCCTAATTTTTGTGAGCAGTATATTACTGTGAAATTCATTGCCTTCCCATAAGGATGTCACATTCATGAATCCTGGGGCTGAGCTGGGTGCCTGGCAGACCAGAGGTGGCCAATGAATGAATGAATGCATGAATAAAGGTCGCCTGTTGGGGAGGATGGGTGGAGGAGGGGCGGTGGGAGCCCGCAGAGGTGATGAGAGCGAGCAGGGAGCCTGTGGGCGAGAGACTGGAGACTTGTCCAGGGTATCATGTGACGGGCACAGGCATCTGTATTCCCAGTGCTCTTTCTTCTTTTGGAACTGGGGAACCCTGGAGGGACAGGCTGGGATTAGTGGGACACCAAGCACCAGAGGACCTAGGACAGGGAGAGGAGGGGGGATGGAGCATCTGAGCCAGCTCCCCGGTCAGCTCCACCCCTTCCTCCAGCAGGCAGGAAGGACAGGGCAGATCTGTCAGCTTCAGACACCACTGCCTCCGGGGACCCAGCCCTGAGCCCAAGGAGGCTACAGGGAGAGGTTGGGGTAGGGGGGCTATGGGGGACAGGAAGCACCGGGGCCTTCCCCTCCTCCCTCCTGCCCCACCCTCCGCCCCCGTCTTTGGCTAGAGCTTGCAGCCCCAGGCCTTGGCACTAGGGGGACGGGGGCGGGGGAATGGGGACAGAAATCCCATTCTGGCTCAATGCCTTTCTCTCTCCCATTTGATTTGTTGGCTTCAGGATGGCGAGTGCCCTGGCAGCCCTGGAGAGCTGGGCCTGGGCCTTGAGGCTAGAGGGACAGAGGGAAGGGGATGGCACTGCCATTTAAGCCTTTCCTGTTTGCTTGGCATTGCGCAGACCCACCGGCACCCTGGGCTGGGACCTGGGAGGCCTCACTGTGAGTCCCAGCTCTGTAGGCGATTTTTGTGTGACTTTGAGTAGCCAACAGCATCCTCATCTGCCAGAGTGACCCAAATCTGGTGTCGCGCAAGCTCCCTGGGGAGCTGGCTGTAAATACTGATCCCTAGGTCCCATCCCTGGTCTTAGTTTGGTTGGGAATCTATTTTTAACAGCTTCACGGAGATTATGACACAGCTAGTGCAGGAACTATTGGAATAAATGGTTTCTAAGGCCCCTCCCTAGCCTCAAAACTCCCTCCTCTTGGGCAGGGTCCTTCTGTGCTTCCATGGTGCCCTCTTCTTTGCTGTGTGTCTCAGGCCTGCACTCGCAGCCTTCCCAGCAGCAGGGCAGCCGGGCAGCTGTGCAGGGAGCAGGGAGCCGCATGGGGGCTGCATGGCTCTGCCAGCACTAGGAGGAGCTTGGGAGGGGCCCCGAGAGTTGGCCAGGGCTGCCCCCTTCCTCCTTCCTTCTCCTCCTCTTCCTTTTGGCCTTTGCTCTCTCCTTTTCCCACTTCTGTCAATGTCTCTGGTCTGAGGCCTTCTTTTACTCTCTCTGCCTTGATTCCCTTGCTCCTGACTCTGCTCCTCCCCATTTCTCTCTGTCTCTACGCCCCCCCCCCCCCAGCCCCTCACCTGCCCTGTCCTTGCCGACCTGAAAATGTGGGGAGGCTGCCAGGGAGTGGAGGGTCCTGGGAAAATGCAAGCAATAGGGAGAAGTGACAACGTAGGGAGATCGAGGTTTGTGCAGAGGAGTGCAGATAGGAGCTCAGGGCTGAGGGCGCTGTGCCTCCTGTCCTGACCTTCAACGTCCTCCCTGCCTGGCTCCTGCATTTCCAGTTCGCCTCTCCCCAGGCCACCTTTCTGGTTCGCAGCCACACCCTGGTCAGCCTCTGCTCTCAGCCTGAGCCCAGTCCCCTGGCTTCTGGTCCCAGCTTAATTGCCTCTGCTTCTGAGCCCCTCTCCCTGTGCTCCCATGGCACTGTGTCTGGGGTGGCATGGGGGTGGGGACAGGGAAGAAGGGGGTGGTGAGCTTTGTACGGACTAGTTCCTCCTCTGTCCTCCAGGCTCAGAAGAATCACCTCTTGTCTTTCCTCAGTGACCTGCCAGGACAGGTGGTGTTGGGCCTCCTGTCCCATTAACCCCTCAGGGCCAGGGCGGGGTCAAGGGCCTGAGCCTCCCAGCTACTCTTTGAAAGAGCCTCCCTGGGGGCCAGAGATATCAGGCTGGCTCTGGGCCTCCCACACTTAGGTAGAGAGGCCTTTGGGACACCAGGGTCTGGCTGAGAGCTCCCCAGAGAGGTTGGGTGGTCCTGCTCTTCCATTCTGGGGACTTTATTCTAGGAGCTCTGAGCTTGAAGAGCGCGCCTGTGTCTTCCAGACTCCTTCTCTGTGTCCCACCCCCTGCAGGCTCTGTCGCCTTGGGTGTAGGGACATGCAGAGGAGCAGCCAGGAGAAGGGTTAAGTCGGGAACTCTTGGGATGGCTTTGGCCACGGCTATTCCTCCGGGAGAGGAGAACAAGGGGCCCATTCTGTGTGTGGGAATTAATAGCAAAGAGTCATCTGGGGTGTCATTCAAGCCCTGATCGGCTCCCAGAGGAATGCGAGAGAGAGAGAGAGAGAGAGAGAGAGAAAGAGAGAGAGAGAGAGAGAGAGTTTGGGGGGGGGGGCTTGAGGCAGAGATGTCAAAGGAAGGGCATCAGGGTCTGGTTGGTAACAGGAGCCTGCCCTGGAGGGTGAGCCACAGCCCCGAGACGGGAGCGCTGCTTTTCATCACACATGTATCCCTGTCCCCACTCAGGATGGAGACGCCCCTCCTATGCTCCCTTACCGAGGGTTTGTGTCTTCACTTTTTCCCAGGATGCCTATAGGCTCCACCCCTGTGTAACTGTCTCTCCTGAGGCCTGGAGCCCAGCCCAGGCTGTGGGCCTGTCAGGGCGGCTGATAGGCCTGCTCTCCTGGGAACCCCCAGTCTGCCCCATCTTTGCCTGGGGTCCTTAGTGTTCCCTGTGGAGCAGCGCTGAGCTGGTGCTGTGGAGAGCCAGCTTGGGCTCCCACATTGTACCCTCTGTCCCACGGTCCGATGGCCTAGCTCCAAGTGAGCTCAGACACATTCCTGCCAGATGACCACAGGCACCTTCAGCTGCCTGCACGTGGGGGACACTGGGGCCCTCAGCCACCACAGGAGCTCAGCCTCCCCCACCTGTGTGAGCTAGGCTGTGGCCTGTGTGTGAGGTCCCGCAGGCCTCTGGCAACATCTTGAATGTCACAGCCTATGGAATGGCCTTGGAGAAACCCTAGGTTAAATTCCCGGTTTTTGGGATGTTCAGGCTAAGGCCCAGAGGGTGCCCACCTACCCATAAGTCATCTGTCTCTCAGCCCAGTGCCACGACTCTGCCCCAGTGAGGGCCTCCGAGGCGTCAATGAGGCCTCTGAGCTAAAACGAAACGTTCCTGGGCTGTGGATGCAAGGGACGGAGGCTGTGCTGCCTGTGTGACCTGGAACAGAGCTCCTAGTCTCTCTGAGCCCCTTGGATGGGTCGCATCTGTAAGATGGGGTCACCTAGCACTCACCTGGCAGCTTTGCTGTGAGGAACAGGTGTAAGGTGAATGACACAATAGCTAACAGCTGAGTTCTATTATTATTTTTATTGTGATTATTAATATTGTTGGCGGTCTGGGTGGCTTCCAGTGCCCTTGGGCTGAAAGGCATATCACATGCACCATTTGACTGTCTGAATCCGCGCCCTGCAGCCTGTGCCCTCTTGGGCCAGTCTTAGGAATCCTGTCATAGCTCCTCCTCAGCTGTGGTTTCGGTGGGGGTGGGTGTCCCAGCCCCCGAACCTCCCTTGTGCCAGCATCATTTCCATACTTAGTGACTCATCCTGCTGGGCCTGCTGGAACATGGTGTCATTCCCCCGACAGCATGGTGCACAGAGGGTGCAGTTGCTGTGGGGGCTCTGGAGAGCTCTGGGCCTCAGTTTCCTCCCTGGTAACACAGCCGGCCTTCCTCCCTGTGGTAGATGTGAGCATGTTGAAAACTGAGGGGATCTGAGAGGTTGTCCAGCCATAGGCCCTGATGGCACAGACAGGGAGCTGAGGTTTAGAAAAGAGGAGCCCTGGAGGACCCGGGTTTGATTCCCGGCCAGGGCACACAGGAGAAGCGCCCATTTGCTTCTCCACCCCTCCGCCGCGCTTTCCTCTCTGTCTCTCTCTTCCCCTCCCGCAGCCAAGGCTCCACTGGAGCAAGGATGGCCCGGGCGCTGGGGATGGCTCCTTGGCCTCTGCCCCAGGCGCTAGAGTGGCTCTGGTCGCAATATGACGACGCCCAGGATGGGCAGAACATCGCCCCCTGGTGGGCAGAGCGTCGCCCCTGGTGGGCGTGCCGGGTGGATCCCGGTTGGGTGCATGCGGGAGTCTGTCTGACTGTCTCTCCCTGTTTCCAGCTTCAGAAAAATGGAAAAAAAAAAAAAAAAAAAAAAGAAAGAAAAGAAGAGCCCTTCTGAGGTCCTGAGAAATGGACAGAGTTTGCAGATACCACTACAAGGCAGGAGTCAGAACTCCTGGGTCCTGGCCTGAACTCTACCTCTAGGAGCCAAGTGGACTAGATAATTCCTTGCCCCTAGCTGGGATAGGGAGAATCTACCAAAAGATAGGAGGTGGAACCTTTTACAAACTGCAGAGTTGCTCTACAAATGTAGGGGTTTATTAGGTGGGTCACATTGGGACGCCTCCTCCCATGAATGTGTTGACCCTCTGGTCTTGAAATCCAGGGAGGAGAATGGCAGGTGGGCCCGGCCTGTCCCCATGTTATTCTCCAAACCTCACATAGGGGTCTAGGGTGGCTGGTGCCCTGAGCCCACAGGGACAGACTCAATGTGGGTAAAAGGTAGGGCAGCCCCAGGGGTCCCTGCCCGGCTAGGGAGGTGTGGTGGGTGTTTGAATATGATATTCTCTAACCCTTCAAAGTGAAGGGTGGGCTGATGAAGTCTTGCTGTCTCTTTGCTCTGGGTTGGGTCCTTGACCTTGAGGAGCTTGTAGCCTGGTGACCTTGGCATTCATTATTTTAGCTCTTGTTCTCAGCATAGTGCTTAGCACAGAGTCGGTACTCAGGAAACATTTCTGGGACTGAATTGGGTGATGGTGTTGAGACAACTCCACCCACTGATGACAGGACGAGGTGTGTGGGTGGAGGAGAAGTCTGTCTTGCTGGAAGCAGAGGAATAGACAAGAAGCATGGGAGGGGTGATAGCTAACGGAGGACCTGCACCCGGCGAGGGAGGGGCGTTGAGGGAGGTCAGAGGACTGGGAGTCGGACAGTCCTGAGTTCACTTCCTCACTCTGCAACCTCTTATTTGCAAGCTAGTTCTCCATTCTGAGTCTCAGTTTCCTTATCTGTCAATAGGGGTAATAGGATCTATTTCATGGAATTGTCATGAAGCTCAGGACAGGTAACATGTGGGCACATAGTAGGCTCTCGACAGCACACATGTTGGGATAAGCAGACAGTGGGACATGACTCAGAGCTCTTTGGTGAGAACAGATACAAATTACAGAAATATTTTACAGAGATACAGTAACAGATGCAGAAATAAATATGAGTCACATTGTATTAGACTCATAGAGGCAAAAGGTTTTTAGAGGAATTTATGAAATAACTCATTCCATGGACAGTGCCTGAGTGTCTGCACCATGCTGGCTGGCTACTGACCACCAGGGATATAGAGAGGAAACAAGAACTTCCCCTTGACCTTGAGGCTCATGGTCCTGAGGAGGAGATGGGTGGATAAACACCTGTTTCACTGCACCTAGCGTGGTCAGTGTTGGGTGGAGGCAGCACCAGGGGATCTTCTTAACCTTTGGCAGAGGAGGCTCGAGGTCGAGAGGCTTTTAGTGGCCCACAAAATTATTTGAGAACTGAAGAAAAAAAGTACCAGTTTCAAAGTTTGTAAAGAAAATAGCTAAATAGAAATTAATAAAAATTTCCAAATGAAAAATCACAAAAATTTATTCAAATTTGTTTATAGCTAAATGATTATATTTCATATATGATGAGGGTGCATTTTAATATGCTTGATATGATGTGGGGTCAAGGGTACTCAGTACACGGAGCTGTGTCTGGGGCTATCAAGGATGGCTTCCTGGTGATGATATTTGGGTCAAACCTTAGAGAGATAGAATGGTTTGAACAGAGAGAAAAGCAACCTAATGATAATTTGTTTTTAAAGATTTTTTTTTTAACAGAGAGAGGAGGTGGGGAGCAAGATCTATTAACTTATTGTTACTTCACTTTAGTTGTTCATTGCTTGCTTGTCATATGTACCTTGACTGGGCAAGCCCAGGGTTTTGAACCGCTGACTTCAGTGTTCCAGGTTGACGCTCTAGCCACTGTGCCACCACAGGTCAGGCAGCCTAATGGTAATTGAGATAACAGGCTATACACGAGTGAAGGTAGAGAAAGGACAGCATATGGAGAATTTGGGACAAGTGCACTATATTTGGAATGCAGGGTATTTTAGAGTACAGAGAACAGGGGAGGGGCCGGGGTGACACTAGAAAGGTCAGCAGGGGATTGTATCCTGAGAATAATGGGGAGCCATGGTGAAGTTTAAGTTCACTCTCAAGGCTTGCTCTCTCTTTTCCCAGAGCACGCCTGCACCTTTTCTCCCACTTTTGTCTCTCAAAGCATATCTCTCTCTCTCTCTCTCTCTCTCTCTCTCTCTCTCCAAGGGCCTTTCTTGCCTCTGTTGCTTGTTTCCTGAGCCCATTTCTTCTATGGCTCACTTCTCCTACCTCTGTGACTTTCTAAATGAGCTCTCTCTTATATTGTAGTTTGAAAAAGAAAGATCACTCTCAAATCATCAGGGGAAATGCATGGTTGCTGGGGAGAGCAGGAGATGCTGGAAGAGACTGGAGGATGGGAGCCAGTAAAGAAGCTGATATATTTTTTTTAATTTTTAAACTTCATTGATTTTAGAGAGAAAAAGGGAGAGAGAGAGAAGTACCAATTTGTTGTTCCACTTATTTACCTATTCATTAGTTGATTCTTGTCTGTGCCCTGACTAGGGATGGAACCTGCAACCTTGGTGTGTCAAGACAATGCTCTACCAAATGAGCTACCTGGCCAGGGCAAGAGGCTGAGGTATTAATCTTGGGAAAGATGATGGGGACCTGTTTTTTTTGTTGTTTGTTTGTTTTTTTGTATTTTTCTGAAGTTGGAAATGGGGAAGCAGTCAGACAGACTCCTGCACGCGCCCGACTGGGATCCACCCGGCATGCCCACCAGGGGGTGATGCTCTGCCCATCTGGGGCCTTGTTCTGTTGCAACCAGAGCCATTCTAGTGCCTGAGGCAGAGGCCACAGAGCCATCCTCAGTGCCTGGGCCAACTTTGCTCTAATGGAGCCTTGGCTGCGGGAGGTGAAGAGAGAGACAGAGAGGAAGGAGAGGGGGAGGGGTGGAGAAGCAGATGGGCGCTTCTCCTGTGTACCTCGGCTGGGAATCGAACCCGGGACTCCTGCATGCCAGGCTGACGCTCTATCACTGAGCCAACCGGCCAGGGCCAGATGATGGGGACCTGAGTTGGGATAAGGACAGGTGAGAGCGAAGAGGAGGAGAGATTTGAAAACTATTCGGGCAGTAGCTGGAGTGAAAGGTGCTGGAAACAGGTGGTAATGCCAACACCCACAGTGCTCTGAGTGCTCCGTGGGCCTGGGGCTTCTATGATGATCTTACAACATCCTCATAGCTTCCCTTGTGTAGACAGATATGGGAGGCTGGTTTCACTTAACAGAAATCTGTATTACGTATATCTTCAACTCACCAGAATCCTATGTGCCCTGTACTTACAAAACAATGTCCAGAAAACCCTTGTACATGAAATATATTCATTGTAGACAAGTTAGAAAAACTTTTATCTCTAAATGTGTGCAGCTTACCTGTACATCTGAATGTGTCTCTCTGAGCAGCTCAACACACATAGGGGAGCTAGTCTCTAGAATAGAGATGGGTAGATGTTTGGGGTGCATCTGAATACACATGTACATGAGTAGCTAGGTTGACATCCACTTCACGGTCAGTGAACTTCGAGATTCATTGTAGCTCACCTGATCTGTCAGGGACTGAGAAGCAGGTTAGTCTATTTCCAGTGTGCTTCAGTTTCTCCTTGAATGTCCTATGAGTTCTGCTTTATGGGTGTTGGTTCTATGTTATTTGGTGCATATGTAGTTGTATTTTTATACCTTTATTATGTTTAGCTTAACTAAGTCCACTTTTTCACCATTTTTATTGCTTTTGGTCCAAGTTTAACCTCATCAGATCACAAAATTGCAAGGTCTGATTGGCAGCATTTGCTTGGTGTGCCTTACCATCAGCACCTCGAGGCCTACCGAGCTGACTGGAGCCTGTGTTGGAACCCTGATTCTGACAGTCACTGATGTGTGACCTTGGGCGAGTCCCTTAATGTTTTAAATTTATTTTTAACAAATGAGGCTGCTCGTAACCTCATAGGTTTGTTGTGATTAAGGGAGAAAAGTTTTGCATTAACAATAAAAGATCACCATGAGTGAGCACCCACCGTCCACTGGGCAGAATTCGATGGTTTCTGAGGGTCGCTTGCTCCTGAGAACATGTTCATCTGCAGAACTGAACAGGGCAGGCAGCACACCCTGCCCCTGCATGAGCGGTTGAGGGAGGGGAGCCCGTGAGGAGGGGTCCCACCAAGGACACAATAGGACTGGTCTGTGTAGGTGGCAGGTGAGGGTTTTCAGACCAAGCAGGGATGGGAGGGTGATGCTAGCCCCTAAAATGAAGAAATCTAGAGAAGCCACCCCAAATGAGGTCTATACACTAGTACTTTCCCTGGAGGAATAAGTACAGACCATAGTTAAGACCTTAGAAACCGCCTGACCAGGCAGTGGCGCAGTGGATAGAGCGTCAAACTGGGATGCGGAGGACCCAGGTCTGAGACCCCGAGGTTGCCAGATTGAGCACGGGCTCATCTGGTTTGAGCAAAAGCCCACCAGCTTGTACCCAAGGTCACTGGCTTGAGCAAGGAGTTACTCGGTCTGCTGTAGCCCCATGGTCAAGGCACATATGAGAAAGCAATCAATGAACAACTAACGTGTTGCAATGAAAAACTGATGACTGATGCTTCTCATCTCTCTCCGTTCCTGTCTGTCTGTCCCTATCTATCCCTCTCTCTGTCTCTGTAAAAAAAAACAAAAACAAAAAAACAAAAAACCTTAGAAACCTGTATAACAATTTGACCCATGAGCATGATCTGTTTTAGTAATTAATTTTTATCGTATTGTACAAAGTATTAGTCCACAAAGGATTGGTTTTCAAAACGTTTCTCCTCTGCTCCACTGAGCTGGAGAAGTGCCGGTCTAGATGAACAGCTGCTGTGCAAGGAGTTTGAGGAGCTGGGTGGCTGTGCAGTCACCCAAGGGGCCCTGGGACTGTTTGTGGGCTCACAGGGTCAATGGCAAGGGACATCCTTCTTAGGCCATCCTCCTTCAGCCTTTCGCTGAATACCCATTTACTGAGCATACCGTGTGTGATGGGACAGGCACCGTGGCACATGTGGGGACTCCAGAGGACGGAGAGGCGGGTCCATCCTTGTCCACCCACAGCTGACACCCTCTCATTCCAGTCCCAACTTGGGGGGGTCAACTAGGCTCCAGAGAGGGATGGGTGAGGGGAGCAAGGAGCAGCTTTTCCATCCAACACGATCCATTGCCTGACCCACACACGGCCCAGGAAGGGCCTGACTCGGCAGTGGAAGGCACAGGACAGGACAGGATGGGGCGGGACAGAGCACAGGACTTGGGTCAGAAGCCGTGGTCCCAGCTCTAGCGCTTCCAGTTAGGCTGTGGTCCTGGGAAGGTTCATCACCTCTCTGACCCCCAGCTTCCTCTTCGGCATGATGGGAAGGAACCTTGGGGCCTGCGTCCTCACCTGGCAGAATGAAAGGGAGAGACACACTGATTGTAAAGGGCTTGGGAGAGGGCAGCCGGCCAATCTGGGATCACTGTCCGAGCTCCCAAGGAGCACCCCGCTGCTGTCTTCTATGAGTTCTGGGAAACCGCAGCCTTGCAAAATTAAGAAGGAACTTGGATTTTACTAGTTACAAGTGCTCTATTTTTTTGGAGAATAAAACCAAGAGGTCTAAAGAGGGCAAAGGATGTGCCTGAGGTCGCCGTGGTGAGCAGCAGAGTGAGAACTTGAACTTGACTCCTAACTTGAGGTCCAACACAGGGCACCAGGCACCCTGGGGATGTGCAAGGGGCATTGGGAGCACCTGGACAGCAGGGACAATGTCTCTGGCAACCCCTGGCCCCTTCCTCACTGGGTCCTGACAGCACCTGCCCAGGACTGCCCCTGTGTGGAGCACCTCCTGAGAGGGCAGCAGGCAGAGGGGAGCAGGTTCGGTGACCGTGCAGACCCTGAGGGGCTGGCAGGGTGGGCCACAGTGGAGTGGTTGGCAGACAGGAGAAGACACCCAGCTGCAGGAATGGATGTTCAGGGACAAGGGTTCTGACTTGTGAGGATGAGCTAAAAAAAAGAGGAAGCTGTGAGGGCTCAGAGGAGGTGGGAGAGGCAAGAGCCATGGGGGAAGACAGCTCTGGAAGCGCAGGAGGGAGGAGGGCGTGGGTAGAGCACCTCCCCCACAATGCCTCCACGACCCTCCTCCCCTTCCTTGTCTGCCACAAATGGGAGGGGCAGGAAATTCCTCTCAGTGGTTCTACTGGAGCACAGATGATAGACCTGGTGCCAACAGGGCCTCTGGTCTCAAGAAGGTGGCAAGGTACTCTGTTCCTCACCGGGCCTAGCATGGGTGTGCACACAGCAGGTGCCCTGTAAATACTTGCTGAATAATGAATGGTGAATAAATGAATGCCTGAGTGAAGCTGTGGTAGCCATGGTGATGTCTGTCCTGAGGACATTGTGAATTATGGCGCTGTTGGGCCGTCTGGGACCTGTCAGTGGGATTTGAGTCCTGTGGTGCCCAAGTTCGCCCCTTTAACTACTCCCCCAACCCCTTTTCAATGAAGCCATTAGTATTTTATGAACTTTTCTACTCTCCCTCACATCCCTTTTAGACCAAAGCAGAGAGAGCACCTGGGAGAAACCAGGAAGGCTTGTCATTTCTGTTGTTATGAGATGTGGTTCAACTCCTGGAATTGGGGTGGGGCAGAGGGCGGGACTCTAGTTGCTGGGAGGAATTGCATTGCAGATGTCAGGTGCAGATCAGAAGCTGTGACCTAGTGACTCAAGCAGTGGGGAAGAGATGGCCAAGCACGCTGGTTATGCTGGTTATGAGCAAAGCTCTGCAGCAACCCTGGGCTTGCTTAACCTCTCTGAGCCTCCATCTCCCATCTGTGAAGTGGGGAGCATTACAGCGCCACTTCTGGGGGGTTATTGTGATCTGCAAAAAGCACTTATTATAGAATAGTGCCAGTCCACATGAAGCAGTCCTTTGACAAATATTTATTTAATGCCTTCTATGGGCACTTGGACCACATTGGTGAACTATAGCAGAAATGCAACCAGTTGAGGGATGCAGAAAAAAACCAGAATATGGGTTTGATAAGGGGAAGTTGAGATGGAAAAGGGGTGTCAGGAGTAGAGAGCAGGGCGGCTCACAGTTTTAAGTGGGTGACTGAGAAAGTGACAGAGACTGAAGACTTGAAGTTGCTCTGGTCCTTGTGTGATTGGGAAAGAACATTCCAAACAGAGAGAGCAGCCAGGGCACAGGCCCTGCGAGGGGCGTGCAGTGGGGGAAGAGGTCAGGGAAGGGCCTGAGAATGGCCTGAGGGGCCAGGCAGGAGCTGGGCAACCAGGGGAACTCCAGCCACAGTGGTAATTCCAAGGATGGGATGGCGATGATGGCCAGGCTGGCCCCAGTGCGCTGGTGAGAAGTTGGCAAATACACACCTACTTGTGTTTTAAAATAGTTAACATACAATAAACTGCACATATTTCAAACATCTACTTTGATGAGTTTTGACACATGTGTATACACACATGAAACCATCCCCACATCTAGAAAATGAACATATCCATCACCTCAAGACTTTCCTGCTGCCCATTGGTCATCCCTTTCTCAGCCCCCACCCATCCCCTGGCAATCAGTGATCTTCATTAGTCACTATAGATTAATTTGCATCTTCTAGAATTGTATCTAAATATAATCAGACAGTGTATACTCTTGATTTGGTTTGACTTCTTTCGCTCAGCATAATTGTTTTGGTGTACTCATGTTGCTGTGTGTCTTCATACTTTATCCTTCTTATTACTGAAGAATATTCCATGACATGGATCAACCACAATTTTTTTTTTTTTCCTGAAGCTGGAAATGGGGAGAGACAGCCAGACAGACTCCCGCATGCGCCTGACCGGGATCCACCCGACACGCCCACCAGGGGCGAAGCTCTGCCCACCAGGGGGCGATGCTTTGCCCCTCCTGGATGTCACTCTGTTGCTACCAGAGCCACTCTAGCGCCTGGGGCAGAGGCCAAGGAGCCATCCCCAGTGCCTGGGCCATCTTTGCTCCAATGGAGCCTCGGCTGCGGGAGGGGAAGAGAGAGACAGAGAGGAAGGAGGGGGGCGGGGTAGAGAAGCAAATGGGCGCTTCTCCTATGTGCCCTGGCCGGGAATCGAACCCGGGTCCCCGGCACGCCGGGCCGACGCTCTACTGCTGAGCCAACCGGCCAGGGCTCCACAATTTTTTTATCCATTTACCTGTTGACGGACATCTGGGTTGTTTCCAAATTTTGTCTATTACGGATGAAGCTTCTGCAAACATTTGGGTACAAATTATTGTGTGGACAGACACGTTCCTTTCCAGTAGGCAAATACCTAGGAGCAGAGTGCTGGGTTGTACGCTAAATGTACATATATTTAACTTGTTAAGAAACTGTCAAACTATTTTCCAAGATAGTTGTATCATTTACCATCCCACCAGCAGTGTATGAGGGTTCTACTTCCTATATAAACCAGACAGCTCCTGGAATGGTCAGTCTTTAACTGTAGCCATCTAGGAAATGTGTAGTATGTCTCATGTGTAGTGATTTTAATTTGCATTTCCCTGATAACCAATCATCCTGAGCATCTTTGCATGTGCTTATATGCTATCTGTGTATCTGCTTTGGTGAAGTGTCTCTTCATTTAGAAACAGACATTTTGAAAATTGGGTTCTCTGTTTTCTTATTGAGAGTTCTTTATATATTCTGATTACAGCCCTTTACTGCATACACAATTTTAAAATATTTCCTTTCAGTCTTTAAATTGTCTTTTCATTCTCTTAATGATGTTTTTTGAAGAGCAAAATTTAAAAATTTTGGTGAGGTCTAATATATAAATTTTTTATTTTATGGGTTGTGCATTTAATGTTATAACTAAGAAATCTTTGCCCAAGGTCCCAAAGATTTTGTCCTATATTTTCTTCTAAAAGTTTTATAGGTTTATATTTTATATTTAGGTCTTTGATGTGCTTGGAGCTTTTTTTTCTTTGAATATTATGTAGGATACGGTCAAAGTTCACTTTTTTTTTTTTGCATGTGGCTATTCAATTGTTTGAGCACCGTTTGTTGAGAAGACTCTCCTTTCCCTCCTTACTTGTCTTTTGCACCTTCATTGAAAATCAGTTGACCATATGTGTGGGTCTATTCTTGGGCTCTCTGTTTTTTTATTCATCTACATATCTATCTTGATGCTAATACCATACTGTCTTGATGATTGTACCCTTATAATAAGTCTTGAGATCAGGCAGTATAACTCTTCCAACTTTGTTCTTTTTCAATATTGTTTTGACTATTTGAGATCTTTTGCATTTCCATATACATCTTATAATCAGCTTGTCAGTTTCTCCAAAAGAGCTTGCTGGGATTTTGGGGGGATAGAAGTAAATCTATAGAACAATTTGAAGAGAATTTATATCTGAACAATACTGAGTCTTTCAATCCATGAATGTGGTTTAGCTCTCCATCTATTTTTTTTTTTTACAGGGACAGAGAGAGAGTCAGAGAAAGGAATAGATAGGGACAGACAGACAGAAACGGAGAGAGATGAGAAGCATCAATCATCAGTTTTTCGTTGCAACACCTTAGTTGTTCATTGATTGCTTTCTCATATGTGCCTTGACCGTGGGCCTTTAGCAGACCGAGTAACCCCATTGCTCGAGCCAGCGACCTTGGGTCCAAGCTGGTGAGCTTTGCTCAAACCAGATGAGCCCGCACTCAAGCTGGCGACCTCCGGGTCTCAAACCTGGGTCCTCTGCATCCCAGTCCGATGCTTTATCCACTGCGCCACCGCCTGGTCAGGATCTCTTCATCTATTCATATTGTTAATTTCTCTCAGTAATGTTTTATAGGTTTCATCTTTTGTCCAATGTTTTCAATTTATCCTTAAGTATTTCATATTTACTATATTAATTGATAGGCTTTTTAAAAAAATTTACTTTTTAGGTTGAAATAATTTTAGACCTAGAGAAGAGTTGTAAAGACAGTACAAACAGTCCCTATATATCCTTCACCCAGCCTTCTCTAATGTCCCTTCCTTTGTTCCAGGATCCAAGTCATTGCATTTGGTTGTCATGTCTCTATCTCCTCCCATCTGTGACAATTCTTCAGTAGTCTTTCCTTATGTTTCATGACCTTGATCTTTTTAAAAAGTACTTGTTAGGCATTTTATATAATGTTTCTTAATTTAGTTTTTTTCTGGTGTTTTCTCATTATTAGACTGAAAGTATAGGTTTTTGGGAACACCACATAGGGTATGTACCCTTCTCTTTGCACCATGTTAGGGGTGCATAATATTGATATGACATATCAATGGTGATGTCAACCTTGACTACTTGGTTAAGGTGGAGTTGGCCACATCCTCCACTATAAAGATATTATTTTCCTTTTTCATTCTCTGTTACTAGGTCTGTCACTAAGAAGTGAGTCACTAAGTCTGGCTTATAATGATGGAGAAGAAAATTAAGCTCTACCTCTATCACCACAAGGTTTATTCTAGCCTTCCCCTATTGCATATTTGTGATTTATTTCTCTGACAGTGAGAAACCTGACTCTCATTATCAGTAGTATATTTACCGATTTGTTCAAACTTAGTGTACATGCAAAGTAGATTCAGAATCGCTAAGCCATGCCTTATGTGGAACAAATTTACCAACTAGCGTACGGTATTTGTGCACAGTTATTTTTGTCTTTAACCTTACAGTAGCTAGTAACAACTCCATTGTACAAAGTTATATAGGTGAGGCCCTTTCTTTTATTAATTAAAAACTTTTTTTTTTTTACAGAGACAGAGAGAGAGTCAGATGGAGGGATAGATAGGGACAGACAGACAGGAACGGAGAGAGATGAGAAGCATCAATCATCAGTTTTTCGTTGAGACACCTTAGTTGTTCATTGATTGATTTCTCATATGTGCCTTGACCGTGGGGCTACAGTAGACCAAATGACCCCTTGCTCAAGCCAGCGACCTTGGGTCCAAGCTGGTGAGCTTTGCTCAAACCAGATGAGCCCGCGCTCAAGCTGGCGACCTTGGGGTCTCAAACCTGGGTCCTCCACATCCCAGTCTGATGCTCTACCCACTGCGCCACTGTCTAGTCAGGCTAAAAAACTTTTTTTTATTTATTGATTTTAGTGAGAGAAGAAGGAGGGAAAGAGAGAGAGGGAGAGAGAGAAGAACATAGATCTGTTCCTGTATGTGGCCTGCCAGGGATCAAACTGGCAACTCTTAAACTTCAGGACATGCTCTAACCAACCGAGCTGTATGGCCAGGTCAGGTCTTTTCTTTTCCATCTTCTTTAGTATCTCTATGTCATACATTTGTTATTCACACTTATTCCTGAGTATTTCATATTTTATGGTTTTATTTGAAATTATATGTAAAAATTTTAAAATTCTGGTTGATTTTGCTAGTATATAGAAATATAACTTTCTTTTGTATTGACTTGGTATCTTGCAACCTTGCTAAATTCACTTATTTTTTGTAGTAGAGTTTTGTAGGTTATTTAGTATTTTCTACATAGATGATTACATAAATGAAGAAAGGGTTATTTCTTCCTTTCCAATCTGTATACCTTTTATTTCATTTTATTCTCATATTACACTGGCTGGGGTTTCTAGTACAATGTTGAATAGAAGTGAGATTGGACATTTTGGATGTGTTCTGAAGATAAAGCTAATAGAATTTCCTAAAGAATTGGAGTTTAGTGATTATTATTAATTCTCTCTGATGGAGAAAGAGTTGGTGCCCACAGAAAGAGCCTAGCCCCAGTGGAGGTGTTGTGCTGTTTGTGGGAATCAAGCAGTGGTCAGGGTGCTGTCAAGAGAGCCCTGCTCAGCAGAGATGAGAGATGGGTGAACAGGAGACTTTCCCATGTATCTTTCTTCTGTCAATTTTGGCTTAAATAAGAAGAGACTATAGATAATTCAATATGATTTTTTTTTTGAGAGAGAGAAGACATGCTAAAGCCGATTTTGGGATTAGTTCCCAAATATACTACTCACAAAAATGAGGGGATATTTTATAGTTTCATATTCATTTTGAAATATCCCCTCATTTTTGTGAGTGGTATAAATCATTAAGTGCTTATCTCAATCCCAGATACCTGGTTTTGAGAGTCCATTCCAAAGCAGTGGAGTAGGCATAACAGATTCCTGGATTTAGGATCTGAGCCTCTGGGTTGGGATTCTGGCTTCGTGAATGCTAGCCATGTGACCCAAGGGGATATTCAGCGCCAGTCACCTCATCTGTGGAGGCTACGGTATGAAGCTCAGTGTGGTTGTGAACATCCACAACAACAACAATAATACAATAATAATAGCCACACCTATTGAACCTTACCATGTGCCAGGCTCTATACTAAGTACCTTATTTATATCATTTCATCTTTCCAAGTATCCTGTGAGTTAGGTACCTTTTTTTTTTTTTCTTTTTTTTTTTTTATTCATTTTAGAGAGGAGGGGGAGAGACAGAGAGAGGAGAGACAGAGAGAGAGAAGGGGGGGAGGAGCTGGAAGCATCAACTCCCATTTGTGCCTTGACCAGGCAAGCCCAGGGTTTCGAACCTGCGACCTCAGCATTTCCAGGTCGACACTTTATCCACTGTGCCACCACAGGTCAGGCAAGTTAGGTACCTTATTATCCTCCTTTTACTAATGGAGGAGATGCAATAAAGTGGCAGGAGAAGACATCTGATTTCTGACCTCTGCTGGGAGCTGTCTTGCTTTTGCTTGTGCTGCCTCCTCAGCTCAAGAATCACCTCGTCCCAGAACTCTCCCTCGAGTGTTCTCCCAACTGTCTGTCCAGAACCAGCAGCATAAGGCCTGCTTCCTGGGGCTTCCACACTCCCATTGCATGTGCTTTACCAAATTTGGGACTATATGTCTTGCTCGTTGTCACACCCCAGCATCTAGCAAGGGACTCAGCACTCACCAAAGCATCAGTGAAGTTCTTTTGCTCTGAATGCACAGCGTGGGCAGCAACCTGAGTCGCCATCTTGTAGACCCAATTGTGGGCTGTGTCCATACCCTTGCAGTTCTCAAAAAAGGTAGCCACCTGCATTGAAGCCATCGCTTCAGACGAAGTCCCTGCCTGAAAGCATCATAGAGCCTGCTCCTCCCTCTGTGCCACCACCAGCCGGCCCCAGGATGCTCCAGGAAGTACTGTGCATGATGACGCCTGCCCCCACTCGCCAGAGAAGAGATCATTGTGTCCGAAGGGTTAACGAGGGATGCAAGGAAGGGGCCCTTTAGCCATGATGCCCTTTGACCTTTCATAAATCAGAGGGGCTGAAGGGAGAGGGGGCTGCTTGGCAGGACTTGGTGGGGTGGGGGCTTAGAAGCAGCTGCGCACGACGTTGACATTGTTCCCACCATTCTAAGTGCAACAAATCCCTCTATTGTGTTCCTGGTTTATCTGGTTCCTCTTGTTTATTAGCACGGCTCCTTTGGCAGCGGTTCCAGCCTTGGGCGGGTGGAAAGAGTGCTGGCACGCACCGCAGGGGGAGGGGGCGGGGAGGGGGCTGCCATCAATGCCCGCATTGTCCCCACGCTTTTTGTTTCTACTGTAATGACATGTTGGAAGAGAGAGAGGAGAAAAAAAAGACTCAAGTTGGGGAGGGAAGAGGAGGGCAGAAAATAAAGAGGGAGCAAGGGCCCTGGTGTGGATTGATGTCTGGGCCTGGGCGGATGTGCCGGCAGCTGGGCAGTCGGGTGGATGGAGCCAGGCTGGGGTGCCTGGGGGGAGCGTCGGCACAAGGGGACATCCAGCCTCACACCCCAGCCTCTGCTGCCTGGCACCAGGTCTCCCCACCATCCTCCAGCCCTCCTGGGGCAGATATGGGGCTGTGCCAGAGTGGGGCAGGTGCCAGGATCTGGGGTCTGCATTCTGATGTGCCCCAGCCTGGCTGTGCCACCCAAGGCAGGCTGCTTAGCCTCTCTGGGTCTTGCTGTTCAAGATCTGCTGAATGGGGATGCTGGGGAAGAAAGGCTGTTCTGGCATTTTGGAAGTGGTGGCGTATTCTCCCCAGTTTTGGGTCTGGACTTCTGAGCCTGGGGCAGAGTGAGGACGCATGCTGGGACAGCAAGCCCAGCACTACCCAGGGAGACAGGCTGAATGCCAGCTTGGCAGGTGGTTTCATCTCGCATCTAGTCCTGGTCCAGACAATGGGTGGAGGGAGAGGAGCCTGAGCAGAGCTAGGCGGAGCTCCGGCCCCACCTGGTTGGGCTGGGCCTCTCCCTCTTCCGGGCTGAGAGAAAGAGCTCAGGCCACCTGAAGGCAGCATGAAGTCCCTCGACACCTTGGGCCTGGTGGGCCCTCTGAGGCCACAGGCCCCCTTGCCACTTCCTGTAGGCCTTTCTGTAGCATCAGCAAGCCACCCGCCTCTACTGGCATGTTGCCAATGACAGCTCTGACTCTCCATGCAGCTTGTCCCGTCCTGGCCCAGCCAGACTTTTGGGAAGTTCTTTCTGAAATCGGTAGCTCCCTATAACTTCTGCATTTTTGGTTCAGCTCTAGTCATTGGAACCACAGGGAACAAGCTAAGCCTCCATGAGACTTGGTTTCCTCACCTGTAAAGTGGGAAGGACAGTCCCTGCTCTCCTGCCACATAGCACAGGCTGTCCTGTGGAGCCTGTGGAAGGTTCTCCAGATCCTCCTAGGCTTCAGCCAGAGTCTCTGTCCTTGAAAAAGGACCGTTCCTCGTGTGAATAAAGGCAGAGTTTCTGAGGACTGGCTTCAGTTCGGGCTGAGGCTGGGGTCAAGATCAAGACTCAAGCTCAGTCCAGGATCAGGGCTGTCTGTGGTCAGGGTCAGGGCTGCGAGGATTTGGAATAGGGCTCAAGCATAGACAGTGTCAGAGATGGTTTATTCTGGAGTTAAGACAGTGGCTTAGTCTGGGGTCAGGGTTTAGGCTGTGACCAAGGTAAGTGTTTATTTTTAGAGTCAGGATCAGTGTCCAGACTGTGGCCAAGGTCAAGGCTTATAAGCATTCATTCGGGTTTAGGGTCAGGCCGGAGGCTGGGGTCAGGGTCAGGGTCAGGGTCAGGGTCAGGCCTTAGATCCAGACTGGGCTCAAGGCTCAGGCTATCGCCAGGTTTGATGGACAATCTCTAACTAGAGTCAAGGCTCTGTCTGTGGCTGGGTCGAGGTCAAGGCTCCATGGTAATGTGGGTCAGGACTCGGTTTGAGGCTGTGTCTTTGACAGTTAGGTGACTTAGGTTGAGGCTGAACTTCTGAATGTGTGGTTTTGCATCTTGCTCCCTAATGGCTCAGCTTATCAGGGTTTTCTGTGGAAGACTCAGTCTCCAAAAGTCAGCCACCACAGCTAGCAGCCCAAGGGTGTGTGGGGCAATGAAGCAGGTAGGAGATAAAACAGGAGAGCAGCCTGAGGGAGGAGGCCACGATGTGAGGGGTGTGAGATGGGAGGCTGAGAGTCAGATACGGGGAGCGGTGGGCCTGTGGAGGGCAAGTGAAATCCTGCCTCTCCAGGGGCGTGAGAACCAGACCACTGTCCTCTGAGATTTTTTTGGTGGGGTGATTTGGGATTGGGAAACATGGCTGACATGAAGAGGAATGGCCAGGATGGAATGGGGAGGAAGCAGGGGAGCCGTTTCAGGGGTGTATGGCCTCGCCTTCTATGCCAACAAGCCTTGTGTGGTGATGTGTGAATGTGTGTGTAGACGTTTGCGTGTGTGTGTGTGTGTGTGCTTGTGCCTGTGGGCATATATGTGGGAATGTAACTGTTTGGGGGTGTGATGGTTATAGCATTGTGTTGGAGTACATGGGCAGGGTCATCTGTTCATCCCCAAGGTGCTGGTGCCTCTTCTTCAGCCCTGGAGGGTCCTGGGGCATCCCCATATGATTGGCATCTGAACCCCAGATGACCCATCTGCTGAGAGCCTTGACTCACTGCCTGGTAGCAGGAGACACTCCAGGAGCACTCTCTTGGGGCGGTCCCTGGCCTCACCAAGGACGTCTTCGGGAGGCAGTGGGGGAGTGGGGCGTTCAGGTTATGGGTCATGGTTACAGCTGCCATGCTCCACACACCTTTCCTCCCAGATGGCCCAAGTGCAGCCTAAATAGGCACCATTCACAGGGAACTGCCTTGGGAGATAGCGCTCAAGGTGAAGAGACAAGTCCTATGAAGAGACAGGGCACAGTGGGCACAGATCGGGGCACCGCTGAGGTTGGGTTATGGTCTGGGAGGAAGGTGCCATCCCTTGTCACATGTTGAGGGACAGGTCTTCAGTGGCCTTTTAAGTAAGTCGGGTGGGATCTGAAGGTTGCCTGCTCCCCCTACCCCATTGTCACCGTTTTTTTTTCTTCTCTGTCACCATCCAGAGGCTTAATAGGTTGAAGTTGTCCCTTAGAAGTCTCCACCCCTGGTCCTCTCTGTGCTTTCTGCTCTTCTTTCTCAGTTCTGCTCCCTCACCCAGACCGCTGGGGTTTCTTTCTGGTCTGAGGGCTGGCTGCACACGCCTTGCCTTGGGGTCAGGATCATTGTAGGGTCAGCGCCAGAGGGACCCAAGTCCCACACCTGCAAGTGTGGCTGAATGCGAGGGCTCCTCTGTGTGTGTCACCCCTGCCCCTCACTCCCAACCAGTCCCTGAGTGCCACTGTGTACCAGGCCCTGGCCAAGCCTCCAGGGCACAGGGGACTCCTCAGGGAGGCACTGCTGCTGGGGGATGATAGCCAGCAGGGAAGGACGCACCAGGGGAGCGCCCAGCTGGGGAAAGGCGCCCTTGAACTAAGTTGTGTAGCTGAAGAGGCAATGGCCGGCAGTATGTATGGAAGTGTGTAGGGGGGAGAAGCCCAGAACTTGCTGATAAAGATGGAACTTGGCCCCAGTGCTGCCTCTGCCAAGCTCCTCCTCATAGTTTGGCAAGAGGGACTCTGATGGGAACAGTGCAGTTTTGGTGTTAGACCCAGGTGGGTTGAGTCTTGGCTTGGATGCTTTCTGGCCCTGTAACCTTGGAGAGACTGAAGAACCGCTCTGAGCTCCAGCTCCATCCCATATAAAGGTGGGTGGTGGATTCTGTCTCCAGGGGGCAATATGAAAATGATAGTCTTACTCCTCCTCTCTCTCTCTCTCTCTCTCTCTCTCTCTCTCTAAATTATTTATTTATTTATTTTAGAGAGAGAGAAAGAGAAAGGCAGAGGGAGGAGCAAGAAGCATCAACTCCCATATGTGCCTTGACCTGGAAAGCCCAGGGTTCTGAACCAGCAACGTCAACGTTCCGGGTCAATGCTTTATCCACTGCGCCACCACAGGTCAGGCCTCTTCTGAGCTCTTAAGTGGGCCCTTAAACCTTCACCACTCTTATGGCTTAGGCGCCTGCCTCTGACTTTTGATTGTGCATCCTTCTCAGTAAAAATGTGGGGCACAAAGTCCTAGATTGTGTAAAATATTCCTTACTATCAGAATCTGCTTGGCTCTTGGTATGGATGGCAAGAATTAGATGCCAAGTTTGATTATTGAGACCATTATTAAAATGTGCTTGGTACCTGAGTTTGGCAGAGTGAAGGATACAAAAAAGAATTTCCCATGTCTATTCAGTTCCTAAGTCAGATCTCGAGGCATGTGTTTGTTTATTTACAAATTATATACATGGACTGCTATATTAATTATACACAGAAGTTTCAAAATAATGAGAGTAAAACTAAAAATGGAAAGAAAGCTGCCTGATTTGTGGTGGTGCAGTGAATAGAGTGTTGACCTGGGACCCTGAGGTCCCAGATTCAAAGCCCTGAGGTCGCCGGCTTGAGTGTGGGCTCATCCGGCTTGTGTGCAGGGTCACTGGCTTGAAGCCCAAGGTCGCTGGCTTTAGCAAGGGGTCACTGGCTTGCCTGGAGCCCCTGGTCAAGGCACGTGTGAGAAGCAATCGATGAACAACTAAAGTGACGCAACTATGAGTTGATGCTTCTCATCTCTCTTTCTATTTTGTACATCCATACAAAAAAAAAAAAGGGAAATAAAGCTAATATTTTCTCTCTGCACCCCACTGCATCATTTCGTGTTTCCCTTGGGGTGCCCCCACCCCCCTCAGAAGATTCCTGAGCTAAGATGGGGGTGTTGCGGGGGAAGGATGCATTCAGAGTGGTCATCCAGGGGCAGTAGGGACTGAGGGAACCTAGTCGCAGAAGCCACTGTCATCTTTGTATTTCACTGCGTACCTGTGCCACCCCGACCTGTACTGGGCCTGGGTACCCAGGAGAAGGGGACAGGACAGCCGCCTGAAGGGAATCAGTGATGTCTGTCTGCATTTGTTTTATTATTTCAACAGGTTACAAAGAAAGACAACTGTCCCTTAAAATAGAAAAAGAACTTTCTTGAAAAACTGCCTGGTGCTCTTTCTCCCCCAGTGATAAACGATACATGATATAAAGTTTGCCATTTTCACCACGTCCAGCTGCACAGTCTAGTGCCGTTATGCTCATTCAGATTTTGTGCAACCATCGCCACCATCCATCTTCCCGAACTGAAACTGTCCCCAGTAAATGTCAACTCCCCATTCTCTCCCCACCCCTTTCCCTGGCACCACGGTTCTGCTCTCAGTATCTATGAATTGGACTCCTTATATGAGTGGGATCATTTTTCCTTTTGTGTCCGGCTTCTTTCACTTAGCATAATGTCTTCAAGGGTCCCCCCTGTGTAGTGCATGTCAGAGTTTCTTTCCTTTTTAAGACCTACTAATATTTAATTGTATATATGCACCGCATTTTGTTTATCCATTCATCCATCAATGGACATTTGGGTCATTTCCATCTTTGGCTGTTGTGAATAGTGCTGCTGTGATATTCACAGCAGTGTGCAAATACCTGTCTGAGTCCCTGTTTTCAATTCCTGGTGACTTTTATAGAGAGAATTTTTGGACAAGGTTTCCTATAATTTTGGGTCTAGTGATCACAGTTTTATAAAGCACAGCACAGCATAAAGGAGCATAAGGACTGCCACAGATGAATGCAGGAACACAAGACAATGTTCTGGGGTACAGGACGGCAGGGGAAAGGACAGACGGGGAAGACCAGCACCTGGTGGCTGACCCAGGATCCCCCAGGTGGGAAGGCACCGCGTGGAGGCTGGAGGGAAGGCGGTGTGTCTGAGAAGGTGATGTGATCTGGCTGAGGAGTAGGGTGTGGAGGAGACTGGCGGGGGGCCGGGACCAGACCATGGAAAGTGTGGCTGACCCTGCTGAGGAATCTGGGTTTCTCCTGGAGGGAAGGGGAAGCCATGAAGATTCTTAGATAACTGTGGGAGAGAGGGCTCCAGAAGTCTTGGTCCTCCCTGGGGTCTGGCTCCAATGCTGGAGCCACCTTGACCCAGGAGAGGCTGGGTGGAGATGAGGCTTCCACCCGGCAGCAGGTTTCTCCCTCTTTCTTGGTGTCTCCAAGGGGCCTGGTCTCCTTTCTGCTCCCTCCAGCCACTTGAGACATCATTCTCCAGGCCACTTGGCCCCTTTGGACATTTGACATTTCAAGGTTTAGCTCAGACACCTTCTCCAAGAAGCCTTTCATATATGCTCCTATCACCGCAGATACACATGCATGTACACTCACATGCTCACACATTCACTGACTCATAAGCACTCATACACCTGCACATGCATGTACACACACTCTTGCATCCACACACTCACACATATATTGCACACAACCACAATACACATGCATACACGTGCACAACTCAAGCCACTCATGTATGCGCATAAAACACTTACTCCTACACATACACATGCGTACAATTACACGCTCACAGCCACAATACCCTCCTACACACAATCTCCCCTCCCCCACCTTCTCCCATCTCTCTCATTTCCAGACTTCTCTGGGAGACCAGACTAACATTTACTAAAAACCCCTGGGGTGACAACCAATGGTTTGGCTCTTGTCTTGTCCTGACAGTCTTCCTAGGTAGCTGTTGTCACCCCATTGTACAGATGCACAAACTGAGCCTGGGTTGCTGATGGTCTCCCAGGAACTGGTGGGGCCTGGATCTGAATGCCGGGTCCCAGGACCCCAACTCTGCACCTTCCTTTTGGCACTCTTCACGGGCAGCTCAGTGTTTTGTCTTTGTCATAAACTCGCCTTATCAAGTTGGCGAGACCCCCAGGTCAGGACCACACTCGCTCCTGCTCTTTTGTCTCCTACATGGGCTGAAACTCTGAAGATGCTCAATCAAGTCTCTTAAACCAAGGACTTTGAATTCCAGTGTCAAAGGGATGGTCTCAAAAGCCGTGGTTGTGTCCTTGTGCTGCCCCCTCTGCCTGGAATGCTCCCCCACCCCCCTCCAAGGCTCCCTCTGCCTGGAATGTCCCCCCACCCCTCCAGGCTCACCCTTCAGAGCCCAGCCCTGGGGCCATCATCAGCAACCCCTGAGCATCCTGCCCTCCATGTTTGTGTCGCTCAGTTTGGACCTCACTTCTCCGGAGACTGTGATGGTCATTGTTTGTTTACTCATCTATCGCCCTGTGGAACGGGGCACTCCTTGGGACAGGGTTGTTTCTGATCCACCTTTGGGAGCCCACAGATGCTTCTGGGACCACACAGAACAGGCTCCTGGTGAAAGGAAACAGCATGTAGAATCCTGACTCTTCCCACATGTGCATGTGGTTCAATGCCCCGACTGGGGGTTGTCTTGCCTGCTCCTGGTGAAGGGCTTCCTTTGGGTGCCTCTGCCCGACTCCCCCATCAGCCCCATGCATATTTGCCTTCAGATGCACCAGGCTGGGGAGCAGGGGAGGCTTGGTTGGCACCCTGGTCCACCCTCCTGGGCACTGACACCCTGAACGGGCAGCTTATGAGCAGAGCCACCTGGTTTCCTTCTCTCATTGTCATGCCCAGGGCTGCTGGCTTGGTTGATCTTGGGGGTCCAGGGTCCCGTCCCTTCTATCATGGATAAGGCAGAGGGTACAGATGACAGAGTCCAAGAGACTTGGACCAGCCCTTTCTCTACTGCCAGCCAGCACCCACTCTGCCGCAGTCACACCACCTCTCGGGGCCTCAGTTTCCCTCTCTATAACACCGAGGGCTTGGTCTCCCCAACTCCAGGACCCTCCCCAGCTGTGCCTTCTGTGACTGTGAGATCTGAGAGCAGGGGCAGGAAGGCGAGATGGCCCCTCTTTCCCCACCGCCTCTCTCTGTCCCCCAGGGTCACCCCAAAGCCACCCCCTTCCCGGCTCCCTGGAACTTCCCTGCAGCTGCAGGCCTGGTGAGACAATTGGGTGTTTTAGAGAAATACATTTTTGGGCTAATTTGCCATGCATAAGTGTTTCTCTTACCCTTTAAAGGCAGAGAACAAAGAGGCCTTTCTGCACCCAGGCAGGCTGTGGGGAGGGGACTGCAGCTGTACTGGGCCGATGACCCTCCTCCCACCCTCATCCTTGCGGATCAGCCCACCACCCTGCCCATTGCCCCCCAGGAGGCAGCCTGGACTTTCCCAGCCTCCCCAGCCCCCTGCCCGCTGCTGCCTCTGAGGCCCCTCTGGCCTTGCCCTGCCCCAGCCCCCACCTCCCACCAGCTGCCCCAGGCAGAGGGAAAGTGTGCGTGGGTGGGACGGTGGATGGGGAGGGGGCAGGCAGGGAGAGAAAGCAGCTTTCCACGTGGTGATGGCCTGGCTGAGTGTGTATCAGACAGAGTTCCTACGGTTGTCAGTGTGGTCACGGGTGCGGGGTGGTGTCAGTCATCAGGTGAATCATCAGTGTCTAAGGGGGGATGAGGCAGTCACTTCATTTATTCATTCATTCATTCAACTAGTTTCTACTGAGTACCACCATGTGCAGGTCTCAGGGCACTTCTAGCCTGGTGGGGTAGACAGGCACCGATGATTATGGTAAAGCATGCTAAGTTCATGTACTTCTGGGTGGCGAGCCCATGACACCTATGGGAGGGGGCTTCATGAACAAAGCAGGTATATCGTCCTGTATGAGGATGGGGGACTTGTGCATAAGGAAGGGGACAGGGGCCGAGAGGAGCTTCCCTTGCTGGTAGCGATGGCCCTGAAGCCAGTGGTTTCTGTAGCGTGCCCTCCCTGGCCACAGCTAACCAGCCGCACCTTCGCTGAAGCTATTCCTGCCTTCTGCCTGGAATGCTCTCCTCTTACTCTTTGCTGTTCTAAGGCCACTCTCCCCTCCTCTGGGGGCCTCTCCTCATTCCTTCCTCTCCTCCATCATGCCTTGGTCCCTCACTGTCCCTGGCCTGTGTCCCCTGGCACACCCAGAGACAGATGTATGTGAGCACGCACACACATCACAGGAGGGCTTTGAGCTTGATCTCTCCTGGTCCGCACCCTCCCCACCCACCTTCATGAGCTCACTGAGGGCAGGAACCTTGGATGTCTCTCCAGCTCACAGCACAGGGGAGAGGCACAGGCCGCCATGCTCAGGAAGGGAGGAAGGTGGGCTGGGCACCCCTCTTACAGCAGCACTGGCTAATGTGGACTGAGCACTGCCTGCCTGCCAGACTGTGGGCCACGTCGGCTAGCTCCATCACAGTGTTATAAGGTGGGCGCCATTGCCACTGTTCTACAAATGCGTAAACTGAGATGGAGAGAGGTTAGGATTTAGCTAAAGACCATCCAGCTTCCAGGAGAGGAGACATCAGAGTCTGGGTTCTAAACCATTGTATCTGCATCACCACAGAGCCACCTGCCCCCTGGAGCCTTCTGGGATGGACAGGCCCACACTGGATTCTCCTCTGTCCTGTGGTTAGCCTGTTCTTTCCATCCCTGGGCCCTGACTTGGTTCCATGGGTGTGTGAGAGATGGTGGGACGCTGAGGCTGAGTTGCAGGAGGTCATCCCATGAGAGTCATGAGGGGCTCAGGGGACTTAGACAGAGAAGTAGGGCCAGGGGAGGAGGCCGGAGTTGCTTCTTTTCTGCATGATTGTGCCTTAGGGTGGAAGACAGACTTTAGTATTTGGATTCCAGGACTGACAAGGGATTCAGAGCCCCTTCTAACAATCCCACATGGTCCCCCTGCAGCCAACATTCCTGATGGCATGACTGACACCTTCCTATGCTCCAAATGTTAGCACAGGGTGACCGATACGGGGTTCCAGGGCCCTCCCTGTGCCTGTGTGCACACTCATGCATCTGTCTGAGTGTGCCATGTGTGGCCTCCTGTGTGTGTGTGCTTGGGAGATGGGTGTGCTCAGGAGATGGAGGAGAAGGCGGAGGTTGAGGGAGGAAGTGGCCCTACTGTCACTTGCATCCTCTGTGCGTAACTTGGAGGAAGGGGCAGCTGTCTGCCCCCTGCATACTCCCACACAGACACACCCTTTTGAGGGTTGAACTAAAACAGGCAGAGACCTGGATGTGGCTGTTTGCCCTGGGGGCTGGAGGGGGAGCCCCCACTGTGATGGGCAGGCAACTCCAGGCCTGTCTGAACAAAGACTCTGAGACTCTCCAAGGGTCTGGTAAGCCCCAGCCGCTCCATCCCAGCCCTCCGATGGGCACTAACGGTGTGGGCATGGCCAGGGGTGGATAGGCAGATTCCTCTGCCCTCTCAGAGGAATCTATTGTCCGAAAGAAAAGAACACCCAGAGAAATGGAGTTTGGGGGTCTGACGCATGAGTGGTGTGGTCTGTCGTGTGTTTGGAGGGGGAAGGGGTTGGTAGTGAAGGCAGCTGAAGAAGGGGTGTTGCTCACTTGAAGGCTGGGAGATTAGGGAAGGAGGCTTGAAGGTTAGAGACTGATGGAGGAGTGGGGGGTATATATCCACAGAATCTTAGAATGTGAAGGTAGAAGGTCCTTGGAGATTACCTAGTTCAAGCCTACTTTATACAGTGAGGGAAACTGAGGCCTAGGGAGAGGGGATGACTTGCCCAAGACAACAATGGAGTCAATGGAAGGCAATTTAACAAGCACTTTCCTAGCCTGTGGAGCGCCATGCCGAGGACTCAGCCTTAAACAAGGGCTTGCCCTGCCTCGCTGGCTGAGGTCTTGGGGGCAATGGACGCACAGACAGATATGCCCTACCCGATACCATGGGTGTGACCACCAGAGCATGTGCAAGGCAGAGGGGTAAGGGGGTTATGGAGAGCTATTTATTATCTGGGCCAGGCCTGTTGTCAGAGGTGGCATCTGGGTTGGGCTTTGAAGGATGAAGAGGAGTTCAAAGGCTGAACAGGGAATGAAGGGATTAGTTTCCAAGTAACCTGGGTGGTTGGAGTCGGTCCCTGCTTTTCCCTGCTTTGCCATCTCTGAGGGCAGCCACCAGCCTGTCCTCCACGAACACCCCACTCTCTCAGAGACTATAGGCAGGCTGGGGATGGCAAGAAGGTTTTCGCATGTTTCTGTCCTGAGTTGGGGAATGGATTCAGGCTTCCTTGGGGCCCCCACCTTGGCCAAGAGCCCGGTTCAGTTGTGGTTGCAGGGCCTCAATCTAACCTCCTTCTGTTCAAAGAACATTTATTGGGCACTAATTATGAATAAACCTTACAGTGAGGAGAGGATTTGCCTGTGGAGCCCCAGAGCCCAGCCCAGTACAGGCCTCACACCTTGTAGACTGAGGGGAGGGCATCCCAGGAGAAGGGAACAGCATGAGCAAGGTGTGACTGCCTGGAAGCAAGGGCCTATTCAACAGGTTTCATCTATTTCTGTGTGGCTGGTGGGGCGGGGCGGGCATGAAGGGAGCAGGTCAAGGTGCAGCTGGAACAGAGGCTGAGGCCGGGGCTGAAGAGCCCAGGGGAAAGGTCTGGGCTTTAAGCTCCGCAAGCAGGAGAGATGCTATTGGATTTTTAGCAAGAGCAACTCCCTCAAGAGCCCAAGACTTGGACCCAGAAGCCTCCAGGGGAGCCAGGAGAGAGGACAGTGGTGTGCTGGTAAATGCACACCAGCTCTGTTGGGGGCGGGGGAGGCCATAGGGAGATGGATTGTCAATTTTCACAATGTAAAAACTCCTACCAGGGCCAATTTCAAGTTTCCAAGGTGACATCAACAGACTTGGAAAATTCTAGAGAACTTAACAATTGGCTCTCATGAACTGGTCTGAGCTGACTCCTGCACTGTGGGTTACAAGGTGTAGTTTCCAGTGCTCGACCCTCCTCTGTCCTTACTCACTCCCAGGGTGACCTGGAAGTGGAAGCCCAGGGGTGGAGAAGTAGCCTGGGGGACCCACGCTGTGCTCTGTTCAGGCTCAGGGGTAGCTTGGGGGACCCACGCTGTGCTCTGTTCAGGCTCAGGGGTAGCCTGGAGGACCCACGCTGTGCTCTGTTCAGGCTCAGGGGTAGCCTGGGGGACCCACGCTGTGCTCTGTTCAGGCTCAGGGGTAGCCTGGAGGACCCACGCTGTGCTCTGGTCAGGCTCAGGGGCTCTGCTGTGGTCTGAGGCCTCAAGCCCTGTGGGCTCAGCAGCTCAAGGGCTGGGGGACTCAGGCCAATCTCTCACTCCTCTGGGCCAAGTCCCTTTGCAGGGTCACTCCTGAGATAAGATGACACAGTGGAGAAGACAAGGGTGGTGACAGGATTGGGCTGGGAAGGCGTGGGGGAGCCTGTGCAACAGTTCCCTGAGGTGGGAGACAGGCCGCCGCGCCTCCCCCACGTCTCACTCATCTGCCTGAAAGCCCATCAGATCTCCAGTAAGGGGCAGAGCAGGTGGTGTCCTGTGAAGTGAGGGGTCCTGGGACAGGGTGGGGGTTAGGGAAAGCCAAGTGGGAAGCCCTGGACTACAGACCACCAGTGCCTCAAACCCTGCCAATGGTGGACTTCTGGGCCTTGATGCATGCCAGTCTCTCTGCCTGGTGCCACCCCTTCCCTCACTGTCACTTAGAAAACTCCTGGTCATCCACTGGGCCCCAGTTCCAGCACATCTCTTCCAAGAAGAGGGGGTTAAGAGCACAATTTGGGCATCATCAGACCTGTGAGGCCCTGGGAAATACGCTTAGCCTTTCTTGACCCCATCTGTAAAATGGGGACAATGATAGTCCGTGGCTTGTAGGATGGTTGCAAGGATTACATAAAATGTACTTGGCACTTGATAATCGGGATATTCTTCTTCTTCACTTACTCCCCCTGTCTCCCCAAGGTATGCTTGGTTCTCTGAATCCCCACCATGCCTTGTGAGCCCCTTGATCAGGTTATAATTATGGCCAATGTGTGTCTCTCCCACAGGACAATGAAGCCCTGAGGTTGGGGATTGGGTCTGATTTACCTATGGAGCCCCAGAGCCCAGCCCCGTACAGGCCTCACACCTTGTTTTAGGTGAGGGACTGACCCTGGCCAGGATGCCCATCTCAGCCCTGACACCGACCCACCTGGCCTCCCGGCCAAGTGGCTGCTCCTCACGGAGCCTCCCTTTCCTCACGTGTGACCTAGATGATCTCTGAGGTTGCTTGCAGCCGAAAATGCTGTGAGTCTATGTTCCAAACCCGAGTCACCATCCTGCCCCCAAAGCAGCCTCCACCCGCTTCTCTGCCCCATCAATGGTCCCACTGTTCTTACTCGACCCAGGCGTGAAACCTCGGAGTCATTTTTGACTCATCTGCCCCTTCATCCCCCCATGGCTAATCATCATTGGCCTTGACAGTTTTTCCATTAAAGCGTTGCTCACATCCGCTGTCCCCTCCGTGGGATTCTAGTCCCCTCTAGTCTGAAGTCTGGTTGATTTTGTCATTTTCTAACTAGCTGTGTCCCCTCCCCTTTCATTGTGGCCATCTCCCCAGCAGCACTCCTGAAATTCCACTGCCATGTCTCAGCTGCTACCTGGCAGGGACTTAGCCGCCCTTGAGCCTGTTGGCAAGGAGCGAGGTGCTCCCTCAGACTGAGTAGGCCCAGGAAAGATGGGGTCTTGGGTTTGAGGGAGGACGAGGCCTTGAGCAGAGTGTGCAGGAGCACCACCGGAAACTGTGACCCTGCCCACATCGCTGTGGGTCATCTCCCAAGCCAGCTCTTCCAGCGCTCACACTCACATGTAGCCGCACAATCGCGGTCCGTCTGCACGCACCTCTGTTCCAGCACCTGGTTGAGCTCTGCTCTTTGTCAGACCCAGCACTGAGTGTGGGGCGGGGACTCCGGGACGACTGAGACACGGGCCCTGCCCACACGGAGCCCACACACTGACTGGCGACACTGCCGTGGAGAGTGGCACACACCTGACAGACATGCTGCGGGACGTACCTGTCAGCGGGTGCCGCTCATCTCTCCCGAGTCAGGAGGAGGTCGGTGAGCTGGGTCTTGAAGACTGGGGAGGAATTCTGCTAAAGAACAGTGTTTCAGGAGGGGGAACAGCCTCTCCGTGGGGTTGGCAGAGGGGCTGGGAAGTATTTGGGGTGGCCGGGGCTGGGAAGTCTGGGGAAGGGGCCCAGATGGGTCTGAGGTGAGTGATCTTAGGGACCCCTTACTGCCATTCTTGTCCCTCTAATGGAGCTGCCTCCCCCAACCTGAGAGGCAACTCCTCTTTGCTTTGTATTAATAAAAAGCAAAGTGACCATCTGTGGGCCCAATACTTCCCAGCTGGACATAGTGCTGACTTTCCTAGTTCCTTGTCTTTACCAGCCCTGTGTGGTGGAAATGGGCGGGCCTGCAGCGCCCATTTTACAGATGAGGAAGCTGAGGCCCACAGAGGGGAAGGTGAGCAGCTCATCTTTGGCAGATCCAGGTCTGGAATTTCCCTAGCCCAGGACCCCAGCGTTTAGAGGTTGCTGGGGAAGAAAGGGAAGGTGGGACGGACTCAAGCTCTGGCGCCCCAGGTCCTCTTGGGGAAGGGCTGGCTCTGTGGGACTGGATGGGGTGACAGGCCCAGCTGCTGGGAGTCCGGGACCCACACTCATGCCTACTGGGCCTTGCCAAGGCCAACCATGCTGGGCTGGCAGCCTCTGAGGCTGAGCCCCCTCCAAGGTACCCTGGGGTGGGGGACCTGGCCCGAGGGAGCGGGAGGGACTGGCTGGCGGATTTGTGTTTCCACTTGATTTCCTCAGTTGTTTTCCAAGAGCTGTGGCAGGATCCTGAGGGGTGGGGTGGAGGCGGGGCCACCGGAAGACACTGTGGCCTGGCTGCCCGCCCTCCATGTGACTCCCCTGCCCGACAACTGTCTCGTGGAAGGGCCTCGAGGCTTCCGTCCTGTGCTCACCCAATGAGCGTGTGACGTGGACTAGGGCATAGCGCCCACACTGGGTGACTTCCCGCATGACCTGCGCTGTCCCCAGTGCACTTTCCACTGGGGCCCAACCCCTCTGACTGCCGCCTGACCCCACTGTCAGCACAATATTAAGGGGCAGCCGCTGGGTGCCCTGAAACCTCGGGACCCCAGTCCTCCCAGTGCCCCACTGACCACTCCAGCTGTCCCTTCTCAGCTCTGTGGCCAGTTCCCCTCCCTCCTACTCCTCCCACCATCATTTCAAGTCTGCTGCCTTGTCACCCACCAGCCAGCCAGCCCCTGACGCCCCCAGGCCTCGTCATGCTGGGCTCCTCATTGCCACTGATTATCTTCCCTGCCTTCTGGGGCTGCCTTCTAGTGCTCGGGTCACTGGGTCTCAGGCCTGGCCTCTGTCGCTTCACTCATTCATGTCCCAGTCTTGTTTGCACCTTCTCAGACCAGGAGGAGTTGGGGCAGCTGCTCCCGGGCCCCTCCTGACTGGGTGGTGACAGGTGAGTCCCAGCCTTCTCTGGGCTACAGCTTCCTCCTCTGCAAAGTGGGGGTGATAGTAACAGGCTCAGCGACATCCCAGAGCTGGATCTAAGGAGACAGACATTGGCACAGGTGAGTTGGGAGGTTATGAAAGAGCTCAAACAAGCCAGGCCTCTCTGTACTCAGCCATGCACCAGCTGTGCAACTGGACAGTGATGACATTTCTCTGAGACTTGGTTTCTCCTTTGTAAAATGGGCGTAATAATAGTGCCTCCTCTTGGGACAGAATGAACTGCTCCCAAGGTAAGGATTCTCAACTGGTCTGTGGTTCAAAGAGGGCTTCCTAGAGGGGCTGTGGGGCCTAGCTTAGACCGAATCAGCCAGCAAAGACACAGGGAGGGTGCTCCAGGCAGAGGCTGAGCAGAGGCTAGAGGTGGACACCAGGAGCTTAAAGCCTGAGGCTGAGACATAGAGGTGGGACTTGGGGCTCTGGCCTAGGAGGAGCTAGGGCTTTCCAATCTCCTCTGCCACCTCCCCAGCCAAGGGGCTGACGTCATCTTTCCTCCTCTCCGAGCTGGTTCCCTCCTCGGTGCCCTTCCTTGTGCTGGTCCTGCCTACAAGCCCTCCTGCACCTGTTGGCTTATGCATACCCTACTCATCCCCATAATACAAACACTACAACTGCTTCCTCCAAGAAGCCTCTCCTGCCCTCCACGGTGGCCATTCCTCACCCCACTTTTCTGCACCTCTTTCCCTCTCTCCTGCTTTTGTTCTCTCTCTCTCTTGTTTTGCAGCACTGCCTGTTGCACAAATCCACCGTGTTGGATCATGTTGTAAAGGGTGGGCAGGCCTGGAACTCAGCATGAGAACCAGTAACAACAGATTAACCATTGCCCATAACAGTCTTCCTGCAGGCTTCACACCCACCCCGGTGCCTGCACACCTCTCACCTTGCCGATCCTCACTACCATCCTGTGGAGCTAGAAGGGATGAGGGCCCATTTGACAGATGAGGGTGTGGAGGCCCCAGAGGCAGGGGCTGCCTAAGGGCCCACAGTAAGTCAGTGGGGGGCAGATAGGAACACAAGGGTCTCTCTCACTTGCCCCAAGGTCCTGGTCCAGGGCAGGGGCCTACTACGTGCACATTCCTTTCTGTTCAGTTGGAACTCCTAAGCCTGTCTTGCCGGTGTCCCTCTGGGCCATGCGGCCTCACTCTCCCACCCACTGACCACTCTGCCATCAGAAGCTCCCTGACACCAGCACACCTCTATAGCGTCTGTCCTGCACCACTCCACTGCTCCAGGCCCCTGGCCCCGGCTGAGCGGAGGTCCCACGGGGACGTCAGAAACACACAGAGGGACAGGAAAGCCGGGGCTCTAGGGCGTGGCAGGCGCTGCCCTTCCTACCTCCCGGAGCCTCCATTTCTGCCCCTGAAGAATGAGCTGCCTTCTTTTCACACAGCCACTGAACCTTCAAGGTGCGTGTGGAGACTGAGGCTGGGAGGCCAGGGACCTGTCAGAGGTGGAAACCGGCCACTGAACCCCTGCTTTTCTGGGCCATTTGCAATGTCACAGCAGGGTGGGGCTGGGGTTCGAGGATGGGAATGTCCTGAGAGCCCTTTGTGAAGCTTTAAAAACTGCCTGAAGAAGGGGCTTCATTCTTCAGCCAGGGTGTAGGAACCTCACTGTTAACGAACAGCCCTGGTGGTGACCTTGCTCTTGTGAGAATCCTGCTTGTCCTAAAGGAACAGGGCCTCATTCTTTTTCTTTTCTTTTCTTTTTTTTTTTTTTTTTTGTATTTTTCTGAAGCTAGAAACAGGGAGAGACAGACAGACTCCCGCATGCGCCCGACCGGGATCCACCCAGCACGCCCACCAGGGGGTGACACTCTGCCCACCAGGGGGCGATGCTCTGCCCCTCCGGGGCGTCGCTCTGCTGCGACCAGAGGCAGAGGCCAAGGAGCCATCCCCAGCGCCCGGGCCATCTTTGCTCCAATGGAGCCTTGGCTGCAGGAGGGGAAGAGAGAGACAGAGAGGAAGGAGAGGGGGAGGGGTGGAGAAGCAGATGAGCGCCTATTCTGTGTGCCCTGGCCAGGAATCAAACCCGGGACTTCTGCACGCCAGGCCGACGCTCTACCACTGAGCCAACTGGTCAGGGCCAGGGCCTCATTCTTAGCACACAGAAAGGGTGCAGGTCATGCTCACTCAGAGGAGGACTGGACAGTGCAACTGGAGTGTGGACAACTAGGGGAGGGGCAGTGTTTGAAGGGTTGTGGGTAAAGTCCTCAGAAAGGCTCCGGCTCTCCCCCTTGACCTCCTGCAGTCCACCCCTGCCCCCCCACAACAGCAGCCAGAGTCCATATTGAACTGGGACTCATACCACACCATCCCCTGCTCCAAGCTCCTCCAGGGCCCCTCACCCCAAGGCTCCTCCAGTGTTCTCACGTGACCGACCCCTTTCCATTCACTCCCCACACTCACTCTGCTGCAGCCACTCTCGCCTCCCAGCTGTCACCTAGCTCCCCAGCACATTCCCTCTCAAGGCCTTTGCACATGCTGCTCTCACACTCTAGAACATTCTTTTCTTTTTTTTTTTTTTACAGAGATAAGAGAGAGAGAGTCAGAGAGAGGGATAGACAGGGAGGAACGGAGAGATGAGAAGCATCAACCATCAGTTTTTCGTTGCGCTTTGCAACACCTTAATTGTTCATTGATTGCCTCCTCATACATGCCTTGACCACGGGCCTTCAGCAGACCGAGCAACCCCTTGCTCGAGCCAGCGACCCCAGGCTCAAGCTGGTGAGCTCTTGCTCAAATCAGATGAGCCCTCACTTAAGGTGGCGACCTTGGGGTCTCGAACCTGGGTCTTCCGCATCCCAGGCCGACGCTCCATCCACTGCGCCACCGCCTGGTCAGGCTCTAGAACATTCTTGCCCCAGATAGTCTTCTTCTCTTTATTCAGATCTTTGCTAAATGTCACGCCCTCACCAGGAGCCTTTCCTGACCACTGTTTCTAAAGTAACACTGCTACTCTCTCCCTTTAACCCTGCTTTGTCATTGTAGAGCTTGTGGCCACCTGCTTTAGTTTGTCTATTTAACTCGTCCATGTCCCTGACAAGAACATCCGCTCCCTGAGGGCAGGGGTGCTCTGTTTTGTCCACTGCTGTAGCCACAGAGCTGGGCCGGGCTGGCATGTAGCCAGTGCTCAGCCCATATTTGCAGAAGGGAGGAAGGAAGGAGGGAGGGAGAGTGGAAGGACCTCTTTTTTCCACAAAAGAGAGCAACCTACTACCTTCTGCTCATGGCGTGCCTCCCACAAGTGGCCCTGTGTTAGTGCTCTTTTGAACAAGTAGTGTCAGCATAGGGACAGAAGTTCACTTGCGCCAGGCTGGCCCGAGGTAGCAGAGGTCATTAAGGGACTACATGTGAAGTGCCCAGAGTACAGTGGCTTCCTTTAGTATCATTTGCCTTAGTGTCAGATGTGGTCTCTAGGAGTCTGAGAACCAGGGCTGGTGGGTAGAAGGTGGAGGAAGGGGAGGAAGCTGGGTGGGACAAAAGAGATTTAATTAAATTTGAGGAAAAACTTTTTAGCAGATAAAACTGTATAAACATGGAAAGGACTTTCTCAAGAGAAAATACACTCCCTGTCAGCAAAAAGAGGCAAGTGGAGGCTGGGTGGCCCAGAACCAGGACCCGAGGACCGGAAGCGAGAGCTGGGAGGATTCAGGGAGGCCCCCTGGAGGGTGGATGGGCCAGGCCCCAGACCTTGGAGCAAGCTGGAACCACACACCTGACCAGGCCCAGCCAGTAGAAGCCGTGGCTCCAGCCCCTGGTTCCATAGGCTGCCGGGACTTGGCCAGGCAGCCATGTTGGGACTCTTTTCCCATCAATGCAGGCCAGCCAAGGAGACGTGAAGTCACCCAGCTCCAGGCCAGAAGGCCCTGAGCTCGCCCTCACTCCTTCTCCACCTCCCACAGTGGCCTGGGGCTCCTGCGCCCCGCGCCCATGGGGTTAAATCTCTCCCTGTCTCTCTCTGCTCCAAGTTGTTTTCCAAGCGAGGCAGAGAATGGTTCTCTTGTTACCAACATGGCTTCTGGGCATTGGGTAATGCGCTCCCTCTTCCCCCTGCTCACTCCACAAAGGGATCTTTTGTTCTTCTCCCTGCCCCTCTCTCTCTGGCTCTTCCCTGGCCCCCCACCTACCCCCCCAACTCCCTCCTCCCTGTGCCTCCCACCCCACACTGCACCCCTGGGCTGTGAGGAGTGACCGTGGCCTGGCCGTGGCGCCCTCTCTCTCCCCAGGCGCCCTCTGAGCAGAAGGGACCTTGTAGCCGCGGCGGCCATTTTGAAAGCGTCTGTTCTCGGCAGTCCCTGACTTCCTTCGGGACACAGTAGGGTGGCTGGGGCTCAACAAGACATCCTGTGGCATACCTCTGTCCTCAGGGAAAAGGAGGACCCTCCTTGCCTCCTAGCCCCCACCCCAAGCCACCTCCCTGCACTGAGGCCAGACAGACACCTTCCCGCCCACCATCTCGCCTGATCCACACAGCAGCCTCTGAGGCAGGAGTGAGGCCCCTTTTATGGAGGTGGAGACTGAGGCTTAGGGTAAGTGTCCATCTGTCCCAGTGGCAAGTGTCCATCTGTCCCAGTGGCTCTGTGAGCAGGTGCTGCGGCTGGGCCCCCAGACCTCTCCAGAAAAGAGCCCTCAGAATATGCCCAGACCTGTGGGAAACGAAATGGGTCTGAATCTCCAGCGAAAGTCCAGACCAAATGTACTGGTATTGTCTGAAAATTAAAACAATGTGTCTGAGATGGGAGTGTTAGGAAGCCAATGAGATACTGAAATGTCTGGGAAGACTCTCTGGCCACTGTCCCCTCCCCCATCCCCTTACAGCAGCCCTGCACGGCAGGCTTGGGGTTCACGTAATTGACTCTAGCTGTGGTCATTTCTTCCCAGAGCCATTGTCCACCCATACCTTGAGAGCCCGGGTCCTGGGGCAGGGACCCAGGCCACTCTCAGCAGCACCAGCCCCTTGTCTGGAATCACAGAAGCCAGGGAGCCCCGAGGAGGCTGTGCTCAGGTGCTCCAAACGTTCACCGATTCCTCCATCTCACGCTGTCCCCACACTTGCAGAAATGTGAAAGGGTAATCGACTGCTCGTGAGCATCTGCACAGCTCTGGCAATGGGCACTCACCTGTGACCCCCGTGCTGGGGCTGGGCCTTAGGGCGGAGGGGAGGAAAGGTAGAATCATTGCCTTGGTGATGAATGGGCTGGGGGTAGGGGGCCGGAAGGACAAGGAAGGGAGATTTATTCAGTGTTGAATAGGACCCTGGGCCTGCCCTCAAGGAGCCACAGTCCAGGAGGAGAGACAGCTCTGTAAAGAGCCAGTGTGCGGCAAGGTGGTGGCCCCAGGAGCAACTTGCCAGCCAGGAGGTTGGGTTTTCTGAAGGAGGTGACTGTGAATATCGCCTCCAAAGACAAGTAAAAGTTCACTAGACAAGGAAATTGAGAGAGAGAATAGACAAGGAGCTGGTGTTGGCGGGAGGCTGGGTAGAAGGTAAATGGCGGTGGAGAGGCCCCACCAGCCCTGTGCTGGAACTGAGCGGCCAGGGAAGGTCGGGGATGGGGTGGGAGGAGGGGAGAAACAGTGTGGCCTGCAGAGGCAGTGAGGGGGTGCTGAGGACCTGGGGGGAGCTGACAAGGTATGTATACTGGATCCTGCTGGCAGTGGGGTGGTCACTGGATTTTTTTTTTTTTTTAATATGGAACCCTTCACGAATTTGGGTGTCATCCTTGCGCAGGGGCCATGCTAATCTTCTCTGTATCATTCCAATTTTAGTATATGTGCTGCCAAAGCGAGCACTGGTCACTGGATTTTAAAGGGATCAAATTTGTGTTCTAGAAAGATCATATGGGCTGGGTCTCTGCCAGTCTGGTTTATTACAGTTTTCCCGGCACCCAATTCAGTGCCTGGCATACAGTAGGGACTTGATAAGTGGTTTCAACCAATGCTAACAGTGTTCTGCAGCAGTGGGGAACTCCAGCTGAGGGGAGTTGGGCCTCAGTTTGTAAAACAAAGGTCACAGCACCTGCCTCGTGGGATTGTCGTGACATTGAAGGGAGGTACATGTAGAGGCTTTGCTTGGTGTCCAGAGCGATGGGCCAATTGTTGGGGGGCAGGCACAGGGGAAGGTAGATGTCAAAGATGACCCTAGGTTTTTGGCCTGGTGACAAGGTGCAAGGTCATTCTATTTCCTGAGCAAGGGACACTGCAGAACAGGCAGGCTTGGGGAGGAAGGGCACTCTGAGTGTGAGGGGCTGTCAGGACGTCTGGATGGAGATGCCGGGAGGTCTGGAGTCCAGGAGAGAGGTCTGGGCTAGAGATCTGCAGCCTATTTTCAAGGGAGGATACAGAGCCACTGCATAACCACAGGACACTTCTGGGCACTGAGAGGTGGCTGCTTATCAAAGACCCCTGGACGATCTCCAGTCTCGGTTGCTCCTATAGTGACTTGGTACAAAGGGAGGCCACATCTGTGCGTGACACTTTGTGACAGCAGACTAAGTATAAATAAATAGTTGTGCAGGAAGATGTCAGTTGCAACGTGTTGAACAGTGAACAGTCGGCCACCACCTCGTTGCTCAGCAGTAAGGAGTCGGGCAAACAGAGCACAGCACGTTCCCAGGACAGACTTGTGGCACAGCCACTAAGAAGGATGCATATGAAGCGTTTTAATGACATAGGAAATGTTTTTGGTAGAATCTTAAGTAAAAAACAACAGGGCACAGAGAGATATATGCATATATCTAACTTTAATAAAAAGCAAAACCTACCTACATGCTGGGCAGTCCACTTCATTTAAAAGTTATAGGGAAAAAAAACCCTGAAAACACAAAAATGCTCACCTTAGTAATATCTGGGTGGTGGGACTTGGAGTGATTTTGGAATTTCTACTGCTCTGTATTTTATGCTATTTCCAAATTTCTACAAAAAATACCTTCTAATGTCAAAGTTATTTGAAGTGAATGCATGGAGAGTATCCTGTATTTAAGAGCCTCATTTCTCTGGAAATTCTTATGCGGACATTGAAGATCTTGCAGTGTATTGATATATTTTCACTTGAGGTAAGAACTTGAATCAGGAATTCATTTGACTATAAAACCCAGGAAACCCAACAGGAGGGGGTTGCTTTCCCGTAACAGGCAGCCCCCAGCCCCTGTCAGGCCCTTCAGGGCTGATGCGGCTTGGCCATGCCCTTCAGGAAGCTGCTGCTGTCGGAAGTGGGCCTCCTGTTGTTCACCCTAAAGCATCTCTTTCAAGCTTTTGTCCCCCATGTCATTTTCAACACTCTGGGACTCAGAACAGCCTGAGCACATCCTGCCCTGCCCCACCCTGGTGACATTAGGTGGCAGAGAACCTCAGGTGGAGGTATGTCTGTGCTCAACTAGCCCGTCTTTTCCATGTGGGAGCTGGGACCAGGCGGCCCAGTGCAGGGCCTGTTTGTGGGAGAGGAAGTGACTTGCTTACATATCATTGAAAAATGAATGCATGGTGGACGGAGGCAGGATTAGAACCTGGCTCTCAGTGCCTTCCTCCCCTGAGTGATAAACTGCCAGTTACAGATCTATATGAGGCCCTGGAAAACCTGGCCCTGCCAACCCACTTGCCTCATTTTTCATCACTGAACTGTTGTGGCTCACACATACCACTCTGGTTTTACTCTGTACCTTTACTTATGCTGTTCCCTCTTCTGGAATGCCTTTCCTTGCTGCCTCCACCTGCTTTGGTCTAACTTCTACTCACTCTTTTAGAATCAGCCCCAGCGTCACTTCTCTCTGGAAGCCTCCCTGACCTCCTGGCTGGTGTAGGGGTGCCTCTTCTGACATCCACAGTACTCGGTGCTTATTGGGTTTACCATACTCAGTTATACTTTCTGTCCGCATGTCTCTCCTCCAGCCTGAGAGTCCCTGAAGGGAGGACTGCTTCTGATTCCCTTAGCATCAAGCTGCCCCCACTGGGACACATTTGAGCAGGAAGTCCAGCACCTGGCTGTACCCTGCTCCTGTTCCTGAGGAGGGGAGACCAAGTCACACCATTTCCCCGTCCAAAGTGTGGGCGGGTTTGGCTTGGTCAGATCCACAAGAGGGGCACAGCTGGTGTGGGACAGGCTGAGGTGGGTGCCTGAGATCTGTCAGAACCCTCACTGTAGCCACCTGTGTTCGGGAATAGGGTGGGTGTGGAGCAGAAGAGGTGGGGGGCTGCACTCTGGGCCTCAGCAAGCCAGACCCCACCACAGAGGCTGGCCTGGCATCCCCACAGCAGGGACGGTGGCCCCCAGCCATTATCAAAGGCCAGCAGGCCCCCCCCCATAGCTGACTGGATGGGGGGTGGCTCTCCCTCGGGCTGTGGGTGCTTCCCCACAACCACTGACAAGCTGGGCCATCAGTCAGCCCTAGCACAATGGGCTCATTAACCCCTGACCCTGGCCCCTCTCTAGCCACTTCCTTTGGAGGGCTACCCCCATCCCCAGAAGGAGGAGGGAGGGAAGATTTCTGTTAAGTCCCGCTCTTCAGTGAGGAGCCCAGAAGCCATGTCACAGCTCTGCCAGTTCTCTAGCTCCTGTCCTCTGCAGCTGCCCCGGGGACCTGGTGGTGCCTCCCAGCCTCTGCCACCCACAGGAGCACCTCTCTCGCAGTGTGTAGGGGAGGGTGAGAGAGGGCCTGAGAGACAGAGACGGACACTCAGAGCAACGCTGTAGGCGAGATGGCCCTTTCTCTTCACAAGTATTCAGAGACATCATGCAAGAACCCCCACCCCAAATATTAACAAAACAAATGCAGCAATGAACAAAAAGGATATAGACATCATGACAGAATTGGATTTATCCTAGAAATGTATTTTTACAGTCGAAAATCTATTACTGCCATTTACCATGTTAATAAGTTAAGGGAGAGAAATCACATGATCAATCATCTTGGCACTGGCAATAAATTTCAACATCTATTTATAGCAAAAAATGTTTTAGCAAACTAGGACTAGAAAGAAATTTCCTTAAACTGATAAAGATTATCTACAAAACCCAGTACACACAGAGTTCTTAAAAGGACAACAGACACATTCTTTAAAATCAGGGACAACAGCCTGACTGGTGGTGGCACAGTCAATAGAGCATTGACCTGGGAGGCTAAGGTCCCAGGTTCAAAACCCTGAGGTTGCTGGTTTGAGTGCATGATCACCAGCTTGAGTGTAGGATCATCGAAATGATCCCATGGTTGCTGGCTTGAACCCAAGGCCACGGAGAAGAATCAATTAACAACTAAAGTGATGCAACTACTAGATGATGCTTCTCATCTCCCTGCCTGTCTCTCTCTCTTGCTTAAAAAAAATTAGGGACAAGATTTGTATGAGAAGAGAGGTTAGTACTCACTCCCCTTGATAAGGATGGAAGAGGCTCTGGTGCCTGGTAATAGACATGGGTTTAAGGCATTGCCACCTGCTTCGTGGCATCTAACCATCGTTTTTAACCCCTACTGCAGTGGACAGGGTGATTAATGAGTGTGCTACACACATGGGTGCTAGACTTCATTGCGGGAGACGTCTGTGCACCGATGCACAGGGGTGTGATGTGCAGTGCGCACAGACACATAAAAAGAAAAATTAGGGTCAAGATGAGTTTGCTCTCCTCCTGTCTCTTGGACATTGTACCCAGGATCCAAGCTGGGGCAGTAAGACATGAAAAACAACAACAAGGTATAAGTATTGGATAAGAAGAAGCAAAACTGGTGTTATTTGCAGATGATACAACTGTCTACATAGAAAACCCCAAATAATCTACAGGCAAGTTATTGAAACTGGAAAATTTAGCAAAGAGAGATATAGGATATTCCCATATCAAATCAGTATCAAAAAGTAATTGCAGCCACAACATGAGAATGAACCTTGAATATATTACACTATAGAAATCAGAGACAAAAGGCCACATAATGTATGATTCCCTTTAAAGGAAATATCTAGAATAGGCAAATCCTTAGAGACAGAAAGCAACTTAACGGTCCAGCCCGAGAGAAGGGCATGGGGAGTGACTGCTAATGGGTGAAGGGTCTTTCCAGTGTGATGAGAATGTTTTGGAATTAGAATGTGTTGATGGTTGTACAACCTTGTGAATATGCTAAAAACACCTGAATTGTACACGTTAACATGATGAATTGTATGGTGTGTAAATTATCATCTCAATAAAAACTGCATTTATAAACATCAGAGCAACAAAGTATAATTTTTTTAAATTTAATTTTATTTTATTTATTCATTTTTAGAGAGGAGAGAGAGACAGAGAGGGAGAGAGAGGAGAGAGAGACAGAGAGAGAGAAGGGGGAGGAGCAGGAAGCATCAATTCCCATATGTGCCTTGACCAGGCAAGCCCAGGGTTTCGAACCGGTGACCTCAGCATTTCCAGGTCGATGCTTTATCCACTGCGCCACCACAGGTCAGGCAACAAAGTATAATTTTAAAACACCTTCTAACAAAAATTAAATCTAACAATATTTGCAGAGAAGAGCATAAAATGTTACTGAGGTACAGCCACTCTGGAATGTAGCTTGGCAGTTTCTTAAAAACAAAACAAAACATACTGTTGCTATATGACCCAGCATGAGACTATGAGAAACAACAACTCCTAGTCACCCCAAAATAGGCACACGGTGGTGCATGGCAGCTTTATTTGTAACGGTCAAAAAATCGGAAACAATCCAGATGCCCTTCAGTGAGTGAATGGTTAAAAAAAAATGAGCACATCCAGACCACCGAAAACCGTTCCAACAATGAAAAGGAACTACTGATACACGTGACGACCTGGATGGAACGTGAGAAGATGGTGTGAGCAAAAAAAAAAGCCTGTCTCCAAAGGTTACGTGCTGTGTGGTTCGTTAATGTTATGTTCTCAAAGTGACAAAGCTCTAGCGATGGAGAGCGATTGGGGGCTGGAGGGTTGCAGAGGAGAGAGAAAAGGGAAATGGGTGTCACTGTCTGTGAGTGGCACGAGGGGTCTTTGTGGTGGTGGGACAGTCCTGTACCATGACTGTGGTGAGCGCAGAATCAGCACAGGTGATGACATTTCATGGAGTGCGTGCACGCACACACACACACACACACACACACACACACACACACGAATGCATGTAAAAGGGAAGTCTGAACCAGGTCTGCAGACAGTGCCAGTGTCAATTCCCTGGTTTTAGCAAAGCACTATGGTGATGTGAGATGCCACCATGAAGGGTACAGGGGACCCCTCTGTACTGTTGTTGCAACTTTCTGTCATTCTATAATTATTTAAAGACAAAAAGGTAAGACAAGAAGCATTATCAGCAGACATTAAAGAAGATCCCAAAAATCTGCTTCAAAATAATGAATGCTGGGATGGAGGAAGGGGCAGGGTGATGGCTGAAAACTGAGTGGCTACTGGGTCACTGGAAGGCTTGGTGCTGAGTAAAAGAGCTACAGTAGCCTCTTCTAATTTTGTACATTTGAAGAAAAAGAGACTAAGTCAATGCAGAGAGACAGCCATTTGCTTGCACAGGGAGATTCAGTATCATAAAGGTGTCAGCTCTTCCAAAATGAATGCCTAGATTCAATTCGGTCCTGATCCACTCCCCACAGGCTCTTGGTGGAGCTGATTGTAAGATGACTCTCAAAACAAAAAGGGAGAACAGAGCTCCAAGACTAGTTGAGGCTCCTGAAGAAGAATGAGGGAGGGCATTGCCCTACCAAATATCAGCGCTTAACATGAAGCTCTAGTCAGCAGGCCAGTGTGGTAGTTACTGGTCCAAGACGGACAGCCGGACCAATGGGACAAAACAGAGAGTGACACACACGGATGTGGGAGGCAGGGGTGTGGCAGATCAGAGGAAAAGGAGGGAGAAGACAGTCACATCTGTGTCACGTGTAATTTCCGTGGGGCTGGCTCAGCTCTCGGCTCCCAAGGTTCCATTCCACACTGGGTGGAGGCTCAAACAGGGCCAGAGGTGCCCGGGGTCTTCTGGCTCTGGTCCTAGGCTCTTTCCAATGGGGGGTCCTGTCAGGCTTCCCAGCCCCTTGTTTGACTCCTGATCTCTGGGGGTCCCTGGCACCTGCCCAATCATTAATGTTCCACTTGAGTTGGAGAATCCCTGACATGGACAAAGAGAAGGAGGGAGAATGGCAGAGAGTGAGACTAAGAGCAGAAAAGGGAGAGAAAGAATGAGAGCAAAGAGCCGGCCACTTCGCAGACAGAGCGGGAACAATCAAGCACTGTCCCTCTTCCTCCATCCCCCAGGCTCCCACCAGCTTTCATCACTGACCTAACCCAGGGGGCAGAGCACTAGGCTAGGGGGAGGGGAGGTCAGGGGTCAGCCCATTACATGCCAAGTAAAACCAGGAATAGAGCTACTCTGGGGGTGGTTGGGGGGACTTGGGGCCCCACGGAAGCCCGCATTCCACCCCTGGTCAGAGGTAGCCTGGGAGGCAGTTGAGAAGAGAGAGGAGAGCTGCCTTGTACCCCAAGGGCAATGGGTTCTTGGCTCTGTCAAAGTTGGGAGTGGGCTTCTGGTAGGACACAGATGCCTCTGAGCTACTCCAATTCCCCCATCAGCCACTGCTGCCCTAGCTAGTGGGGGAAGCTTCCCTGTCCCTAGGGAATCTGGCCCCACAGACCTATTGTCTCCATGGCTGGCCCACCCAGCCAGGGCTCCCTTCTGCCTCCCAAGCCCAGCTACCCTGTCACACAATGGCTGTCCCTACTCTCCCACCCTGCTTCAGACTGGGCGAGGGACAATGCCCCTCACCTCAACCTGCCTGGTGGCTTCAGCCTACGCACAGGTCTGACTGCTCTGGTCCCCCTCTGCTAGTCTCCAGAGGCTCCTCAGTGCTAGGCAGAGTCTGGGGTCCTGATTCTGATGGGAGGCCTCGCTGACCACTGCCTAGACTCCAGGCTCCTGCTCTCAGCAACAGTTAGCTATTCATTCGTTCATAGGAGTGCATTGTCTATTCCTGTATGCCCGGTACTATGCTGTCTTGGTGATGATAGTGGTGTGACCCAAACAGGATCCTGCCCTGGGGGAACTTGCAGTCTGGTGGGGAGACAGACAAGAAGCTGGTTAACAAGCAAACAAATGCATAATCCCAAACTCTGAGCTCGTGGGAACGAACACGTATTCCGACAGAGATGATCCAGAGCTGTACTTGAGCTCAGTGCTCATGGAGGGCTTCCCTGAGGAGGTAACACGTGAGTGGAGGTGAGGATAAAGTGAGAGAGTGAGCAGACATGGAGGAAGAACATGGCAGGGAGGGAAAGCTGCAAGAGTGAAGGCCCTGCAGTGCAAACATTCCAGCATGCTCCAGGAACAGCAAAGAGGCATGGAACAGAATGTGCACAGGGAGGAAGGGCGGGCTGTGTGCTGGAGGAGCCGCCAGGCCCAGATCTCTAGGTAAGGATCCTGGGTTTATTCTGCATGTGATGGAAAGACCTTGGAGAGGTTTGAGCAGGCCGATGTTATGGTCTGACTTAAATCGAAAACGAACATTAGATTTCTTATAATAGTCATTTTACCCTGAAAGACCAGGGCTCAGAGAGGTCAGATGATATTTTTATGGGCACACAACTGCCACTGAGTCCAGCCCACCACCAGCTCCCCATGAGTCCACAATTGTGCCCCTTTCCATTGGGCTCCCCTTTAGATTTGGGGCCTCATCTGATGTTCTGAAGTGGGAGGTATTACCTAGGTTCGTTGTCTGCCTCTCCCATTCATCTCAGGGCCAGATCTTGTTTTTCTTGTTCTCTGATGTCCTCATAGCCTGGACATAGTAGGTGCTCGACACTATTTATCGAATGAATTAATGCATGAATGACTAGCCCCACCTCTAAAGGCTGAGGTTCACGGAGACAATGAATGAAGGCACCTTGACACGGGGCCCAATAAGTGTTGGCTGCTAGCATTACTATCTGTTTGACTTTTTTTTTTATTAATTAATTTATTTTTTACAGAGACAGAGAGTGAGTCAGAGAGAGGGGTAGACAGGGACAGACAGACAGGAATGGAGAGAGATGAGAAGCATCAATCATCAGTTTTTTGTTGCGACACCTTAGCTGTTCATTGATTGCTTTCTCATATGTGCCCTGACCGCGGGCCTTCAGCAGACCGAGTAACCCTTTGCTGGAGCCAGCGACCTTGGGTTCAAGCTGGTGGGCTTTTGCTCTTTTGCTCAAACCAGATGAGCCCGCGCTCAAGCTGGTGAGCTCGGGGTCTCGAACCTGGGTCTTCCGCATCCCAGTCCGACGCTCTATCCAGTGCGCCACCGCCTGGTCAGGCTGTTTGACTTTTAAACTCATGCTCTAGATATCTATGCTGATGATTAGAGCCAAATTCCACCTGCTGACCCCTGGTGTATTAACCTTGACAGGGGCTGAAAAGCCAGCAGCAAGCCAGGCCTTGTTCTGGGGCTACAGCCGAGCTAAAGGGCAGGCATGTGTATATCCAGCCTCATCCATCGCCTACAACTCGTGGTATCTCCAGCCAGCCCTGAGCTGGGCGGGGTGGTGACAATGACAGAAGTGGAAAGGTGGTGGGGTTGGGGGGGGGGGGGTAGGGGTGTCCCTCTCCTGCAGTTCTGGTGCCCAGGGGTGTTTCTTCCAATGGCCACTGGGTGGCAGCACGTCCCCAGGAATATGGGGTTGGGTAGTAAACTATGGGTTTGAAGCTGAAGCTTAGGAACTAAGGGAGGAATCCTGGATGAAATCGAGGCCCAGGAGGAGTTGGAACTTGCCCAGGTCACACAGCTTTCAGCGGCAGGACCAAAGGTCTCCCGCCTGCCTGGGTAGACTCAGGAGCAGAGCGGGGTAGGAGGAGGAACAAGCTTGTAGAGTGAGGGTCTGAGGACCAGCCCTGGCTTGGCCTCCTGGAAGTGGAGGGATGTTCTCACCCCAATTTCAACCCCTAGAATCCTACCCATCTTGAAGGAGATCAAATCTCCCCTCTGAGGCCCTTGTTGACCTCTCTCACCTGTGACTCTGGCAAAGGTGGCGATTCTCCCCATGCTCTCACTAGGACTTGGGTGGTGACTTCATCACCCTGTCACCACCCCCACTGTCTTAATCCCCCCACCACAGTGAGAATAAGGACTGTACTTTGTACTCCCCACTGCCTGTATCATCTGTTCCTCTGCTTCTGTCACTCTGCCCTCATCATGGCCTGGGTACCACCTGGGTACCTTCAGGACTCAGCTGAGATGTTGCTTCCTATAGGAAACCTTCTTGGCATTTGGCCTCTGACGTAGTGGTCCGTTACAGTTGGCATTGAAGCTGCCCATGGGGCTTTGTGAAAATGAAGTCTTCAAGATCCTCTCTTCCCCCAGAGACTTGGATCCAACAGGTCTGTGACAGAGACCAGGACTCTGCACATAAGACACTTCCCGGATAAGTCTGATGCGGGGACCCGAGATCTGAAGCCCTTTAACTGAGCCATTGCCCTGTCCTCTGAAGTAGTTGGGCAAAATGATTATGATGAGGAGTGACAATAAAGCTTCTGATATCTATGCCAAGTAAGTCACCCATGAAGCACTTTTACACTCATTTCTCCCTTTAATTTTCATCTTTATAACTTCTATCTTGGGAGGGATCATCACCCCCATTTTGCAGATACCCAAGGCTCAGAGGCAAGAGGTGATCTGCCCCAAATCCCACAGCTACAAACTAGCAGAGCTCAGATTTGCCCTGGGGTTGTCCTGGGGTAGCAGAGCTGTAGGCTATATTAAAGCTCCTAGGTTTGGAAATTGTTGTTTGCTGAAAATCAGAATTCCAAAATTCAGAACCTACATTTGGTCTGGTTTCCTGGGGATCTAGTGATCTCTGTGGAGGAAACTCGGGCTACTGCCACCATCAAGGTTCAGGTCCTCGTCATCTTGTTCCCTCTCTGCCCATCCATGTCTTCTCCTCCAGGGCTCAGAGAAGGTCTCATTTCATATACAGCCACAGCTATTTCTATGCACTTCACCCACAGCCAGATATCATGCCAGGTTCTGCAGGAAATACGAAGGGTAAGACCTGCCCTCAGTGGCTTCCTGGCTGGCTGGGGAGACAAGAAATGCGGGTGGTGGAACAAGGTACTCCAATTTCCCCTCCTCAAATAAATTAATAGTCCCAGCCTCATCCCCTTAATTGGCTGGAAGAGGTTCCATGCTGTGTAGGAGACCCTCTGCATTGACAAATGTAAAGTGGGTCATTATAGTTTCATTCTAACAGGCATTACAAAGCAATCTGATTTTCTTTTTCTTGTTTGTCACAGTGACACCTGTTGATGGATTCCTAGCAGCCTACGAAAGGGATTATAAAGTTGGTACAGAAGGATAAGAGAGACTGGGTCGTGGTGAACTTTAAAATCCTGTGAAAGTAATCTGAACTGCTGAGCAGTGGGTACATGGGAAGGTCATTGCTATTGTGGCATTCTGCACATCTGCTGAGACTCAGACCAGCTCCCTAAGGAGGGGGTGGGGCTCTCATCAAGCTGTGGGATACTTAGATAATCATCTTTCTGTGTCTCTCCTTCCTCCTAAGCCCGTGGGGGCAGCTAGGGAAGGAAGCTGGAAAGGTTTGGGCCCATGCTGCCTGCGTGAGGTGGATACCAGGGCTGTGGCTCTGGGAGCACCAGCTCCCTCCCAGGAACCAACTTTACACAAAAAGCAGTGGCAATGGAGGTTGGTGGGGAGATGAGATTCAGACTCCTCGGCTGGAAAACACTGATGACATTTCCTGACCCTCAGTAGAACTCCAGAGGAGCAGTTCCCCAGGCCCAACAAAGATGTGGTGTCTGGACTCTTTCTATACCATAGAAAGCGTCTGCGCAATGTTCTTAGTTTGTATGCGAGGGGGGGGGGAAGGCACATAAAGGGAAGGTAACTTGTCCAATTTGTCAGTAGCAATCCACTGAATACAAGTGTTAAAACGGCAGCGGACGAGGTGACAGTCTCAAAGTCGAGATCTGGGTCTTATACCAGATCTTAAGTGGCTCTGGACAAAATCCCTTCCCTTTTCTGGCACTTAACTTCCCTGGTTTGCAAAACTCGGATTAGGCTGACTCGTACTCTTTTATTCTAGTAGAGGAGTCACAACATCCTAGGAAAGGGTGCTGAAAATGCAAAAGTATTTGTAGGTCATTGGATTTCGCAGGAGACAGTCTCCTCACCCAAGGATGCTTCCGTTGCCACAGCAACTGACTAGCTGGCGTGGTCCCCGGGGTCCCGCTGAGGAAGCTGGGAAGAAGCCTGCCCTTACCAAGATGGTGGCGCCCACAGGGCAAGGGGCGGGGTTGAGCGTTGTCGGTGTGTCCAGATCTTTTCCCTGTTTCCGCTTTCTCATGCTAACGGCGAACTTCCGTTAATCCTCGTTGTCTTTCCTGGTTCTGGGAGCTCCGGGAGCTCGGGAGGGGAGGATTGCCTGCAGGTATTGGAGCAAATACCAAGAGGGGTAAGTCGCGACTTCCACGTCCCGCCGGAAGTGACGTGACAGTCGCGGCCGCCGACAGGTGGAACGGCAGGTGGGTTCAGGTGCCAGCCTGGCCCGGACCCGCCTGTGGGACCAACGCTTCCAGTGAGGGATTGAGGTAGCTTCCCAGGGCCTGGAGACCCGTGGGGACGGGGTCTGGGATTCGAACCCAGCGTCCTGTCCTGGGATCCCCTCCTGTACTAGTAAGAATCACCTACCCACCGCGGGGGACTCCTCACACCGTCCAGAGAGGAGAGAGAGGGCCGGGATCGCGGGGTTTGGGGTTGGCATTCTAGGCACTTCAGTGCCCTAAGCCCTATGCTCCTTTCTCTCCCATATCCAGTTCTCTCTTACCCTGCTGAGGTGGGCCGTTAGCCAGCTCACCTCAACTCTCGGAACCATGTTTGCAGACTTGGATTATGACATCGAAGAGGATAAACTGTGAGTATTTTGTTTCCCCAAGTCCCAAAAGTGCAGGCGCCCCAGGCCCCTCATATCTCCTTACTTCCCACTTGCACCGACCTTTGCTTCTCAGCGGTGGATAAGGGCTTGTACTGTAGCAGAATGGTCCCCTCACCATCGGTAGGGGGCTGTGGACGCATTAACAGACAATTACAATTCAGGGCCGTATAGGCCCTAATGGAAGATGACCTGGCTACAAGGAGAGCAGAGCAAGTGGAGCCGGAGTGTTCAAGGAAGGCTCCACAGAGGGGATGGCAGTTGGGCTAGGTTTGAGAGGATGAATAGGAGTATCATGAGCTTACTACCCCTTCCTCCCAGTGTAGACAGTTAGTGGGACAGAAGATCAAAAATTAAGTTAGTCTCCTTATTAGATTGTATCCGCCCTCAGAGCAAGGGCTGGGTCTGTGCCTTTTTGTGTCCTTTTCACTTTGTAAGGTGCTCAACGTCAGTGGGTTGCTAGCAAATATTTGTTGAATGAAAAAATGAATAACTGAGAATGTTTACCACAAATCATAATCAAGTGCTAAGAGATGTAACTGAGTAGAGCAATTGAGAGATGGATGATGAGTAGTTTAACAGGGGAAAGCTTCTCAGAGGAAGTGACCATAATGTTCCATATGTACCTGAGAAGGTGACAAGTCTGAGTCAAACCTCAGAGATAGAATAAAGCAAAGGGAAAGGGGACTTATTTTTATGGAGTGCTTGCTATGGGCTGAGCAGCTGTTAAGTGCCTTCTGTGCACTTTCTTACAAGCACTTTGATCAAGTAGCCATTTCATCCATAGTATTCTAACAGATGAGAAAACTGAAATGCAGAAAGGTTAGCTTACCAAAGTCTATAACTGGTTAGTGGCAGAGCTGGGATGTGATCCCACATCTGCATGATTCCCAACAGCTGTGCACATTCCTGCACAAAATGCTGTCCCTTTGGCCAAGTGTGAAAGAAAAGGCTGTGCAGCATTTGGAGCTTCTTGGGGTTTTAGAAGGCCTGTTCTCTTCCCTGTCCCCTCTAGTCATCCTTCCTCTGGGAGACTCAGCTTCATGTGCTTCTCTTTCTAGTGGAATCCCTACTGTGCCTGGGAAGGTGACCCTGCAGAAGGATGCCCAAAACCTGATTGGGATCAGCATTGGAGGAGGGGCCCAGTACTGTCCCTGCCTCTATATCGTCCAGGTATTGGGTGCTTTGGGGGTGGGGGGAAGTCCTACTTGGGCATGACAAAGGCAGGTTCCTTCTACCCTGCAGAGTGGGTGCCTTCTCATTCTTGAGGTCTGACCTGCTAAGAGAGGTCCTCCTGACCACCCCTCTCAGTAGTTCTGCCCTTGTTTTCCCCTGTTGTTTCAGTGTGTTCTTCTCTTTCTCAGCACTTAGCACCATCTGTAATTGTGGGTTTGCTCTTTAGTTCTATATCTAGCCGCTTTTCCAGACTCTCTGTACTATGAGGGTAGGGTCCCAGATTGCTTTTCATGGCTGTCAGCACCTAGTAGGTTGCCTGACATAGGGTGGACCTTCAATGAAAATGTCTTTAGTAAATCAATAAAACTATCAGCCTTTGGTACTAGCACACGTGACGTGTAGTGGAAAGACTAAAAGTCTATGAAAGAGCGTTGGCCTGAATTCAAATGCAAGCTTCCCTGCTTATTAGCAAGTGACCTAATCTCCCCAGTTTCCTCACCTGAAAGGTGAGGATATAAAATATATAAAGATGAGCATCTTTGAGTTGTTGTGAAGATTAAATAAAGTAACACAACGCCTGACACGTAATGCATGCCCACTAAATAGTAGCTGCGGCGATTTTCATGGCAGTGGCTCACTCACATGACCTGCCAGTGGTAATGAACAGTTGCATGATCCCTTGTAGAGGAAGCTGCCTGGTGATACTCTGTCAGCTGTGACTCAGACGCGGGGACAGGCAGTGCTCTTCCTGTAGTTTTAGAAGGAAGCTTGCCACCTTGGACATAAACTTGACCTGGATTCTACTCTGTTGTAACCTGTTCTGACAGCTAAGTAGCCATTGATGGCAGATGGGAGAGTATGGTCTCTGAGGAACTTGCAGAGGAGTCATTTCTAGGCCTTGAGGATGAAGATTCCTGGGACCTAATCTTGCTGGCTCAGGGTGTTGCTTTCATGAGGGATTTGGCCTCTTCCAGCCCAGGAGGTATTAGGGAGGCCTCCTTGCCCTGTGCCTGCTTAGCCTCTCTTCCAAAACCACTGTTTTCTTTCACCCCATCTTCACAACATAGTTATTTTATAATTTTTGTCTAAATCAGTATCAGTCTGCTTGGAGCAGCATTGTCAGAAAATTATTACAGAAGTGACTTTGGAAGAATAAATGCTTGGGATGGGTGTGTGAGATTTGGTACATTTGATGTTAGAAAAGGCGAGTCTCATCAGTTCGCATTTACTTTCTGCCCTCCACCCCCCCCCCCCAGGTATGTGGGGCCCTGTATTTCTGTCTGTTCAGGCATCTCTACCCTGCCCTTTGGCACCACTTGAGCGAAAGAGGATAGAGGCCAGGACGGAGCCGGGTGCTGGTTGGGGTGCTGGTTGGGCTGTCTTCTGCCAGGGGTCTTCTCGGTTTTCCCCTTTCTGACCCACCCTGCCCTCCTTATGTACCCCCAGGTGTTTGACAATACCCCGGCAGCCCTGGACGGCACTGTGGCAGCTGGTGATGAGATCACTGGTGTCAATGGCAGGTCAATCAAAGGAAGAACAAAGGTGGAGGTTGCGAAGATGATTCAGGAAGTGAAGGTAAGGGCTGCCATGAGCGTGGGGCCCTGAATCAGGAAAGCCACCTCAGAGGCCCAGGCAGGCCTGGAAGGGAGGTGGCCTCTCACTACCCCTCCTCCAAGCTCAGTCTGGGTCACACTCTGGCCTGCATTCATTCGGTTAATACTAATTATGCTCCAGGGCCGTGCTGGGCCTTGGCAAGAGAGTGGGTACCAGGAACTAAAGGTCCCTGTCCTCGAGCTCCCAGGGGAATGATCAGACTCAGACCCGAGCTTCAGGGAGAGCCAGAATGTCCCCAGTCAGGGACGGAGCTGACACTAGAAGTCCAGGGTGAACTCACCTGGTCACAGACACCCAGTAGATACTAGCTGAGCCAGGTGGGTCTGGGAGGGACAAGAGGGAAAGAGGAGTTTCCCTTGCTCATCCTGTAGGAACTTTCATTCCAGTGGGTCCTCCTGGGCTCACAGAACCCCAGGGACCCCTCTTGGCTCTGGGGCAGCTCCAGGTCCAGCTGCTGGTCTCCTGTTCCTCAGACCGCAGTCAGAGCTGCCTGTTTCCTGCTCTACTCTCATCCCCCCACCCCTGCCCCATCAGCTGCTCCAGACCATGGTCTCCTGAATGGCAGGGTGTGTCCTGACCCCTCACAGAAGCAAGTATGCAGCTTTTTTGCCATTTCCTAGAGATTTGCTGCTAGTAACTCTTAGGAAACTAACACAGTGAAGGAGTCCCAAAACCGTAGGATGATTTAAAAGTTTGAGAGTCAAGGGTTCCAACCATGAATTGAGATGGACAGTGTTTTATAGCTCCTTGGCCCCTTCATCCAAACCCTTCCTCCTTCCCCCTCCAGCATCCATGTCTGAAGGACCCGGGACCAACATGCCTTCCAGTCCCTCTTTCTTGCCTTAGCCCAGGAGCAGGGCCTTCTCCCCTCATTCCGTTCTACCCCACCACTCTCACTCCCCCTCCCTTAGGGTGGAGAGTCCAATGCTATCCTTTCTCCTACTCCAGCCCCTTAGCCAAGGGAAAGGTGGGGGCGGGCTGAGGCTCAGGGCTCCGTTGTACAAAAGGAAGTGACAAGGTTCATTCAGAGCCCAGACACCACTCTACCTGGTCTGGTTGAACTGTCCTGGCATTACCTGTTGGGCTGAGGAGCTCATTGTGGAGAGTGGTGGGCGGTGTTGCATTCTGGTTCAGAATTGGGTCCTCCCCTCACCCCCCCGCCATTGCTCCTCACCAAGACCTTCCTTGTCCTACCTTGTGCCAACCCCCTGTGTTCCCGTGGGGACAAGACCTCCTTGTGTGTGTCTCCCAGTTCTCATGTGCAGATATCCAGAGGGAGGAAGGGATTTGCCTGTGGTCACCCAACTGGACCAGCACCCAGAGTTGACCTGGGACAGGGCTCCCTCGCTTCCCCTCAGAGGCCAGGCCATCTGCAGCAGCCCCAGCATGTGTACTGCCCCCTGAGGGAGCCTGTCGTATCCACCCCTGGTTCTGACCACATCGGCTCAGTTTGGTTTCTTTTCAGGGCTCAGTTTTGAAATCTTGTTTTGTATTTGAATGCATTCAGTCCCAAGTTGAAAGGTCTTAGGACTGCAAGGACAAGAGTGAGCATGGAGGCCTCACGTGGTCAGGGAAGGCATCCTGGGGGAAGTCCGCACCTCTCTTGCAGTCACTAGAACTGGCTGTGTCACTCCCTATTTGCATAGGTCTCAGTGGCTGGCCTCGCCCTGGGGCTGGGGCCCCAGCTCTGCTCTTTGGCATTCCAGCACCAGGCACAGAGAAAGTACTCGGACACGTTGAATGAATGGAGGGACACAGAGGATGGGACTGATTTAGAGTGCAAGAGAAGAGCCCTGGTCAGATAGCTTAGTTGGTTGGAGCGTTGTCCCAGAACACAGAAGTTGCCAGTTCGATTCTCTGGTCAAGGCACGGCTTAATGTTCCTGTCTCTCTAAAAAAAATGCGCAGGAGAAGATATTCTGTGTCTTCTGTGAAGGGAAAATGAGGTAGCAAAGGTTTGGAGTATGGTGTGGGGGAGGGCAGGGCACCTGATCCGGCTGGAGCACAGGACGTAGGACTACCAGGCTGTGAGCTCTGTGACAGCAGGGACCATGTCTGTTTTTGTCCCACTGATTACCTAGGGCCTGGCACAGAGAGGGAGGGGACCTGGGAGCAGACCAGTCACAGTGCAGGGCCTGTAACAGGTCTTAGCCTGGTAGGGCTGAATTCAGGATTCTCTCACGACCACAGATTCTGGGGCAAACAGGCTTCCCCAGGAAAGGGGCTTGGGGCCTAGGAGACTCCTTCTCAACTCTGCCTGTCTTGCTTTCCCAGGGGGAGGTGACTATCCACTACAACAAGCTGCAGGCAGACCCCAAGCAGGGCATGTCCCTGGACATCGGTAAGCCGGGCCAGGACTGCGGTGTCCAGTGGCCCCAGCCCCGGCCCCTGCCCCTGGGCTGCTTCTTCAGGGTAATACATTGATAGTGCTTTCTGACTTTTCTAACCAAGCTGACCTATGAGGCCGGAGAGGCCACCTCCTCTGGGACCTTGCTGCCCTACTGTCCTTTGCAGGCCAACTGCTCAGCTACCACAGCCCAAGTGTTCACCCTTCCAACAGGGAGGGCACCCACCCTGGCCTGGTACTCAGGCCCACCACACACCTCCTCTCCCCACACCCCTTGGCCTCTTGTCCCACCCAGCTTCTCCCAGGAAAGCTCAGGGTCTGCACTGGACCTCAGGCCAGCTCCTCTGCCCAGCGCGCCCCAGAACAAGGTGCCTTCTGCTATCGGGGCTGGTTCTATAGACACTTCCAGACTCAAGGCCTGGACAGCAGCAGAGGTCCTCTGGACCAGCCACCTCCCCACAGATCAGGACCTGAGACCCCTGGAGGGCTCTGTGAACACACACTCATCTCCAGATTCTGGTTCAGCGCTCTCTTCCTGTCTCCATGGTCAGAGCCACCTCCTGGTTTTTAGAGAAAGGGGCCAAGAGCAGATTGCATCTGTCCTGTGGTCCAGCCTCTAAAACCCTTTGTTCCCACTCTAGTCCCCTCCCAAGGACTAAGTATGCAACCACGTGTACAATAACTGAACCTGGGGCCCAAGGTCAGCTGTATTGATGGTCCCTCTACTCCCCTCGGGAGACCTCAGTCGGATGAAGAAGAGAGGAGGGGAAGAGGCGTTCTCTGGTTTCCCGGCAGCCAGTGTCAAGCCTGTGGCATCGGCTCTCAGTGGTGGCCAGCAGTCGCCCGGAGTGCTAGACCCTTGGCTAAGCCCTTCACATAGTTGTCTCCCTCCAGGCTCTCGCCCCTCCCTGCTGTAGAGCGTGAAGAGGGCAAGGCCCAGAACCCACACTGGGACCCGTCCCACTCAGTCACCCCACCTCAGCCCTTCTGCCCTGATGTGGTCCCCAGTGCACCGTGCTGGGGGGAGGGATGGCCAGCTGCACACTCCCCTCACTGAGCCCCTTCTCACCTGTCCCAGTGCTGAAGAAGATGAAGCACCTGCTGGTGGAAAATATGAGCTCGGGGACCGCCGATGCCCTGGGCCTGAGCCGGGCCATCTTGTGCAATGGTGAGTCCCTTCCCCTCCCAGCGCTAGCCTGGGGTCCAAGGCCCAGGCTTCCCAGGGAGGGCCACCATGGCTGCTCACCAAGCCATTGTCGGTCCCTCTGGCTGGCCCTGGCCTCTACCCATGGGCTCATAGTGTCACCTCTGTTATCCCCAGAGGCTTCTCCAGCTCCCAGAGGGAGGGCCTCCACAGTGGTCAGCTGATCCCTCTTGCAGCCAGTGTCCCCACCTCTAGGCAAGGAGCACAGGCACAGGTCACAGATGAGGAGACAGGCTGGCAGTGGGGAGGTGCCTCCCTGGTACCCTCGCCACTGCCCCTGCTGCTCCCACATAGCTGGGCCTCGGCCCCTGCCCCAGTGCTGCCACACCCCTCATCTCACCCCCTGCTCTGGGACACCACTGCTCCTGCACTGCCTGTCTGCGTCCTGGCCCTCCTCCAGGAGGTGGCGCTGCTGCCCAGGTTGGAGGTGGCTCTGTGAGCTCTGGAGGGAGAGGGCCTTGTACACACACTGCACACCCACGCATGCTTATGCACACACACTCTTCCTACAGAGTGGCCAGTGAAGCACTTGGCCTGCTCCCACCATCATCAGCCTGAGTTTATAAACAGCAGCAGCTCTGCTATACGTGGGGGGTAGATATAAATACCTATATAAATTGTAGGCTCAGCTGGGCACCCTGGGCTCCATTGGCTGGGACTTGGGGGTGGGATCTGAGCTTGTTCCAAATGGTGTTCAAAAGTGGAGGCTGCTATTTTCAGCGTCTTGGTGTCTATAAATCCCTGTTACTGTAGTTACCATGTGTTGAGATGAAATTAGAACTGGTTGTTGTGTTTTTCCCCCAAACCTTGCAATTTCCCCAGCCTTAAATAGGTTTTCTAAAATTGAAGCTATCATGATGTCCCATGACCCAGCTAAAAACAACAGCACGGCGCTTACGTGGCTCCCTCCCTGCCAGGCTGGTCAGGTGCCAGAGTTCTAGGGAACCGGGGTCCGGAGGCCAGCTGGTGGTCCAAGTCTCATGAAGACCCCTGAGGTGCCCCCTTTCCTCCCCCTCAAACCCGAGCCTTCCTCCCAGACAGCCCATTGCACAGCAGCCTTCCCTGCCTAGAGAGAGGCCCGGACTCAGCCTCTGCTGCTCCCCCCACCCCGGGTCAGCACAGGAGACGGGGCAGAGGGCCCCCAGCTCAGACAGCCTGAGCTATGTGCCTTTCATCAGTTGCTTTACCTCTCTGTCCTGTTTGTTTGTTTGTTTGTTTGTTTAATGAGGCAAGTAGTCCCTGCCCCAAAGTCTCCTAAGGAAAAAGTGCTGAGAGGTGTGGAGGTGTTGATTGGTTCTGGTTCATGCACAGTAACTCAGGAAGGCCAGGCCCTGCCTGGGGGTTGGCTGGGCTAGGAAGCCACCAACACAGGCCGAGGTGCGCCCAGTGGGGAGGTAGATGCCTACCTCACCCCTGTCAGTGGGTGGGGTGGCACCCCCTGCTGGAGGAGACCCTACCCAGTACAGCTTCTCACGGCCCTGGCCTTGAGCTCATCCGGTAGCCCTTGCCCCTTCCCTCTTTGATTTGAAGGCCAGCCTCAGCCCTGGCGATCCACTTGCCCCATTTCCACCCCATGGGGTAAAGCGGCTGTCCCCACCCTCACCTTACAGCCTTTACTTACCGGCCACTGTCTGGCTCCTCTGCTAAACTGTGAGCCTTGAGGGCATAAGTGGGTCATTCCTGGAGCCTAACGTGGTGTCTGCACACAGTAGGTGCTTGATAAACACCTGTTAAGCAAATGAAGATGGTCACCAAGGCCCCATCCGATGCAGCTCTTCCTCAGAGCCCTTCCGAATTGTCTCCCCTCCCTGAATTGTCTCCCCTCTGAGCAGCATGTTTGCTTCTCTGTGCTGGGAGTCGCGCTGAGCCCGCACTACACTGTCCCTACAGCTCAGTGCTCCCACTTGTCCCTGACTGCCTCCCTCCTTAGCAGTGTGGGGGACACTGGCTGCTAGGCAGGCCGGGGGCAGCCACCCAGAGGCTTGGCTTTGGAAGTAACCCATCTGCCCCTTTGATGTGCCATAGCCTTCTGGGTTGGGGGCTCGTCTTAGGAGTGTTTGGGTGGGCAGCTCAGCCTCTCATCTGGGTGTCCTGCACTGTTTACAAAACACCTCTGAGCCCACTGACTGAGGTGGGCAGTCCCCCTCCTTGGACCCCATTCTGTGAGGATCCTGCTTGTCCCCTGGGGTCCATCCTGCCCTCTCAAGCTGGCTTGGGCCACCTGGCGCCCTCACCCCATGGCTTGCCGAAACCGACTGACCAGCCCTTCTCTCTCATCCCCACAGACGGGCTCGTCAAGAGGCTGGAGGAGCTGGAGCGGACTGCTGAGCTCTATAAAGGTGGGCGGCCCAGCCCCGCTACAGCCCTGTGGGGCCAGCACTGGCTGTGTTCTGTGGTGGGCCATTGAGGCCTGCTCCAAAGATGGTGGCAGTGGGGGCAGGAACACCAGCTTACAAAATTCTAGAATTCTTTATAAAAGGTCTTAAGACATACCTTTTTTAATTATAAGAATTCTTTGTAAAAGGTCTTAAGACATACCTTTTTTGATTATAAAAGTACTATATAACCCATAAAAATTCAAATAAGAGCGTATATCCCCAGAATGGCACACTCCCTGGAGATAAAGCCCGTAAGTGGCCAGTCTACTTTCTGCCCCTGCAAAGTTCTGGCTTCCCTGTCTGGTGGGGGCTCCTCATGGCTGTGGCTGGAGCTGGGCCTGCAACCCTGGGCTAGTGGAGCTGTGGGGAAAGGCCATGAACCCAGGAACAGTGCAGGCCTCGGGTAGGGTAGAGGGTCGGAGGCCATGTCCTGGGCCAGTGTGGTCCCCTTACCCCTTGGTGTGTTCTCTTACAGGGATGATAGAACACACCAAGAACCTCCTACGGGCCTTTTATGAGCTGTCGCAGACGCACCGGGGTAAGAAAACCTCTAAAGTTGCTGCGTGACCCCAGCAAACCTGCCCCTCTTTGGGCCCAGCATCCCCATTCAGTGAGGGGTGACTGAGCTGCTCCCTTGGGTCCTCATGCTGTGCTCAGGCGGACACCACAGCCTGTCCCCTCGGGCCAGCTTTGGGCTGGGCATGTTCTGTGCTGGAGGGCAGCAGTGCTGGGGCCTGGTGGGGAGCGTCCCGAGCAGCTGGTCTTTGGGCCCTGTCGTCGTCTGAGTCCCATCCTGTCTGTCTGCATGGCCACTTCCACTTATTCATGGTCTCAGTTCCTCCAGTGCTTTAGTTGGACAGGGCAGCTCTGATTAACCCCATTTCGCATTTGGGGAAGTGAAGCCCAGGCAGAGGAAATGGCCACACAGTCCCTAAGGGGCAGAGCTGGCTGTAGGACCCAGGTGTCCAGACCCCATACAAGTGCTTTGCCCTCTGACAATACTACCTCCTCCAGTCCCAGTCCAGCCTTCCCCCGTGGTCTGGGCACTCCGGGGAATGAGGGCAGCTCCCTGAGGGTATAGGCCAAGCTTCTTTAGCAGTGTGGACCAGCTCCTTCCAGGTATAAACCCACCTTCTTTTGGGTGTGTGCCCAGCCCCATCCTGTCCTTAGGGGTACAGACCAGCTCCCTTGGGGATAGAGACACATCTCTCCTGGGGTGCAGATGTGGGCCTCCAGCCTGCCATACCCCTGCCCTGCTTCTCCTCCACAAATCCCTGGCTTTGCCGTTAAGGACCAGGTAGGGGCAGCCTTCAGGGAAAACTTGTCATGCAGCCTTTGGGGATGTGTTCTCTGTGATTGGCGTGCGGGAGCCCCAGCCAGCTGCGAGCGAGGCTTTTGTGAAGTTTGCCGATGCCCACCGCAGCATTGAGAAGTTCGGCATCCGGCTGCTGAAAACTGTCAAGCCGGTAGGTCGTGGAGCACCCGTGTGTCAGCATGTGAGGGTAGAGGGGGACAGTGTGTCATGCAGAAGAGGTCCTGTATGGAGTCGGGACTCCTTGGCCTCGGCCTTGACCTCTAGGTAGTTTGAGGCCCTTGCTCCACCACTGAGTCTCAGCTCACCCTGGGCCTGGCCTGTCTTCTCATCCTTGAAAAAGACAAGATGTCTGGGAGCACCCGTTGGCTCTGACATTCTGAGTCCACAAGAAGATTGATGCCTCAGTGCCATTCCTTGTCACCCTGGCCAGCCTGACCCCCGCCTGCGGGATCTAAGTATCCGCCCCTTTCCCCTTCCAGATGCTGACAGATCTGAACACGTACCTCAATAAAGCCATCCCAGACACTCGCCTCACCATCAAGAAGTACCTGGACGTGAAGTTCGAGTACCTAGTGAGTGGGCTGCGGCCTCTGGGGAGGATGGTCTGGCCTGCCAGGGGAGAGCCGCTGGAGATGGGCCCGCTTCTGCCAGCCATGTGCTGGCAAGCAGGACAGAGCTGGAACCTGTCCCGTCTGACCGAGATCGTGGAACTGAAGTCTGAGGAGGTGCTGGGGACTTAGGCCGTTCCTCAGCTGCTCAGAGCCTCGGGAAGCCTGGGAGCCTGGGTGGGCAGAGCTCTTGCGCTGGACCTCTGATCCCTTGAGATTTTTTGGTCACCTGTTATAACGGGTTAGACTAGGTCAGTGGTTATAAAGTGGGTACCAAGCGATGTTAACAGGTTTTATGTTTAAATGATAATTCTGCGGTCCGAAGGAGTGGAGGGAAAAGGCTGCACTGAGCAAGCCAGGGCTCCTCTGCCGCAGGGCTGCTCAGAGCCCGCGACCGGTCCGAATGCCGCACGAGGCTATAGGCCTCCTCGAGCTCCTTTGATCGTGGAACCCCTTTTCCCAGAGCGTCTCCTGGGACCTGTTTGGTAAATGATGGGCTGCCTCTCAGGCCCTTCCCACCGTCCCAGATGAGTGCCCTCCTCTGTCTTCTGCCACCGGGGCCACCTCAAGCCAGGGCCAGGCTGAGTGAGGTGTTCGCCCCTTGTGCTCCAAGCTCTGCGGCCAGCTGCCCAGCAGGAGCTTGGAGGGGCCAAGGAGGCGCTGTGCTCCCCTTGGTGGCTGAGACACAATGTGGCAGTGGCCAGCTGGGGACATCGGGGTGGACAGCCAGGAGCTGCAGCCACTCTGACAGCTTGGTTTTACCTGTTCCCACAGTCGTATTGCCTGAAGGTGAAGGAGATGGATGACGAGGAGTACAGCTGCATTGTGAGTGTCATGGGGAGGGCGACAGCCCAGGGATCTGAAAGGCCTGGGGTATTCCCCTTCGCCTACCTGCCCTGCAGAGCCCCAAGAATATCCTTGGTCCGCCAGGGACACCAGGTGGGCCAAGCCAACCTGGAAGGGCTGGGGGGCTTGGCCAGGCTCTTGTTCCTGGAGATTTGGGGGCCGCACTTGTGGCCCCTCTGGCCAACCACCGTTGTGCCCACTCCCAGGACGGCTGTCCCCCACCCCCAGACTTTGTGAGGTTCTTGCAGGAAAAATCTGACTTTCCCCTCACTCCTAAGGCCATTTTTATTTTCTTTTAATTTGTAATATTTTTGATACCAGGATCCGTCTTATGACTAAATGTTCATTTACTTAATGTGGCAAGGGTTTGGATTTTTCTTTTTCTGGTTTTTTTTTTTTTTTCATTTTTCCGAAGCTGGAAATGGGGAGGCAGTCAGACAGACTCCCACATGTGCCCGACCAGGATCCACCCAGCACGCCCACCAGGGGCAATGCTCTGCCCATCTGGGGCATCGCTCTGTTGCATCCAGAGCCATCCTAGTGCCTGAGGCAGAGGCCACAGAGCCATCCTCAGCGCCCGGGCCAACCTTGCTCGAATGGAGCCTTGGCTGCAGGAGGGGAAGAGAGAGATAGAGAGGAAGGAGAGGGGAAGGGGTGGAGAAGCAGATGGGCGCTTCTCCTGTGTGCCCTGGCCGGGAATCGAACCCGGGACTCTTGCACGCCAGGCCGACACTCTACCACTGAGCCAACCGGCCAGGGCCTTTCTGTTTGTTTTTTTACAAAACTATAAGTACTTCTACCAATCCTTGGCATCTCAGAAGTGAGGGACCCTGGTAGCTTTGAAAGTGTGAACCTTCCTTCCCCCTGCTGCATCCTCCCAGAGCAGACTGCCTAACCCACCAGCGCCCCTGATGTGCTTCACCCCTGCCCCAGGCCCTCGGGGAGCCCCTGTACCGCGTGAGCACAGGCAACTATGAGTACCGCCTGATCCTGCGCTGCCGCCAGGAGGCCCGCGCCCGCTTCTCCCAGATGCGCAAGGACGTGCTGGAGAAGATAGAGCTGCTGGACCAGAAGCATGGTGAGGGGCTTGGGTGGGCATCGGGGACCCGAGGGTCACGTACTGCCTCAGTCTATATGCTATCCTTGGTATGGTGGGGTAGATATTATCTTCTTCCCGTTTTAGAGTTGGGAAAACTGAGGCCCAGAAGGGAAAAGTACTTACTTGAGGTCCCAGGGCCAGGCCACACCATGCAGTGCTTTGAGTCAGACCCAAGACAGAGGCCTGGCAGGAGCTCACCCACCTCCCTGGAGCTGGGACTGGGTGGAACTGGACTTCTGGGGGTGCATTTCACAACCCACCCAGCCTGGCAGGGCTCCTCTGTCCCTCAGCCGGGAGCTAGAGTCCTGTGTAGGACTGGGCAGGCCTTGCGTTGCCCCTCCCAGGGCACAAGGGTCCAGGGAGGTGCACACTGGGAAGCCCAGGGCAGGGAGGCGGGCCCAGGCAGGCTTGGAGGGCCCACTTCATGAGGAAGGCAGCCAGGCCCACTGGTGCCTCCGCCCACTCTCCTGCCCCAGTCCAGGACATCGTGTTCCAGCTGCAGCGCTTCGTGTCCACCATGTCCAAGTACTACAACGACTGCTACGCCGTGCTGCGGGACGCTGACGTCTTCCCCATTGAGGTGGACCTGGCTCACACCACGCTGGCCTATGGCCTCAGCCAGGACGAATTCACTGACGGAGAGGACGAGGATGAAGATGAGGACATGGCAGCCAGGGAGCCTTCCAAGGATGCACGAGGGGCTGCCGGGCCCCTGGACAAGGGTGGAAGCTGGTGTGACTCCTGATTGTGCCCATGGGGTGCAGATCTGGGGGGTAGGGTGAGTGGGAGCCTGATAGCATGGGAGCGGGGGCTGGGCTGCCGCGCAACAGGGTGGCACATAAAGGCCTGCTGGCTAGGGGTGCCTGCCTCCCTGCTCCTCTGTCCTGGCACAGCGAAACTAGGCTCCTGCCCAGGAAAGGCTCTGGGGCCGTGACCTTGGGCCTGGACACTGGGTCCTCTCCCTTCCTACCCTGCCGCCCCGGCCAGAAGCAGAGCTTGGTCTCTGGACCTGCCCTAAGGAGAGGGCAGAAAGGAAGAGAGTTGGTGGTGGCAGGGAGTCCAGGACCCATTCCTCGTGGGCACCTCCATTGGAGTGAGGGGCCAGGGTGGACAGCCGAGGCTGATGCCAGTGTCTGATGGACACTCTCACCTCACCCCAGGCTGCCCCCCGACAGTCCACACTCACACCTCGGCGGCCTTTATTTATTTTACTCCCCACGCTCAGCCACTGCCCGGGAAGGGCTGGGCGCTGGGCCTGTACTGAATAAACACCCCAATGGAGCTGGGCTTTGTGCAGTGGCCTCAGACCTGCCTCTCCCCTCGACCCTCCTCTCCTGCCTCCCTGGTCACGAGGATGGTGGGCAATAGGGTAACAGCCATTCCCTTCACACATCACTATTTTTCATCCTCACGGCTGCTCTGCTGATGAGCACTGCTGTCCCCGTGCACAGATGAGACACTGAGGCTCAGAGAAGTGTTTTGCTCAAGCCCACAGAGTGGGATTTGAAAGCAGATCTGTCAGCTCCAAAAGACGACCTTTCCCCCTGCCTCCTGGGCTGTCTGCTTTGTGGAACCCTTTCCATCCACCCTCCTCTTGGTTCTTCAGGACTTCTGGCCATGAACTAAATAAACCTTTATTTGGGGGTGGGCAGGACAGATACCGAGTCAGGAAGACCCAAGACCCCAAACAGCTAGAATGTTAAGGGTGCCTCTGCCACTCCAGATGCAGGCTGTGGGAGGAGCCTAGAGGGGAACATCACACAGTCCTCCATGTCCTGGCAGAGTGGGAGAAATACGGTGACCATGTGTTCTGCCTTACCTATACGCTCCAGTCCCACCTGTTGCCCCAGTGTAGGTACTAATAGTGGCCCTGCTCACTTCCAAAGTGCCCCTCGTTGGATAATGAATTACATGGGTGGAATTCTTAATGGGATTGTCAGGCAGGGTTGGGAGCATGGAGGGAGGGATGGGCTGTTACCAGGATCTTGTGAGTCCCTTAGCGTGGTCAGAACACACTACCTTTGAAGGGGCAGCCTTCAAAGGAGGCCACGTGCCAGACTGAAACTGGTAGCCTGGATTCCAGTCATAGCCTCTGTGGCTGTGGACTACTCCCTAATTTCCCTGTGCCTCAGTTTCCCTATCTTTCAGTATGGCTAATAATGGTATCTTTTATTGGGTTGTTGGAGGATTAAATGTTGTAAAGGGCTTGGAACAGTGCCTGGCATGGAGTCGGCACTCTGAGTGTTTGTTAAAATAAGATGTAGTCACTGTTTCAGTGGCTCGGGGGAAACCACAGACTTGGGGTGTGTCAGCCAGGCATCTGTGAGGGCTCCCATGCCTTCCTGGCGTGTGGCTGGGAAATGAGGCCAGCCAGCAGGGAGGGGTCCCCGGTGGGATGGGCTCTGCTGAGGAGCAAGGCTGGACAGAGAGGCCTGTGGTCTTCTACCGGGGTCTGGTCACTACACTCAAATTGGAGGGAGGGAAGCAAAGAAAGGGGCATCTACTTTGTGGGAGGGAAGTAAGTACAGTGAGGGACTCGATTCCTGAGTCTCCCAGGCAGGGTGAGTGAGATCTGGAGCTCCCAGCACTGGATCAAAGTACAAGAGGTCAGAAGTCAAAGTGCGAGAGATGAGACATCCCTGGGACTCCCCATGAAGGAAGTAGGTGCCAGGGGCAGCTCTCAGAGCCATGTTGGTATCCACAGGGACATGTGTCCAGGGCAGAGGCCCCAGGACACCAGAGTTTATGTTCTAGAGAGAGATTTCCCCTCAGGAAGGCAAGGGGACAGACACACCTTGCAGAAGGCAGCAGGGCCGGTGCTGGCCGCATGCTCCAGGACGGAACAGGATGGAGTCATTTACGGAGGACCTCCAGTGGGCAAGAGGAGCCTGAGCCTCGGGGCCAGGATTCAAGCCCTGTCCTTGACTGCTCTTTGTCTCATGGTTCTGGGTACCACCCTGCCAGCAGCCCCATCTCCAGTGGCAGGTGCTGCGAATGGGTGGAGCTGGTGGGAGCCCAGGGCCAGGCTCACCCCCAGCCCTAGTACCTCAGTCTGGGGATACCCCCATCTCTGCCACTTTGTCTCCCAGCACCTGCCAGGTCAGGGGATCCTGGGAGAGCCTCTCCAACTCCCTCCTACCCATCCCCTCTCTAGGTCAAAGCCGCAGTGGAGGCGCAGGAACAGAACCTTCTATCTTTCAGCTGAGCTTTATGAACTTGAGCGTCACAGTGCTCAGGCCCTGTCTGGATACAGCTGCTTCACTGAGTGGGGACAGGGCCTAGCCACGGCACACTGGGAAGATAAGGGAGGAAGCTTCCCACCTGGGCCCCAGGAGTGACCACCCTGGAGCAGCCTCCAGTGTGCCAGACCCTCTTGGGGAAGCAGGGGCTCTGAGAGAGGAAGCCCTATGTCTGAAGTCGCCAGCCACCCCACCTGTGCCCCCATGCTACAGAGACTCCAGGGCCAGCTCTGGCTCTGGCTCTCCCTCTCCATCTCCCTCGGGTTCGGCAGGCCCAGCACCAGGGCTTGACACGTCCAGGTCCTTAAGGCCATCTGGCTCCTCAGTGGGCAGGGGCTCAGAGTCCCCTTCAGCGTCAGCGTCCTCACTGCCACTGGCTCCGCCCTGGGTGCCTGGGCTGGGCGGGGCATCTTGAGAACGCCGTAGGCAACAGTTGGTAGCAACAGCCATGAAGACCCCGGCCAGGACCACCTCAGAGCCAGCCAGGTAGAAGATGATCTCATAGTTCTTCAGTGCGTCCACCAGGCGGCCTGGGGTGGGGAAATGGGAGGTAAGGGCACACGGGGGATGCATCCTTCACCCCCACCCTGAGTCCTCAGGGAAAGGCCAGTGCCCTCAATTTGGTGAGGCTCTTCCGTAAGACACACATACCCCAGTCTTTATTCCCATTTTACAGATATAAAACCGCACATAGGCTCTGCCATTTGAGAACTTAAAAATGTCACTTCAGTTCCCTGGACCTCAATTTTTAAGTGACTTGGAGCCTTTGGTAAGGCAGCACTTTACAATTTACAAGGCACCCCCTCCACCCGCAGAGTCACATCACGCATGTGCCCTGTGAGTTGTCCAGCGAGGGAGACAGGGTGGGAGTCGGGAAGGAAGGGCCACTGGGCTTAGCCCCACTCCTGGGGGCCACCAACTTTTTGCTCTTCTCCCCTAATCTTTAGGGGCCTGTCTCAGCTCTGCCATATCCCCTACCTGTAGGCCTCCTCCTGCCCCTCCAGGAGGCCCCGGGACCCCACACAGCTCATTAGCTCCATTGGGATAGCATTTGTGGGTTCATCAACCTATTTCCTGCTCAGTCTTTTCCAAGTTTTCTATCCCAGGCACATATTGTTGTCATTGCAAATACTTTCCCCTACAGTATGGTTTCTCCACGTGCTCCTCCCTCTCTCGGGGGCATTCTTGTGGTTGTCCATGCCAGGTTGTGACCCCTCAGTCTGCATCTGTGTGGTCTTAGGGAAGTGTCCCAGTGACCCCTGAGCTGGCTCCCCCCTGAGCTCCTCTGAGCAGTACTCCACAAAACTTGTCTTCCTGGTCCCTGTCCCACTCACACACAGCACACATGCCTTCTCTGCCTATTAGATCTACCCCAGGGTTACACAAGAAAATGAAAGATGGGTCCCTGAGCCTCTGGGGAAGGGGGTTGGTCTTGTGGCCTTTGGAGATGAGCTTGGGGGCCTCCCACAGCTGGGTGCAGGGGCTTTGTGGTTCCCACTGGGTCAGATGAGATGACCAAGCTTGATGAGGGTGGTCAGCTAGACCAGCCCTGGAAGGATGGGCAGCTCACTCCATCTCAGGTGCAGACTAGGTTCTAGTAAAGGTGACCTCCCCCTGCCATTGCTCCATCCCGCAGATGACCTCAGTTCCTTCCTGCTCACTGGCAGGCTTCCTGCCATTTCAAGGGTCATCTGACAATCCAAGAAGATCCTAATGTCCCCACCACACCTTTCCAGTCCTAGCTCCTGCCCTACTTCTGTGAGAACACTGTCCACCAAACAAACATACCCTGTGAGGCTGCCTTCATGCCAGTGCCTGCAGGAAGCCCTCCCAGACCACCCCCATCAGGATGATTTCCTAAGAGGTGATGAGTGCAGAGAGCGCAGCAGGCAGTGTGCACAGGGAAAGAACCTAGCGCACCTCCTTCTCCACGTGAGGACACTGAGCACCCCCACTCCGCTCCTGGCCCCAGGCTGGTTCCCCAAAGACACTGTCCCTATTCCAGCCACTCTTAGAGGTTGGGGGAGACTAAAGCACTCAGATGAAGTGTTTCAAAGGTGTGGGCATATAGCACTGGGCAGGACTCCTCTCTAATTCTGGGACTGCAACTTGTACTAGGCCTCTGTGCCTCAGTATTCCCATCTGCAAAAGGAGAATAAGCATTTGTACTTTGTGCCTTCTGCTGGAGATGAACCTGTGTGCCAGCAGCTATCTATCCATGTTGGGTTCTTCCTGGCACATTTCCTGTATCTTCCGTGCCTACCCAGAGCGGATGATACCGTCTTGGGGGAGGGGCTAACTGGCCATGTGAAGGGGAGTTCATTTCACCCCACCAAGCTGCCTCCTCTGAGGGGTCATGTCTATAAGTTCCACTTTACAGGACAAGGGCTTCCCTCGGGCTCAGGGGCACTAGGCCGCGCCACCCCCTCCTGCAGGGCGCACCGGCAGAAGGCGGTCCGATGAGCACAGCCACGGCCTCGATGAGCAGCACCAGGCCTAGCGCACTGGGGAAGCGGTGAGCACCCACGGCCGCCATGAGCACCTCGAACTGCAGCGCGCCCACCATGCCGTAGGACAGGCCGAATGCTACGCAGAAGGCGACGAGGGCGCCGTAGGAGCGCGCACGCGCGCTACTCAAGTCCGTGAGCCCGTTGGCCAGCAGGGCCAAGCTGAAGAGGTAGGCGACGTGCGGCCGGAGGCGCGCTAGGCCGGCGAGGGCGCCGCACGCTGGCCGTGCCACGATGTCTACGAAGCCCACGATGGAGAGAAGGAAGGCGGCGTCCCCGTCGGGCACGCCCGCGTCCTTGGCGTAGTTCACCAGCAGGATGGCGGGCACGAAGAGTCCTAGCGCCATCAGGAACTTGGTGACTGCGTAGACCACGAAGACGCGGTCGGCGCACACGCTCACGTCCAGCAGGCGTCGGCGGGATTGGCCGCCAGGGGGCGCCTCGCTCAGGCTCAGCCCCTCGCGGTCCGCCTCCGCCTCCCCCGGAGCATCGCCCGCGCTGTATCTGCGAGGCCGAGGGCCCGGCCGCGGCCCCGGCGGCGGCCTCATGACTGCGCCGCAAGCGCAGCAGTGCAGCAGGAGGCCGCCGAGCAGCAGGAAACCCCCGCGCCAGCCGAAGCGCTCGAGCAGCTGCTGGCCGAGTGGCGAGAGCGCCGACAGGAACACAGGGCTGCCCGCCGCCGCCAGCCCGTTAGCCAGAGGCCTCCGCCGATCGAAGTATAGCCCCAGCATGATGAGTGACGGCTGGAAGTTGAGGGCCAGGCCCAGGCCTGCGGGTGAGGTGGCGCTGTGCCAGGATCCCCAGGCGGCCTCCACCCCGTAGCAGGAGCGGAGGTGGCCCCATTGGGGCGGACAGAGCCCCGGAGAACTGAGCAGAGGGACTTGGAGGACAGCTCCTCATGGGGAAACTGAGGACAAGAGTTCTTGCAGCAAGACTCCCACTCCCCACCCACAGCCCCGCAGCAGAGGAAGGCAGCCGGCGCCCTCACCTGTCAGCACCCCAGCTGTAAGGTAGAGCTCCAGGAGGCGTGTGGCGAAGGATGCTAGGACCATGCCCGCTGAGGCCAACAGACCGCCCACCAGCATCACCGGGCGACAGCCAAAGCGGGTCACGAGGATGCTGGACACTGGACCTGTTGGCAGGGCAGAGTCACCACGGGCTGGTCCAGTCTCTTCTCCGGTGGTCACGCTCTAGGCTTTGCACCTCCCAGCCCTGGAAGACGTCTCAAAGGGATAAGGTCACCCCTGGTTCAGGACCCCAGAAAGGGCGGTGTCTGGCTAAGGTCACACAGCTTGGCTGGGACAAACCAAGGAGACAGTGCCTTGCTGGCTTCTCAGCGGGAGGGACCTGCCCTGGCCCAGAGCCCTCCATCCCCACCCCTTCTGAGAACACGGGAACCCAAATCAGAAGGGGCAGCCCCCACTCCCCCCCTTTTTTTTTTTTTTTTGCATTTTTTCCGAAGCTGGAAACGGGGAGGCAGTCAGACTCCCGCATGCGCCCGACCGGGATCCACCCGGCACGCCCACCAGGGGGCGATGCTCTGCCCATCCGGGGCGCCCGCTGCATCCAGAGCCACTCCAGCGCCTGAGGCAGAGGCCACAGAGCCATCCCCAGCGCCCGGGCCATCCCCTGCTCCAATGGAGCCCCGGCTGCGGCTGCGGGAGGGGAAGAGAGAGACAGAGAGGAAGGAGAGGGGGAGGGGCGGAGAAGCAGATGGGCGCCTCTCCTGTGTGCCCTGGCCGGGAATCGAACCCGGGACTCTTGCACGCCAGGCCGATGCTCCACCACTGAGCCAACCGGTCAGGGCCCCACTCCCTTTTTTTTTTATTTTATTTTATTTTATTTTATTTTATTTATTCATTTTTTTTTTAGAGAGGAGAGAGAGACAGAGAGGGAGAGAGAGGAGAGAGAGGCAGAGAGAGAAGGGGGAGGAGCTAAGCATCAACTCCCATACGTGCCTTGACCAGGCAAGCCCAGGGTTTCGAACCGGCGACCTCAGCATTTCCAGGTCGACGCTTTATCCACTGCGCCACCACAGGTCAGGCCCCACTCCCTTTTTTTACGTCCACAGCCAGGAACCCTAGCGTGGGTGCCTTGCTCCCTGTCCCCCCTTCCCACTTCTCACCCCCACACCCACGCTGCTTGGCCAGGATAACTCCAGCACCTTCCCCGTCTCCACAGGTGGTTAGGGCTTGGGGGAGCAGAAATCTCATTTAGATCTCAGTTTCTCCACCTTTAACATAACAGGTGGAGTTTATTTGCAGGAATGGTGTGTCCCTGCTGCTGGCCAAGCTTGCCAGGGCAGCCAGCTGGATGCTGGCCCCACCTCTGCGGCTGCTCCCTTCCTGTCCTGTCCTCTCCTCTCTCTGGTGCAAGTGTGTCCACAGGAATAAAGGGGTTTCCGTGCCTGTCCAGACAGGCCCCGTGGATGCTCAGGGGATTGAGCAATTCCTTGCCCCTAATCCCAACCCTCGAGTTCTTGGAGGGGGCGCTGACCAGTGCCATAGAGCATGGCGAGCATGATGGAGGACACCCAGGCCGTGTCACTGTAGCCTGCACCGAATTCGTGCATGAGTGCGCGGAAGAAGACGCTCACAGCCTTGGGGAAGCCATACGCGAAACCGGTGACCACGAAGCAGGCACCCAGCACCACCCAGCCCCAGCCGCCGTCTGGGGGGCTCGTGTCCCGCCGGGGGCTGCCGGCGCCCATCTCCACTGACCCTGCTGGAGAAAAAGGAGACAAGAGGAGCAGCGAGAGTCTGTAACCTAGACAAGGAATGGGCATGGAGACCAGTGTGGGGAAACTGAGGCACAGGCCTATCCACATGAGCCCTGCTCAGGGAATGAAGCCAGAAGGGGAAACAGTGGTAAGACCTCACCCCAAATCCACTCAAGGGGCACGTGAAGGATGAGGGGAGGATAGCAGAGGCATGCCCACCTGAGTCTTGACTTCAGGAAGGCTTCCTCTGGAGGGCACACCTTGCTTTTCAGAACCTAGTGGTGGCAGAAGAGGAGTGCTGGTGAGTGGGAGAGAGCCTGGCACCCAGTGTGTGCCAGGAGGTGTGGGTGGAGACCACCAGTGTCCCCACTGGGCCTGTTTGAGGGTGTCTGGACAAAGGAACAAACGGGGAGGGAAGAGACCAGGCGCTTTCAGCAAAACGGGTGCAGCTTATTTTCCTCCTTGTCCTTGTATTTTGAGCCTTTTTCTCAATGGTCAGGATTGACTACTGTCATTAGAATTTGAAGGCGGGGGAAATGAGAACATGTTTGTAACAGAACATTAGCCTTGTCTCAGAAGCCAAGGGAGCTGAGTTCCAGTTCATCCCGGCTTAGCCATGGATCTGCTCTGGGACTTGGTCGGGCCCCCTCGCCTCGCTGAACATTAGTTCCCCCACCTGTAAGACGAGAGATTGATCACTGCAGGCCGCAGGGAATCTTGGGGTGGGGGTTGGAGCTCTGGCTCCCACTGGGCAGGTGGGAACCTTCGAGGGAGCGCCAGGAGAGAGATCTTCTGCCTTCTAAACCCCTAACAGCTTCCCCACTTCCTGCGCACACAGAAACAAGCTCTGAAACCTCACCCTCCTGGATCCCAGTCCAGGGGTTCACAAAGCAGCCCCGTGCACCCTCAGAATGGGTGAGGAGGTGAGCCTCAGAAGTAAGATGGACCAGCCTACAACTGGGCAGGGGCCTCCCTCCCTCCTGCATCCCCTCCTAGCCTGGGGTCTCCCTCTGGCACTGGGCAATGGCAAGGGACCTGTGAGTATCTGAGACTCTGCCCCTTCCCTGCCAGGACCGGGTCTGGCTTTTCCTGCCTGTTATCCCATGATAAAGGGACAAGATGGTGGTCCCTGGCAGCCTTGTCCCACACTCACCAGAGCCGGCCTGTGGGTCTGGGGGTCCAGCCTTACATCCGAAGCCTGCGGGGTGGGGCTGCCCACAGGCTCCCCTGTGCCGCCTCGCCTGCTGAGGGATGCAGCTGCAGACTCCCAGGCTTGCCTGCAGGTCAGCTACTGGCCTGGCTCTCACCCCGACAGCTCTTCCCCAGGCCTGGGGCTTAGAGCGTCCCCCCACCCCATGTCCCTAAGAGGCTTTTGCCTGGGAGGGGAGAAGGGGCAGGGCAGAGACCAAGCTTGGGGCCCCGGCTGCCCAAGGAGAGCTAGACAAATAAGGAGGTCCTTCTAGCTCTGGGGCCTCAGGAGGACACACAGAGCCCTGCCTGGGGGGTACTAGTGGTGCTGGGGGCGCAGCCCTGCCCTAGAGAGACCCCACGAGGCCCTCATCACAGTTCCTTGTCTGCCTCCCACCTCCAGGCCACATTCCAGGAAGGGCCTCTGTGGCTTTCCCTTGGATAAGGCTAATCCAGGAGAGCCTGGGACTGAGGGGCAGGGAGGGCCGGAACAAAGGGTGCTGTGTCCCAGGCCACTTACTGATAGACCTTGGCCACTGCCACCCCTCCTCCTCTGGAAAGGCAACTATTTCCTGGGGGTCAGAGATGAGGGGGCTGGGGTGAGGGCTTTAGGGTAGAACTAAAGACTTTCTTAAAATGTGGGATGTGAGGGGCTAGGAGTGAGCGAGGCTTCTCAGGCAACTGCCGCTGACTGTCAGGAGCTCCTAGACCCCATTCTCCCTGGGAGGTCTCCACCCCCAAATCAGAGACCACCAGTCCTGCTGCCATGTCCACTTGCTTTATTTCTCATTGTTTACAAAAGTTAAACGGGGACCTGTGTGAGGTAGGGGATACGTAAGGGATTCCTCCCCACTGGGATGGAGAAAGGGGAAAGAGGTTGGGGGCATGAGGTAGGCCCCCAGAGAGAGTCCTGGAGCCCCTGGAGGGGAAGAAATGGTTCTGTCCCCCATTCTGCTTGCTTTATTTTGAAGGCCCCAGACCCCATGCCAGGGCCCTTGGAGCTGCTCAGGCTGGGGGTGCATTTGGGGGAAGGGCACCCCCTAGGATCAGGGCCCTGGCTTCTGGGGTCCACTGCTGCTGCTTCTGCTGCCGCCAGCTCCGGGCAGCCCCTGAGCAGGTGTTGAGGCGACCTCGTGGCGGAGGAAGGTGCCTCAGCGGATGAGGGGTGCTGAGCGGTCATTGGTGACAGTGGGACGCAACTTGACGGTGGCAAAGGGGTTTGTGCCCCTGTGGGAGGAGGGGTCAAGGAGAGGAGCCAGTTCTCCAGCTGGCAGTGGGCCCAGGGAAGCAGCTGGACACCTGAGCCAGGTGTCCCAGGTGTCCACCACCCCTGCCTCCTGTCCCCATCAAGTCACCTCCGCTCGCCCCCACCTTATCTCCCTCCACTGAGCCCAGCTCCCTCTTGCCCAGTCCTGCTCCAGGACTCACCGAGGGAAGAGCTCTGGGGGCTGCTGTTCCCAGGACATAAGTTTCTGTGGTGGGGATGGAGGAAGGGCCAGGTTTGGGGGAGAAGGGCCAAGCAAGCTCCTGCCCCTCCGTCTCCCCCTTCCAGGGGGGCAGAGCACTGGACCAGAGGCCCCTGCAGTGCCAGGCTTCAGGGAAACGCTGCCCTGGCATTCTGAAGCCCAGGATTCTGTGGGTCTCAGACTTGAGAAGCCTCTGGACCAGAGTACCAGCTCCAGGGCTAGCCATCGCCCCCAGGACAAGCCTGAGGTGACCCCATGGGGAGGTGTTCCCTTGTCCCCATCCACCCAGCCTGCCCCAAGCCCTCACCCAGGACCCTGGTTGGCCTTCTCGGAGAGGCAGGGAGGACAGCCCTTTCCCAGCGCTCCCAGCAGGACACCCAGGGCTCCCGTCCCGGAAATGAATACTCCCTGCATCCTCCACCCGAGTCAGAAGCTAACCCACCCTCCACTGATGGGCAGACTGGGGCCGGGTGGGAGGGTTCCCTGCCAGACACAAGGGCAAAGCAGAGAGGGTTACCTGGTCTCCAGTCTCCCTGCCCACTGGATGCCCCCAGGGTTGAGGACAGCCTGGGGGAGAGGGCTTACCTTGATGTCACTGGCCACCCCCATACTGCCCATGCTACTTCGGCGGCTGCCAGGCAAGGGTGTAGGTGCAGGGCTGGGGGCACGGCTTGGAACCCGGCTTGGAGTTCGGGAGCGGGACTGGCCGTCCCAGTACTCTGAGGGTGCTGTCGAGTTGCCCGGCCGGTCCAAGAGGTCATCTAGGCTATGGCTGCCCCGGAGCGGATAGGATCTAAGTCCGGGGAAAGGAGGGGGTCAGGGGTCAGGCCCCATCTGCTGGGCCCCGGAGATCCTGTAGCTTCCTCCCCTGTACCTGGGTGAGAGGGGACTATTGGCAGTCCTGAGAGGAGGCTGAGGGATGGACCCAATGATCTTTATAGGTAGAGAGATGGGGCGCCCTTTCTCTAAAGGCTAAAGGGGGCTGGGCCCACTCAAGACTGAAACTCACAGATGCCCCCCAATGGGTGGAGCCACCCCCACTGGAGTCCCCACCCCTCCCCCAACTCTGACCACCCAGATACCTAGAAGGTAGCTCATTCATAGGGCTCATGGGGTTCATGGAGGTCACGGGGTTCAAGGTGTTCATGGGATTCATGGAAGTCACCGGGTTCAAGGGGTTCATGGAGGTCACGGGGTTCAAGGCATTCATGGGGTTCATGGAGGTCACAGGGTTCAAGGCGTTCATAGAGGTCACGGGGTTCAAGGCGTTCATGGGGTTCATGGAAGTCATTGGATTCAAGGCATTCATGGGGTTCATGGGCACGTCCTCCAATGGCTTCACGTAGGCTTCGGGGAACCAACCGCTCCTGTGGGGCCGAGGCAGAGGATTCCACACGCTAAGGCCCAACAACAGTGGTCCAACACCACTTCTAAATGGAGCACACAGTCAGTGGGCACTGCTGGTGCCAGCCTTGCTCCACAGGCTTTGCTGAAAGAACTCATTTAATCTCTTGAAGGAGGTCTTTCTTGGCATTCAAGGCCACCAGTCCAGCCTCATGTCCCACCAAGGGCTGGGCACCTTAAGAGGAGGACCTGGGCCCTGGCTGGTTGGCTCAGTGGTAGACCATTGGACTGGTGTATAGAAGTCCCTAGTTCGATTCCCAGTCAGGGCACACAGAAGAAGCACCCATCTGCTTCTCCACCCTCCCCCCACTTTGCCTACCGTGGCCAAGGCTCCAATGGAGCAAGTTGGCTTTGGCTCCATGGCCTCACTTCAGGTTCTGAAGTAGCTCTGTTGCTGAGCAACGGAGCACTGGCCCCAGATGGGCACAGCATTGCCCTATAGGGGGCTTGCCAGGAGGATCCCAGTGGGGGCACATGTGGGACTCTGTCTCTCTGCCTCCCTGCTTCTCACTAGGAAAAAAAGGGGGGGACTGGAGGTCTGAGAAGGAAAGCAGTGTGTCCAAGGACACAGGGTTAGCAGTTTATTCCCTGATCACTAAGCACCCACTGTATGAGGGTCCAGAAAGCCTGGCAGTCCTGCTCCCCAGAGGATCCTAGCCTGGTGAGGAGACAGACCTGTAAACAGATTATTACGAGGGTGATGGCACAGGACACGGGTCCACTGGCAACTGTAGGAGTCCAGAGGAAGGGGCACCTGAGCCCAGGGTGCCTGACTCCCAAGCCAGTGCTCTTTCCTTAGCCCAGCAGTTGCCCTCTGGTTCGGTGACCCCAGGCACCCTGCGTTTAGAGTCTGCCTGGCTGGAGGCTCATTCAGAGCAGCCTTCAGAGCAGCCAGGGTTGAGGGAGAGGCACTGTGACCCATGTTCCTTAGCCTTTTAAGAGTCCACAGAGCCCACCTGACCTGTGGTGGCACAATGAATAAAGCGTTGACCTGGAACACTGAGGTCACGAATTCAAAACCCTGGGCTTGCCTGGTCAAGGCACATACGGGAAGCAGCTACAAAGAATTGATGCTTCCTGCTCCTCGCCCCCTTTTTCTCTCTCTCTCTGTCTCTCCTCACTCTCTAAAATCAATAAGTAAAATCTTAAAAAAAAAAAAAAAAAAGACTCCAGAGAACCCATCAGACTCTTGCAGAACTGAAAAAATGTCTTCTAAAGAGCCACCTTAGATTCCAAAACCAATCAACATTCTCACATAAAAGTTACTGGAAGCTATTTCACCTCAAACTGACAATAAAAACATTGCAGTATATTTTACTTCTGTTTTCACCATAAAGTGCCTGATGGTAAAACTTGGTCGTCATTTTCCCTAACCTGAGTCACAGAAAGAATAAAATGTCCCAGGAATGTGTATCGAGAGCACGGGTCTAGAAGGTTTTATTTATTATAAAGTGTGGTACACACCTGTTGCAGGGACATTCAGAGTGACACCCTACTGTCCTCTGATGTGGGTCTGCAAAGCAGGTGTTTTTGCCATTCGTGTGCTTGGTTATCTGTCTACCCACTCGTTCATCCTACCATTCCTGATCTATGTAGTCACCTGCCATCTATCTACATACCCTTGTGCCTAACTGCCTCACCCTGTCCATGTCACCCATGCATCTGTCCACTAACTCATCCATGATCCACGTGGGCAACCACTCCTGGACCACTAATCCATCTATCAACACTTGCCCACCTACCTGCCTCCACCTGACAACCAACACACATACCTCTTCAATCACCCATTAGCCCACACATCTATATACATCCTCTCGTGTCCCCACCAACCCATTTGATTCCCACCTATCCACCCACCTACCCATCCACTCACACAAGCATGCATCCACCTACCCACAGGACCACCCCCTCATTCATCCTCCGCCCACCATCCGCTAACCCACATGCCACCCTGTATGCACTGACTCCTCAGCCTATGCATTCATTCATTCATGCCCCTATTTCTGTATTTCTTTGTTCCTTCTCCGTTAGCAGGCATGGAAGTGGGTATCACAAATATCCCCTGTCCATAAGGCCCGGTGGGAGACACTGCCAGGCTCTAGCAAGCTCCCACCCTCCCCTTTTTCTCCAGCAGAAAGAGTGGTCCCTGCACACTCCCTTTTTGGCTGCCAACCCCTGTTCTCCAGGCTTGCTGTTGACCACAATGTACTCCCCATTTCCCCCTTCCACTCATGGTGATAGAAACAGCCCCAGTGTAGGTTCTTTGGATTTCCACTGCTCATGACTGCAAGATGGTGAGCACACCAGCCTGCAAAGCCCCAGCACTGCCTCTGTGCCCAGCCTGGGGAGACCCCTACCCTATCCATCCCCCCACCAGAGCTTGGCTCTGCTGACTCTTTCAGGGAAAGCTGTCCCCTTACACAGTGACAGGTGCACAGCAGGTGCTTATGTAAAAAGGTTTCTATAATGTTCCACACTTGTGAGAGTCTTCCCATTTCCCATCCTCTATCACCCTCTCCAGGACCGCCACCCTTAACTTGGTAAGGAGCTTCTTCCTAGTCTCAGTGGGGGATGAGGAAACTGAGGTGGGACTAGGAGAGAGAGTGGGGAAGGAGAGAGTTGTGCTTGCCCCAGGTAGAAGCAAAAGAAGCCTCCATTAGGGAAGTCTAGTAGGAGCACAGGCCTCACAGGTCCTCCTTCCAACCCACCCTGCGCCTTCAGGCTCCCACTCACGTGGATGAGCCCTCCAGCTTGCCATAGAGCCAGCCGTTCTGGGCCTCCGGCACTAGCACTTCCACGACGTCTCCGGCCGAGAAGCGCAGCAGCGTGTGGTTGGCGCCCTCCGAGTGGGAGACAAGGGCACGGACTCTCCGGGCGCCCCCGCTGCCGCCGCCCCCGCTGCCCACAACGCCAGGGCGCTCTCCGAAGGAGTTGGAGCGCGAGCGCTGGGCACTGCTGGTGTAGAGCGAGGCTGCGGAAGCGGGAGAATGCAGCAGCACGTGGGTGGGAAGTTCTCCTTCGAGTCTACCCTCATTCCTTCCTGCTGCAGCGCATCCTCCATTCCTTTTCCCAATCCCTGGACCTCCATTCAGTGTCCCCGACCCTCCCGCTGTGCTCCGGGGACTCTTACAGGCAGACGGTGTCCTGGGCAGGGACCGGCGGTCTGGCTCCAGCTGGGACGCGGACCTCGCCTCGGTGGGCTCGGGGCCGTAGGAGCCGGAGCCGTGCCGGCTGCGGGGGGAGCTGAACTCTCCCAGAGGCCTCTGGGGCTGCGAGGGGAGACGGGCAGGGGAGGGTGGGGCGGGGAGGGGCGGGGCCGCGGCGCCCTAGTCCAGCCCCCACCCCCAGTCCCAGTAGTCGGAGTAGGGGTTCACAGGCCTGCGACCGAGCCACCAGGGGGGCGCAGAGGCCGTGCCAGGGCGGAAGGGCCAGATGGGGGGCGCTGTGTAGAGCGGCACCCTGGGGGGGAGGAGGTTCCAGGCGGAGGGCCTCAAACCCCAGGGCCCCACGGAGGGTGCTGGAGTTGGCGGGGGCCCGAATAATGGTGGGGGCATAAATGGAGGCGCGAATACCGGCGGGGGCGCCCAAGGCCTCACCATGTCCAGGCGGGTGGGCGTCAGGCGGCCCGAGGGGTAGGGCGGCCCCAGCACGGGGCCCAGCAGGCCTGGGGAGTGGGCACGCGACGGGCTGCGGCTGGCCTCCGACTGCTCCTTCCACAGCACCACGCGGTTCTGGAGTATTCCCCGGGCCTGGTGGGGTGAAAATACTGGGGTCACCCAGATCTGGGCAGCCCCCAGAATCCCGGGGACTCAAAAGTGGTGCGCTAGACCTGGGGACTTGGGCCCTGCAAGCTGAGGAAGAACAGATTGTCTAGGTGTCAGGAACTAAAGATCATGGTGGTGTCACTTTGGATTTTCCCACCATCCAACCCTCCCCTCTTCTGTCAAAGGCCCCTTAGTTCCTGAGCTTCCCCTAACCCCCTCTCTGTGTACTTGAGGCAGAGTTCCCCCACTTCCCCATACAGGCCTAGCGGTGGAAGGTAGGCTGACTGCTCCAGTTGCTCCATCCTCCTGTCTACAATGATGGATTCAGGATGGCACTTACCCAAAAACTGTGACCAAAGAATCCAATCCCAGTACTCACCCTGGAACAATCTGGAAAAATATATTCTTTCACCTCATGGGGTTTGCTAAATAGGTTGAGTGAAGCCAACACAGAAAACTACAACTAAGGAACAGACAATGGCAAATTTCTGATGACATCTTGGGTGCTCCTGGATCCTGCTATACCTGAAACCTTTGATCTTCCCAGTAACTAAAGTAATAAGTACCTTTTCTGTTTAAGCCAGTTTGAGTAGTGTTCTACGGAGGCCTGTCAAATACAGTTTTCTGAGGGCATCCCTGTAGTCTACATAGCATCCCTTTTCTAATATTCCCAATATATAGGTGTCTGTTTGAATACTTTCATGCACACAAACTCGGCATCTGATCATAACAACTTGGGGTGAGAATGTTAGACTGTTGTGTATATTAATCATGTTTTAAATTTTCTTTATTTTATGATTCTCTGACATCCTGAGGTCCTGCTATTCCTGCAGAGACTACCCCTCCCAGGGCTTAGATAATTCCTAGGGAAAACTTGTCCCTGAACATGCCTTTTGTAGGCAAACCAAATCCAAACCTATATCCCAACCACTGCTTTTAATTCACACATCAAGCTAATATTTCCCTTGCCTTAAATCACCCCAGCACCAGCTACCAGACAAGGGGACACCACCCCTACAGCACAGAACCCACTGAAATGACTCAAACTAAAGAAGATCCTAAACTTGCTTAAACTTGGCTATTCCTTTGCCCCCCATTTCTTCCATGGAAACCATCATAAATGTGTGGGCCACGGTTTCCCCTCACTCCTTCTGCCTCTTGACCAACCCCAGCTGCTTCCCCATGTGGCCCTGCATGGCATGACCCCTTCTCTTGGGAACTGTGATATGTAGTAAAATTTTTTTCAATGGTATTAATCTGTCTGTGTTGTCACTCAGTCACCTCTATAAATTAAACCCCAGGTACAATCAAAACATTGTTCTCCAGTTATAAAGGTCTCTCCTTTTCTCTATTCAAATATACTGCCCCCCAAGGCCAAACTCAAGACTGTCCCCTTAGGAATAATAAAAGTTTCCCTTTGTTGAGCATTTACTCTGTGCCAGGTCCAGTTTACAGGCTTTGCCTGCATTATCTTATTTGATTCTCATAATAGCCCTGGGAGGTATGTGCAATCGTTGCCTTTATTTTATAGAAAAAGATGCCGAGGGTCAGCGCAGTTAATGACTGGCTCAAGGCCTTGCACCGGTAAGCAATGAAGCGGCCTGCACTAGTCTGTCCTGAGGAGGCTTCCCATGACTGCCCCTCCAGTGATCACTCTCTTCCCCCAGCTGCTAAAAACCCCTTAGTGATCTTGGGCAGCAAAAGAGAATCAGAGCCTCACGTCACAGCAGCAACTAGTCCAGTTGGTCACGAGGGAGACTCTCTCTGTTGCCTTGCATAAACAATTAGCCAAACACCATACAACAAGGGTCTGTGTGGGCTTGTTTCAGAGGCACAAGCAAAGCGAGACCATTAGGTTCTGCATACCATATTTTTAAAAGGTTTTTGTTCTTGTTTTGTTCAGTTTGAGAACATTCAGAGAGCACCTGCTATGGCGTTAAGGGTCCTGGGAGCAGTGGCCACGTGCCGGCCTAGCCAGCACCTGCACTGGCTTCGCACAGCCCTGCCTCCGCAGGTTAGCCAGGGGTTGGAAAGAAACACAGGCTTTCACAACCACAGAGGACATCACGGGAGAATGTTAAGAGCATTTATGGAGTGGAAAAGCCATTCTAATGATGAGACAAACCCTTTTAATGATGAGACAAACTATTTTAAAAAGACTGATAAGTTTGACTAAATAAAAATAATTTTTAAAAAGTGTGGCAAAATCTACAATAAGCAAAGTCAAATGATAAATGACAAACTGGGAAAATATTTCCAACTCATTATTAAGAAAGGGTTAATTTCGGCCCTGGCCGGTTGGCTCAGCAGTAGAGCGTCGGCCTAGCGTGCGGAGGACCCGGGTTCGATTCCCGGCCAGGGCACATAGGAGAAGCGCCCATTTGCTTCTCCACCCCTCTGCCGCGCCTTCCTCTCTCTCTCTTCCCCTCCCGCAGCCAAGGCTCCATTGGAGCAAAAATGGCCCAGGCGCTGGGGATGGCTCTGTGGCCTCTGCCTCAGGCGCTAGAGAGGCTCTGGTCGCCACATGGCGACGCCCAGGATGGGCAGAGCATCGCCCCCTGGTGGGCAGAGCGTCGCCCCATGGTGGGCGTGCCGGGTGGATCCCGGTCGGGCACATGCGGGAGTCTGTCTGACTGTCTCTCCCTGTTTCCAGCTTCAGAAAAATGCAAAAAAAAAAAAAAAAAAAAAAAGAAAGGGTTAATTTCAATAATATATAAAGACTCCTACTGCCCTGGCCAGTTGGCTCAGTGGTAGAGCATCAGCTCAGCATGTGGATGTCCCAGGTTCAATTCCCAGTCAGGACACACAGGAGAAGCAACCATCTGCTTCTACACCTCTCACCTTTCTTTCTCTCTCTCTCCCTCTCTCTCTCTCTTCTCCCACAGCCATGGCTCGCTTGGTTCAAGTACATCGGCCTGAGCACTGAGGATGGCTCCATGGAGCCTCTGCCTCAAGCGCTAATAATAGTTTCATTGTGAGCATGACCCTAGATGGGCAGAGCATCGGCCCCAGATGGGGTTGCTGGGTGGATCCCGGGTGGGTGCATGCAGGAATCTGTCTATCTCCCTTTTTCTCACTTGGAAAGGAAGAAAAACAAAAGAGCTCCTACAAATTAATATAAAAAAAGGGAGGAAAAGATGCTGACATGTCACAGAAAGGAGAGCAAATGGCTCTGCAACATGGAGAGGTGGGCAGCAGTCTTACTCATAAATAAAGAATCAAGAAAAATTGCACTGAGATGCATTTTTACTTTTCTGATTAGCAAAGATCAAAAAGTTTGCTCACAGGCCCTGGCCGGTTGGCTCAGCGATAGAGCGTCGGCCTGGCGTGAGGGGGACCCGGGTTCGATTCCCGGCCAGGGCACATAGGAGAAGCGCCCATTTGCTTCTCCACCCCCACCCCCTCCTTCCTCTCTGTCTCTCTCTTCCCCTCCTGCAGCCAAGGCTCCATTGGAGCAAGGATGGCCCGGGCGCTGGGGATGGCTCCTTGGCCTCTGCCCCAGGCACTAGAGTGGCTCTGGTCGCGGCAGAGAGACCCCCCGGAGGGGCAGAGCATCGCCCCCCGGTGGGCAGAGCGTCACCCCTGGTGGGCGTGCCGGGTGGATCCCGGTCGGGCGCATGCAGGAGTCTGTCTGACTGTCTCTCCCCGTTTCCAGCTTCTGAAAAATACAAAAAAAAAAAAAAAGTTTGCTCACAGCCCTGACCAGTTGGCTCAGTGGTAGAGTGTCGGCCTGGTGTGTGGAGGTCCTGGGTTCAATTCCCAGCCAGGGCACACAGGAGAAGCACCCATCTGCTTCTCCACTCTTCTCCCTCTCCTTCCTCTCTGTCTCTCTCTTCCCCTCCCGCAGCCAAGGCTCCATTGGAGCAAAGTTGGCCCGGGCACTGAGGATGGCTCCATGGCCTCCGCCTCAGGCGCTAGAATGGCTCTGGTTGTAAGGGAGAAATGGCCCAGATGGGCAGAGCATCGCATCCTGATGGGCTTGCGGGTAGATCCCGGTCAGGTGCATACAAGAGTCTCTCTCTCTTCAGAAAAAAAAAGAAAAGAAAAAAGTTTGCTCAACTGGTGTCAAGGAAACAGGGAATCTCATACATTGCTGGTGGAAGTGTGAATTGGTACAACCAATGCCTTCCTGTATCCTCAGACTCACAAATTCCATTTCTAGGAATTTATCCCAGAGATATACCAGCCAAGTGCAGCAAACCCAGAGAGGCGGGGGGAAAGGGAGGAAGGCACGCCATTGAATAGCATTGGACTAACCAAGGACTGATTACTGCAGATGATGAGAAGGATACCTTCCCGTTATAGTTCTTTAAGTCTTTCTCTACAGCTTGTGCATTCTGCTGTAGGGACAGGTAAATATTTATATTTATGGTTACTTATTTTAGGAGTTCAATCTTGCATGTCCTAAAGCCTAGCTGGGTCAGACAACATGCTACCTATTCCCCATACCTCGGGGAAGTTGGACTCATTCAACCCACAGCCCCTCCTGAGATGAGGGCACCCAGCGGGATGCAGCCAGTGAAGGGCTCAGCTTTCCTCCTTTTTTTTTTTTTTTTTTTTTTTTTTGACAGAGAGAGGGACAGACAGACAGGAAGGGAAAGAGATGAGAAGCATCAATTCTTCGTTGTGGCACTTTAGTTGTTCATTGATTGTTTTCTCATATGTGCCTTGACTGGGGGGCTACAGCAGACCAAGTGACCCCTTGCTCAAGCCAGTGACCTTGAGCTCAAGCTGGTGAGCTTTGCTCAAACCAGATGAGCCTGTGCTCAAGCTGGAGACCTCGGGGTCTCGAACCTGGGTCCTCCACATCCCAGTCCGACGCTCTATCCACTGCGCCACTGCCTGATCAGGCTCAGCTTTCCTCATAATGTTGGAGGTTAACTGTTAGAACACAGGCAGAAAGGAGTTTCCTTCCAAAGAAGATACATAAGCAGCCAATAAACACATGAAAAGCTGTTCAGCATCACTAGTCATCAGGGAAATGCAAATCAAAACCATAATGAGATAGCATGTCACACTCACTAGGGTGACTATAATCAAAAGGAGAGGCAATAACAAGTACTGGTGAGGAAGTAGAGAGATTAGCAAAATGCAGGAGCTCCAGTGGCGCAATCGGTTAGCGCGCGGTACTTATACAGCAAAATGCAGCGATGAAGTAAGTCATTGATTTCTGAGGGGAGGGGATGGTGGGAAGATCATATCCCAATGCCCCTGGCTCCTCCTCCTACAGATCCCATCAGCCAGCTCCCTGGAGGGGTCAGCAGCTGGGCCAGGCCACGCAGGCAAGTCCACACGCCGGGTTTGGCCACTGCTAGACCTTTTCAGAAGAGAGCAGGACACAACTGTGACTACTGCTGGGCTGGCAGAGGCCTGAGGACCCATAATTGAGGAGCCAGGCAAAGACTAGTACTTGGGGTCCAAGCGAAGCAGCCCACAGGGACACTTGGGTAGGGCAACACCACATGTCCCTCCTGAGTGTGGCCTGGGAGGTGCTACTGGCTTTCCTGAGTTCCCGGGGTCCATAGGCTTAGCCTGCTGCTAGCTCATAAGGTACCATTTGTAATTTAGAGACCGATGTCCCCTCTGGATGGACAAAGACAGGGAGGCACACATTTGGTGAGAGAGTGGTCTCTTTATGCAAAGAGAAAGGTGCTCCTGTCTATAGGCAAACAGTCTGTACCACGTGTTCGGCTTGGGGAACAGAGCACAGTCCCTACGGAGCCAGTACCCTGTGTGGCACACAACCTGCACATGCCTCCCTAGCAGCCCTGCCTGCAGTGGTTCTCCATGTGAATAGGCCAAATGAATCTCTACCGCTGAGGCTGAGTGAGAGCCATGCAACAGGAAGGAAGACCTGGGCAGAGTGGGGCCCCCTAGGGCAGGGGTTGGGAACCTTTTTGGCTGAGAGAGCCATGAACGCCACATACTTTAAAATGTAATTCCGTGAGAGCCATACAGCGACCCATGTACGTTATACATTATCCAATAAAAATTTGTTGTTGTCCCAGAGGACAGCTGTGATTGGCTCCAGCCACCCGCAACCATGAACATGAGCGGTAGGAAATGAATGGATTGTAATACATGAGAATGTTTTACACTTTTAATGTTATTATTTTTTTTATTAAAGATTTGTCTGCTAGCCAGGTGCAGCCATTAAAAGAGCCACATCTGGCTCGCGAGCCATAGGTTCCCAACCCCTGGCCTAGGGAACACTGCTCCACTCCCCTGCCCCCATATTTGCCAACACCACTGTCTGAGCCCTTTCAGTTCAATTCAACCCAGAGTGGGAACAGGACCATGAGGAGGCAAAGGAAAGAAACAAGGCACCAAAGAGGACCTGATGGCCACGGTGGAGAACCTAGCACAGGGGTAGTCAACCTTTTTATACCTACCGCCCACTTTTGTATCTCTGTTAGTAGTAAAATTTTCTAACCGCCCACCGGTTCCACAATAATGGTGATTTATAAAGTAGGGAAGTAACTTTACTTTATAAAATTTATAAAGCAGAGTTACAGTAAGTTAAAGCATATAATGATAATTACTTACCGCACCCTGGCCGGTTGGCTCAGTGGTAGAGCGTCGGCCTGGAGTGCAGGAGTCCCGGGTTCAATTCCCGGCCAGGGCACACAGGAGAAGCGCCTATTTGCTTCTCCATCCCTCCCCCTCTCCTTTCTGTCTCTCTCTTCCTCTCCCGCAGCCAAGGCTCCATTGGAGCAAAAGTTGGCCCCGGGCACTGAGGATGGCTCTGTGGCCTCTGCCTCAGGCGCTAGAGTGGCTCTGGTTGCAACAGAGCAACAGATGGGCAGAGCATCATCCCCTGGTGGGCATGCTGGGTGGATCCCGGTTGGGCGCATGCGGGAGTCTGTCTAACTGCCTCCCCGTTTCCAACTTCAGAAAAATACAAAAAAAAAAAAATTACTTACCAAGAACTTTATGTTGGATTTTCACTAAGTTTGGCAGAATAAATCTTTATAAAACAACTTACTATAGTTAAATCTATCTTTTTATTTATACTTTGGTTGCTCTGCTACCACCCACCATGAAAGCTGGAACACCCACTAGTGGGAAGTAGGAACCAGGCTGACCTCCACTGACCTAGCAGACCACCCGGGCTGCGGAGGGAAAGAGGTGACAAGCTTAACATGAACTTGGTAGGAACACATACTGTATCACAAAGACCTTCTCACCCAGACAGAGAACAATTTTAAGACTTGAAATTGAAGAAATGAAGTAATAGAGAGGACACTCCTGTTGAGAACAGGATCAGTGGCTGACATGTCAAGGGGAGACATATCTCAACACACGGAGCAAGCATGGGTGAAACAGACATGGTGAGGAAGGTCATCGATGTAGGGCTCCAAATGACTGGAGTTTCAGAGGAGAAAAAGGAATGATAGCAGAGAGGTAGTAATAATTAAAGAAATGGAAAAGCAAACAGCTCCCCTGACCTGAAGAAAGACCTGAGCCAGTAGTCTGCAGGGGCACCGACAGGCATGCACTTAGGCAGTGCCCGGACAAGCTCCTGAGAAAACTCACAAGCATCTACAGAGAAAGAGCCGGTTACTTAAAAGGAAAGAAGACAGGCAAGCACCAGACTTCGCACCTACAACATAGAACACTGGAACCTTGGACCGCGGCGGAAGAGGCCCGCAGCCCTGGGGCCCTGCAGCCAGCCAATATGCACCCAGGGTAAAAGGAGACATTTGTACATGTGCAATTGACTCAAACCGTGTATCTGCAGAAAGTACTTTTGAAAATTCTCTAGCTGCTCCAATTAATCAAAACAGAAACCTCGAGCCCTTGCTGGTTGGCTCAGTGGTAGAGTGTCGGCCTGGTGTGCGGGAGTCCCAGGTTCGATTCCTGGCCAGGGCACACAGGAGAAGCGCCCATCTGCTTCTCCACCCCTCCCCATCTACTTCCTCTCTGTCTCTCTCTTCCCCTCCTGCAGCCAAGGCTCCATTGGAGCAAAGTTTGCCCGGGCGCTGAGGAGGGCTCTGTGGCCTCTGCCTCAGGTGCTAGAATGACTGATAGCGGTAGAGCGATGCCCCAGATGGGCAGAGCATCGCCCCCTGGTGGGCATGCCGGGTGGATCCCGGTTGGGTGCATGTGGGAGTCTGTCTGACTGCCTCCCCGTTTCCAACCTCGGAAAAATACCAAAAAAAACCCCCAAAACAAAAACAAAACAGAAACCTCAAGAGATAAAAGGGAGTGAAAATAGCAGTAAGCAGGGAATCTGATGATGTGTATGGGGAAATTTTAGTGGAGGATGACAGACACACTGGGCAGGGGTAACGTATGTAGTCTAAGTAAAGGTTCTCGCAATAGAAGGGCCATGTTGCAAAGAAGTAACCATGAGGGTCTGGAACTAAAAGTCCTGAAGTTTCTTGGAAAAACCAAAACATGGTGTAAGGGAGGATGATGGGAGGAGTAAAAACTTTCCAAAGGCCTCGTCTTAGAGTACCAGGGAGGGTAGGAAAATCCTTCTCAGGGTGTCATCTTATGAGGTGGGAGCAATGACCAAGTAGTGGTGGGGAGGGTTATTATGTTTTGGAAAAGATAATAGATATTTGTGATTATGGGGGTCATAAAGTGAGGTCATCCCGAGTAGAGATGAAAAAAATAGTAGAATTTCTAAATTAATAACAGGAAAAGGGAATGTATAGTAACTCAACCAAACTGACAACAAGAATGGAAGAAAGCTCTTTCAGGAAGACGCTGCTGCTGTTTAGCGACCTGTGTCGCTCCCGCTCCTGCTCCTGACTCACCGCTGTTCGCTCTCGCCGAGGAACAAGTCGGTCAGGAAGCCGCGCCGCAGCCATGGTGAGGCGGAGGGCGGCGCCGCGCGGTTGCGGCGGTGGCGGGACTCTGCCCCGGGGCTCGCGCTCTTCTGGGGACGGATGCCGGGATGGGGGGAGGCGGCTTTTAAAGATACCGGAAAGACACCCGTGGAACCGGAGGTGGCGATTCACCGAATTAGAATCACTCTAACCAGCCGCAACGTCAAGTCTCTGGAGAAGGTGTGTGCTGACTTGATCAGAGGTGCGAAGGAAAAGAATCTCAAAGTGAAAGGACCCGTGCGCATGCCTACCAAGACTCTGAGAATCACCACAAGAAAAACTCCCTGCGGGGAGGGTTCCAAGACTTGGGATCGGTTTCAGATGAGGATCCACAAACGTCTCATTGACCTGCACAGCCCTTCTGAGATTGTTAAACAGATTACTTCCATCAGTATTGAGCCGGGAGTTGAGGTTGAAGTCACCATTGCAGATGCTTAAATCAGCCTTTTTAATAAATTGATTATCAGTTGTTAAAAAAAAAAAAAAAAAAGAATGGAAGAAAAAGAGGAAATGACAAAGTAAGTACAGTTAAATCAAGTTATCCAGAAAAGAATAAAACAGGTGTATTGGTTGTTAGCTTAAACAGGACAGACTGAATTTCTCTATTAGAAGACAGATGTCAGGCAGGTCAAAAGTAAAAACTAAGCTATATTTTAGTAACAGAAAACACACTTAAAACAAAGACAAAGAAGAGAAAGTAGGAAGGGCAATATTCATCTTAGACAAAGTGGAATTAAAAGCCTTGGACTGGATTATGAGAAACATTAAGTACCTAAATGGCAACATTTAGAGAGAAGGTATAATAATCATAAACCCAAAAGCATTAAATAACACGGCAGCTAAATACGGTAAGCAAAACCCGTTAGGAACACAATGAAAAAGGAAAACATTTGATTGGTCTAGCAAATAGAAAAAGCAACTGCATACAGGATTTAAATTATAAGATAAAATTAACAGACAATAACTGAATAAACTTATGAACCAGTGAATTTCTGAATGGTAAGTTTATACAAGCAGGAATAAAAAAAAATGATTTCTAAATGAATGAATAAATGCATGAATTAGAATGAATGTGAAAATAAAATCATGAGTGAATAAATGAATGAATATCTGATGATACAAATAAACACAGAAATGAATAAACAAACAGGTGGAGAGAATAAATTTTAAAAAATCTACCAAGGAAGAAAAAGGGAAAAAGGAGGAAGGGGGAGAATTCCTGTGTGCAGACAGCTCACAGAGAGCCCAGCCCCAAGGGCTCCATCAGCTGTCCTCCAGCCCCACTCACCCGACCGAAAAACTGCAGGAAGGTATTGGAAAGCAGCAGGTGCTTCTCAGCCAGGAACCGGTAACGCCGCTTCTCTTCCAGCTCAGCTGCGCGCTGACTCTCGGACACGAAGGCCTGCATCTGCGCGTGCAGCTGGTTCACGCTCTCCTGGAGGCAAAGGGGATTCTGGCTGGAACCATGAGCACCAGCTGTCTGCAGCCTCCCTGTCTTTCCTGACCGAGCCACCTCCTCCTGGAAGCCTCCCCTGAACACCCAGCCCATCCTGCTCCCAGGGCTTGCCCTCTCATGGGAAGCTTCATCCTCATGAGCCTGGGTTCTGGGACCCTCTAGGAATGGCTGGTGTCTGAGCCATCCTTCTGTCTCCAGCACCCAGCTCAGCACAGAGATGGGGCCCAGAGAGGCTGATTTGATGAAAATGCAAATGAGTTGATTAATAACCCCCTAGTTGGAAGGGAAGATTCTGAAAACAGATACGGGCTTATTAAAAGAGACAGAAGAGGAGATAGGAAGGGAGGCGGCGGTTTCAGACATAGAGGCCAGGGATGAGGAGGAAGGGCTCAGGAGAGTGGGCCTTAGCCAGGGGGTAGGGTACCACTATCTGGGTGGGAGGGGGCAGGGGTGGGGTTCAGCCAGTTTGCACCGGGTTCGGCAGAACTGATACCTAACTTTTTGTTGATTTCAGCAAACCGGTTGTTAGAATGGCTCTTGTAATCAGGGTTCTAAGGTGGGCACCTGGGCAGCCATCCAATGTGGAAATCACAGATTTACATTCCTTACTCTTTTTTTTTTTTTTTTTTTTTTGCATTTTTCTGAAGCTGGAAACAGGGAGAGACAGTCAGACAGACTCCCGCATGCGCCCGACAGGGATCCACCCTGCACGCCCACCGGGGGGCGACGCTCCGCCCACCAGGGGGCGATGCTCTGCCCATCCTGGGCGTTGCCATGTTGCGACCCTCCTGGGTGTCGCCATGTTGCGACCAGAGCCACTCTAGCGCCTGGGGCAGAGGCCACAGAGCCATCCCCAGCGCCCGGGCCATCCTTGCTCCAATGGAGCCTTGGCTGCGGGAGGGGAAGAGAGAGACAGAGAGGAAGGCGCGGCAGAGGGGTGGAGAAGCAAATGGGCGCTTCTCCTATGTGCCCTGGCCGGGAATTGAACCCGGGCCCTCCGCACGCTAGGCCGACGCTCTACTGCTGAGCCAACCGGCCAGGGCCTTACTCTTTTTTAACGTTAGTGCCTGTAGTAATGTTCATTCCATTCATAGGTGAAAAAAAATTGCAAGTGAGGACGCCAATCAAGAAGCAATATGAAAATATCTTAAATAACAAGTTTGTTTTTTGTCAGGTATTATTTAATATTTTCATTAATATTTTAAAACTCATAACAGGATGTGAGGGCGATCTGGCTGCGACATCTGTCACTCCATTGATCACCAGGGTTGACTCAGCTGATCTGGCTGGCTAGGCGGGTGTCTCCTTCCTCCCTCACCACTCCATGTGCGTCCCTCCCGAAGCTGTGTGCTCGGTTGGTCTAAGAGGACGACCTTCCCCGCTAGAGGAGAGGACCGTTCTTCGGTCAAGGATATACGAGTAGCTGCGCTCCCTGCTGGAATCTCCAAAACTCATAACATAATCTAGTTTTGTATACCTCTTTTATTGTTCTTATTTAAGTATTAAATGCATGAAATAATAAACTACCTTTTGGTATATCATTTTTAATACTTAAAACAGTCATTAGGGCAGAGAATCAGTTGTTAAATTATTTGAATCCTACCACTGGAGGGAGGGGAAGGCTGATGGGGGGCTGCAGGTGGATCACCCCTTCACTGCCATGTTCAGGAGCACATGACTGATGGTCTCAGGCTTGCTCAGCAAAGTGGGAGAAGCAAGAGAGGTGCTAGGGTTTGGGAGGGGCCTGGGTCAACTGAAGAGGGCCAGGAGGCAAAGAGGCTGTGCTGATGGTGTCCGAGACCAGTAATTCCCACCCCACCCAGGACTGATTGACCTCAGTTCAGAGGCTGGGGCAAACCACACTCCTGTTGGCCTGGTGGTGGCTCAGAGAAGCTCAGGAGGGTGTCATTGGGTCCTCTCAGAGTCCAGTTATGTCCCCAGCCCTCACACCTTCATCTCCCGCACATTCTTGTCCCTTTTCCGCTCCATGCGCCACAGCTCAGACATGCACTTCTCCAGGTTGGCCGCTCGGTGGCGGTACTCGATCTCATAGTGCTGGCGGCTGTCCTTGGGTGGGGTGGAGAGAGGAGGAGACCCCCACGTCAAAAGCTCTAGGTGTCTAGTCCATGTGTCAGAGCACTGGACGGGGCAGGGGAGCTCAGCTGGGAATGCATACAACCCAGGGCCAGTCAACAACCAGCATTGACTTCAATGTGTCCATCTGTCAAATGGGAAGAGGTAGTCCTGCCTGTGATGGACAGGGTGCTGAGGTGGATGGCCAGACTCACTTTGATGAACTGCATGTCCAGCTTAGTGTTCTTCTCCATATGCTGCAGCAGGTCCCCGTGGAAGGTCTGCACCTGTGTGGGTGCAGTGAGGGGGTGATTGGGGCAGACCCATCCTTCTCAGGTCCCAGCATCCTTTGCATTGCCCACTCAGATACACTGTGTGCCATGTGCTAACACACCAGGCACCTGCCCAGTCATCAGGAAAATGGGCATAATAAGAGGGCCTGGTTGGAGGAAGGATTAAATGATTAATCACACAAAACATTTAGAGTAGTACCTCGCTCTAAACACCATCGATAAATGTATAACAGCCTCTGGTTCTTACTCTTAGTCTGAGCTTTGATGATGCCATTCCCTATGCCTGGAATTACCCACCAATCTTCAAACAGTTGCCCCCGCTGACTTCCCAGGAGGAATCCATTGCTCAATCATTTTGTTTCTGAAATGTGTATCACATTTGTTTGTTTACTGTTCATTCCTCCAGCCACGGGACAGAATTTCTTGATGGGCCCCTGTTCAGCCTTTTGTATGGGCAGCAAGCGCTGTGGGCAGGAACCAGGTCTGACCATCTCTGTCCTCAGCACATGGGCAGGGCTGGACCCACAAAGGCATTCAGAACTATTGAGGCCTTAGCTGTCTGGGTACCCAGGAAACGGCTGACCTGGGTGACCAGGAGGCCAGGGAAGGCTACTGGGCTCATCCCAGAAGAGTCAGGTCCTCGTTTTGGTTGTGTCTCCAATTTGCTTTGTGATTTTGGACAAGTTGCTGTCCTTCTCTGGGCCTCAGTTTCCCCATCTGTAATAGTAAGGTCTTGGCCAGGTGCTTTCTAAGGTCCAGCCCTATAGACCCAATGAACTTTGATTCTATGGGCCTCAGTAATCCCTTGGCACATTCCCCTTGTGTCTCCATCAGTGTTCCATGGGTCACTCTGCATTGGGGCGTTGAACCCTAAATCCTTCCAGCTGCTATCTCTGCCCTTAAGTTTAGGCCACACAGGGAGCAAAGAGAAGCATCTCTCACCCCACTGCCACCTCTGGAAACCCTCCACTTCTGCTTGGATCCTACCTCCTGCCATGGGGGTCCCCATGCTGGGCTGTGGGAGCCCTGTCCCTAGGGGTTGGGCATCATCCAGAAAAGGAATGCTGGTCATTTCCTCCCAGGATGCAGAAAAACCCAGTAAACATAAAGTTCTTAATTGTAAGTTTTTCTCCCATAATTGTTTCTGAAACTTTGGAGCTTGAGTGTCGTTTCCCTAGAATAGGCCGCACCCTAAACCCAAGCTGCGGCTGCCAGAGTGAGGTGTGTGTGTGTGGCAGGGTGGGGCCTGTCAGTGTTATGAGCTGTGCTGAGTACACTTTTCTGCCCTCTGAGGACCCTTTTCTGCTGGATCCAGTAGCAAGAGAGGCTTCTCAACCTGCACCTGCAGGACCTCCCCGCGAGGACGCACCTCCCTCTTCTCCTGGCCCTGCCTCCCACTGAAGAGACAGTTCAAGATTTCTGCTTGAACACAGAATGCATGCTCTTGAAAAATCCCCACATCCTATTGAATTGTCCAAAAGAAACCACAGGCTTATGGGAGATGTGGACTGGGGCAGATCTCCAAAACTCAGGCAACTTTGTAACCAGAGCACCAACAAAGAGAGTGACTGGCACCTGGACAGAGGAACTTGAACCACACTGAAGGCCACAGAAAATATTTAAAATGCACAAAATCAACAGAATGGACATGTTGGCAATGCCCTAATTACTGTAGAGTGGGCCTGATGTAGGAGGAAGCGGGGCTGTCAGGGAGGTGGACACGGGGGCAGTGGTGACACCTGTCCCCGGCTGAGAGCCCAGGGAGGCTGGGGAGCAGGAGATCTTTTCAAATATCCTTAAAACACTGACTGCAGACAAGTATGGGGCTTCCTCCCTTTCTCTTAATTCTGTTTCCCTTGTCCCATTCCTCTTGCCTGGAAACACTGCTCTTGGACAATCCACCTTCCATCATATGACATCACTCCTGCTTCCACTCCCATATGAACTGAGTCACACCGTGGAAATGTGCAGTAGAGCAGGGCAGAGGGACTATAATGCTTCCCATTGTCACGGCCTGGCCGTGATCGCAGATGGGGCATGCCAGTCAGATGGGGCCCAGGCACCACTTGGTCCCTGGAAAGTCCTCAGCAAGCTCCTGTAGAGAAGGATCTATTCAGAGGATACTGGCGGTGGACTTTCAGCTTGCTGTGGAGGAACCAGGCTGTCTGTAATTAGCAGGTGGCCTCTGGAATAAGGGAGTCACCACCCCCAGGGCAGGCAGAGGGATCCCAGCAGGTCAGGACACGAGCTGCCTTCCCTGCCTCCCTCTCCCGGCACACACTATTTGCATGTCCTAGAAGCACCTCAGCACAGAAGCTGAGGGTAGGCCCAGCTGTTGAAAACACACCTTATAAGCTCCAGATGTCGATTTACTCCAGTAACTCAAGAAATCCTCTGCCATCTACACAGGAAAGTCACCTTAAAAGAGTTGTCTCTGAAGCTGCCCCCAGTTCCTCATCTCCCATTCATTCTTGAGTCCCCTTCAGTTAGGCTATGCCCCACCATGGCAACAAAAACGTTTTTGTCAAAGTCACAGAGACTCCATGTTGCTAAGTCAGTTCTCAGGGCTCCTCCACCTTAGCCTGTCATCATCACTGGAAACAGATGACCACCCGCTCCTCCTGAAACACCTTCTTCCCTCAGTCCCAGCCCAGCACCTCTCCTAGTTTTCCTCACACTGCCCCCTCCCCCCGGCTGCTGCTTCTCTGTCCTTTGCTCATTCCCTCTCATCTCCCCGATCCTTTAATGTTGGGTTGACCTTGGGCTTCTTCCCTTCTTAGCTACATCCACTCCCTTGGTGAGCTCATGCAGGCTCTGTGCTCATGACTCCAGATATGCATCCCAGCCCAGACCTCACCCCCAAACTCCAGTCGCATACATGAACTGATGATTGCACGTCTCCACCTGGTTTCCTGATAATCATCTCATACTTATCCGACTGAAACTGAGCCCCTGGCCTCTCTTCTCCATTCAAACTGCTCCACATTCAGTTTTTACCACCTCAGCTGACGGCAACTCCATCTTTCCAGCTAGTCAAGTTAAAATCTTGGAGTTACGCCTGGCCTGTGGTGGCGCAATAGGATAAAGTGTCAACCTGGAATGCTGAGGTCGCCGGTTTGAAACCCTGGGCTTGCTTGGTCAAGGCACATATGGGAGTTGATGTTTCCTGCTCCTCCACCCCCCCCTCTAAAAATGGAATAAATAAAGTCTTTTAAAAAAATCAGTTAGTTACATTAAAAACAAAACAAAGAAAACCTTGGAGTTAGCAGTAATGCCTCGGTTTTCGTTGACTTCGGTTCTCGTCAGTGTCAGTTTTCGTTGATTTTTTTCTGTGAAAAATTTGTCTTGGTTTTCATCGATTGCCTCAGATTTCATCAGCGTGCCCATGTGACCTCACTGCTAATTTTGCAAAAACAAAGGGCGACCTATGCGTTCTCCAGCTCAGTGTGGCATTGTTTCTCATTGTACAAGCATCACCTCGCACATATAGCAAAACAATTCCATTGCTTTCTAGTGTTTTTGTGTGTTTTTTATTGATTGTGAGTACTAATACATACAGTAATTGGATTTACACTGATTCATATGGAAATAATTGCCTCAGTTTTTGTCGGTTTCAGATTTCACTGATTGTTTTCAGACAGATTATCAATGAAAACCAAGGCATCACTGTATCTAGACTTTTCCTCTTTTTTTGGTAACAGACATCTAACCCATCAAAAAATCTTACTGGGCCTGACCAGGCAGTGGCACAATGGATAGAGCGTCAGACTGGGATGCGGAGGACCCAGGTTCGAGACCCCAAGGTCGCCAGCTTGAGCATGGGCTCATCTGGTTTGACCAAAGCTCACCAGCCTGGACCCAAGGTCGCTGGCTCGAGCAAGGGGTTACTCGGTCTGCTGTAGCCCCACGGTCAAGGCACATATGAGAAAGCAATCAATGAACAACTAAGGTGTCACAATGAAAAACTGATGATTGATGCTTCTCATCTCTCTCCATTCCTGTCTGTCTGTCCCTATCTCTGACTCTCTCTCTGTTTCTGTAAAAAAATAAAAAAATTAAAAAAATCTTATTGATTCTACATTCAATCTGATCTCTTCTCAACACCACCATTGTTGCAGCCCTTTCCCAAGCCACATAATTCCTCCACTAGATTACTGCAACAGCCTCATAGCTAGTCTCCTGCGCCTGCTTTTGCCCCCTACTGTTCTTTTATTTCTAGGACAGGAGCCAGAGTGATCCTATTAAAATATAAGTCAAACACTGAACAAGTGGAAAATACTGTTTTTTGCTCCATAAGATGTACCTTTTTTCCCCCTAAAAAAGTGGAGGGGGAAATGCCCATGTGTCTTATGGAGCGAAAAATATGGTATTTCATTAAATATTTTAACACACCATTTGGTTCAGAATTTTTTTTTCTTATTTTCCTCCTTAAAATCCTGTGTCTTATGGTCAAGTGTGTCTTACAGAGTGAAAAATACAGTAGTACTTAAAAATGTTGTTTACAAATGACTTCAAAAAACACCAAATGCCTAGAAATAAATCTATCAGATGTTTAAGACTGCTATACTGACCTGACCAGGTGGTGGCAC